>NC_092718.1:61801032-62464798 GCF_047496885.1 Scyliorhinus torazame | reverse complement strand
GAATTCTTCCTGTGTCACATTTAATTCCGATATATTTTCTAAGGTAACCAGCTCACCAGTGTGTATGGATATGAATGGACTCGCCATCCCCACAGAATTTCTGTCCAGACACAATTCGGATGGACTTTTTACGTTTGTGGATCATAGATGCATCACCGTCATTGGTTATCAACCACAGGTTAGTTCCGGTGCTCATATGTTTGCAGTCTTGTTTAAGGCTCGCCTCTCCTTATTGATAGAAGGACTTTTCTCTGTGTTAGTGTAACACCTGAAATTTAGCCTGATTTCAGTTAAATTCTACGCTACATTATGAAAACGACATGGAGTTTTCATGAGGGCAATAGCCAGATCCAGTGGAAAGTCAGTGCCCCTGGAGAAACTGCATGCTGAAATTTCAGTAAACAACAAGTATACAAAATGAGCTGTGTGCCTTTAGGATTTGTTGAGAGTAGTAAATCATATACTGCTTTGAGCTGTAATCAACTCGTGTCAAATTGAGGGAGTTAGTACAAACAAATATCAACGTGCCAAATGCAGGCAAGAGCCAACAAAACACCAGCTCTGGTTAACTTTAGTCAAACAACCCAAAAAAACTGAACAATTGGTTGCATTTTTTCACTTCAGGGAAGTTTCACAAATGTAGAATTTCCTAAGTCAGTTATAACTTAGTGATCGCCCTTGATCTTCAAAGTCACAATATACGTATATAATATCGGAGCAGTCATCTGTTCCTGAGCAGTTCTTTTGAACTGCTTACTACTGTTAGCTTAAGCAAGGTTAAAGCCAAAAATAATTGTGGCTAATATCACATGTTAGAAAATCTCGACTATCTTATTTTTAGGGAAAATTAACATCTCTAAAATAAAGCCAGCACTTAACAGACTTAGTTTAACCCTATTTCTGCAGCAATTTTTTCTTTACATTATTCAAAAGTACTTGAGATATTTGTGAGCCCTGAACAACAAGCAACAACTTGTATTTTGAGCACCTTTAACATAATGAGACATTCCAAGGGGCTACTGAGTAGAGCGAGTTTTGCTGTACGCAAAGTGGACAATCATATCAGCACTTTACAGAAATCAAGAAGTCCAAATCAAAACCAAAAAGTGTTGGTGAGTCACACCCGGGAAGATTTTTTTTGTCAATTGCTGTAATTGAGAGAGCAAAAACAGACTGGCACTTTGTTCGCCCTAACACCTACTTGGATAGGGCTGAGGAAGGGCCTAAAGATGCAGCACAGTCTAGAGGGGCACTTGCAGCTGTTGTATATGTAAATACTGTATTTACTTCAAATTTCTTCCGTGCCAATTTTAGGACCATCTTCCCTCCTGGGGTGATCTGGTGCAGATGATTATGGCGAGCGTCCCAGTCCAACTCTATAAAACGGATCGCGATTATGAGTTCAGACTGGCCTAGGCGCGGCATGAGAACCAATAATGCTGGAAAGCTATGCCATGGGCTAAGAGTGGGCAGAGCACAATTCCATCAGTTGTTTTGAGCTAGTGGTATTATTCTTCCCCTTGTACAGAATCTCATAGAACTATGCAACACAGAATGAGGTTATTCAATGCATTGTGTCTCTATGGATCTTTTGAAAGAGATGTCCAATTAGTTCCACTCCCCTTTTCTGCCCCCTTATTTTGTAAGATGCCAGCTTCATTCAAAAGATAGCCTGTCATATTCATAACTGAACCAATGACAAGATATGTATAGATTTCTCCTAACACAGGTAGATGCTGACAGAATGTGTCCCCTTGTGGGGGATTCTAGAACTAGGCGGCACAGTTTAAAAATAAGGTGTCTCCCATTGACTATGGATGAGAGGAGGAATTTCTTCGCTCCAAAAAATGGTTCGTGTTTGGTATTGTCTTCACAGAGAACAGTGGAAGCTGGGTCATTGAATATATACAAGGCTGAGTTAAACAGATCTTTGATCTACAAGAAGGTCAAGGATTATGTCAGGCAGGCAGAAGGTGGAGTTAATGTCATGATCAGATTAGCCATCATCTCATTGAAAGGCAGAGCAGGCTCGAGGGGCGAATAGACTTTTCATGCTCCCATTCCTTATGATCTTGCTACACTTACTGATTGTGTTCTGAATATACTGTAAATGTTCCTGTACTGCACATGTAAGGCTTACACATTCATTTTAACTTGTGGAAAAACAATTTGTAATGGCATTAGAGTACAACTTGTGTAAATCACTGGATCTTTTCAAGTCAATTACTGATAGATCTTTCTGATGCATCAATCTGGACTGCGAAAGCTCTGTAATGAGAAATGAATGTGTGTTAATAGCTGGCCAACCTGACACATGCTGATACTAATTTCTTGGTCATGAGATATTTTAATAAATGTGTGGCTGTACTCCTTGAGAAGGCGTCAGTTCCTGTTAGCTACTTAGTTAATGGAAATCTCCACCAAACCTTGTGAATTTGTTCTGCTGAACTAATAAGAATGGTGATGGACTCTGGGATTGGCTCTGCTACTCCCAGGTCCAGCATCTTGCTTGCCTGTTCGTTGTGGCACTTGGCGTATGCACTTGCTTATGTTGATCTTCCAGTCCCGCTGATGGCGCACCCCTGCCCCGGGTTTCCCGCGTCATGGGGTGGACCAGAAGATCCCGCTGTCGGCGGCAGGCTGCCTCCCGCTGCTGAGAAACATGCCGCACGCAGGGAGGCCAAATAATCTCGCCCCTTGTGTAGGCCGCAAGTGGGGAGGCCAAAGAATCTTGCCCCTTGTGTAAAAAGTGTTCAAACCTGCACGTGTTTCAAATTCTGTTTTTTAAATTCAGCCAATCTAGTTAGGATTTCCCTTAATTTAAGGGATTTTGCAATCCTCATCAATGGTCTTCAGTGACCAAACCTGTTTTAATTAATGTTAATGGAACGTGAACCTAGTGTTTGATGTTAACATCAAAAAAGAAAAAGTGGGAAATAGAAGAAGGTGCAGTAACATATTGAAACAGCAAGGTCACAGATGTTGGAACTCAATCAGGCAGCGAATAATGGAACTGAGGCTTGTTTTGGACAATTACAGGCTTTTATTTACAAAGAGACACTTTGGACCAGATCTTCAGAGTCATGAAGACTCCGCTAACCTTTAAAAATGACAGGTGGGGCCCACCACCATTTTCGACAGATCAGTTTTTGACAGCAGGGTGAAGGGCATGAATTGCACAGGCAGGAAACCCAAACTCCGCAAAGCCATTTAAACTAGGTGCTAAGTTTAAACTGGCCACATTTTGGCGGTTGCAAGGGCCTTAACCTGCAGTGTGAGAAGCACAAATTGATTGAGTTGACGTAAACAATCTAGACAGATGGATAAGGTCTGTCTGTGCTGTGATCTGAATTGTTTTCCAAATCCCTTGCTCCTTAGACTTGAGGAAAGAAAAAGCTTCAGGTGTAAGTGAGAGTTAAAGAGACTACTCTCTCTACTGCTTTGATTTACAGGCCATATGTATAGGTTAGAAAAAAATGACCATCTGTTCCACAGTTTCAATAGAAATCTTTGTTGACATTTCCCAAGGGCTAGTGTTTTGTCATTTTGAATGCTTCGCTGAGTTTCAAAATCTACAATTATCTCCGGGGTTTTAAGTTCACAGTTTGATTAGCAGTTTAAATAAGCTATTAAAAGATTAGTTGTCCTTGTTGTGGCTAATAATGATAATCTTTTATTGTCACAAGTAGGCTTCAATGAAGTTACTGTGAAAAGCCCCTAGTCGCCGCATTCCGGCTTCTGTTCGGGTACACAGAGGGAGAATTCGGACTTCTCACAGCCAGTACGGGAATTGAACCCGTGCTGCTGACCTTGTTCTGCATGACAAGCCAGCTGTCTAGCCCACTGAGCTAAACTAGACCTGTATAGATGTGTGTTTGTTATTTATAACAGCCTAACTACTAGAGATTTAAAGGCTTAATGGGTTTCATTAATTTTTTTTCATTTTTAAATGTGTTTGAGTGAGAGTTGTATTAAGTTGTTAGAAGTTTTTTTTTTTAACCTCCACATGATTCCTGAGGTCTGCTGATGGTGGAATAGATGGGTGGTGATCCAGTGGTTAGCACTGATTCCTCATAGCGCCAGGGACCTGGGTTCAATTTCGGCCTTGGGTCACTGTCTATGTGGAGTTTGCATGTTCTCACCATGTCTGCATGGGTTTCCTCTTTGTACTCCGGTTTCCTCCCAGTCCAAAGATGTGTGGGTTGGAAGGATTGGCCTTGCTAAATTGCCCCTTAGTGTCCAGGGATATGCAAGTTAGGTTACGCGCTGGATGGGGGTGAGGTTTATGGGGTGGATGGAGGAGTGGACACGATAGAGTGCTCTTTCAAAGGGTCGGTGCAAACCCGATGGGCCTCCTTCAAAGAGTCGGTGCAGACCCGATGGGCCTCCTTCAAAGGGTCGGTGCAGACCCGATGGGCCTCCTTCAAAGGGTCGGTGCAGACCCGATGGGCCTCCTTCAAAGGGTCGGTGCAGACCCGATGGGCCTCCTTCAAAGGGTCGGTGCAGACTTGATGGGCCTCCTTCAAAGGGTCGGTGCAGACCCGATGGGCCTCCTTCAAAGGGTCGGTGCAGACCCGATGGGCCTCCTTCAAAGGGTCGGTGCAGACCCGATGGGCCTCCTTCAAAGGGTCGGTGCAGACTTGATGGGCCTCCTTCAAAGGGTCGGTGCAGATGCGATGGGCCTCCTTCAAAGGGTCGGTGCAGACCCGATGGGCCTCCTTCAAAGGGTCGGTGCAGACCCGATGGGCCTCCTTCAAAGGGTCGGTGCAGACCCGATGGGCCTCCTTCAAAGGGTCGGTGCAGACCCGATGGGCCTCCTTCAAAGGGTCGGTGCAGACCCGATGCCTCCCTCCGCACTGTAGGGATTCTAAGAGTACCATGGAGGTGGCATGGGATGTATGAAGGAGCAGGGAGTGTTGGTGGCAGAGATGAGTTTGCATGGACGTGGAGTGGTATAGATGAGGGACATGGGAGGTCAGTAAGATTGTGAGAAGTGAGGGCTCGAGGGACTGACAACTTGGTATTTCCCTACCTCCGTGGCTCCCTGTGATCTCTTTCTGGGGTTGACAGGCCCAACTCTATCCTGCCCCTACCTCCTGGAATGAAAATTGGATCTAACAGAGCCCTTTGAACCAAGACAGGAAATTCCCCGACTCAAGCTGACCACCTCAGTATTGAAAATCTGGTCCATTAAATATCATGCGCCTCAGAATTTACTTTCCAGTCCTGCATAGCTTCCTTTTGATAATCTAACCTCTGCATTTGATGGTGGAAAATACAATGCTTCAGTGATATCAGATGGTATTGTAGCTTCAGGAAAGTAGTTATCTGGGTTTAAATCCAAAATCAGCAACCAACTCCAGTCTGTTCTGACATATGGGCGCACAGGTGAATCCCAGGTTAATTCCCACCGTCTGAATGCAATTAAACATACAATTAAAATAAAATTAACAAGAGACCAGTGCACAGAAGAGGGAAATATTTTCTTTTAAATTGTCAGCAATACCATGGGATTTCGATGACTGTAACTATATATGCTAATTCCGTCTGTCTGTGAGCAGCCATGCTTGAAGGGAGCCAGTCAGAATAGGGCTCCAACACTAACCCCAGTACACGGCAAGATTGACTCGCCACTGGGAATGATAATCTAATTCCCTTTACTTAAATACTTTTGATTCTTTTTTTCTTGTCAGGAGCTACTGGGAAAGGATATTGTGGAGTTTTGCCATCCCGAAGATCAAAGCCACGTGCGGGACAGTTTTCAGCAGGTATTTACAATGACAAAGCAATGGATTAATAACTTTCATGTGTTGGAATATCATGGCCGGGATTCTCCAAAATCTCGGCTAAGTGTTGACGTCGGCATAAAGACCGGAGTGTTTCACGCTGGCGTCAACGGGCCTCTTGGCCCAGCGATTCGGTGGCTCACAGGGGGCCAGCATGGCGTCGGAGTGCTGCACGCAGCTCCGGCGCCGATACGTGGCCCTGCACTGCCAGTGCAAGTCCGCGCATGCGCGTGACGGCTGTTTCCGCGATGGCGCCGCGCAACATAACGGAGCCACACAGCGGGCCCGCGCGGAAGGAGGTAGGCCCCCTCGCGCCCGCCCGTCGATCGGTAGCCCCCCCCCTGGAGTCTGATCCCCCGCCCCCCACAAGGACGGCCACCGCGGCCGCGGGTCCGAGCTCCCTGGGTGGTACCAGGTTGGAACCACGCTGGCGGAACTCGGCGGGTACCCAGCCGGTCGACCGCGGAGAATCAACGGACCCCGCGCCGCCGATTCTCCGGTCGCCGGAGAATCGCGTCCCGGCGATGGAGCAGCGTGGCGGGAATTTCCAGCGTGACCACCGATTCTCCGACCCGGCGCCGGCTCGGAGAATCCCGGCCCATGTTTTTCGTTAACTTTCCATGCTCACCTTAATTCTTCAAACATAAATGGTCTCTGACTTGGTGATGTGAAATGCTAAGATGTTTATTATTTCTCCATTTAAAGGATGTATCTACAAGTACAAATATTCTAGTTTATCTAGTAGACTTAAAACCCAAGTGCATATTTTGTGCAAAGCATTTTGTAAAAATTAGAACATAGAACATTACAGCGCAGTACAGGCCTTCGGCCCTCGATGTTGCGCCGACCTGTGAAACCACTCTAAAGCCCATCTACACTATTCCCTTATCGTCCATATGTCTATCCAATGACCATTTAAATGCCCTTAGTGTTGGCGAGTCCACTACTGTTGCAGGCAGGGCATTCCACGCCCTTCTACTCTCTGAGTAAAGAACCTACCTCTGACATCTGTCCGATATCTGTCTCCCCTCAATTTAAAGCTATGTCCCCTCGTGCTAGACATCACCATCCGAGGAAAAAGGCTCTCAGTGTCCACCCTATCTAATCCTCTGATGATCTTGTATGCCTCAATTAAGTCACCTCTTAACCTTCTTCTCTCTAACGAAAACAGCCTCAAGTCCCTCAGCCTTCCCTCATAAGATTGTCCCTCCATACCAGGCAACATTCTGGTAAATCTCCTCTGCACCCTTTCCAATGCTTCTACGTCCTCCCTATACTGCGGCGACCAGAATTGCACGCAATACTCCAAATGCGGCCGCACCAGAGTTTTGTACAGCTGCAACATGACCTCGTGGCTCCGAAACTCAATCCCTCTACCAATAAAAGCTAACACACCGTACGCCTTCTTAACAACCCTCTCAAACTGGGTGGCAACTTTAAGGGATCTATGTACATGGACACCTAGATCTCTCTGCTCATCCACACTACCAAGAATCTTACCATTACCCCAGTATTCTTGTCTTCCTGGTATTCCTTCCAAAATGAATCACCTCACACTTTTCTGCATTAAACTCCATTTGCCACCTCTCAGCCCAGGCTGCAGCTTATCTATGTCCCTCTGTAACTTGGAACATCCTTCTGCACTGTCCACAACTCCCGACTTTAGTGTCATCTGCAAATTTACTCACCCATCCTTCTACGCCCTCCTCCAGGTCATTTATAAAAATGACAAACAGCAGTGGCCCCAAAACAGATCCTTGTGGTACACCACCAGTAACTGGACTCCAGTCTGAACATTTCCCATCAACCACCACCCTTTGTCTTCTTCCAGCTAGCCAATTTCTGATCCAAACTGCTAAATCACCCTGAATCCCATGCCTCCATATTTTCTGCAGTAGCCTACGGTGGAGAACCTTACAAACGCTTGACTGAAATCCATATACACTACATCAACTGCTTTACCCTCATCCACCTGTTTGGTCCCCTTCTCAAAGAACTCAATAGGGTTTGTGAGGGACGACCTACCCATCACAAAACCGTGTTGACTATCTGTAATCAAATTATTCCTTTCCAAATGATTATACATCCTATCTCTTATAAACCTTTCCAAGACTTTGAAGTAAGGCTCACAGGTCTATAGTTACCAGGGTTGTCTCTACTCCCCTTCTTGAACAAGGGGACAACATTTGCTATCCTCCAGTCTTCTGGCACTATTCCCGTAGAAAAAGATGACTTAAAGATCAAAGCCAAAGGCTCAGCAATCTCCTCCCTAGCTTCCCAGAGAATCCTAGGCTATATCCCATCCGGCCCAGGGGACTTATCTATTTTCACACTTTCCAGAATTGCTAACACCTCCTCCTTATGAACCTCAAGCCCTTCTAGTCTAGTAGCCTGAATCTCAGTATTCTCCTCGACAACATTGTCTTTTTCCTGTGTGAATACTGACGAAAAATATTGATTTAGCACCTCTCCTATCTCCTCGAACTCCACGCACAACTTCCCACAACTGGCCTTGCCTAGCCCTACTCTTACCCTAGTCATTCTTTTATTCCAGACATATCTATAGAAAGCTTTAGGGTTATCCTTGATTCTACCTGCCAAAGACTTCTCATGTCCCCTCCTGGCTCTTCTTAGCTCTCTCTTTAAGTCCTTCCAAGCTAACATGTAACTCTCGAGCGCCCTAACCGAACCTTCATGTCTCATCTTTACATAAGCCTCCTTCTTCCACTTGACAAGTTCTCCGACTGCTTTAGTAAACCACGGTTCCCTCGCTCGACCACTTCCTCCCTGCCTGACAGGTACATACTTATCAAGAACACGCAGTAGCTGTTCCTTGAACAAGCTCCATATTTCCATTGTACCCATCCCCTGCAGTTTTCCTCTCCATCCGATGCATCCTAAGTCTTGCCTCATCGCATCATAATTGCCTTTCCCCCAGATATAACTCTTGCCCTGCGGTATATACCTATCCCTTTCCATCACTAAAGTAAACGTAATCGAATTGTGGTCACTATTGCCAAAGTGCTCACCTACCTCCAAATCGAACACCTGTCCTGGTTCATTACCCAGTACCAAATCCAATACGGCACCACCTCTCGTTGGCCTATCTACATACTGTGTCAGGAAACCCTCCTGCACACATTGGACATAAACGGACCCATCTAAAGTACTCGAACTATAGCGTTTCCAGTCAATATTTGGAAAGTTAAAGTTCCCCATAACAACTACACTGTTGCTTTCGCTCCTATCCAGAATCATCTTTGCAATCCTTTCCTCTACATCTCTGGAACTTTTCGGAGGCCTATAGAAAATCCCTAACAGTGTGACCTCTCCTTTCCTATTTCTAACCTCAGCCCATACTACCTCAGTAGACGAGTCCTCATCAAACGTCCTTTCTGCCACCGTAATACTGTCCTTGACTAACAATGCCATCCCTCCCCCTCTTTTACCACCTTCCCTGAGCTTACTGAAATATCTAAACCCCGGCACCTGCAACAACCATTCCTGTCCCTGCTCTATCCATGTCTCCGAAATGGCCACAACAAGGAAGTCCCAGGGACCAACCCATGCCGCAAGTTCACCGACCTTTTTCCGGATGCTCCTGGCATTGAAGAAGACACACTTTAAACCACCTTCCTGCCTGCCGGTACACTCCTGCAACTTTGAAACCTTACTCACGACCTCACTACTCTCAACCTCCTATATACTGGAGCTACAATTCAAGTTCCCAATCCCCTGCTGAACTAGTTTAAACCCTTCTGAAGAGCATTAGCAAATTTCCCCTCCAAGATATTGGTACCCCTCTGGTCCAGGTGTAGACCATCCTGTTTGTAGAGGTCCCACCGATCCCAGAATGAGCCCCAATTATCCAAAGATCTGAAACCCTCCCTCCTGCACTATCCCTGTAGCCACGTGTTCAACTGCTCTTTCTCCCTATTCCTCGTCTTGCTAGCACGTGGCACGGATAACAACCCAGAGATAATAACTCTGTTTGTCCTAGATCTAAGTTTCCACCCTAGCTCCCTGAATTCCTGCCTTACATCCCTATCCCTTTTCCTACCAATGTCGTTGGTACCTTTGTGGACCACGACTTGGGACTGCTCCCCCTCCCCATTAAGGATCCCGAAAATATGATCCGAGACATCACGGACCCTGACACCTGGGAGGCAACACACCAACCACGAGTGTCTCTCGTTCTCACAGAATCTCCTATCTATCCCCCTAACTATGGACTCTCCAATGACTAATGCTCTACTCCTCTCCCCCTTCCCTTCTGAGCAACAGGGACAGACTCTATGCCAGAGACCTGTACCCCATGGCTTACCCCTGGTAAGTCGTACCCCCCAAAAGTATCCAAAGCGGTATACTTGTTACTAAGGGGAACGACCACGGGATCCCTGTACTGACTGTTTCCTCCCAGCCTCTCTCACCGTCACCCATCTATCTTTATTCTTTGGAGTAACTACATCCTTGAAGCTTCTATCTATAACCACCTCCCGAATGATCCGAAGTTCATCCAGCTCTAGCTCCAGTTCCCTAACGCGGTTTCTGAGGAGCTGGAGATGGGTGCACTTCCCACAGGTGAAATCAGCAGGACACTGATGGCGTCCCTTACCTCAAACATTCTGTAGGAGGAACATTGCACTACCTTCCCTGCCATCCCCTCTAGATAAAAAAAAAAGAAAGAGCTTACCTGTTATTCACTCTACCCCTTAGGTGGGGGACACTACAAGTGTAGTGTCTAGGGTTTAGAAACTGCCCAACTTAAATACAAGTAAAAAATAAAACACTTAACCAGCAGCCACTGCACCCCACACGAAAACTGCAATCAGCTGTTATGGGCCTGCGCAAACAATTTAAATCTTTACTACTTACCCAGCAGTCACTCTGTCCTCACTCCGACTGGATTTAGCTGGAAACTCCCTACAGTAAGGTTTTTAAAAATTTACTCCCCTTCTCAGCAAGCACTCACTCAGCAACCACTGCGCCCCGCACGATAACACCTCAGGGAAAAGAAAAACTACTTACCAGTCATCAGCCAATCACTTACCTGCAGGCTGTGACGTCACGGTTCAACTTCTTTCTATTTCTACCTGCCCTCGAGCCTTCCTCTCGGCTGGGATCCTTACAGTGGTTGTTTTTTTTTGGTTAGAGGAGGGGGTAAGGAGGAAAACACTGAAGAAGTGTTTCGGGTTTAAGTATCACTTGACAACAGCTCCTCCACAAACCACCTTCAAGTTACAGTGACCACAATGCACGTATGCAAATTTACCCTGCAACAACCAATCAGAAGCTCTGCTCTACTGCCCTCTGCTGGACATTGAAGTAACCTTATGTTTTGATTATGTATAGTCAATCATGCTAATGAATAGCATGAATGTTTTGACCGTACAAAGATCCACCACTTGCATCTCAAATTAAGTTGGAGCATGTAAACCAACCAACCATTAATGTCCAAATCAATTATTTATATCCACGATCAAGCTGATAACAGTGTTCGTACAAATAGGTCTTGAGGGAAAGTAGTACTTCTCCATTGTTTCAGGATATGAGATTTCACAATATGGAGTGCAATTTATTGCCTTTATATATCTTATTGCTACTAATTTACTAATTGTGTTGATGTAGCTGAGCCATATGAGAAAGGAAGCTTTCCTGAACACCTTGTGTGGAGAAAATGCTGGGGAATTTAAAAAGAAAACTCAAAGTCACGATTTGTAACTCCTCAGATAAACCTGTTCTTAGGGGAACTTCAAGCTCGATTACTTCTGCTCACTAACATTGCAACTGACAAGTGTTGTTGGGCTATTCAGCTATGGGGGGGCCTCATTATGGCCAAGCCTGATCTTGTCGTCATCATACTGATGTACATAATACATCTGCTGCAGGAGTCCTTGGACAGTGGCCAGAAGCTGGTCCACTGGCCTATTGCCTCTTCGCAGTAATGGCAAGGATAACTGCCTCAACCAGCTCAGCACAGTTTGAACTCCCCTGCTCTGTGTGATTGTCATTTGAAAAATGCTTACCCTGCTTTACACACCAGGATGCCAACAGAATGGAATAAGAATCTTTACCATTTTCATCTGTTTGCTAATCTTCGATACTTCATAAAAGACCAATTGACAGTACAAAGTATCCTCAAGTACAAGTCATCCACTGTTTTTCCAAATTTCACTCCATTGGACAAGGATGACATCTCCAGAATTGAACGGGCAGAAATTTTTCAATCCTGCATAGCTTCCTTTGGATAATCTAACCTCTGAATGTGATGGTAGCAAAGCAAGTCTTCAAAGATAAGAGATAGCGCTGTAGCTTCAGGGAAGTGGCTATCTGGGTTAAATTCTAGTCAGTGGAAAATATTTAACTTTTAGTGTGAACTTCCCACAAACAACACAAAAAGCGATGCACTTAGCTTTCTAATCCATTAAAAGGTTTTGTGTATGGTGCATACTTCCTGTATATTAATGCCTTTGGAAAATCTTATGCCAACAATTGACTTCTACATTTCCCTGATGAAATATAGTGAAATTGTTCTTATTTGAAAATAATGAGAAGGTTTTCACAATAAATTTAAATACAATGAGAGGTTACTTTGGGCAGCACGGTAGCACAAGTGGTTAGCACTGTGGCTTCACAGCACTAGGGTCCCAGGTTCTATTCCCTGCTGGGTCACTATCTGTGTGGAGTCTGCACGTTCTCCCCGTGTCTGCGTGAGTTTCCTCCGGGTGCCCCGGTTTCCTCCCACAGTCCAAAGACGTGCAGGTTAGGTGGATTGGCCATGCTAAATTGCCACTAGTGTCCAAAAAGGTTAGGAGGGGTTATTGGGTTACGGGGATAAGGTGGAAATGAGGGCTTAAGTGGGTCGGTGCAGACTCGATGGGCCGAATGGCCTCCTGCACTGTATGTTCTATGTACTTCAGGACAAAAAAGTGAAAGGAAGATTCTAGGCAAGGACCAGAGCAGCACGGCACCTTCCCGCCTGCTGGCTGTCTGACATTGTACATGTGCTGCTCTGAGGTTCAAGCAAGGTAACATTTAATATTCCTACCCTGCTGCCTCAGTGCTGCTGGACAGTCAAAGGACATTTCTGGCTGTTGGCTACAACAGCACATCACTCTAACAACTTCCCATACTGTCTGCAAGCATTCAGGTCACTGATATTGTTTAAAATCAAATTGGTATTGGCACTGCTAGCAAGAGGAGATTGTGACCATGTTTCCAGGTGGAAAACTCTTTCACATTTTGTCAGGTTGAAGGTGGCAGAACGTCAGCTTTAATGTATTTACTTTGTTAAATTTGAAGTGGCAGTAAGTAGAAAAACTGACCAGGGAGATTTATACAGCAGGGTGAAAATCCGAGATTTGTCACAGAATGTTATGCCGTGATCAATCAGTTGTTTAACTATAAGAATACATTCAGCATTTCACATCACAATTTTCCGCATTTCACATTACACTTCTCTGCATTTCACATTACAATTCTCTGATCATTAAAAAAGTGACTGCTGATATGCCAAGGTAGTGACCCGTGTATATAAAAAGATAAACACTTGGTCATTCCGTCTTTTATCAGTTCTTTTTGCTAAGTCTGATGTCAAGTACCCAACTTCTGCAGAAAGCATTCATTGGAAGATTATCAAGAAAAATGGCCTAAACTCCCTGCTTTGAAAATTGAAACAGTTAACATTTCAGGTCGATGATCTTTCCCGGTTTTGCTGAAAGGTCAGAGATGTAATAGGTTTTAAGCAAGTGAAAGGTGGGGGCGGTCAGAGAATGAAGAAAGGGAAGGTCTGTGATAGGGTGGAAAGCTAGAAAGATTAAATGACAAATGTGTTCATGGTGCAAGGGCAAAGGTAGTGGTAATGGGGCAAGTAGAGAAAAAAAAGATACGTCTGGAGGAAGCGTGAATGGCAGAAGTGTGAACACTTCGCCATTTGAAAGCAACAATAAAATTTAGAAGAAAAGGGAACAATCAAAAAGCTACAAATTTGCAGGCAGAGATTAATGTCTGAAATGGTTGTACTCCGCAGTTTCAGTCTGGAAGACCAAAAAGTACCATCAAAAGGTGAAATGTTATCATATTTACTTCGAATTTAGTTGTAACATTACAGGATGCTGAGGACTGAGAGTTTGGATTGGGAATGGGGTGGACAATGAAATTGAAGGGTCCTGAAAACCCACGGTCATGCTTGCAGATAGAATGGAGACTGAACAAAAAATGTTTCGCAAATCAGTCTAGGTCAAATCATTCTGAATTTGTCCTTCTCAGTGTAGAGCAGACAACATCCTGAGCAGTGAATACAATATTCAAAATTAAAAGCAGGATTAGTAAATTGCTGTTTCACCCAGAAAGGGTTTTTGGTGCTTCTGATGGTGACAAGGGTGGGGATAAAAGGGCAGGTGTTGCATCTCCAGCACTTGGATGGAAAGGTGCTGGGAAGGGGAAGTGGTGTCAGGCGTGACTGAGGATTGGACCACTTTGTTGCGGAGGGGAAGATGTGTTTTGCCATGGCATCATGCTGCAGGTGGCAGACATTGCGGATGATTAGAATGTGAAGACTGGTGGGTTTGGAGATGAGGACAAAGGGGACCCTGCCATGGTTCTGGGAGGGAGGAAAAGGAGTAAGAACAATAGTGTAGGAAATGAAACGCACAACATCTGGGGCCCTTTCAAGCATGGTGAGGGGACTCGTCTATTCAGGACAAAGGGACAAGTGTGGAAAGTTAACATTGGAACATGAAATAGGAAAATTGGGAGATGGAATAGTGCCCTAATGGGAAGGTAGCGGTGACAGCCATTGGACTTGTAATGAATATTGGTTGATACCCTGAGACAGACAGGTAACGAGATAGGAGGCAGAAATGGACCATGTGAAGACAGGTTGGAAATTGAAAGCTAAGTTGATGAGATTTTACAGTTCAAGGCGAGAGCAAGAAACAGCCCTGATGACCATTTTCCTGGCCCAATGGCGATTGTGAGGGAGAGGACCTCAGTAGTACTAGATCAAAGAATGTTCTACATATTTCACAAAAAGCAGGCATAGCTTGGACCCATGTGGTTTCCCACAGGGACACCTTTTTATTTGGAGGAAATGAGATGTGCTAAAGAAGAAGTTGTTCAATGTGAGAACCTGTTTAACCTGGCAGAGGAGGGTGGTGGTGACTGGTTGGGCCTTTATTCAGTGGGGAAGTGGGGAACTGGCATAGTATCCTGGTGGAGGATAGAGATATCGAAAAATGGGCATCTATGGTTAAAAGCAGACGGTTATGGTACTGAACCCTGCAATCATCAGCAAATATCTTCACTTCTAACCTTAGATTTAGAGAAGGTCGTTGATGAAGCAGCTGAAGATGGTTGACCCAGGACACCACTCTGAGGAACAACTCAATTATGTTCTGGAGCTGGGATGATTGTCCCTCAACAACCGCAACCATCTTTTGTTCTAGATTTGACTCCAACCAGAGGAGCGTTTTCCCTCCAAAATCCTATTGAATTTAATTTTGCTAAGGCTCCTTGATGCCGCACTTGGTCAAATTGTGCCTTGCTATCAAGAGGAGTGACCGTCACCTCACTTTGAATTCAACAGTATTGTACAACTTTGGGCCAAGGTTGTAACGAGGTCTGGAGCTGAGCGGCCTCAGGAACATAGGAATTAGGAGCAGGAATAGACAATTCAGCCCCTCGAGCCTGCTCCATCATTCAATCAGACCATGACTGATCTCTTCCTGGTCTCAAATCCACCTCCCTACTTGTTTCCCATATCCCTTTAACCAGTATTTTATCAGAAAGGTGGACCCAAACTGAGCATCAAGTTATCAGGTTGTTGCTGTGTAAGTGCCGCTTGATAGCACTGTTGACAACACCTTCCATCACTACTGATGGGGTGATAATTGGCAGAATTGGATTTGGCTTGCTTTTTGTGTACAGGGCATAGCTGGCTAATTTTCCACATTGCCGGTAAGATGCTAGCGCACAAGTCTTCAGTACTACTGTCGGGATGTTGTCAGGATCCATTGGCTTTGTTATATCCAGTGCTTTCAGACATTTCTTGAGATTACATAATGAAGAGAATTGGCTGAAGACTGGAATCTGTGTTGGTGGGGACCTTGGGATTATCCATTCGACACTTCTGCAGAAGATTGTTGCAAATGCATCCATCTTGTCTTGCACTGGCGAACTAGGCTGGGTTTATTTGTGGCTGGGGATATTTGTGGAGCCACCTCCACCAGTTAGTTGCTTAATTGTCCATTACCTTTCACGAGTCAGTGTGACAAGACAGCAGAGCTTTGGTCTTATCTGTTGGTTCTGTGGCTGTCTATTACATGCTGCTTTCACTGCTTGGCATGTGTTAACTTCACCAGCTTTGCACACTCCTTTTGAGTATGTTTTGTGCTGCTCCTGGCATGTCTCCTACATACCTCATTGACCTACGGTTGGTCACTTTGGACAATAATGATGCTTGAGTAAGGGATATGCAGGACATGAGGTTACGGATTGAGGTTGAATACAATTCTCCTGCTGCTGATGGCCGATAGAACCTCATGGGTGCCCAGTTTTGAATTGCTAGATCTGTTCTCAATCTATCCCATTTCACTTGTTCTTCACAATGGCTTCAACCAATGTTTCATGCACAGTTGGAACTGCAACAGGTAGAGAATGGTGGAGACATTATCAAGCTGTTTCCCCTCATACCGACCACAGACTTGGACTGCCAGGTATGTCCTTCAGGACGAAATAGTGGTGCTACTGTGTCAAACGTGGTGTTGGACATTGAAATCTCCTACCTAGAATACTTTGTGTTCCCTTGCTACTCTGAGTGCTTTTTCCAAGTGGTGTTCAAAATTGAGGAGCACTGTTTCATCTGTTGTGGGAAGACGGACAGTGGTAAGCAGCAGGAGGTTTCCTTTCTGGATTGGATTGGATTTGGTATTGTCATGTGTATCGAGGCACAATGAAAAATATTGTTGTGTGTGCAATCCAGACAGATCGTTCCATACATGAAAACAAAACATGGAACATACGTAAATACGCAATGTAAATACATAGACACAGGCATCGGGTGAAGCATACAGGAGTGCAGTACTACTCAGTAAAGCTGTGTGAAGAGTCAGATCAGTCCATAAGAGGGCCATTCAGGAGTCTGTTAACAGTGGGGAAGGAGCAGTTTTTGAAACTGTTAGTGCATGCTCTCAGACTTTTGAATCTCCTGCCCGATGGAAGAAGTTCAAAGAATGAATAAGCCAGATGGGAGGTGCCTTTAATTATGCTGCCCGCTTTCCCAAGACAGCGGGAGCTGTAGACAGAGTCTATGGATGGGAGGCAGGTTCACGTGATGGACTGGGCTATGTTCATGACTCTCTGTAGTTTCTTACGGTCTTGGGCCGAGCAGTTGCCATACCAGGCTGTGATGCAGCTAGATAGGATGCTTTTTACGGTGCATCTGTAAAAGTTGGTAAGAGTAAATGTGGACATGCCGAATATCCTTAGTCCCTGAGAAAGTATAGGCACTGTAATGCTTTCTTGGTCGTAGCGTCGACATGGGTGGACCAGGGCAGATTGTTGGTGATGTGTACGTCTAGAAATTTGAAGCTGTCAACCATCTCCATCTCGGCACCGTTGATGCAGGCAGGGGCGTGTACGATACTTTGCTTCCTGGAGTCAATGACCAGCTCTTTAGTTTTGCTGACATTGAGGAAGAGATTGTTGCCGTTACACCACTCCACTAGGTTCTCTAACTCCCTCCTGTACTCTGACTCATCGTTGTTCGAGATCCGACCCACGACAGTCGTGTCATCTGCAAACTTGTAGATGGAGTTGGAGCCAAATTTTGCCACACAGTCGTGTGTGTGTAGACATTGTGTGTCTTAGATATTGGCTGTAGATTATGATTTGCTGAGTATGACTATAAGTATGGGAGTGTGACTAGGCTGTGGGACTGTTCTCCTATGTTTGGCACAAGTCCCCAAATGTTAATCAGAAGGTCAATGCAGGGTTGGCTGAGCTGATTGTGCTTTTGTTTTTCCTGGTGCATAGGTTGTTGGTGCTGGATGGTTCATCTTGTTTATTCTTATACGACTTTTGTTATAGTTTGGTGCAATTGAGTGAGGGTGGCCTAGTGGTTAGCACTGCTGCCTCACGGCGCTGATGACCCAGGTTCGATCCCAGCCCCGGATCACTGTCCGGGTGGAGTTTGCACATTCTCCCCGTGTCTGCGTGGGTCTCACCCCCACAACCCACTGATGTGCAGGTTAGGTGGATTGACCATGCTAAATTGCCCTTAATTGGAAAAAAATAATTAGGTACCCTAAATTTAAAAAAAACAATTGAGTGGCTTGTTAGGCCATTTGAGAGAGTGTTTAAAAGTCAACCATGTTGCTGAGTGTCTGGGATCACATGTGCGCCCAACCGAATAAGGACAGCACATTTTCATCTTAAAGGACATTAGTGAACCAGATGAGCTTTTTCTACAATCTGGTAGTTTCATGGCCATCATTTCTGAGACCAGCGTTTTATTACAGATTTCTTAATTAATTGAATTTTAGTTTCCCCACTGCCATGGTGGAATTTCAATTGCACAGCATTAGTCACTGGTCTTTGGATAACTCGTTCACTAACGTTACCACTATGCTACTGTTCCCCTATTTTTGTACTTGCTACACATGATGCCGCATCCTGGGCACTGGGCAGATTTAATGCAGATAGGGCGACCGATTTTCACAACATTTCCTTTCAGTCCACAAGGGTAGGGTAGCCCAAAGCTGTTCTTATAATTCTCCATCTTGTTCTCATGCTAACCCCTCTGTCTTTGACCTTCTGTTGTGTTTCATTGAAGCTCAGTGATAGCTCAAGCAATGCACCTCATCCTTTGCTTAGGCAGCTCTACAGCATTCTGGGTTTAACATTGAGTTCACTAATTTCAGATCATAAACTCTGCTCCATTTTGTTTCTTTTTGCTTTATTCAGTTTTGTTTTTTCTCGTTTTTTTTTTAGGATGACAGCTGTTCATGATGCTGACTTTTGCACCTCCTCTCGACGCATCTTTTGTTTCTTTTCTTGTCCCATTACCACTTTCTTTGAGCCTGCACCATCACAGCTTTGTCATTTAATCTCTCCTGTCTTGTACCATATCACAACTTGGCTTTTTCTTTTTTCTACCCTCCTCTCCTTTCACTTACTTGAAACCCAATGCCTCTTTAATATTTCCCAATTCAGATGTAAGGTCTTTGACTTCAAACATAACTCCGGACTCTCCACTCATGCTGCCAGTCCTGCTGTGGCAGCTTACTTTGCTTTTATTTCTGATTGCAGTATTTTGGTTTAGTGCTCTGAAAAAGGGATTGAAAAATTGAGGGCAAAATCTAACGGCCGCGTCACGCCACAGCCAGCGTGCGATGTGGCCAATATATCCCACAAGGATGGGGGGATGTTCACCACTGGGGCACGGAAACGAAGCAGAGTGTTGTTTGATAGCAGCGCTGGGAACGACCTGCTAATCCCACCCAGAGCGGACTTTTAAAAAAAATTAAATCGTGCCCAAAATATTTGGTGAGTTTATGTAGCTACATTTTGGAAGTGAACATCAGTTATTATTTATCTGCCGTACAAGATATATTTTGATCTGTTCTGGTGAATTTTGTGTTCACCAAAGTACATAGAACATCGAACCGTACAGCACAGAACAGGCCCTTCGGCCCTCGATGTTGTGCCGAGCATTGTCCGAAACCAAGATCAAGCTATCCCACTCCCTGTCATTCTGGTGTGCTCCGTGTGCCTATCCAATAACCGCTTGAAAGTTCCTAAAGTGTCCGACTCCACTATCACAGCAGGCAGTCCATTCCACACACTAACCAATCTCTGAGTAAATAACCTACCTCGGACATCCCTCCTATATCTCCCACCCTGAATCTTATAGTTATGCCCCCTTATAACAGCTACGTCCACCCAAGGAAATGGTCTCTGAATGTCTCTATCTATCCCCCTCATTATCTTAAACCTCTATTCAGTCGCCTCTCATCCACCTCTGCTCCAAAGAGAAAAGCCCTAGCTCCCTCAACCTTTCCTTATAAGACCTAACCTGCAAACCAGGCAGTATCCTGATAAATCTCCTTTGCACCCTTTCCAATGCTTCCACATCCTTCCCTATAATGAGGTGACCAGAACTGCACACAATACTCCAAATGTGGTCTCACCAGGGTCATGTATAGTTGCAGCATAACCCCGCGGCTCTTATACTCAAGCCCCCTGTTAATAAACGCTAACACACTATAAACCTTCTTCACGGCTCTATCTACTTGAGTGGCAACCTTCAGAGATCTGTGGACATGAACCCCAAGATCTCTCTGTTCCTCCACATTCCTCAGAACCCTGCCGTTGACCCTGTAATCTGCATTCAAATTTTTTCTACCAAAATGAATCACCTCGCACTTATCAGGGTTAAACTCCATCTGCCATTTTTCGGCCCAGCTCTGCATCTAATCAATGTCTCTTTGCAGCCTACAACAGTCCTCCACCTCATCCACTACTCCACCAATCTTGGTGTCATCAGCAAATTTGCTGACCCACCCTTCTTCAGTCCCCTCCTCCAAGTCATTGATAAAAATCACAAATAGCAGAGGACCCAGCACTGATCCCTGTGGTACACCGCTGGTAACTGGTCTCCAGTCTGAAAATTTTCCATCCACTATCACCCTCTGTCTTCTATGTGATAGCCAGTTACTTATCCAATTGGCCAAATTTCCCTCTATCCCCCACCTCCTTACTTTCTTCATGAGCCGACCATGGGGAACCTTATCAAACGCCTTGCTAAAATCCATGTATACGACATCAACTGCTCTACCTTCATCGACACACTTAGTTACCTCCTCAAAGAATTCAATCAAATTTGTGAGGCAAGACCTACCCTTCACAAATCCGTGTTGACTATCCCGGATTAAGCTGCATCTTTCCAAATGGTCATAAATCCTATCCTTCAGGACCTTTTCCATTATCTTACCAACCACCGAAGTAAGACTAACTGGCCTATAATTACCAGGGTCATTCCTATTCCCTTTCTTGAACAGAGGAACAACATTCGCCATTCTCCAGTGCTCTGGCACTATCCCCGTGGACAGCGAGGACTCAAAGATCAAAGCCAAAGGCTCTGCAATCTCATCCCTTGCCTCCCAAAGAATCCTTGGATATATCCCATCTGGCCCAGGGGACTTGTCGACCCTCAGGTTTTTCAAAATTGCTAATACATCCTTCCTCAGAACATCTACCTCCTCCAGCCTACCCGCCTAAATCACACTCTCATCCTCAAACACATGGCCCCTCTCCTTTGTGAACACTGAAGAAAAGTATTCATTCAACGCCTCTCCTATTTCTTCTGACTCCATGCACAAGTTCCCACTACTGTCCTTGACCGGCCCTACCCTCACCCTGGTCATTCTTTTATTTCCTTGGGGTTTTCCTTGATCCGACCCACCAAGGACTTCTCATGCACCCTTTTAGCTCTCCTAAGCCCTTTTTTCAACTCATTCCTTGCTACCTTGTAACCCTCAAGCGACCCTACTGAACCTTGTTTTCTCATCCTTACATACTCTTCCTTTTTCCTCTTGACAAGACGTTCTACCTCTTTTGTGAACCATGGTTCCCTCACACGGCCATTTCCTCCCTGCTTGACAGGGACATGCCTATCAAGGACACACAGTATTTGTTCCTTGAACAAGCTCCACTTTTCATTTGTGCCTTTCCCTGACAGTTTCTGTTCCCATTTTATGCTCCCTAATCCTTGCCTAATCGCATCATAATTACCCCTCCCCCAATTATAAACCTTGCCCTGCCATATGGCCCTATCCCTCTCCATTGCAATAGTGAAAGACATTGAATTGTGGTCACTATCTCAAAAGTGCTCTCCCACAAACAAATCTAACACTTAGCCCGGTTCATTATCCAGTACCAAATCCAATGTGGCCACCTCTCTTGTCAGCCTATCCACATATTGTGTCAGGAAACCCTCCTGTACACTCTGTACAAAAACTGCCCCATCCAAACTGTTCGACCTACAGAGGTTCCAATCAATATTTGGAAAGTTAAAGTCACCCATGACAACTACCCTGAGACCTCCACACCTATCCATAATCTGTTTTTCAATTTCTTCCTCCACATCTCTATTACTATTTGGGGGCCAATAGAAAACTCCTAACAATGTGACCACTCCTTTCCTATTTCTAACTTCGGCCCATATTACCTCAGTAGGCAGATCCCCTTCAAACTGCCTTTCTGCAGCCGTTAAACTATCCTTGATTAACAATGCTACTCCTCCATCTCTTTTACCACCTTCCCTACTCTTACTGAAACATTTATACCCCGGAACTTCCAACAACTATTCCTGTCCCTGTTCTACCCATGTCTCCGTAATGGCCACAACATCGTAGTCCCAAGTACCAATCCACGCTCCAAGTTCACCTACCTTATTCTGGATGCTCCTTGCATTGAAGTAGACACACTTCAACCCACCTTTCTGTCTGCCGGTACACTCCTGCGACCTTGATACTCTCCTCAGTACCTCACTACTCTCAAGACTGGCTTCTGGACTACAGCTCCTTTTCCCAGCCTCCTGACAAATTAGTTTAAACCCCCCCCCCGAAGAGCCGTAGCAAATTTCCCTCCCAGGATATTGGTGCCCCTCTGGTTCAGGGGCAAACTGTCCTGTCTGTACAGGTCCCACCTTCCCCAGAATGTGCTCCAATTATCCACGTACCTGAAACCCTCCCTCCTACACCATCCCTGCAGCCACGTGTTTATCTGCACTCTCTCCCTGTTCCTCACCTCACTAGCACGTGGCACCGGCAACAAACCAGAGATGACAACATGGTTTGTCCTGGCTCTCAGCTTCCACCCTAGCTCCCTAAATTCCTGTTTTAAATCCCCGTCCCTTCTCTTACCTATGTCGTTAGTACCGATGTGTACCACGACCTGTGACTGCTCCCCCTTCCCTTTAAGGATTCTGAAAACACAGTCCGAGACGTTACGGACCCTGGCACCCGGGAGGCAACATACCATCCGTGAGTCTCTTTCGCTGCCACAGAACCGTCTATCTGTCCCTTAAACTATTGAGTCCCCAATAACTATTGCTCTCCTCTCCCTCCTTCCCTTCTGAGCCACAGGGACGGACTCAGTGCTGGAGATCCGTTCACCGTGGTTTACCCCTGGTAGGTCGTCCCCCTCAACAGTATCCAAAACGGTATACTTGTTACTGAGGGGAACGGCCACAGAGGATCCCTGCACTGACTGCTTCCTCCCAGCCCCTCTCACCGTCACCCATCTATCTTGATTCTTCGGAGTAACTACATCCCTCAAGCTACTATCTATGACCACCTCTGCCTCCCGAATGATCCGAAGTTCATCCAGCTTCAGCTCCAGTTCCCTAACACGGTTTCTGAGGAGCTGGAGAAGGGTGCACTTCCCACAGGTGAAATCAGCAGGGACACTGACGGTGTCCCTCACCTCAAACATTCTGCAGGAGGAACATTGCACTGCCTTCCCTGCCATCCCCTCTAGATAAAACAAGAAAAAGAAAGAAAGAGCTTACCTGTTACTCACTCTACCCCTTTGGTTAAAGGAGGTGGAAGGGTGGGGGACACTATGAGTGTAGTGTCTAGGGTTTAGAAACTGCCCAACTTAAATACAGGTAAAAATACAACACTTAACCAGCAACCACTGCACCCCACATGAGAACAGCAATCAGCTGTTATGGGCCTGCGCAAACAATTTAAATCTTTACTAAGAAAAGAAAAACCATTTACCAGTCACCAGCCAATCACTTACCTGCAGGCTGTGACATCATGGTTCAACTTCTTTCTACTTCTACCTGCCCTCGAGTCTCCCTCTTGATCTTTACTCGGCTAGGATCCTTATAGTGATTGTCTTTTCTTTTGGTTAGAGGAGGAGGTAGGGAGGGAAACACTGAAGAAGTGTTTGGGGTTTACTGTCACTTGACAACAGCTCCTCCACAAACCAATTTTCTTGATGCAGTGACTGCAATGCACTGATGCAAATCAGCAGCTCCGCTCTACTACCCTCTGCTGGATGCTTGCCTTCACTTGAACACCGAGGGTGTCTTGCTCAGGTACACTTTCTGGATGCAGTGACGACAATGCCCTGATGCAAATTTTCCCCGCAACAGCCAATCAGCAGCTCCGCACTACTGCCCTCTACTGGATGAGGTACTAGGTATCAATGACACTCTGGTGGAATCATTGTTCCTTCCCCCCCAATCTCAATAATGCAAACATTGCCCTCATTTCAAACAACTCTTTTTCCTAATAAATCCTCATTAAATGTTTACACTGCATAAATTGCTGAGAAAATTCCTTACTTTAGAATGTTGTATTCCTTGACTTGCTGTTACTTGCAAATGTTTCTCTCAGCTGCTGAGTTTTTCCTACCCGTCTGTGAAATTAAATGATTATTGATTGTGACAAAGGCAAAAGGTATCAGTAGAACTGTTTCTTGGCTGTTTTGAAATGGTCTGAACTGATTGTTTTCCTCCTGCAAAAAAGCCAAAAAGCTCGGATAACAACAGATAGTGATTATTCCAGTGAGTTGTGATTTTAAGAGAGTATTCTCCCTGAAAATGTGTAAATGCTGCTGATACACGCGCGATAGAAGAATTTAAATTATATAGGGAGATATTATCTGTCTTATCCAAGCGGAACAAGGATCTTGTCTCTGATGATGTCTGCGGCTAGTGGTGTGTTACATGGCGACATTGTGTGATGCACTGAATCTTAATTTGTTATTTAAAATGACATCCAGATTTTCCTCCCCCCAAAAAATGATTTTCTTTTAAATTTGCATCTTGTCAGGGAATTTTTTGCTCAAACTTCAACAAATTGCTTTTTCCGGTTTTATCTTTTAAGATAACACGGTTTTCCCGGAGTACTGTATCAGCTAGTGCGGCTGTAGCTACTGGTGACAGTACAGTGCGTCTGACGGTCCTTGCACTCCCATTTCGACTTCTGATGTATTGAAATACACCATTAAAGAAATATATTTGTTGATGGATGAAAACATTCTCAGTATGCTAGCTTTCTGCATGTTTCGACCACATATATCTCACCTTTTGTGGTTTTACCATAACTGTCCACTGACACATGATATATTTCATGTGGTAAACCACCCGTCTTACCTGCATTGTGCTCTTATGTAGCTATATTTAAGACCATTTTTATGTCAATACAAAGATGTACATTTGGCCAACTTGTTCCAGTTAGCAAAATGTTCGGTTGAACTCTATTAGCTGGTTGGACTCTATTAACAACAAGAGTATGCAGCTCAATATTAGAAGGAACCATGCTGGCTGTAAACAGTGAATGCACTCTGGTTCATTCTGTCCTTATTGAAAGTTATGGAAAATGCTTGAATTTCTTTAAGTAAACCAGTAGATTTTATATATATTTTTTGACCACGTACATTTTCCATCCATCTCATGAGCAGGTAATACTTGGGTAGAGGAATAATGTCTTTTTGTCAACCTATTTCACAACTGGGAACTTAACCTACGGGGGGGGGGAGAGATGAAGTAACACGAGGGAAGCAGAAGTATTTTATTTTAGGTTAGACAGACAGTTTCCATTTGACTGAGATGGGCATTCTTCTTTTCCTATTGTAGGTGCATGTGATTTATTCTTGCATTTCATTTCAGTGAAAGTGAACCGTTCATTATGTAACATGTGCGGACAGTGTGAGCAGCACAATGGCACAGTGGTTAGCATTGCTGCCTGACAGCTCCAGGGACCCGGGCTCAATTCCGGCCTTGGGTGACTGTGAAGTTTACACTTTCTCCCCGTGTCTGCGTGAGTTTCCTCCGGGTGATCTGGTTCCCTCCCAGTCCAAAGATGTGCAGGTTAGGTGGATTGGCCATGATAAATTGTCCCTTAGTGTCCAAAGGTTAGGTGGAGTTCCTGGGTTGCTGCGATAGGGTGAAGGTATGGGCTTAAGTAGGGTGCCCTTTCAGGGGCCGGTGTAGACTCGATGGGCCATATGGCCTCCTTCTGCACTGTAAATTCTGTGATGCATCCAGAGGTTTTTCTGCATTTTATTATTGTGAGCGTGCATCTTAAAATTTTCCTGAGCACCCCCTCCCATTAATTACAGTACATCATGCTTAGCTCAGAGAGCCACATTGTAGATCGATGTTTGTTTTTGCTGGGATCACAATGTCAAAAGAGTAACACAATGTTTATGAATGTGATTTTAGCCTGTTATTTTATAGAGAGAATATACTCTTTTGTCCCAAGCCAATAAAATTGTTTTTGCTCTCCCAACTGCTGCTGGTTATTATGATTTGATAATGTATCATTAAAGTTAGGCTATTGAAACTTTTGCAAATCTGCTTTTGAACCTGTAGAGGTTTCCATACCAGGAGGGATAATGACATGAGCTGAGTGGGAAACTTAGACCTTTTGTATTGTTTATTCGGGCCAAGAATAATATGGGAACTGTATCATCAGTTCCAGGGCTTGTTTTATCTGCCGTGTAATCGGAAGCTCTAGATCTGGTTACTTGGAAGAGTTTGGTTTCCTTTGTGGCTCTGCGATAGGGTGTGGCACAGGTTGCTGTTGATAGAAGGGTGTTGGTTATTGACCTGAAAAATAAAGCTTTTTCAAGGGTTTAATCACAAATGTCAAAAGCACAGCCCAACTTAGTTGTGTAATCCATCTGGGAATAGTAAGTATTTGAGTCAGATGGATAAGACAGTTGGATGTGAAATCTACTTATATGGATCTGGTTTGGGTGAGTACTTTTTATGTATAAACATCATTTTCAAATTCCCCTGCGCCTGCTCCAGTCTTCATGAGCTCTATGTCCCAACCTGCACCATCACTGATCTACTGAGTTTCCCTGCTCCCCTGTGCCATTACAGAGAGCCTTGACTCTCGCTCTGTGATTGCTTGACATTCATTAGCTCCCAATCTGGCACGGTTTTGATTTTAAAATTTACTTCTTTGTAAATTTTCAAATCCCTTCCTGCTTTTGCCTCTCATCCTCTCTGTAACCTCCTTCAGTCCTGCCACACCTGCCAAAATCTCAGCACTCATCTAATTCCACCCTTTTACACATTGTCAGCTTTCATTGCTCCACTGTTGGTGGCCGTGCCTTCAACTGCTTAGGCCCTAAACTCTGGAATTTCCTCCTTAAACCCCTCCATCTCTCTACCCCTCACTCTTCTCCGAAGATAAACCTTAAAGCTAACCTCTTTGTCAAAGCCTTTGTGTATTGGTCCTAATCCCTTATGTGGCCAGAATTTTATTTGGTAATCCTCTGGTGAAGCATCTTGAGACATTTCATATATTGATATTTTTAATTGAATAAATTCAGATCAAGTATATACAGGTGGAGGACATTGATTGGATAATTGCTTGAGCGCATATGAAGAGACAGTTTTGGACACTGATGTGGGAGTTGAGATTGGATTAGTTTCTGGCTGCCTACTTCACCAACTGACAATCAGGTTTTTAACATTGTAGCAAGGAATTATTGCCTAAAGTGAAGGTTGGAAATGAAGAAAAAAATTCAGACAGAAGATCTGAGTAGCTTTTGTGAAGAATGGCTGAAGTGTAAATTGTCAGGGTATGATTACCCATCCCGATGTTTTCAAAGTCCTGAGATCAGTGGAACAATGAGTGAATGTGTGGCCATGGGTTACATCCCCACCAAAGATATGGGACCAGAATCTACACCTTTGGAACATGCATGTCACAGAGGAAGAAAGACTGTAGTTAAATAAATTAAGCATGTTTAGCAGGTTGGCATATGGCATGTATTCTGTGTATATTTCATGCTTTTTCTAACCAACCTTCTACTTCACTTCTCACACTATGGTTATCTAGCTGTAAAGGAACCCTCGAGTCTATCTTTCTGAAAGCACTGCCTTTGGTGGAGGATGGTTTGAAAGATTCTACAAGGCTCCAGTGAGAGTCCCTGGTGGACAATTAGATCAGTGGCTGGATTTTCACAAACAGGCTGGAACGGAGATGGGTAAGCTGAAAAGCTGTCACCACTCCTGTGGCCAGGAACCCACCTCCGTTTCCAGTCAATTTTGTCAAGGGTAGGGGGTTGCATGGGTCTGAAAAGGTAAGTCAAGGACTTGTTAAAAGTTCAACTCTTTTGGAATCTTCCCTGGACTGCTGGCGTTCAGCAGTTGCAGGCAGACAAGGACCATGTTGGGGGTGAGTCAGGAGGTGATAAAAGTTCAAAAGGTAAGTGTTCATGTTTTTAATAGGTTAAAGAGCTAAACTCTTTGAAGTAAAAGTTACAGCAGCCCAGCACGGGTCAGGAGAGAAACCAGCATTAAGAACCCAGCCAGTTCAGGGGGTTGTCACCCTCCTGGCAACACATGGATGTTAGGGCAATGGAAAAGGCTGTTTGCACTTCATCTGAGCATCAGAAAAACTACAGCTGCAATGTCAGACATCAAAGACATTGGAGATGAGGAACAGCGGGCTCCAGTGAAGGGCAGATCACCAGGCATCAGGAAAGAGATGGGACATGCAGGAGACAGCAACGTGAACACAGGATCTAAGGATACCTTGACCTTGAGCACATTGAGGCCCTGGAATGGCACAGCTTATCAGGGGAGAAACTGGGTAAGAGAGAGAGGAGGAAGAATTGGAGTCAGGGAGATGATACTGAGCAGAGTGGCTGCTGCTTCATGGCGAAGTGACCTTCTGCCACCCTCTGGGAAAAGGACCTCCTGGACACACAGGCTTTGGCTCAAATCTCTCCTTCAGGAGAGCTAGAAACCTCAATGATGGCTGCCTGAATCTCTGAAACCCCCCCTTCATTCCTGCGACCATTAGCTTTAATTGAATAGGAAACCTGTCTCCGTATTAATGAAGGGCTTTGCCTGTGAAAATCTGGAATGACTCAGTTTCCCACCAGAGGTGGGTTTCTGACACAAAAATAGACTTGGCTCCTGTTTCCCACCTCCGTGCAAAAATCAGACACCTGATGCCTTTAACGGTTATCATGGGTGATTATTTGCTTCTCGTGGAACTCCGAAAGATAGGATTTCCTGTCATTAAAAATAAACTTCTGGCCTAAGTTTCAACATGGCTCTTTTACCGATATTTGAATCGGTTCATACACCAATTGCAATATTTATGTTAAGTCGTAGAAGGTTCTCTCAAGGTTGTCTGCAACATTGATTGTTATTGTCTAACTGAATCCATATGTATATGGAGCAATGCTCCGGTTTTCATAGTTCCTGAGTCACAAAGTTTGCTAACGTAGTTATTCTGCCAGATGGCATTCCTTCCATAGTGGAATGTGATTAAATCATTTGTTGCTCGTGTACATAATTGAGTAATTTTTAAGATCATCTTTCCAACTATTCATTTGAGCTAGTTGCATGATGCTGTAATATTGCAACACTCATTTTGAAGGCAGGCACAGTGAATTCCTTAACTATTTTTTCAGGCCTTAGGTTTAGGATGTGTGTACTATCTTTCTAGTACATCCTGAATTAATGAGGTGCTACTCCTTGTTCGCTGAACTGATAATCCATTAATGTATGAAACTTCCTTTATTCTTTGTGTTGGTAACTGGTCTAATTTTGATAGATGCATCTTGGGATTCTCTGTATTCCAGTTGGTTTTTGCTCATCTGTGGCATGACAGCTTGTGTATGTTGACAGGGTATTATTTCAGAGATAAAATTATTACATGTGTTGCTACTGAAGAAAAGTTAATGTCATAAATTATAGAAGCAATCTGTGAAGTTTTCCAAGTACTCTGTGATCGGCCTGCTTGTCTGATATCCATTCCTGGATGAGCCATTAACATTGGGAAGGCAGAAGCGATTGTCTTTGTCCCACTTCACAAACTCTGTTTCCTCAGCAATGATTTTATTTTCCTCCTCCGTCACTCTTCCTAACTATTTGCAATCTTGGTTTCCTATTTGACCTGGAGTTTGGCATCCAACCCATTCCTTTTCCATTACAAAGACTTTCCACCTCCATTGTTTGCCTTGGCCTCTGCCCACATGACGCTGAAACCCTTGGTTTCATTTCTTTGTTTATTACACTAAAACACCATTGGATTCTTTTTGCATTAAAGGTGCTATGTAAATGCAAGTTATTGTTGTTAGCTATGTATTATATTAATTTAGGAGTGGTAAATAGCGCAACAAAGGGAAGTCAAGTTCTTCCTGATGTCTCAACAAAATTGGCCCATGAGAGATGGACCATATAAAGGAGTTCATCATTCAGTTCTTATTCTGGTCGGGTCTGCCTTGTCCTTCCCGCCGTGGGACCGGAAATTCCACCAGAAGTCGAAGGACAAAGTCAAGAAAAGGTGGAGGGGTGGCTCTGTTAATTAAAGATGATATTAACATAACAGGGACAACCAAAGTTCAGGAAACCACGATGTAGAAGCGGTTTAGGTAGAGATGAGGAACGATAAGAGCATGAAATCGCTTTTGGGAGTGGTGTACAGGTCACCTAAAGGTAATCATATGGTAGGCTGGGGTATCAAAGAAGAAGTAGTGTGAGCTTGTCAGAAAGGTATGGCAATTATCATGGGAGATTTTTATTAAAATATAGACTGGAACAACCCAACAGGCAAAGATAGCATAGATGACAAATTCATAGAATGTTTTTTGGGTAATTTCTTAGATCAGCACATTCTGGAGCTAAGCAGGGAACGGGAACTTAACCAGGACAAATGCATTTTGGTAGATCCAATTCAGTTGGGAGCTATAAAATAAATGGCAGAACCATCAGAAGCATAGACACACACATAGATCTGGGCATGTAGGTCCAAAGATCCTTAAAAATGGCAGCACCAATGGAAATGGTGGTAATGAAAGCAGATGGCATGCTCGCCTTCATCGGACGGGGCACCGAGTATAAAAGTTTGCAAATCATGTTACAGTTATATAGAACGTTCGTTAGACCACATTTTGGAATACTGTGTCCAATTCTGGTCACCACACTACCAGAAGGATGTAGAGGCTTTGGAGAGAGTACAGAAAAGGTTTACCAGAATGTTGCCTGGTTATGGAGGGTATTAGTTATGAGGAGAGATTGAATAAACTGGGATTGTTTTCCCCAGAGAGATGGAAGCTGAGGGGTGACCTGATAAAACTTTAGAAAATTATGAGGGGTATAGGTAGGGAGAACAGTTGGAGGCTTTTTCCCAGGGTGGAAATGACAACTACTAGGGAGCACAAGTTCAAGGTGAGGGGGGAAAGATTCAGTGGAGATGTGCGGGGCAAGTTTTTTTACAGAGGTGGCCAAAGGGCCTGTTCCTGTGCTGTACTGCTCTTTGTTCTTTGTTTGTTTGAATACAGGAAACTGATACAGCAAAAGACGGAAGATTCGGTGGTGGCCAAGGTTTGAGATGGACAAAACATTAACTGCAGATTCCAATACAAAGATAGGGTTACTGATTAGCATTCAGAAGATGGTCATACTTTTAGATGATTAGTGGACCTGAGATGGCGACTGTAGATGTTCAAACCCAAGAAATGCATAAGGAATGGTTAATCGGTGTTATTGGTATGGTTCCAAGTATTATGCAATGCATTGCCTTAAGTGAAAGAATTAAGTTTTTAAAATAATGCATGAAGCAGAGAATCCTGAGACTGAAAATGATGATGGGGACTGCCATGAAGGAATTGTGGTGTTTACTGAGAGTTTGAATCCAGTGAGTATTTTGATGGCTGATTCATCCAACTGTGCCGTTTTAGATAGTGGTTGCACTTCCACAGTATGTGGGGTGAACTGACTTAACTGCTACCTGGAGTCTCTTGATGAGAAGTTCAAGGGGTATGAAAGCTCTATGTGCTTCAGGTTTGGCCTGAGAGACAGCTTCACATGTTCCTTTGTACTTGCCTGCATTTTTGATGAGAGAATATATTTTTCCCTCGTGCGAGTTGGTTAGTTAGTCAACTCGCCAGTGATAAACTGTCTTGTAAGCCTGTTTCCTGGTAAGTTACTTTGTTGAAGATTAATGTCTTCCCACAATGAAGATTGCTCCCTCTCGCAAGAGGTTATCTTTGAAGATGAGGTTAGCCACTGACTCACTTGCTATGATTTCCATTACATAACATTGCATTTTTCTTCGAACCATATCAGGATTACCCCCAGCTCGTGCTGTAACGTGATGAGGAAGCTCATTTCTTGCTTCCTAAGGGGTTCATCAGTGATTTTATGGCTTAACTTATTTCAGCCAGGAGTCTTGCTATTGCTGATCAGAAAGCCCCAGTGAACCATAATTGAATGACAGATAATGGACTGATATCACCAGTTTCTCCAAAGCTGTACGCTTGAAAAAAAATATTGGAACTGGAAACGATATCAATAACACCATTGTTTCAGATCAGAGTCACAAATAGTGAGAGAGACTCTAGTCTATCCAGCTGGTCGCACACAATAGTTACAAAACCAGATTTTAAAACCCAGGGGAACATTTGGAAATTTTCCAAATGTACTTAGAACTCCACTAGTTGATTAAAATTATTCCAGCCCTAATAATTCCCTGAAATGTCTAATTATTTTATCACACCCCAGGCAGAAACGGGTCCAACTCTCACTTTCCATGAGTTGTGATGTGGACTGGGGTGGACACAGTAAGAAGTCTTACAACACCAGGTTAAAGTCCAACAGGTTTGTTTCGAATCACTAGCTTTCGGAGGGCAGCTTCTTCATCAGGCAACTCAACTGATGAAGGAGTTGCGCTCCGGAAGCAGGTGATTTGAAAAAACCTGTTGGACTTTAAGCTGATGTTGTAAGACTTCGTACTGTTTGCATGAGTTGGCAACCTGTTCCTTAGGTCTGCTATCCTCCAGAAGAAGAATCATTCCCTGATATCTTTTCCGAGATTGGACTTGTGCACTTATAAGTGTAACCCCCGCTTAACCCTAACCTATTTAATCGGAACAAGCTGCCAACTGGAACACTAATCCTTTCAACATCTTATAAACCTCATTCAGATCACCTCCAAGTCCACATTTACCTGAATTGTAGTGATCTGGTTCTGTGAGCCTGTCTTGATAACTAAAGTGTTTTGTTCTGGGTATTAGTGTCCACTCCATTGCCTCTTTTCCAAAGCCTCAAAATCACCCACCATTGGCGAGGACCAAAACAAGACACAGTATTTCAACTGAAGCCTAAACAAGGTTGTTTGTGTATGAGGAAAGTCCAGTTCATCAAGTCACAAATTCATATGATAAATCCTCCAATAGTTTCATGTTCGTTAATCTTAGAATAAACTGAATGTATCTAATAATCGTTTTCATTTCTCAAGGTTGTGAAATTGAAAGGGCAGGTTCTGTCAGTGATGTACCGTTTCCGAACAAAAAGCAGGGAGTGGTTATGGATAAGGACCAGCAGTTTTACTTTCCAGAATCCCTACTCAGATGAAATTGAATATATTATCTGCACGAATACCAATGTAAAGTAAGTGTCTGTATTAAATAGTATGTTCACCTATCATGATGCCAAGTTGGTAGCATAAAGTGAATTAAAATGTATAGAATACACTTAAAATTCATTGAAATATACGGTGAACCAACAGTGGACGCCGCTTGTAAGGCTTTCCCTTACCTATTTGATTTTCAAGAACATTTGTGTGGAGTGTTGCTGTATGTTAAAGACACACATGGTGCAAGACTCTCCCCGGGCAATCTAGAACAGGGCAAGTAATTGTGTATCTCATTAATCAATCAGATTGAAAGATTGAATTCAATGTCCAATCAAATAAATAAAATAGAGAAGAGAAAGAAAGATAGGAGAGAGTTTGAGAGTCGAAGAAAAAGTAAAAATGTATGCAGTTTATTTTTGTTAAATTTCCAGCAATTTCATCTGAAAGAATGCAATTCCACATTTCTGTCCACACAAGGGAGCCCAGGGTGGCACCCCCTGCGGGGAAGGGCCATGGCAGCACAGCTCATTTGAAGGGGGCCATTGTGGCACACCTTTGTGATCGGTACAAACAAGTGGTTTATTTTGTCTGCTCCATTGTGCACTAAAATGTCAGGCTACTTCAAGAGAATTTTGAAAGTGCGTTCTCAGCTGCAAAGGTTCAAAGTGCTCAGTGAAATGCCAAAATATCCCCACACTTTGTATGTTTTAAGTAGTGCCTTTGTAATTGATTTCTGCTATTTCTGTAAGAGACAGTTACCGTCGTAAGCTAAATTGTGGGGACTATGAAATATCCCATCTCAAGCTGGAATGTACTGTATTTCACACTGTTTTTAACAAGCCTGTTCCTGTCAGCGTTCTTTGGAAACTTAAATGCATACTTACTACATTATATCATAGATTAATAAAAGATGAATGATCATGGGAATGATTAAATAGTACCCATGAAATAGCCAATGGCTCAGGCTTCAACCGTGACAGTAACCATGATTGCCTGCCTATACTGCTTTCCAAGTGCTGCTCATTCATTTTTCCCAGGTCATTGTTTGATCATCATCGTATGTGCACCTTGGTCAAGTACAGTGTACCATTGTCATTATGCAATCATGCTCCCCCTTGTAGCCACCTGGGTTGGCCACTTCCCGACTTAAAATGGAGAACCGCAAAGACTAAAGGGAAATTCAGCCAGCACAGGCAAAAACGAGCAAGTGCAGAAATCCTGTGTATTGGAACTTGCAAAAACCAGACAGCACTGAAACCAGCAGCCATCTGCATAGTAATGAGCGATTCCCAGGCACAATTGATATACTTCAGGTGAATAAGGCCAAGCCAGACTCCTCGGCCAAGACAAAGGAAGGCCAACGGACATTTAGGGACCGCCCAGCGATCAGGGAACAACTCCAGTATTGGAGAAATCGATCCAAGTGATCGGAACGCAGTCCAATCATTTGGAACCAGGTACGGGGTCCGCCTCGAAGGGCGGGAAGCCCCTGGGGACTATAAAGTAGAGCCCCCAAGTTCAAATCGGTCTTCTTGGCAGGGTCACTCAGCAGCGAATCAACCCTTGAGAGTGAACTGCCCAGCTGCCGCACCAACCAAGTAAGTCTCCAGTCAACGCTCGCTACGAGATAGGCGCTCCCAGCTACAAGTCCACACCAGCTTTTGAATCCTGCAGACTCAGGACCTGAACGAAAGGCCATTTGTTCCCCTGACCTGGTGGGCCAATTCCGAAGCTAATTATAGGCCTTTTAGTGATAGAAATAGTCTAGAAAGTAGAGTTATATGCATAAGTAGTGACTTACTGTATATAATAAATGTGTTTTGATTTGAATCTTACTAATTGGTGTGTTGAGTTATTGATCAGTACTTGAACTTGAACCTCGTGACGGTATCATAAAGATACCTGGCAACTCTAGAGCAAAGGTTAAACAAACAGAGCAAATTACGAATTAAGAGCCAATCAAAAGTTAGCAACACCCTCCCTGCCACTCACCCATACTTGCAGAAGGACAGAGCAAATAATATGGTCTTTCCATTGGGGTGCCCCTGATTTATATAATTACTTTCCAAATATATACTTTATTCATAACATTTATAAAAGTACATTACATAATAGTTCAAGTTTGACATTGCATAAAGCGCAATGCCGATCAGTTTCTTTCAATACATTACATGAGGTACCTCCTTACACTTGCCATTACAGGTTGTACAATGAGCTTTCATGACGTACGTTCTCTGGTACATAGAGTCCGAAGGGTTTTACAGTTTCCACCCTCTTGTATTCTGTGGCAACAGGGCAGTAGCTTTCCCCATTGAGCCTTTCCAGTAGCTGCCACAAACCTCAGCACATAGTCCTGGACCTCGGACTGTGCCAGTCTGCCACATTCAGCCATCGATAGCTCATTACTCGGAAAGAGCAGCATGTTTCAGGCAGACCAGATGTGTGTTTTTTCACAAAGTTGATGGCTCTCCTGCAGCAGTTGATGGTTATTTTGGTGTGCATAGAACACAGACTCCAGCATTACAGAGCACTCAGGATGAACCTTGACAAAAACCAGTGCATCTCTTTCCAGTCCTGCTTCGCAAAGGCACATCCTGGATGGAGGTAGGTGCTGGTCTCTTCCCCAACACTGGAGCAGCAGAGGCAGTCGGCTATGGAGCAAGGCTCCAGGGTAGAGACAGTTGCACTCTGTTGGCTGCTCTGCATTTGCACTTTTTCTCCAGCTTTCTATTGTAGTGTAGGCAAATGGTTGTTATAGCAAATTTTGATAAAGTTTCCATTGGCAAAATTAGCACAGAAATTAAAATACATTTTGGTATGTTGTTGCTCAAGTGCAATCCAGGAAATTATGGACCATAGAGAATGAAATAATCTGAATTTAGTTTTACTCGTCACCAAGGCTTCTTGCAGTTTGCTTAAGTCTGAGGTGAGGGTAGTGGTGGAATGGGATCGGTGAGAAGGGTGCAGCGGTGTGGGAAAGGTGCAGTGATTTTTGATAACGTACCGATGACCTGGGGTGAGGTAGAGCTGGTGTACTTACCATATATGTGTAAGCTGAACCTCTGCGAAAATATGATTGAGTGGTAGCATGCCGTTGAGGAGCTGGTGGGGACCAAGTAAGATCCTTTGGGCACACAAAAGTGTTGGGGCAAGAATGCCAGCATAGTCTCCATTGTCCTGCCCATCTACCTTTTGTCAATGAAAGTTTGGAGGAAAGCTCAGTTTAACATTTTTTGCCTCTACCAAATTAGGGGCTGATTCCATTGGTTTGAACTTTCACTCTCTACTGAGACACTTTAACACAGTAAGCTCATGCTGTCCATGCTTCTCCTTATGGTCCTCCATTTTACGCAACTCCTTTCTCGCCTCCAGTGCCCATGTATGCAATTCATTCTTATTTATGCTTCTCCTTTCACTTTGACATTGGCTCTCATTTCCATTTCATTCTGCATCTATATGCACGGTATTACATTTTTAATCATTGCAGACTAATGAAATGCTAACTGGCCTATCTGGTTTGCGAATGACATTTCTCTTTTTTTTCTATCCGTTGGGATGTGGGCATCGTTGGCTGGGAAACCATATATTGCCCACTCCGAGTTGCCCTTGAACTGACTGGCTGCTGGGCCATTTCAGAGGGCAGTTATGAGTCAACCACATTGTTGTGGATCTGGAGTCACATGTAGGGAGCAGATAAGGCTGGAAGATTTTCTTCTCTAATGAGCAATAGTGAACCATATGGATTTTTACGACAATTGACAATGGTTCCCTGAGATTTAATTCCAGATTTTTATTTATTGAATTCAAATTTCACAATGTGCTCTCATGGAAATTCAAAGCTGTTTCCCTGGAGCATTACCCTGGATTACTAGTTCAGTGATGATATCACAGCGCCATCCCCTCTCCCACAAATAAATACAGATATGCATTGTTTTTATATTAAACAAGCTGATAATAGTTCCAAAAGGGGGCAATATTCCTTATGAGTTGAAATCGCCATTATTTTCCTTTTATCGTACAGAATGCATGATCTGGAGATTAACAAGTATTCAATCATAAATTATGTACTGCAAGTTATATCTTCTGTCTATTTGCGTAAGTCATGATTTGAAAAGATTAAAAAAAGATTAGGGAAATAATTCTCCACAGTCGGTAGCGTAGTTCCCTATACGGGGCGAAATTTGTGTTAGGAAAGAAACAACATCTAGGGTATAGTGCTTTCACTTCCTCCTTTTGCTCAGCAGGAAGCACTCAATTGCTTCTGTTGTGGTCAGGAGCTGTCAATCATAACTAGATGTTTTTAAACATTGCTGTTGGATTCACATCAAACTACTTCAGATGCATCCAAGCATGAAGGGAAATTTTAAAAAATCAATCTGGATACATGGCTATTTGAAAGCTGTCAATTACAGCCAACTCATAGCGTTATTCTTTGAAAGTGAATAAAAGTCTTGCAGATCAACGTGCCTGAGGGGGCTGAAAGCCTTGCGATGTGGTTTTGGCTTTCTATGAAGAACCGGCTGCTGCTTTCTAGGCATCTGTCTGAGCAGCAGATGTAAGGGACAGGTGAGTGAAAAACAGTTAATTATTTCACTGTTTCTGCCTGGGATTGCTGTTTAACTTCCAGGCAGGGTCGATTGATGGAGGTGGATGGGGGGGGGGGGGGGCGGCTGTACAGGTGGTGAGTGACCAAGCAATTCCCATTTAGGAGGGGAGGGGGCCAGCTACCGGATCTTGCTATCGTGCCGCCTAATCAAAATGGTGGGATTCGGAACAAAATCCCTTGCGCTCCCTGCCATGCAATAAATTTGCATGGATGGTGAGAGTGAATCGCTTCTGGGCGCCGTTCCTAACGCCACACAAACAAGAAGCCATTCAACTCTGACGGGTGAACATAGCCTCCCAACTCGAGAATCAAGCCCCCGCGGGGTTTGTTGATGCGAACTGTGCTTGTCTTCTACATTAATTCACTATATTTTATGACTTAGAGTTCATCAGTATTCATGTCAGCCCAGTTCCGAAAGTTAGAATGATCTCTTAGGGGGAAAAGAACAAGTCTTGATATCTGATCACAGTTAATGATCCAGGCTTGAGCTGTATCTCAAGGATTGATGGCACAGCCACTGAAACAAAATACAACATTTATGAACATATATGTCTCGATGTTCTGTTGTACAATATTGTCATAACATGTCCTCACGTGCTACTTTGTTGCTGTGATGTTTTGTGGTCAAGTTACAACAAAATACTTTCCTTATGGTGTAATCACCCACTATGTGTCCTCGAATTGTTTTGTGAAAAAGTGATCTTTGTGACCATGACCTTTCAAAATTTATTTGAAATATGGCAGTAGTTTGTGTAAGAATGCGAACAGCTCATAAACAACACACTGTTATGGTTTTTCGTTTTTGTAGTCCCTTTGACCTTAATTTGTTTAATTTTATATGGAGAAAAATATTAATGGTTTTTACAAGTTATCCTTGGGATATCTTGTTGGATACCACCATGGTAAGATCAATAATGACAACTCATTCCATCCTTGACAACAAAACTCCCTGGTACACATGGCTTGGTCATAAATTTAATTTATTCCTTCTAAACCTTTGGGAATTATGTTTTGTTTTTAATGTTTAATCAGAACATTACATAATTATTTATTTTAAATGCTGTTAGAGCAGTCAATATTTTTTTGGCTCCTGCACCAGGTGACTAATAGCACTAAATCAGGTCATCACTGCATGTCTTTTGCAACATTTTGACAGAATGGAACTTCAAAATGCATCATTGGAATGTTACCATTCAGTACATGTGGTTTAGTGTTTTCAAGGTCACTATGATGGGATTATTTTAATTGATCAATTAAATTTGTGACTCAAAGTGGATCAACATTTTAGCTTGAGTCAGTATTTGGGGTTCTTTCAAATTGTGTCAGCAATGAAATGGAAAATGTCTGTATTTCAACATCAATTTTTTTTTACAAGAAAATTAATAGGCGTTTCATGCCTTTTGCTTCTGGCTACTTTGAGATGTGGAGTGTGGCACTCAGCCTCTTTACTTCTTGTCAAAGCCTCAAAGGTGTCTCTCAAGGCTTCTGCTTCTCAGTCAGGGCTGAACTGGAGGCCTGCAGGGATAGACCTCAGACCTGTAAGTCTAAGATTGGGCTAGTTCCATGGTGCTGTATTGAGAGCATTTTGTTGTTTCTAGATGGTGAACATTGTGGGCCAGAGGAAACTTGTCTTTGCTGCCCATACCCGGAGTGCACCAAGTCCTGTTCACCCATCACCACTTGTGTTCTTTGATCTACATTTTAAAACATTTCTTCATGGCGTTGCTTCTTCCTATTACTGTAATAAAGAGAGAGAATCGTAGAATCACCACAGACAGAAGCAGGCCATTTAGCCCATCGAGTCCGCACTAACCATCTGAAAGAGCATTCTATTGCAGGTCCACTCCCGTGTAATGTCCTGCAACCCTACAACTTTTCATGAACTCTGCATTCCTCCGATTCTAGCCACTTGTGCATCCTTGATTTGCTTCACCTCTCTGCTGAAGGCCATGTCTTCAGTTATCAGGCCCCAAACTATAGAATTCCCTCCCAACCTCTCTCCACTTCTTTACCTTGCTTTCCTTCTCTTGGGTGCTTCTTCTACCTGTGTCTTTCACCTGTGCTACTATCTCTTTGTGTGATTTGGTGTGAAAATGTCTGATAACATTCCTGAAAGCACTTTGAGCTGTTTTACAATATTAAAAACGCTGCATAAAGGTACGTTTGTGTGCCCAATCTCTCTTTACTTTTCTCTGATATAATTTTCTTTTATTACTCTGCAATTTTTTTCTCTCTTTATCATTCTTTTGTATTCCTGCTACACTCGCCAAGTCTCTGTTTTTATATCTTTAAGACTTTCACTGCTTTTGGTCATTGTTATTCCAGCAGTTTCTGCCTACTGTGTCGACTTCCTTCAATTCAATTTCCTGCAATAATCTTTATCAATGGGGTCAGAGCCAAAGCAGCTGGGAGGAAGAAAGCGGGTAAGCCAAACCAGGACAAAATGCTGTGGAAGGCAGAAAGTGTCAGGACAGGGAGGAACTGAATTATAAGCATGCATAGTGCCTTACGTTCTATACATAGAATCTACAGCGCAGAAGCAGGCTATTCAACCTAACCGGTCCATGCTTCATTTATGATCCATTTGAGCCTCCTCACATCTTTCCTCATCTAACTCTATCAGCATAATCTTCTAATCTCTTTCTCCGCCCATATGCTCATCTATTCATCACTAAGTGCATCTATACCATTGACCTCTACTCCCTGGTAAAGAAATTTCTTCTGAATTCCCTACTTGATTTCTTGCTGGCTATCCACCAGTAGCTTTGTTTTCTTTCTGCCCCCCTTCTCATCCCCCGCCCCCTCTCCAAGTGGAAATAGATTCTTGATGTCAACCCTTATGAAACCCTTTCAGAGATCTATAGGAGGTCACCCCTCAGATTTCTCTTTTAAAGAGAAAAGAAACACTGACTTTCATCTGTTCATCCATTCCTAATATATAGAACCTCATATTTCTATATCCTTGTAAATCTTTTTGTACTTTAATGCCCCAATACCCCTTTTATGATACGGCATCCAGGAATGTGCACAGTACTGCAAGTGTAGTCCAACGAAGATTTGATACAAGTCCAGCATAAATTTGCTACTTTTATGTAGTTCTTCGTATCTCTTTTGCAATGTTATTAAGCAATAAGAAGGGAACAGTAAGGAAAATTTAGAGATGGGAAGAAAAATATTCAAACATAACATAAATATTTGCATCTGAAAAGTATGATGCCAGATTCCTGCCCGTTTGAGATCACATGAAAGGGACAATGCTGGTTCTCTGCCACTCTGAGTTTCGGATCTTTCAACCAATTTGAAACCATACCCTGTACCCTGGACTGTGTGATTATCGAATCATATAAGCCCTGACTTTGCAGTAATGATGATGGCAAAATTGTCAGTGTTCAGCATCATTGCTCCTCCTCTGAAACTGACGGCAACTTCTAGAGTCCATTCGATGCAGAAATCCAGAAGTTGCACTCAGTGGGTAGAATCTTCCTGGAGACCGCCAATTAAGAGGTTACCTCTCGGTTCACTTTCCAATCAAAGTTGGTGGGCAGGATTCTGAAGTTGCAGATCCAACTATGAGAGCAGCACCTTCTTCAGGCACCCTGTGAAGAGGTATTCAATTTAATAAAATAATCAGCTGTAACGCCACAGGACGTCCCTGCATAAGATGGCCTGCTGATAGCTGATAGCCTGGATGGGCTGCGTGTGTAGGTGGCCTTGCCCATGCCAGCCACTGTCACATGCCTCCAGGCACCTGCCATGCTTAATCCTCATTGGTGGGCCTACAAGCTGCCAAGAAGACCCCTGCTGCATTCCCAGTCGGCCTACAAATGGGCTGTTAATTATACGGTTTGGCTACCTGCTGCTGATGATGCACCTCAGGAAGATGACCTACAGGTGGGAATGTATCGACCCACTGACACCAAGTTTTGTGATTTTCCACTAGGTCGCACCTTTAAAATCTACCCACAGTAGATTTCACTCAGTAAATCTGTACTTCTCCAGAGGGTGCACTGCTCAGACTGCAGTTAGTTGGAAATCACTGAACTGGTGACAAATTCCACTCCTACACTCATTTTACTGTAAAAACCCATTTAAAAAGTTTCACCTTATTGAAGGAGGTATAACTGGATTTTTAATGGTGAACAAGTTCATTGTTACTGCTAAACACTCTGGTCCAATAATTTCATGTTTCATTTTCTCAACTGTATTTAAAAAAATCCATATTTTTAAAATATTGTTTTCTTGAGACTTCCAGTGATGGGGATGTGTTGAGGATGCAGGAAAGGTGGCTCTCCTCCTGGAAATGTTGCACTTTTAGCCCCGAAATAGACCACTACACCTGCCAACACCCCCTCCCCCAACCTCCTCCAAGATCGCTACAGCTACCAAGGCATGCCCGCAAATCATTCTCAGAGCCAAAGAGATGGCAGGATCAGCAAGAGTCTGGAAAGGATGAACGAGACGATGTCGAGCACGCAAAGTGAGATGGAGCCAGTCACAGCCAAACAGGTCAGGTTGCCGACGCACATGCCGGACTATCTGCCGATAAGCCAGTAGATGGAGCTCCAGTGTGCACAGAGACATCATCGAACTTGAGACGATGGCAACGGTGAAAGCAGCAGTCCCGGACGCCCTGGCCCCCTTCAAGGTGGCGCTGGAAAAGACGGAGAAATGGCTGGAGGCGCAGAAAGCGACAATCAGGGAGCTAGAGAAAGCAGCGACCGGATCACCTCATTGAAGATGGAAATGGCAAGGTTGGTCGTGGCCCAAAATACACTTAAAGGGAAGGTCGAGGATTGTGGGCCTACCAGAGGATATTGAGGGCAGGAATCCCACCGGGTACGTGGCCCAGATGCTGGGTTAGCTGGTCAGGGGCGGAGAACTTCCCCAAACCCTAGAGATAAACAGAGCCCACGCGTCATTCTGGCTGAGGCCCAAACAGGAGAGCAGCTATGGGCCATCATTGCAAAGCTGCAACGATACCAGAACAGGGAAAAGATCCTGAGTTGGGCAAGACACACAGTCCTGTAGTGGGAGGGACACTTGGACAGTTATCCGTGTGTACCAAGACAATGGGCAAACCTGACCAAGCGCCGGACTGAATTCAACACAGCCATGGCAGCCCTATATAAAAACAAGGTGCAATTTGGGGGCTGTACCCGGCTAAGCTCTGGGTACCTTTCCAGGGAAAGGATTATTACTTCACCGCACTGGCTAAAGTGGACAAATTTGTGCGCAGGCACAGACTGGGAAGGCAGCAGCAGCAGTGAATACAAACTTTTTAAAAAGATCAATCGTGCGGGAGAGAACTGTCTCGTTTTCAGTGTCAGGAGCCCCAGGAGGGAGGAGGGGGGGGTGAGAGCGGTAAGGTGCAGAAATGGAGGAGGAGGGGAAGGGAGGAACACAACGGATAGGGGAAAGTGAAGGTTATTCCTGGTGCGGTGGGGGAAGAAGGGGGGAAAGACTGGGGTGTGAGTGATGGAGGCATACAGGGGTGCAGGGAGGTGGGAGACATGGAGAGGAATTGGGGAAGAGGTGAGTAGAATACTGGCTACGACAGGTTGTACATGGCAACAGCAGAAACAAGAGGACCAAGAACAGCCATCTTGGATGGCCCCTGGACAAAGGGGAACCCTGGACTGCAGGGACACAGCTGCAAGATAAGTATGGTTTGCCCCACAGGAGGGAGGGAACCAGAACCCTCCCACCCCGCCAGGTGGCAGAATCGCCGGGGTGCCGCGCAAATCGCGCCATGCTGCCCCAACCCCCGCACGCGATTCTCCCCCCCCCCCCCCCCGAAACCAGCGGCGTGCGAATTGCGACGGGCCGCTCGGAGAATCGCCGCAAACGCGAGCAGCGATTCTGCGGCCAGGATGGGCCGAACGGCCGCGCGTAAACTGCCAAGTCCCGCCGGCGCCGTCCACACCTGGTCGCTGCCGGCGGGTACTCGTCGCGAAGGCTTGGGGGGGGGGGGGGGCTCCGTTCCCGGGGGGGCCTCCGATGGAGTCTGGCCCGCGATCGGGGCTCACCGATCGGCGGGCCGCCCCCCCCAATCCGGGCCTACTTCCTTGTGCGACCTGCCCCAGAACCCCAGCGCCAAGTTGGTGAGGGGCCGGAGCACTCCGCGAGGTTACCGCGCATGCGTCAGTTGGCATGGGCGCCACTGCGCATGTCATCGTTGGGGCCGGCGCAACTTTGCATGCGCAGATCCCGTGGTGCCCAGTTCGCGCCGGGATCTGCGGCTGGAGTGTCGCAAACCACTCCAGCGCCGTGCTGGCCCCCTGTAGGGACCAGAATTCGACGTGGGAGCGGCCTGTTCACGCCGTCGTAAAACGCGACGGTGTGGACACTCTGCCGCATAATCGGAGAATCCCACCCCAGAGTCTTCACCCACCTGAAAAGTCTGAGGGTTGATGTTATCTTCCTCCAAGAGACGCACCTGAGGGAAAAGAACCAATTAAGGGCAAGAAAGAGCTGGGTGGGGCAGACTGCCAATCATGCCATGGGACGAGGGCTAGGAGTGTGGCCATACTGTTCAACAAGAGGACAGCTTTCATGGTGATGAAGCCGGTTACGGATCCAGGTATGTCATGGTTAGTGGTATCCTGAAAGGGGCACCAGTGGTACTCGTAAACGTGTACACTCCCAACTGGGACGGCGCGGAATTCATAAAGAAAACCATTGCAGAAATCCCCAACATCAACTCCCACCGACTCATTATGGGGGGGGAGGGGTCTTTAACTGTGTTCAGGAGCCACGGGTGGACAAATTCAGCCCCAAATCGGGAAAACATGGCGAGGAGAGTTGAACACCTTCATGGAACAGATCGCAGCAGTGGACTCCTGGAGGTTCACGCACCCAAGGGAGAAGAAGTTCTCCTTCTCCCAGGTCCACAGGGTCTACACTAGGATCCACTTCTTCATGGTGGAGAAAGCGGTGCTTCCAGCGATAGTAATCTCCGGCCACGTTCCACACAATGAGGATGTTAGGTTGCAGATGGGCTGGGCACTGCCCTCCTCGACAATAAGGCATCCTCTGAACTGATATCACAAGCCATCATAGAATCCCTACAGAGAAAGTAGGCCATTTGGCCCAACGAGTCTGCACCGACCTCTGAAAGCACCCTATCTAGGTCCACGCCCCACCCTATCCCCTGAACCCAGTGACACCACCCAACCGTTTGGACACTAAGGGATAATTCAGCATGGCCAATCCGCGTAGCCTGCATATCTTTAGACTGTGGAAACTGGAACACCCAGAGGGAACCCACGCAGACATGGGGAGAAAGTGCAAACTCCACGCAGACTGTCACCCAAGACTGCAATTGAACCGTGGTCCCTGGCACAGTGAAGCAGCAGTGCTAAGCACCAATCAATGGGTACGTTGCCAGCAACCAAAATGGGAAGGTCTCACCTTCCACATTCTGGGAGGCATGAAGGCGGTGATAAGGGGGGAAATTATTGCATACAAGGCACGCAAAGATAGGAAGGAGAGAGAGGATAGGCAACAGCTGGTTGACTGCATTTTGGATCGGCAGTACTCCTCAACCCCAACCATGGAACTACTGGCGAAGAGGAAAAAGCTGCAAATGGAGTTTGGCCAGCTCTCCACTGGGAAAGCAGTGAACCAACTCCACCAGACATGGGGGGCCTTCTATGAGCATGGAGACAAGGTCAGCTGCCTGCTGGCCCATCCAGCTGGAAAGCAGGCAGCCACGAGGGAAATAGCCCAAGTACGGGACAGGAGTGCAAGCCAGTCACAGTGCCAGAACAGCAACCTTCTACTGAGAACTGTACACCTCCGAGTCCCCAGAGGGAGACTCCAAGATGAAGCAGTTCTTCGATGGACTGGACATGCCAGTTGTGGGGGAAGATAGGAAACAGGGCCTGGAAGCACCATTAGAACTTGAGTGATGTCATGGAGAGCATTAACTCCATGCAGGCAAAGAAGGGACTGGGGCCAGATGGATTCCTGGTAGACTTTTATAAAACATTTCCATCACACTAGCCCTGCACCTGCGGGAGATGTTCACAGACTCGCTAGCAAGAGGAACCCTGCCACCAATGCTGGCTTAGGCCTCAATATAGCTGATCCCCAAAAAAGACACACAAAGTCCGATGGAGTACTGATCATACAGACCCATCTCACTCCTTAACACTGACGCAAAGAACCTGGCGAAGGTTCTGGCAAGGCGATTGGAGAACTGCATACCAGAGATAGTCCCGGAAGATCAGACGAGCCAGCTAACAGCGAACATCAGGCGCCTACTGAACGTGATCATGGCCCCATCCAGGGAGAGAACATGTGAAGTGGCTTTCGACAGGGTAGAATGGAGGTACCTCATAGAGGCACTGGAACAGTTTGGGTTTGGGCCAGGGTTCACCTCATGGGTGAAACTACTGTACAGCCCTCCCATGGCGAGCGCACGGACAAACACCATCAGATCTGAATACTTTCCTAACTAAGAGCAAAATCTTCCCTGTGAACCCGCATCGGAGAGGAGCAGAGCTATGGTTCAAACTGGCCCAAACCAAATTCCGCTACCTAGGGATCCAAATAGCCCACGACTGGGCACAAATCCACAGTGGAATCTGACAAGTCTGGTGAAGGAAGTTAAAAAGGATCTGCGGAGGTGGGGCTCACACTCACTTTCCCTTGCAGGTTCCTCTTCCTGTTCAGATCCCTCCCGATCCACATCCCCAAGTACTTTTTCAACATAGTGGATAAGTTAATCATGGCGTTTGGTGAGGGAGAGGGGAGAGCCCGAGGATTAGGAAGAAGGTCCGGCAAAGGAGGAGAAATGTGGCAGGCCTGGCCCTCATGAACTTCCTATTCTACCACTGGGCGGCTACTGCAGAAAGAGTACGAGGCTGGGTGAAGGAACAGGGAGTAGAGTGGGTGAGAACGAAGGAGAGTTCTTGTGCAGGGATACCCTCTGAGCACTAGCCACAGCCGCACTTCCATCCCCCTTGGCCAAATACTCAAAACGTCCAGTGGTAGTGGCCATGCTCTGAACGTGGAATCAAATGAGACAGCACTTCAGACTAACCAAAATGTCCACCTTGGTCCCCATCTGCAATAATCACAGGTTCACTCCTGCAATAGGATGCCTCAAAAGGTGGAGACAGGATGAGGGTACACTGATGATTAGGGACATGTACACGGACGGTAGAGTAGCAACCCTGGGGGAACTCACAGAGAAGTTCCAGCTCCCGAGGGGTAATGACCTAAGTCACATAGAGATCAAAATCTTCCACCGCAAGGAACCAACAACGTACCCCCAGATTCCAGGACAGCCACTGCTTGAAAGACTACTGAACACGGGAAAGCTAATGTAAGGGAACGTGTGGACATGTATGGACAACTGATAGAAGAGGTACACTCTGCCCTGGATGAGACAAAGAAAAAGTGGGAGGAAGAACTTGGCAGGGAGTAAGGGGAGGATTCTGGATCGAAGCACTGCACAGGGCAAACTTTACCTTCAGGTGCGCAGGGTTGAGCCGAACGTAACTAAAGGTGGTGCACAGGCCAACGGCCATTCAATGAGAAGAGCATGTCAGGAGCAGCACCAGGAAGGTCTGAAATTGAGATGCCATCCTGTCAAAACTACAGTTTAGGGCTACATGCATAAAAAGTTATTCAGTGGCATTACCATAGTCGAATCGCCTACCATTCCCTGGCATTGACCAGAAACTTAACAGGGCCAGATACATAATTACTGGGGCTACAAGAGCATGTCAAAGGTTGGGTATGCTGCGGCAAATATTTCACCTGCTGATTCAGAACACCTTTCTACCACCTAAGAGACATGGGTGTGATGCAATACTTTGCAATTAGTTGAATGAGTACAGCTCCAACAGCATTCAAGAAGCTCAATGTCATCCAGGACAAAACCGCCTACTTGATCAGCATGCCATTCACCGCTTTAAACATTCACTTGCTCCACCACAGGGGCACAGTGGCAGCAGTGTGTGTCATCTGCATGATGCACTGTTGTAACTCCATAAGACTATAAAACATCGGAGCAGAATTAGGCTATTTGGCTGAAATGTTCTCTCCTGTCTTCTTCCCATAACCCCTGATCCCCTTATTAATCATCAAGCTTCCTTTAACACCCCCTTCCAAACCTGGGACCTTCACAATCTGGAACAAGGGAACTGCATATTCTCTCACCTCTCCTGTGATAAATTTTCACAAAACTGTTGTGGAATTCAAATTTGAGGCTAGAAATAAAAGCAGAAAGTAATAATTTAATTGTGGGCTGGTTTGTTATTATTGTTGCAGCTGTTTGGGGGGGGGGGGGGGGGGGGGAAATCAGTAAGTGGAAGTGATGGTGTTTCCTGCTGTGTGAACGGGGGCAGAGCCAGTTCTGCTTTCTGTAGTACAAGTAATTTAAATGAATGCTGTCATGGTTTGTTTTTTCCCCATTGTGCTATGTTCTGTGTTGCAGGCAACTCCAGCAGCAACAACAAGCTGAGCTTGAAGTTGGTCCAAGAGAAGGTCTACCTTCCTATGACCCTTCTCAGGTAATGCATACAAAGAAATTATATTTTCACAAGCAATACTTCAAAGCTGGCCTAGCCCATGGAATCACATTGTATATTTACCTACAGGATATGCGGTTATACAATTCAAAATGTTAAATACACAAGTAGAAAACATGTCTGCTAGTTAGATCAAAGCCTGCACTCTCCAGAAACAATTGATGGTTATAATATGTTTCATGTCACTGTTTATTTAAAAGGTCTCTGTTCCAACTGTATCTGCTGGTGTCCAAGATCATGGGAAGCCAATTGACAAAACTGACCCGCTGTTCTCACAAGACAGAGACCCCAGGTTCACAGATATCTACACGGGTATTTCACCTGGTAAGTAGCATTCTGAACTTGTGTCAGTGACAGCCACAAATGTTTAACAGCCCCAAACCTGCAACCTCAGAACAGGACTGATTGGAACTTCATTTTTATTTTAACCCCCTCTCCCAACTTGTTTTTACTTTTCTAAAGGAATACTCTTCAAAATGAGCTGCTTAAAAAGCAGACAAAAGATCGTTTTCAACGTTTCAAACTTAAAATTATTAAACTCTGTGTTTAAAACTTTGGTATTTGTAAAACAATAATTGTTGGAGATTGCATTGTTCAAGTTCGTTTTTCAGACGTATGCTTAGTATGACTTAAATTAGATCAATGAATTTCAGTTGTGTCTTCAAATAAAGCCAAGATAATAACAATTAAGGAGGACTTAATTAAAGTCTGTTAAATTCATTGAGGAACAAAAAAAAATCAGTTTTTCAAACTAAACTGCTGCTGTTGCAGGTTAAGTGTAACCCTGAATATAGCTTAGCCCTGTATTTGTGTTTATTTGCTCATGAATCAGGAAGACTTGTCCCCTAGTAGTAGCTGAAAAATCACTGACAGCGATTCTGCAGCTGGTTTTGACAATTCTTGGAAAAGCAGCTCTAGTCTCTCCAGTCTTGTGTTTATGTTTTTGTCTGTTGCTGGCAGTAATTTTAATGGCTGTCGCTAAAAGAACAGAAGATGTGTAAATCACAGTCTCACAATACCGCCATTTTCATATCGGCGTAAAGCAGTTGCATAAGTGTTAATATAACTTGGAGGGCTGGTTGCCAAAGATAGCCAGAGGTATGAAGGGAAGTCAAAACAAAACATAAGACATAGGAGCAGAATTAGGCCACTCGGCCCATCGGGTCTGCTCCGCCATTCAATCATGGCTGATATTTTCTCATCCCCATTCTCCTGCCTTCTCCCCATAACCCCTGATCCCCTTATTAATCAAGAATCTATCTATCTCTGTCTTAAAGACACTCAGTGATTTGGCCTCCACAACTTTCTGTGGCAAAGAGTTCCACAGATTCACCACCCTCTGGCTGAAGAAATTCCTCCTCATCTGTTTTAAATTATTGTCCCTTTAGTCTGAGATTGTGTCCTCTGCTAGTTTTGCCTACAAGTGGAAACATCTTCTCCATGTCCACTCTATCCAGTACTCACAGTATCCTGTAAGTTTCAATAAGATCCCCCCTCATCCTTCTAAACTCCAACGAGTACAGACCCAGAGTCCTCAACCGTTCCTCATACGACAAGTTCTTCATTCCAGGGATCATTCTTGTGAACCTCCTCTGGACCCTTTCCAAGGCCAGCTCATCCTTCCTTAGATACGGGCCCAAAACTGCTCCCAATACTCCAAATGGGGTCTGACCAGAGCCTTCGGCAGCCTCAGAAGTACATCCCTGATCTTGTATTCTAGCCCTCTTGACATGAATGCTAACATTTCATTTGCCTTCCTAACTGCCGACTGAACCTGCACGTTAACCTTAAGAGAATCGTGAACAAGGACTCCCAAGTCCCTTTTTGCTTCTGATTTCCTAAGCATTTTCCCATTTAGAAAATAATTTATGCCTAAATTCCTCCTTCCAAAGTGCATAACCTCACACTTTTCCACATTGTATTTCATTTGCCACTTCACTGCCCACTCTCCTATCTTGTCCAAATCCTTCTGCAGCCCCCTTGCGTCCTCAATACTACCTGTCCCTCTACAGACCTTTGTATCATCTGCAAACTTAGCAACACTGCCTTCAGTTCCTTCTTCCAGATCATTAATGTATATTGTGAAAAGTTGTGGACCCAGCACAGACCCCTGAGGCACCCCACTAGTCACCGGCTGCCATCCTGAAAAAGATCCCTTTATCCCCACTCTCTGCCTTCTTCCAGTCAGCCAATCCTCTATCCATGCCAGGATCTTACCCTTAACACCATGGGCTCTTAACTTATTTTAACAGTCTCCTATGCGGCACCTTGTCAAAGACTTTCTGGAAATCTAAATAAATCACGTCCACTGTTTCTCCTTTGTCTAACTTCCTTGTTACCTCCTCAAAGAACTCAACCAGATTTGTCAGACATGACCTCCCTTTGTCAAAGACATGCTGATTCAGTCCTATTTTACCATGCACTTCCAAGTACTTCGCGATCTCATCTTTAATAATACTCTAAAATCTTACCAATAATCGAAGTCAGGCTAACCGGCCTATAATTTCCCGTCTTCTGCCTCCCTCCCTTCTGAAACAGTGGTATTACATTAGCCACTTTCCAGTCCTCTGGGACCCTTCCTGCCTCCAGTGATTCCTGAAAGATCACCACCAATGCCTCCACAATTTCCTCAGCTTTCTCTTTTAGGACCCTGGGGTGTAGTCCATCCGGTCCAGGTGACTTATCCACCTTCAGACATTTCAGTTTCACCAGAACCTTCTCCTTAGTGATGGCCACTGCACTCACCTCTGTCCCCTGATTCTCCTGGAGCTCTGGCATCCCACTGGTGTTTTCCACCGTGAAGACTGATGCAAAGTAACTATTCAGTTTGTCTGCCATTTCTTTGTTTCCTATTATTACTTCTCCAGCCATGTTTTCCGGTGGTCCAATGTCTATTTTTGCTCAGACCATAAGACATAGGAGCGGAAGTAAGGCCATTCGGCCCATCGAGTCCACTCCACCATTCAATCATGGCTGATTTCAACTCCATTTACCCGCTCTCTCTCCATAGCCCTTAATTCTTCGAGAAATCAAGAATTTATCAACTTCTGTCTTAAAGACACTCAACATCCTGGCCTCCACCGCCCTCTGTGGCAATGAATTCCGCAGACCCACCACTCTGGCTGAAGAAATTTCCCCTCATCTTTGTTCTAAAGTGACTCTTTTATTCTAAGGCTGTGCCCCCGGGTCCTAGTCTCCCCTACTAATGGAAACAACTTCCCTACATCCACCCTATCTAAGCCATTCATTATCTTGTAAGTTTCTATTAGATCTCCCCTCAACCTCCTAAACTCCAATGAATATAATCCCAGGATCCTCAGACGTTCGTCGTATGTTAGGCCTACCATTTCTGGGATCATCCGTGTGAATCTCCGCTGGACCCGCTCCAGTGCCAGTATGTCCTTCCTGAGGTGTGGGGCCCAAAATTGCTCACAGTATTCTAAATGGGGCCTAACTAATGCTTTATAAAGCTTCAGAAGTACATCCCTACTTTTATATTCCAAGCCTCTTGAGATAAATGACAACATTGCATTTGCTTTCTTAATTACGGACTCAACCTGCAAGTTTACCTTTAGAGAATCCTGGACTAGGACTCCCAAGTCCCTTTGCACTTCAGCATTATGAATTTGGTCACCGTTTAGAAAATAGTCCATGCCTCTATTCTTTTTTCCAAGTGCAAGACCTCACACTTGCCCACGTTTAATTTCATCAGCCATTTCTTGGACCACTCTCCTAAACTGTCTAAATCTTTCTGTAGCCTCCCCACCTCCTCCATACTACCTGCCCCTCCACCTATCTTTGTATCATCGGTAAACTTAGCCAGAATGCCCCCAGTCCCGTCATCTAGATCGTTAATATATAAAGAGAACAGCTGTGGCCCCAACACTGAACCCTGCGGGACACCACTCGTCACCGGTTGCCATTCCTAAAAAGAATCTTTTATCCCAACTCTCTGCCTTCTGCCTGATAGCCAATCGTCAATCCATGTTAGTACCTTGCCTCGAATACCCTGGGCCCTTATTTTACTCAGCAGTCTCCCGTGAGGCACCTTATCAAAGGCCTTTTGGAAGTCAAGATAGATAACATCCATTGGCTCTCCTTGGTCTAACCTATTTGTTATCTCTTCAAAGAACTCTAACAGGTTTGTCAGGCACGACCTCCCCTTACTAAATCCATGCTGACTTGTCCTAATCCGACCCTGCACTTCTAAGAATTTAGAAATCTCATCCTTAACAATGGATTCTAGAATCTTGCCAACAACCAAGGTTAGGCTAATTGGCCTATAATTTTCCATCTTTTTCCTTGTTCCCTTCTTGGACAGGGGGGTTACAACAGCGATTTTACAATCCTCTGGGACTTTCCCTGACTCCAGTGACTTTTGAAAGATCATAACTAACGCCTCCGCTATTTCTTCAGCTATCTCCTATAGAACTCTAGGATGTAGCCCATCTGGGCCCAGGGATTTATCAATTTTTAGACCTCATAGTTTCTCTAGCACTTTCTCCTTTGTGGTGGCTACCATATTCAACTGTGCCCCCTGACTCTCCTGAATTGTTGGGATATTACTCATGTCTTCTACTGTGAAGACTGACACAAAGTACTTATTTAGTTCCTCAGCTATTTCCTTGTCTCCCATCACTAGATTACCAGCATCATTTTGGAGCGGCCCAATGTCTACTTTTGCCTCCCGTTTGTTTTTAATGTATTTAAAGAAACTTTTACTATCATTCCTAATGTTACTGGCTAGCCTACCTTCATATTTGATCCTCTCTTTCCTTATTTCTCTCTTTGTTATCCTCTGTTTGTTTTTGTAGCCTTCTCAATCTTCTGACTTCCCACTACACTTTGCCACATTATAGGCTTTGATGCATTCCCTAACTTCCTTTGTCAGCCGTGGCTGCCTAATCCCCCCTCTGATAACCTTTCTTTTCTTTGGGATGAACCTCTGTACTGTGTCCTCAATTACTCCCAGAAACTCCTGCCATTGCTGTTCTATTGTCTTTCCCACTAGGCTCTGCTCCCAGTCGCTTTTCGTCAGTTCCTCCCTCATGCCCCTGTAGTTACCTTTATTTAACTGTAACACCTTTACATCTGATTCTACCTTCTTTCTTTCAAATTGCAGATTGAATTCTACCATATTATGATCACTGCCTCCTAAGTGTTCCCTTACTTAAGATATTTAATCAAGTCCGGCTCATTACATAACACTAAGTCCAGAATGGCCTGTTCCCTCGTGGGCTCCATCACAAGCTGTTCCAAAAAGCCCTCCTGTAAACATTCAATGAATTCCCTTTCCTTGGGTCCACTGGCAGCATTATTTACCCAGTCCACCTGCATATTGAAATCCCCCATGATCACTGTGACCTTGCCTTTCTGACATGCACTTTCTATTTCGTGGTGCATTTTGTGACCCTGGTCCTGACCACTGTTAGGAGGCCTATACATAACTCCCATTATGGTTTTTTTGCCTTTGTGGTTCCTCAACTCTACCCACACAGACTCCACATCATCTGACCCTATGTCGTTTAGTGCTATTGATTTAATTTCATTCCTAATTAACAAGGCAACCCCGCCTGCTCTGCCCACCTCTCTGTCTTTTCGATAGGTTGTGAATCCCTGGATGTTTAAATGCCAGCCCTGAACCCCATGCAACCACGTCTCTGTGATGCCTACCACATCATCCCTGCCAGTCACAATCTGGGCCACAAGCTCATCTACCTTGTTCCGTACACTGCGCGCATTTAAATATAGCACCTTTAATTTTCTATTGACCGTCCCTTTTTGTTTTCTTAGTGTGGTGGACCTTGGTTTACTGAGCCTTTCCATACACTGTGTCATATTTTGTGAGATGGGGTCTATCGTAACCTCTCCTGAGTTCTGTATTTTCGTGCTTTTTTGTATTCCTAAGCAGCTACGCTTCCCACTGATTACTTCACCTCTTGGTTCCCTGACTTTCCCTTCCCCCCCAATCTCTAGTTTAAAGTCCTATTGACCACCCTTTTTACTCTTTTCGCCAGAACACTGGTCCCAGCTCGGTTCAGGTGGAGACCATCCCAACAGTATAGATCCCCCCTGTCCCAAAACTGATGCCAGTGTCCCATGAAAAGGAACCCCTCTTTTCCACACCACTCTTTCAGCCACGTGTTAACTTCCCTTATTCTTGCCTCCCTATGCCAATTTGCACATGGCTCGGGCAGTAATCCAGAGATTATGACCCTTGAGGGCCTGTTTTTTAATTTGAATCCTAGCTCTTTATAATCTCTAAACAGGTCCTCTTTTCTAGACTTGCCTATGTTGTTGGTACCGACATGGAGCACAACAACTGGATCCTCCCCCTCCCTCTCCAGTATCCTTTCAAGCCGGTCAGAGATGTCCCGCACCCTAGCACCGGGCAGGCAACATACCATGCGGCACTCTTTATCCTGCTCACAAAGGATACTATCTATCCCCCTGATAATAGAATCCCCTACAACTACAACTTGCCTATTTACTCCCTCCCCTTGAATGGCCTGCTGAACCATGGTGCCTTGGTCAGCTGACACATCCTTCCTGCAGCCCTGTTCGCCATCCACACAGGGAGCAAGTGCCTCATACCTGTTGGACAGGGTCATGGGCTGAGGCTCCTGAGTTCCTGGCTGCTGGTTCCCTTTACCTGCCTGACTTGCAGTCACACCCTGCTGACCCTGGCCACTGGCAGGATTTAAACTACTTACTCTTGACAGGTGTGACTGCCTCCTGAAACACAGTGTCCAGGTAAGTCTCCCCCTCCCGGATGTGCCTCAGTGTTTGAAGTTCAGACTCCAGCTCATCAACTCTGACGGAGCTCTTTGAGCAGCCAACACTTACTGCAGCTCCCACATCAAGCAGCTCAAGCACATCACCTGACCAGCCATCTCTAATTAATTAATTAGTTTAGTTTAAGTTTACAAGTCTAGCTGTGTTTTTAAAAAAATTTGGGGCAGATTTGCTATCAACCAATCAGATCACTGCTTCTCTTACCTTTTATATGTTGAAAGAAACTCTTCCCATCTTCTTTAATATTACTAGCTAATTTGCACTCCTATTTCATCTTCTCTCCCCTTATTGCTTTTTTTTTAATAAACATTTTATTGAGGTATTTTTTGGCATTGTAACAGCAGCAATATAAACAATGTACATGAAAATATAAACATAGTGCAAATTCCACCTCCCTCCCCAACAGGTCCCACCATTAATTAACCCCCGAATCTACGCTAACCTAACCCACCCCCTCTGTTGACGATTAATTATCTGCGAAGAAGTCGATGAATGGTTGCTACCTCCGGGCAAACCCTAACAGTGACCCTCTCAAGGCGAACTTAATTTTCTCCAGACAGAGAAAGCTAGCCATGTCCGATGACTTCGGGGGCTTTAAGCTATGCTAGTAATATCCGCCTCGGGCTACCAGGGAAGCAAAGGCCAGAGCGTCTGTCTCTTTCTCCTCCTGGATTCCCGGATCCTGCGACACCCCGAAAATCGCTACCTCTAGACTCAATGCCACCCTTATTTTTAATACCTTGGACATGACGTCAGCAAACCCCTGCCAAAATCCCCTCAGCTTTGGACATGCCCAAAACATGTGGACATGGTTCGCTGGTCCTCTCGCATATTTTGCGCACCTATCTTCCACCCAAAGAATCTGCTCATCCAGGCCACTGATATGTGAGCCCGGTGAACGACCTTGAATTGAATCAGGCTGAGTCTGGCACAAGTTGCGGTCGCGTTGACTCTACTCAACGCGTCCACCCAAAGGCCCTCCTCTATCTCTCCCCTAGCTCCTCCTCCCACTTTCACTTCAGCTCCTCAGTCTGCGTCTCCTCTGATCCCATAAGTTCCTTATAAATGTAAGAAACGCTCCCCTCCCCTATCCATCCTCTGGAGACTACCCTGTCCTGAATCCCCCTTAGCGGCAGGAGTGGGAAGGTTGGTACCTGTCTACGCAGAAAGTCCCGCACCTGCAGATATCGAAATTTGTTTCCTCCTGCCAATACAAACTTCTCCTCCAGCACCCTCATATTCGGAAAACTCCCCTCTATAAACGTCCCCCATCCTCTCAATCCCTGCTCTCCGCCATACTCGGAACCTCCCCGTCCATCCTCCCCGGGGCAATCCGGTGATTATCGCAGATTGGGGACCAGACCCCAATGCTCCCGCATGTCTCCTCCATTGCTGCCAGACTCTCAAGGCCGCCACCACCACGAGGCTGGTGGAGTACTGCGCCGGCGGAAACGGCAGAGGCGCAGTTACCAGCACCCCCAAACTTATGCCCTTGCAAGAAGCCCCTCCATACGCACCCATGCTGTCCATGACATGTTTCCTCCTCCTTTCTGCTGTGCCTTCCGAATCACCCCCAAATATTCCTGCCATTGCTGTTCCACTGTCTTCCCTGCTGGTCTCCCTTTCCAATCAACTCTGGCCAGCTCCTCCCTCATTGTCTTTGTAGTTACCCTTATTTAATTGTAATACTGTTACATCTGACTCCAGCTTCTCCCTCTCAAACTGCAGGGTAAATTCTATCATATTGTGGTCACTGCTCCCTAAGAGTTCCTTCACCTTCAGTTCCCTAACCAGGTCTGCCTCATTGCACATCACCAAGTCCACAATTGCCTGTTCCCTAGTGGGCTCTACCACAAGCTGCTCCAAAAATCCATCTCTTAAACGTTCCACATGCTGGATACACTTAGCAGGTCTGGCAGCATCTGTGGAGAGAGAAACAGAGTTAATGTTTCAAGTCCATATGACCCTTCTACAGAACTGGTTCTGGTGACACGGTCATGCAGACGCTGCTGGGTCTATCCAGCATTTCCTGTTTTTGTTTCAGATTTGCAGCATCTGCAGTATTTTGCTTTTATTGGTGTGAAGAGAAGGACTGCTATCACTCTAATGCCTGCTCGGGATGTCCCAAAACATTTCAGAACCCACAACTTTGTTTCGAATTGCAGTCGCACAGAGTAAGATCCCAGAAATAATCTATGGGATAAATATTCAGTTGATCTATGTTTATTTTCCTGATGCTATTGACTGAGGGAGGAATGTTGTAGGACTGAGAAATCCCTACTCTGCTACAAATATTCTTTATCCACTTGAGCAGGCATAAAGTGGCTTGATTTTTTTTTTAAATCAGAAAATGGTATATCCAGCAATTGGCCACTCCCTCTGAATTGCAGTAACTCTCAGCCAGATTATGTGTTCAAGATTTAGAATGGGCTTGAACTCCTGACCACCTGTTTGAAGAAATTGCAATATTTAAATAACACCAACACCTACAGTAGGTAATCTTACATTCATTCCTCTTTGTACTGAATGCAGTTAGGCTGCAGCTAATGTCCACAGTAAACATTCTCTATTAATATCCCTGGTCCTGTTATCATTCCCTAGATACAGGGCTGAATTCTCCGTTTATGTTCCCGCCGGGACTGAAGCATGTGATTCACGTTTCTGTTAGAACATAGAACATACAGTGCAGAAGGAGGCCATTCGGCCCATCGAGTCTGCACCGACCCACTTAAGCCCTAACTTCCACCCTATCCCCGTAACCCAATAACCCCTCCTAACCTTTTTGGTCACTAAGGGCAATTTATCATGGCCAATCCACCTAACCTGCACGTCTTTGGACTGTGGGAGGAAACCGGAGCACCCGGAGGAAACCCACGCAGACACGGGGAGAACGTGCAGACTCCGCACAGACAGTGACCCAGCGGGGAATTGAACCTGGGACCCTGGCGCTGTGAAGCCACAGTGCTATCCCCTTGTGCTGCCCCAAAAACCGTTGGGGACGCTATTCGGTAAGCGAGCCAGGATATGCACATCGACCAGGGCTCTGCTGGTACAAATTGAAAGCAATTCCCGGCCCAGTGGGCGTTGTAATTGCTGTGGCTGGAATTAGCGCTAAAGAGCCTGACGACTGGAGCTGTTTTTAAAAAATTATTTTAATTCCGAAAAGATTTTCATTATAATATAATAACAACAATGCAGCAAACCCCAATACAAACTCCATCCACCCGACTGAACCCCCGTCTACTCCCCTCCCCTCAGCTGTCCATAAAGAAAGCAAAACCTTAACAAAAAGATAAGCCCCCACCCCGACAACTGACGGTAACAATTGTCTGCTATGGAAAAAAGGGTTGCTAAGTGCAGTTATGGAGAAAGATAGCCAAGCACAGACATTGGAAAGAAAGATCTTATAGTCCTGTCCTGGCAACAGTAGAAGGAGAAATCAAGGGTAAAAACAGAAGAGGCAGAAAAATAAAATCAGATGAGTGGATAACATTGAGATGTGAGGCTTAAAGAAATGCAGAGGAGAAGCAAGACTTTGCCAGAAATCTCAGTAAGGCTTTGGTGACGAGCAAATGAAAGGAGACATGTGATCTGTTGCCGAAGCCTACCTGACAGCAAGTCTGTGTGGTTCGAATATTGGAGATTGATGGGAGCCCATTTTGTTTAGCTGTGAAGAAGGTACAAGGTGTTTGTAATTGGAGGCAATGACAACGCACCTTGTGTGAACAGTGGATAGACAGTGAGTCTCAAGTCCCAGAAAAATGTTGCAACTGTGGGTTGTAAACAGCTGTGCTTTAATTTTCCCAGTTCGTTCCAAGGTGAAAGAATTGTGCTCTCAAGGATAGCTAATTATCTCTACCAGGATACAAAGCCCATGTGATAGGAACGTTAATTAGGAGCAGGAGCAGGCCATTCGGCCCTTCAATAAGATCGTGACCAATCTGGTTGTGGTATTAACTCCACCTGTTTTCTCCCTATAACCTTTGACTGCTCCGTTGTTAAAAATGTATCTAACTGAGCCTTGAATAAATTCAATGACCTGATCTCCACTGCTTTCTGGGAAAGACAATTCCACAGACTAACGATCCTCTTGAGAGAAAAATCTCTATTTTAAAAGGACACCTCATTCTTAAACTGTGCCCTTTAGTTCTAGTCTCCTGCACAAGAGGAAACATTTTCCTGGTATCCATCTTATCCAGTGCCCGTAGGATTTTCTATATTTCAATACAATTACCTATCATTCTTCTAAGCTCCAATGGGTAAAAGCCCAAACTGTCAACCTTTCTTCATAAAATAAGCCCTTATCCCAGGAATTAATCAAGTAATCCTCTCTAAACTGTTTTCTGATGGAATTATATCCTTCTTCAAATAAGAAGACCAAAACTTTGCACATTACACAAGTATGGTCTCGCCAAAGCTCTGTACAAGTGCAGTAAAACTTCCCAGCTTTTATATTCCACTTCTCTTGCAGTAACAGCTAACATTTCTAGTCACTTACTGTAATGCACATTGCCATGGTGATGGGCTTTGAGATGAAAAGGGTACAGAGGAAGTCATTACGATATCAGGTTATAGGCTTTCTAAAATATTACTGAAAATAACAGGCGGTCTGCCAGGACCAAGGAGAGGGAGAGTAGCTCGATGCTGAAAGTCGCTATCATTTACTACACCGGATTGCGGATGGAACTCACACTTGGATTGAAAAGATCAAATTCGTGAGGAGTAAAAGTGAAGCTGCAAGTTTCACCCAGCTTGTTCTAGATGGAGGATCTACAGTAATACGCCACCATGAAGGACAGTTTTGGGGTTAGAGGTTAGCACACTGCGACAGGAAAAAATTCAAATAAATCCTCGGAGGCTAAGGGTCGTTTTGGATTAATACCGGGAGAATTGAATTCTACTAAAAGGACAGTGTAAAGTATACCTTTGAATTGTGTTTTTTTTTTGTTATGCTAAAAATAAGAAGGGGTGGTATTAAAGTGGAGGTTGCCAAGAAAAGTAGTGTTTAGATAATAGTGATTTTAGTTTGTTTGTTATGGTAAATGTCTTAAAGTGTGAAATCCTGTTCTTTCATCTATTAACTGGAAGTTTAAATTTCTTTCAAGTCATCAGTTTCTACTGTGATTGTCATAACATCTTATTATGGGAGTAGCCAACAGTGCTAAATTCAATGAAACTCCAAATGAGACAAACATTTCATATAATAATCTTTATTGTCACAAGTAGGCTTACATTAACACTGCAGTGAAGTTACTGTGAAAAGCCCTGAGTCGCCACATTCCGCCTCCTGTTCGGGTACACAGAGGGAGAATTCAGAATGTCCAATTACCTAACAGCACGTCTTTGGAGACTTGTGGGAGGAAATCGGAGCACCCGGCGGAAACTCATGTAGACACGGGGAAAACATGCGGACTCTGCACAGACAGTGACCCTAGCCGGGATTCGAACCTGAGACCCTGGCGCTGTGAAGCCACAGTGCTAACCACTATGCTCCATGCTGCCCATATGTACAGATGTATTTTCAATGGTCTTGAATTAAAATCTATCGATCTATAATATATCAAAAAATCTCTATGCATTTCCTGTCCAGAAAACCTTGCTCCCTGTAGCAATGTTTCTGCAATAATTTTGTGGTCAACGAAGAATTTTTTTTTAAAAATAATTTTTATTGAAGTTTTCACAAAATATCAACAACAAAATGAAAAAGGAACCCAATAGAATTAAATACAAAACAAAATAAAACAACCCCGTACCCCCCTCCCCCTCTACATAAATAATAAATTAACACCCCGAATTAACACAGAGCAAACGTAGCAAATATATACACCCCCTCAGATCGCCCAGTGTAGACAAACAAAAATAAAATAGAAGCCTCCCCCCCCCCCCCAAATAAAATAGAATCCTCCCCCCCCCCCCCCCCCCCCCCCCCCCGGGTTGCTGCTGCTACTGACCATTGTCTACCGTTCTGCCAGGAAGTCCAAGAACGGTTGCCTCCGCCTGAAAAACCCTTGCACCGATCCCCTTAAGGCAAATTTCACCCTCTCCAATTTAATAAACCCCACCATATCGTTGATCCAGGATTCCACGCTTGGGGCCTCGCATCCTTCCACTGAAGAAGAATCCTTCGCCGGGCTACCAGGGACGCAAAGGCCAGAATACCGGCCTCTTTAGCCGCCTGCACCCCCGGCTCCCCTGCAACCCCAAATATTGCGAGCCCCCAGCCCGGTTTGACCCTGGATCCTACCACCCTCGACACCATCCTTGCTACGCCCTTCCAAAACTCCTCCATTGCTGGGCATGCCCAGAACATATGGGTGTGGTTTGCTGGGCTCCCTGAGCACCTAACACACCTGTCCTCACCCCCAAAAAACCGGCTCATCCTTGTCCCAGTCATGTGTGCCCTGTGCAGCACCTTAAACTGTATGAGGCTGAGCCTCGCGCATGAGGAGGAAGAATTCACCCTCTCAAGGGCATCTGCCCACGTCCCCTCCTCGATCTCCTCCCCCAACTCCTTCTCCCACTTACCTTTCAACTCCACCACCAAGGCCTCCTCCTCCTCCTGCATCACCTGGTAAGTTGCCGAGATCTTCCCCTCTCCAACCCACCTCCCCGAGAGCACCCTGTCCTGTACTGTGCGTGCCCGCAGCAGCGGCAATTCCACCACTTGTCGCCTGGCAAATGCCCTTACCTGTAGATACCTAAAGGTGTTCCACGGGGGAAGCCCATACTTCTCCTCCAGCTCACCCAGACTCGCGTACTTCCCATCCACAAACAGGTCCCCCAACCTTCTTATCCCTGCCCTGTGCCACCCCGAAAACCCTCCATCTATTCTCCCTGGGACAAACCGGTGGTTCCCCTGTATTGGGGCTCCCCCCTGTGCCGCTTCCACTGCCCCCAGATTTTGAGGGTAGCTGCCACCACCGGGCTCGTGGTATACCTCAGTGGAGGGAGCGGCAGCGGCGCCGTTGCCAGCGCCTCCAAACTCGTACCCTCACAAGACGCCGTCTCCAGCCTCTTCCATGCAGCCCGCTCCCCCTCCATCACCCACTTGCGCACCATCGCCACATTGGCGGCCCAGTAGTACCCACAGAGGTTGGGCAGTGACAGCCCCCCCATCCCTACTCCGCTCCAGGAACACCCTTCTCACCCTCGGAGTCCCTCAAGCCCACACAAACCCCGTTATGCTCCTGTTGACCCGCCTAAAGAAGGCATTCAGGATAAGAATGGGGAGGCACTGGAACAGGAACAAAAACCTTGGGAGCACTGTCATCTTAACTGACTGGACCCTACCCGCCAGGGACAACGGCAACGTGTCCCACCTCTTAAACTCCATCTCCATTTGCTCCACTAGCCTCGTGAAATTAAGTCTATGCAGGGCCCCCCAGCTCCTGGCCACCTGGACCCCCAAATACCTGAAGCTCCTCTCCGCCCTTTTTAGTGGGAGCTCGCCAATCCCCCACTCCTGGTCCCCTGGGTGAACCACGAACAACTCGCTCTTCCCCATGTTGAGCTTGTACCCTGAGAAATCCCCAAACTCCCTGAGGATCCTCATTACCTCCGGCATTCCCCCCACCGGGTCCGCCACATATAGCAGCAAGTCGTCCGCATAGAGCGATACCCTATGCCCCCCCCCCCGCACCAACCCCCTCCAGTTCTTCGACTCCCTCAGTGCCATAGCGAGGGATTCAATCCCCAGTGCGAAGATCAGGGGGAACAGGGGACACCCCTGCCTCATCTCTCGATGCAACCGAAAGTACTCAGACCTCCTCTTGTTCATGGCCACACTTGCCATCGGGACCTCGTACAACAGCCTCACCCACCTGACGAACCCCTCCCCAAACCCGAACCTCTTCAGCACCTCCCACAAATACCCGCACTCTACCCTATCGAAGGCCTTCTCAGCGTCCATCGCCACCACGATCTCCGCCTCCCCCGCCGGCATCATAATAACGTTCAGGAGCCTCCGCACATTCGCATTCAAATGCCTCCCCTTCACGAACCCTGTCTGGTCTTCGTGGATCATCTGCGGCACCCAGTCCTCAATTCTCATGGCTAAGACCTTCGCCAGCACCTTGGCATCTACATTTAACAACGAAAACGGCCTGTAAGACCCACACTGCAGGAGATCCTTGTCCCGCTTCAGGATCAAGGAGATCAGTGCCCGGGACATCGATGGGACAAAGCCCCCCCCTCCCTTGCCTCATTGAAGGTCCTAACCAGCAACGGGCCCAACAGGTCCACATATTTCTTTTAGATTTCGACCGGGAAACCGTCCGACCCCGGTGCCTTCCCCGCTTGCATGCTCCCTATCCCTTAGGCCAGCTCCTCCAGCCCAATCGGTCCCTCCTCCATCTTCGGGAACCTCAATTGGTCCAGAAAACGGCCCATCCCTCCCTCCTCCAGTGGGGGCTCGGACCGATACGGTTCCTCATAAAAGTCCCTGAAGACCCCATTGATGCCAACCCCACTCCGCACCACACTCCCTCCCCTATCCTTAACTCCCCCGATCTCCCTAGCTCCGTCCCGCTTCCAAAGCTGAAGCGCCAGCATCCGGTTTGCCTTTTCCCCATATTCATAAACCGTCCCCTGGGCCTTCCTCCACTGCGCCTCCGCCGTCCTGGTGGTCAACAGGTCGAATTCGGCCTGGAGGCTAGGCCTCTCCCTCAGCAGTCCCTCCTCCGCGTACCTCCTGTCTACCCTCACCATCTCCCCCATCAGCCTCTCCCTCTGCTCTGTCCTCTCCTTGTGGGCCCTAATGGAGATTAGCTCTCCCCTAACCACCGACTTCAGCGCCTCCCAGACCATCTCCACTCGGACATCCCCGTTATCGTTGGCCTCCAGGTATCTCTCTATGCTTCCTCAGATCCGCTCACTCACCTCCTCGTCCGCCAACAGCCCCACCTCCAAGCGCCACAACGGGCGCTGGACCCTCTCCTCCCCCAGCTCGTAATAAGTCTACCCAATGCGGGGCGTGATCCGAAAAGGCTATCGCCGAGTACTCGCTTTCCTCTATTCTTGCTATCAGTGCCCTGCTCATAACAAAAAAGTCGATCCGGGAATAGGCCTTATGAACGTGCGAGAAGAATGAAAATTCCCTAGTCCCCGGCCTTGCAAATCTCCAAGGGTCCACCCCTCCCATCTGGTCCATAAACCCCCTCAGCACTTTAGCTGCCGTCGGCTTCCTTCCCGTCCTACACTGTGTTAAAGACCCCCTCTCCCCCCACTTCCAAGTCCGGGATCCGACCCAACATGTGCCGCATAAAACCCTCATCGTCCCACTTCGGGGCGTACGTTGACCAGCACCACCCTCTCCCCTTACAGCTTACCACTTACCATTATGTACCTGCCGCCATTGTCTGTCACAATGCTCAACGCCTCGAACGGCATCCTCTTTCCCACCAAGATCGCCATCCCCCCGGTTTTTGGCATCCAGCCCCGAATGAAACACCTGACCTACCCACCCCTTCCTCAATCTTACCTAGTCTGCCACCTTCAGGTGTGTCTCCTGGAGCAGGACCACATCCGCCTTCAGCCCCTTCAGGTGCGCGAACACCCAGGCCTGCTTGACCGGCCCGTTCAGTCCCCTTACGTTCCAGGTATTCAGCCAGATCAGGGGGCTACCCTCCCCACTCCCTCGCCGACTAGCCATAACCCCTACTTGGCCAGCTATGCGCCCGCACCCCACGCCCGGCCCGTTCCCCGCGGCAGCAGACCCCCGTCCCAACCCCTTCTACTCGCTCCAGCTCCCCCTTTACCATACCAGCAGCAACCCGGTCCCCCCACGCCCCCCACCAGCTAGGACCCCTCCTAGCTGCTTTGCTCCCCCCATTGCACTCCCGCAAGTCAGCTGACTCCTGCTGACCCCGGCCACTCCCGCCTCTCCTTCTACTCCTCCCATTGTGGGACATCCCCTCCTCCTCCATTACCCATCAGTAGGCTCTCCGCCTCCCCCTTCGATCCCAAGCGCGGGAAACAACCCTCCCTTCCCCGGCCCCGCGCCCTCCAGCCTTCAGCGCGGGAAAAAGCCCACGCTTTCCACCTGCCTGGCCCCGCCACCTCTGACGCAGCTCCTTTTACAGGCCCAGTCCCCTCACCCCCGACTCGGGCCTCCCCCTCCCCCGCGGGGCCCCATCCCCCCTTACCGGCCATCCACCACTACTCCATTTACTTGCCCCCCTCCAAGAGCCCACCCGACAGACCCAACCAAAACAGTGCCCAACCCACCCTAACCACCCACACCAAATCAAAAATAAACAAGAGCAAAGAACCCCCCCTCAAAATATAACACACCAACAGCAATCCCCGACCACCCATCCCGACCCTCAGTTTGTGTCCAGCTTCTCGGCCTGAACAAAGGCCCACACCTCCGGGGACTCAAAATAGTGGTGCCAGTCCTTGTAGGTAACCCACAGTCGTGCCGGCTGCAGCATGCCAAACTTCACCTCCTTCCTGTGCAGCACCGCCTTCGCCCGGTTGTACCCGGCCCTCTTCTTCGCCACCTCCGCGCTCCAGTCCTGATATATTCGAACCTCCGCGTTCTCCCACCTGCTGCTCCTCTCTTTCTTGGCCCACCTGAGCACGCACTCCCGATCAGCGAACCGATGAAACCGCACCAGCACCGCCCGCGTCGGCTCGTTAGCCTTGGGCCTCCTCGCCAGCACTCTATGGGCCCCTTCCAGCTCCAGGGGCCCCTGGAAGGACCCCGTTCCCATCAGCGAGTTTAACATGGTGACCACATAGGCCCCCACATCCAACCCCTCCAGCCCCTCCGGGAGGCCCAGAATCCGCAGATTCTTCCGCTCGACTGATTCTCCATTTCCTCGAACTGTTCCTGCCATTTCTTATGGAGCGCCTCGTGTGCCTCCACCTTTACCGCTAAGCCCAATGTCTCGTCCTCGTTATCGGAGCTCTTTTGTCGGACCTCGCAGATCGCCACCCCCTGGGCCGTCTGGGTCTCCAGCAGCTTATCAATAGAAGCCTTCATTGGCTCCAGCAGGTCCGCTTTGAGCTCACTGAAGCAGCGCTGGATAACCTCCTGCAGCTCCTGCACCCACTGCATCCACGCTGCCTGGTCCCCGCCCGCTGCCATCTTGCACTTCTTCCCTCGCACTTTCTTTGGGTTCACCACCACTTTTTTTAGTCGCCCTGTTCCTGGTCCAACCCATACACTGTCGGGGGAATGTTGCAGTCTTCTTCCCACACCTGGAAATGTCGAAAAAATGCCGTTGGGGGCCCTGAAACGAGCCCAAAAGTCCGTTCCAAGCGGGAGCCGCCGAACGTGCCACTTAGCTCTGCATAGCCGCAACTGGAAGTCGCCGTCAACGAAGAAGTTAACTCAAAATTATCACATCTAGGTAAAAATGAAATAATTTACATTTATGGAGCATCTTGCAGTCACTGAAGTACTTTCGATGTGTAGTTACTGTTGTAATGTTGGAAATCGCAGAAGCCAGTTGACAAGATTCCAGAAAAAGCAATAATGTATGTGACCATTTGAACTGTTTTTGATAAAATTACATTAGACTGAAGTGTCAGCCTAGATTTTGTGCTCTCTGGAGTGGGTCTTGAGCTCAAGCCACTGAGCCAGGACTGGCACCCAATTCCTATGCCAATATTTATCATGGAAGCTACCTGTGTAAGCCTGTAGGAATGCAATTTATATCCTCTACCACAAGTAGCTCTATAATACCTCAGCTTTATCTCTGTTATGTGTCTCCCAACTCCTCAGTCTAAACTGCAGGAAACCGTCCTACTTTATCACCTCTACATCTTGGCTTCCTAAAGTGCTGTAAGCGTTAATGGAGGACAGAAAGGTATGACTTCAAACTGACACCTGTGCACCCATGTTTAGGAACTTGGGAGCTGTAGAAGACTATTTGGCCTTTGCAGCCTGCTCCACCATTTGACCTGGATTTGGTCCCATCTCCGCCTTCCTGTCTGCTCCCTATACCCTTGACTTCCTTGTCTAATTATCCCACATCCTCTAACACTGCTTCACTATGCCTCAGACCTTGATTTCCCATGGCATTTCACACAACATAGAACGTTTTGCATCTCACATCCAATTCCAGTTTTGTCACATTTTTGCTATACGCCAACTAACAAGTGTGTGAAAGTCAAGCTGCAATAAATTCGATGTAGTGTGTCACATTTTTGCTATGAGCCAACTGACAAATGTGTGAAAGTCTAGCTGCAATAAATTCGATCCAAAGAAGTAGCAAATATACAAAAATGAGAAAAGCGATTAGAAAAAGACGATTCATAAATAAATCAGTCAGCAGAACTTGGTCAGTAATGAAATAACATTTAAAATAGAAAATGACACTTGCACCAGTCATTTCATTCATTTATAGTAAAAACAGAAAATGCTGGAACTACTCAGCAAGTCTAGTCTGGCTGCATCAGTGAAAAGAGCAACAGATAATGTTCCAGGTCCATTGATCACAATATGCATTCTGTCATTCATTTGGTGTATTTAAGTTGAAGCTAGAAAAGTGCATAAGGGAGGGAAGAATAGAGGGACAATGTGATAGGGTGAGATTGGGTAAGGTAGGAGGAGGTTTGTGTGCTGCATCATTGCAGGCATACATGAATTGTCATTTGTAACTTTTAATGTCTTCACAGTAGTTTTAGTACCAGAACTACACACCTGACAATATTGAGCTTTGACTTTTCTTTCTTTAAAAGGAGTTGCATCTGTAGATTGTAAATGCGAACAAGTTTCTGAATTTCTCATCATGCATCATGAGTTGATGCATGAATATGTACCCATTAACCAATGTGGATTTGAGATTTTTGAGATGTCCCTCGAAACACATTGTAGATTGCATTCCCAAATTATCATTGCAATAAGTTGCACTATTAAGATATTGACAGTTGCTCTTTATTTTGCTCAGTTTTTATCGCTGGCTGTTAGTTGGAGCCTGTGATCAATACAAGTTAGGGTTGCTTTTGACATTTAGAAAGCAAAACAAATATTGTTAATTTGAGAATGGACTTCTTATTCTCACTTCACTGGAAAAGCTGAAGAGTTTCAGTTTGTTTATTCAAGTGCTAAATTTCACAAGATGAATTTGAATGCTTGATGTTCTTACTTATTTACTGTTGTTCCATGTTAATTATGGAAAGCTCCTCCTCTCATCAAGATGACTCCAGTTTTAGTTGCAAAACATCGTCCCTTGTGAATTAAAAGACATAGAAGCATTTCTGTACTCTAATATCTGAAAACTATCCAACTGATCAACTGGAGAATTCAATCAGATTTTTCCGAAGACAAATTCCCTAATTGTACAATTTCAGCTTTAGTCTCATCGCAGAATTGTCAGTGTTATTTGACCTAACATGTGTCTGCACCGACTCTCCATATGAACAATTTACAGTACAATACCCGACCTTCTCTGCATAACACCACATGTACTTCTCTACAAATAATGTTTCTCTGATCTTCACAAGCTGCAGTCACCCAGATCACTCCAGTTAAGTGACCTCAAACTGCTGGATCATCCCCAATGATCCATGATCCTGGGATCTTCTGTCTGATTTCTCTCAGATTCTTGGGATCTGCTCTAATGTGCTCATATTCTCTACAGTGTTTCCAATACCCAGAACTACTTCACCCTAAACCTCATCCTACATGCTAGATTTGATGCGCAATTGCAGTACTGCCACCAGTGTGCATAAACTGAGCATCACTGGTAATACTTTTCATAATACCCATGTTCTTGGTGCTTTCACATTATATTGAACAGTGGCTTGGAGCTTAGCTCGTGGATTTAAAACGTTTGAAGGTGGTGAGTGGTGGCGAATAATCGAGTTGGATTGAAAGTGCTTTCTACCAGACTCCCTGAGTTAAATTACAAGGAGTGTATCCCCCAAAACATTGAAGGTGAAGGGATCATTTGATCAAGCTATTCAGGACATTAATGGGAACAGATAGGCTGATAGAGAGAAGCAGTTAGTATTGTGTGGGAGGCAAGAACCTCGGAGTATTGTCTAAAAAATTGGCACAGACCTTTTCAGAGTAAAATTAAGAAACGCTTCTTCACAAAAATGTTGGTGGTAGTTTGGAACTCCAGTTGCAAATGGCAATTGATATGAGATCAATTGTTAATTTTAAATCTGAGATTGAAACATTTTTGTTAACCAAAGGTAATAAAGGATATGGGGCAAAGATGAGAATGTGTAGTTAGATAACACATCACACAGAATGAGATAGGCCATTTGGCCCATCATGCCTCTGCCAGTTCACTGTAAGAACTATCCAATTAGTCCCACTCTCTTGCTCTGCTTACAAGGTTCACATCTCAGGTATCATTATCAAGTCTCTCACGGAAGAGAATAGCCTAGCTTTTAGATCCTAGGGGAGTGGTGATTGGTTATTAGTTGAGACCCATTGGGACATAATTGCAAAGGTTCAAGATGCTATGGACAAGGTCTTCCTTAAAGAGAGTGCTTTATGCTTACGCTATTTAAATATTTCAGTCAATAGTGTACACAAATCTGGTGCCTTTTGGAGCTGGTGGTCTTAAATATCTTCAATTGCTTGTTGAATTCTCTTTGGAAAACCACAGTTGAACCTGCCTCCACCACATTCTCTCAGGCAGTGCACTCCACATCATAACTATACTTATTATTATGTCTTTCTGTCAGTGTTTTCATCCTTGAAATTAAATCTGTAAATATAATGGGATTTTGAAGTTCTGTCGCTGTAGTTACAGTTTCTGACCACTGGGTAATCATGTGCACTGATTTTCTTCTCTTTTAATGATTTTGCCATCTTGTTTTTCTTACTCTGCAGGTCATTCTTTTTGTCTATCATTTACAATTAATTTTTAGTTGTATTTAACTATTTCGATTATTATTCCATTACATTTCCACATGCTGCAATTCCCTTTATTTCTTGGTTCTGCTCCCTCGCCATGCTGTGTCGTCTCCAATATGTGATTCCACTGTTCTTTCCTCCCTTCCCTGCTCTTCCCATTGTTATGCTGCTAGCTGCATTTGCACAAATGTCTTCGCCATGTTAAATGGTACATTTTTATCATTGTCCGTTTAAATCAACTGGTGCCACCACTTTGTAAGGTACATGATGTTCCCGGGTATCTCTATCACTGAGTTCAAGTTAAGGCCTAGTTTCATTTGATTGTATATTGTCGCAATCCAGGCTGTTTGTGATTATTAACTTTAGTGCCTCGTTTCATGCATGCATTCAGACCGGTCTCTCCTGGCTCTAAATTCAGAACTTAACAAGCAAACTATTGTTTAAACTTCTTTAAAGAAGTTTTTCATTTACTTGGAAGAAAGATATAAAGTTATGATTGGTGTCTGCTCACAGTTACTTATGTACAATGGTAAAATAACCTGAAGTAACTCAGCAGAAGTTGGGTGGATTCCCCTAGGTCAAGACATATTCCAGTGGTTCAGCTAAACTTCATTTCTCTGAGACTTTCTTGACCCCTCATTAGGTTTCTGCTGACGGTGCCTTTAAGTCAGATATGTGGAGTATTGCTCGCACAATTTTTAATTTGGCTCATGCACAAAGCAGTATTTCTGGCATGAGTGTTTGGCGGAAGGAGCTGAACTTCCATAAGGACTTCAGTCTTCCTCTGATAGTGAGCCGAGAAACAGGAGACCAAGCTGATCTGCTTTCTGCTATTCAGCACTGCTGAATGTTGACGCCAGAGTTAATGTTTCTCGGTCAAGTGGAAAAAGCTCCTAAGCTCTAAAATTTAGAGGATGTACCAATGAGGGTAAAGCTCCCACTTGCGCTCTGTTTTAATCATCATCATTTTTTTGCAGTTTTTGATCTACTTTGATGTTTTTGTTGTTTAGTTTTTGTTTGACTGGGGTGGACTAGGAAAAGTAACAATCCTCATATCCATATAGATGCAAACATTAAAACGTTTCTGACTGCTGCTTGAGGCACTAGTTTTATTCTCAAATAAAAGCTGAGTGTGAGGAGCAAAAATAGGGCAAGAAACAATTCGACGTCAAATTGAAAGAAACCTGGGGAATTATAAAACAAACAGTAACCCCCACCTGCTTTGATCACAGCCCCCCAGCCTGCAGCTGATATTTAGTTCCGAGTGCAGGTTGACTTCCCACAGGTCACTGACTGCCATGCAGGGAAGGCAACAACAAACTAATGAGGCCTTATCATTAAAATTGTTGATTGTGTGTTTACTGCACCTTCTTCCCCTGTTTCTAGTGAACATCATGGCCAAGTTTACAGCGGTTACAGAAATTACAGAGGATTGATACCTGGAATGAGCAGGTTGTCTTATGAGAAAAGGTTAGACAGACTGGGCTTGTTTACACTGGAGTTTTAGAAGATTGACAGGTGATTTTATTGAAGTATATAAGATCCTGAACAATATTGACAAGGTGAATGTGGAAAGGATGTTTCCTCTTCACAGTGAGTCCAGAGCTATAGGGCACTGTTTTAAAATTAGAGGTTGCCTTTTTAGGACAGAGGTGAGGAGAATTTTTTTTTTGAGGGTTGTGAGATTTTGGAACTCTCTGCCTCAGAAGGGGTGGATACAGGGTCACTGAATTTTTTTAAGGTGGAGGTAGTGTTATGATCCCAGTTGATGTTATAACTGGATGAGAGGATTCCAGAATGGAACCCTGGCTCAAAAGACCATAACATTTGCGTTTTGTTATCACATGTGGAAGAACAGAGTCACAGGACGGCAAATTAATTTTAATAACAAAAAATATTTATCAAACATTGAAAGATTGGAATATAATACAATCCTCCATTACTGCCTCCTTAGTTTAACAAATACACACAAGTTTTAAGATTAACACAGACGACAAAGTACATTTGAGACTAAAATGGTCTCATTGACACACACAGTCCCCTTTTAAACACACATGTTGACTGTGGTCCAATGCACTCTCCACTCTGAATCCCCAAGAGAATGTCTGTGGGTGTCTCCTCGGAATCCCCTAGATGTTTGTTATATGAGAGTATAATGATCCAGGAAACCCAGAAAAGAAGGTTCACCTAAGTTTATTATACAATTGCAGGTTAAGGCGCCAACGCGGCATACAACAATAAGAGTCCCAGTTGGGGACTAGCGAGAGTGTTGTTTCATGTTTGGGCCGATATTTAAAGGGCTAACAGCCCCAACTGGTCAAATCTCTGCCCACTAGTGGGGAGGCCCATATTCTAAATCAAACGGGGAGCTCTATCAGTGTATCCCCGTAGACTTCGTGAGGGTTAGAGTCATAGAGTTTTATAGCACAGAAAGAGGCCCTTTGGTCCATTGTGTCTGCACCTATCTTCAAGCACCTATCTATTCTCACCCCATTTTCCAGCACTTGGTCTGTAGCCTTGTATGTTACGGCATTTCAAGTGCTTATTTAAATGTTTAAATGTCGTGAGGTTTCTCGCTTCAACCACCCTTTCAGGCAGTGAGTTCCAGATTCCCACCACCCTCTGGGTGAAAACATTTTTCCTCACATCCCCTCTCAATCTCCAGCGCCTTGCATCAATCCCTGATTGTAGACCCTTCTACTCAAGGAAACATTTCCTGCCTATCTATCCTATATATGTCCCTTATAATTTTGTACACTTCGATAAGGTCCCCCCTCAGCCTTCTCTGCTCTAAAGAAACACCCCAGCTTAGAACATAGAACGATACAGTGCAGTACAGGCCCTTCGGCCCACGATGTTGCACCGACATGGGAAGTCAAAAAACAAAAGCCATCTAACCTACACTATGCCATTATCATCCATATGCTTATCCAATAAACTTTTAAATGCCCTCAATGTTGGCGAGTTCACTGCTGTTGCAGGTAGGGATTTCCACGGCCTCACCACTCTTTGCGTAAAGAACCTACCTCTGACCTCTGTCCTATATCTATTACCCCTCAGTTTAAGGCTATGTCCCCTCGTGCTAGCCATTTCCATCCGCGGGAGAAGGCTCTCACTGTCCACCCTATCTAACCCCCTGATCATTTTATATGCCTCTATTAAGTCTCCTCTTAACCTTCTTCTCTCTAACGAAAACAACCTCAAGTCCATCAGCCTTTCCTCATAAGATTTTCCCTCCATACCAGGCAACATCCTGGTAAATCTCCTCTGCACCCGTTCCAAAGCTTCCACGTCCTTCCTATAATGAGGTGACCCAGAACTGTACGCAATACTCCAAATGCAGCCGTACCAGAGTTTTGTACAGCTGCAACATGACCTCCTGACTCCGGAACTCACTCCCTCTACCAATAAAGGCCAATACTCAATAGGCCTTCTTCACAACCCTATCAACCTGGGTGGCAACTTTCAGGGATCTATGGCAACTTTCAGGGATCAGCTTAACCAGCATCTCTTCATAACTAAAATTCTCCAGCCCAGCCAACATCCTGGTGAATCTCCCTTTCTAGTGCAATCACATACTTCCTATAGTGTGGCTACCAGAACTGTACACAGTACCCTAGCTGTGGCCTAACGAGCATTTTATACAGCTCCATTATAACCTCCCTGCTCTTCTATTCTGTGCCTCAGCTAATAAAGTCAAGTACCCCATTTGTCGCCTTAACCACCTTATCTACCTGTGCTGCTACCTTGAGGGATCTTTGGACCTGCACCCCAAGGCCCCTCTGGCCCTCTGTACTTCCTAGCGTCTTACCGTTCATTGCTTATTCCTTTGCCATGTTAGTCCTCCCACAATGAATCACCTCACATCTTTCAGGTTAAATTCCATTTCCTATCTGACCAGCCCAGAATCATACTGTAATCTCGAGGCTTTCTTCCTCACTATTTACCATAATGATTTAAATTAACGTGTGTCAAACAGTAGTAAGATACCACAAACCTTAGAACCACCTACAGATATCTTTCGAACTTCTTACTAACCAACTACTTTACAGTTCTGTGGCTTGAAATGAACAGTATCCTGTTCTTTTCCCAGTTCTTCTTTTTTCCTTTAACTTCAGGCTCCCTGGAAACTCCTCTTCATTTCGCTAGTTCCCTTATGTAGCTGTCCTTTAGATTTATGGCACTGGCTTTCTTAACTATTACTCCATTGCATGGCTTTACCTCTAACAAAGCTGAGAAAGATGTTCCCTCTCTAACTGCCTGTCATCAACTGCTGTGGCGTCCAGCTAAAACTAAAGAACAAAGCAAAGTTTTTTTTTCTTACAAGGGCCTCTAGTTGCGAAGCAACTATATATATTCTTCACGCCATAGCTCTCTCTTGGTTGAAACTTAATCAACCCCCATACATACACATTCTCCAGCATGAATCTAACTACAGGTCCCTTCCAGCCATAGAAATATTAAATTAAACACCTAAAACTATACCTTATTTCTAATGTTTTCCAATACAAATATAAATCCCTTAAAACTACCTTTGTTTTCCTAACAATCGATAGATTCTTGTTGGACAAGTGAATCAAAGGTTATCAGGGCTAGATGGGAATATAGAACTTGAAACATAAACAGATCAGCCAAGATCTTATTAAATGGCGGAGCAGGCTCGAATGGCCTACTTCTGCTCCTATTTCATATGTTCATATGAGTTTTAATGCTGATCTTCTTTCTTACAGATCCGAGAATTAAATGGCAATAATGAAAATTAAGTGTTAAAATAAGCAATACACATTCACCTTTCTTTTTAAGAAAAATCCTTTACATTTTCCTATTTGCAAACAATGAATTGGTAGATATGTATTTCAAATCAGCCAATTTTGCACAGTCTGTTTTTTAGTAAACAAAAAGACAGGTCAGGTTTGCCTGCAATACAGATCCTTTTGCATTTTGTCAGACAGTTAACAATCCCCTTGAAGCAACGTAAGTGTCACAGCGCATTAATCTTGCAGTGGAGCATTCACTCTCTTGCAAAAATCCACTGAACAAAATACTTGAAACTCCCAATTTACCCACAAACACATTACCAGGAACAATCTAATCCTAATTCCCACAAACCTGAAGCAGAGCAATTCTTAATTATCCAAAATGTAGCAAATTTAGAACTATAAGCCTGTAATATGTTTGGCTTTCCAAATATGTTGGAATTTACAACAAGCCACCATTTAAGAAACAGCTCTCATTCTCCTCCTTTGTGAAAATGAGTGATTTTGCTAATTGCGCTAGGATGCTACATGATTACTGTTTTGGATTTTCTTATTATTAAACCCCGTTGTTTAATTAAGTTCATTATTGTGAAAACTTATTTTCAATTTTAATATATCTTGTCAGGGTGTATTGCCATTGTTTGTATTGAGGGTTAGCAAGAATCATAACATTCAGAACAAATTCAACACTACTGCACATCTTCCAATTATCACATTACTACTAAAAATATTTCGTGGTTTATGGATGATGTGGGAATTCTGCTAACCTTCACATCACTGTAGCAGTAAGATTGAGAGTTGACACAAAGATAAGTAGGAAAGTAAATTGTTAGGAAGACAAAGTTTACAAAGGGATTTAAATAGGTTAATTGAATGGGCACAAAATTGGCAGATGAAGAATAATAAAAGAACAAAGAAAATTACAGCACAGGAACAGGCCCTTCGGCCCTCCCAACCTGCGCCGATCCAGATCCTTTATCGAAACCTGTCTTCTATTTTCCAAGGATCTACTTCCCTCTGTTCCCCGCCCGTTCATATATCTGTCTAGGTGCATCTTAAATGATGCTATTGTGCCCGCCTCTACCACCTCCGCTGGCAAAGCGTTCCAGGCACCCACCACCCTCTGCGTAAAAAACTTTCCACGCACATCTCCCTTAAACTTTCCCCCTCTCACCTTGAAATCGTGACCCCTTGTAATTGACACCCCCACTCTTGGAAAAAGCTTGTTGCTATCCACCCTGTCCATACCTCTCATAATTTTGTAGACCTCAATCAGGACCCCCCTCAACCTCCGTCTTTCCAACAAAAACAATCCTAATCTACGCAACCTTTCTTCATAGCGAGCACCCTTCATACCAGGCAACATCCTGGTGAACCTCCTCTACACCCTCTCTAAAGCATCTACATCCTTCTGGTAATGTGGCAACCAGAACTGCACGCAGTATTCCAAATGTGGCCTAACCAAAGTCCTATACAACTGTAACATGACCTGCTGGCTCTTGTACTCAATACCCCGTCTGATGAAGGCAAGCATGCTGTATGCCTTCTTGACCGCTCTATTGACCTGCGTTGCCACCTTCAGGGTACAATGGACCTGAACTCCCAGATCTCTCTATACATCAAAGTTCCTCAGGACTCTTCCATTGACCGTATAGTCCGCTCTTGAATTAGATCTTCCAAAATGCATCACCTCGCATTTGCCTGGATTGAACTCCATCTGCCATTTCTCTGCCCAACTCTCCAATCTATCTATATTTTGCTGTATTCTCTGACAGTCCTCCTTGCTACCTGCAACTCCACCAATCTTAGTATCATCTGCAAATTTGCTAATCTGACCACCTATACCTTCGTCCAGATCACTTATGTATATCACAAACAACAGTGGTCCGAGCACGGATCCCTGTGGAACACCATTAGTCACCTTTCTCCATTTTGAGACACTCCCTTCCACCACTACTCTCTGTCTCCTGTTGCCCAGCCAGTTCTTTATCCACCTAGCTAGCACACCCTGAACCCATACGACTTCACTTTTTCCATCAACCTGACATGGGAAACTTTATCAAACGCCTTACTGAAGTCCATGAATATGACATCTACAGCCCTTCCCTCATCAATTAACTTTGTCACTTCCTCAAAGAATTCTATTAGGTTTGTAAGACATGACCTTCCCTGCACAAACCATGCTGCCTATCACTGATAAGTCTGTTTTCTTCCAAATGTGAATAGATCCTATCCCTCAGTATCTTCTCCAACAGTTTGCCTACCTCTGACGTCAAGCTCACAGGTCTATAATTCCCTGGATTATCCCTGCTACCCTTCTTAAACAAAGGGACAACATTAGCAATTCTCCAGACCTCACCTATGCTCAAGGATGCTGCAAAGATATCTGTTAAGGCCCCAGCTATTTCTTCCCTCGCTTCCCTCAGTAACCTGGGATAGATCCCATCCGGACCTGGGGACTTGTCCACCTTAATGCCTTTTAGAATACCCCAAACTTCCCCCTTCCTTATGCCGACTTGACCTAGAGTATTTAAACATCCATCACTAGCCTCAACATCCGTCATGTCCCTCTCCTTGGTGAATACCGATGCAAAGTACTTATTAAGAATCTCACCCATTTCCTCTGACTCCAGGCATAAATTCCCTCTTTTGTCTTTGAGTGGGCCAATCCTTTCTCTAGCTACCCTCTTGCTCCTTATATACGAATAAAAGGCTTTGGGATTTTCCTTAACCCTGTTCGCCAAAGATATTTCATGACCCCTTTTAGCCCTCTTTATTGCGCGTTTGAGATTTGTCCTACTTTCCCGATATTCCTCCAAAGCTTCATCAGTTTTAAATCGCCTAGATCTTAATGTGGGAAATGTTACACTTTCCCTTTGGTAGGAAGACTAGAAAAACAGCATATTATTCAATTGGAGAGAGATTGCAGAACTCAGTGGTACAGAGGGATCTGGATGTCCTGAACATTAATCATAACAATTAACATGCAGGTACAGCAAGCAATTAGGAAGGCAAATGAAATGTTGACAATTTATTGCAAGGAGAATGGAATATAAAAGGCGGGAAGTTCTGTTAAAATTGTATAGGGTGTTGGTGAGGCCACATCTGGAGCGCTAGGTACAGTTTTGGCCTCCTTATGTGAGAAAGGATATGATAGCATTAGAAGCAGTTCTAAGGTTTACGTGCCTAATTCCTGGGAAAAAGATCTTATGTGGATTGAGGACATTTCTCCTTGTGGGAGAGACTAGAACTAAGGGGTCTGCTATTTAAGAGTGAGATTAGGAGAATCTTTTTCTCAGAGGGTGATTAGTCTGTGGAATTTTCTTCCTCTGAGTCGTGGAGGCAGGATCATTAAATATCTTTGAGGTTGAGTAAGATTCTTGATTGACAAGGGAATCAAAGAGTATCGGGGTAGACAGGAAAGTAGAGTTGAGGCCACAATCGGTTCGGCCAATAAAATGGCAGAGTAGGCTCAACGGCCAGAAAGGCTCCTAGTTTGTATGTAGTACAGAGGCGCTTCCAACTAATGTACATCAATTACCACTCCTGAATGTGTGTTTCTCAGCCTGAAGTTTCTTAATATACTTTGCTAATTAGTTTAGCTATTTATCCGATTTGCTTTTTATATTCTGTTAATTGTCTATTTGCTCCCTGTCTCTTCATTTCTTCCATCTTTTCATTGCTCCCTAATAAGCACATTCTGACTATCAGTGGCGCAAAATCTCATATGGCAGAAAGTTTAATTCATACTTAGTTTGCTGTCGCTTCACTGTGACCCAGTATTTCTTATGTCAAAATTTTAAGAAATTATACACACAGCTGCACCCAACAGGCCAAGTGTGGCATCTAATCAGTTCTGCTTGATTGACCATAATGTTACTCAATTATTTCCATGTCTTCTACAGTGGGGTTTGACTTCCTCGATATAAAAAAAAATCCTGTTGTTAAAATCTCAAACAAAAGGGACATAACTAAAGTCAAAGACAGAGAAATATATAGTGGAACATTACATTGGATCAAAATGGTTGAGTCAAAGAAAATGATTTACAAAGGTATGAGATTTTCCATAGTTTTGGTCTCTGGCAGTTCCTTGGGATCAAGGATGACTTGCTTGCACTCTAGTTCAGTGGTTTCTGAGTTGACGGATAAGTCAATGTACAATTGCAGATTCTGCCACATGCAGGGCAGGTGGTGCTTGAAGGATCTGATAGATGATCTGGTTTATGCAGTCTCTCTGACACCTCAACTTCACCTCTGCATGTTCCTGATAAAATCTCTCATGGTGTTTTGTGCCTTCCCAAATTAACCTTCCCCACTTTGTTGGTCACAAACCAGGACTCCCAGGAGTTGGCAGCTATTTTGACTCTTTGAGGATACTTGGAAGACATTGCTAAAAGGGTTCCGTTCTCCTAAAGTGAGTGTGTCCTAACCATGTTCTGAGTAGAGAGCACAGTGTCAGGAATGTGAACAACATGCCTCAGCCAACAGAGCTGAGTGAGTGATTAGCCCCTTGATGCAAGGCAAGTTTTCTGGGCAAGGGCGCAGCTGTTGGTCCACCTTTTTGCTATTAGATTTGAAGGATCTTGTAAAGGCTGGCAATATCTCTCTGAGGTGCATGATATAGATTGACTAAGTCTCCAAGTACATAGGAGCTTGGCAAACACTACTGTCCACTAAATATTTACCTTTGTCTCACGTTTGAGATCCTGGTCCTCAAATACTGTTTTTCTCTGTTGGCCAATTTTGGAGGTGGTGATGAATTTATTCATTCAGGTCTGCCATAATTGAAAGGGGGCTTCCAAAATATGGAAAATGGTCCATGTTTTCCAAGATTTTGTCATTGATCTTAGTTGTGGGGTGGGAGTCGGAGGGAAATGGTATGCTCTGGGAGCTGTTTGGACGGAGGACCTTCATTTTCTGGATGTTTTGTGAAAAGCTCATTTTCCCAGATGCTTCAGAGAAGGAGACATCCATGACCTGGAACTCAGTTTCTGACTGAACATGAACACCAGCATCATCAGCCTAATGAAGCTCAATGACTGAAGTTGTCCTGTAGATCATCTCCACACTTGCTGGAAGTGAGGTGCATTACAACACCGAGGAAGTAGGAGAAGAGAATTGGTGCAGTGACACTGCCTCATTTGATCTCAGTCTCCACTGAGATAAGCTTTATGGTGGCTCCATTGGTGAGGATAACAGTTTGCATGTCATCATGGATTAGGTAGAGGATGATGACAAATTTGAGTGCAGCCAAATTTGGGGAGGATACTCTATAAAACTTCATGGTTGACTGAAATGGGTCAGGGTTTAGAGAATCCCAAAGTGTATCATGGAGTTCACCTGACCCACAACTTTTAATAGATTGTGGTATGGGGAGCACACGGCTCACTCTACAGGTATGGTACAGCAGAAATGGACCAGTATTTTTTAAAACAAAACAATGTTTATTCTATGAACTCAGGTTAACCTTTTTAAAACAAACAGTGAATATCTTAGCAACCATTAATTCAAAGATAACCCCCAAAGAATAAAACACTAAGTAACCTGTATGCTGTCCTTTTACACCCAAAAGACTTAACAAACCTTTAAACAGAAGCACATCAGGATTTACATGCAATACTGAAAACATTTATAATTCTGAATTTGCCAAATGATTAAGAAATAGTCCCTCATGGCAGAGAGCTCAGCAGTACAGCTACTTTTTTTGACTTCAGCTGCAACACGCTGAAAAACGAAACCAAAAAGACAGACACACCCAAGCTTTTCTCAAAGTGAAACTAAAAAGGCAGAACCAGAGCTCAGCTCCACCCACACTCTGACATCACTGCAGTAACATGAGCAGCCAAACATTTCTTAAAGCGACATTCTCATGACAGACAGAAACAAAGGCTTTTATGAGTTCAAAAAAGGTCATGTACAGCGGTTGGAACAGCTCCTTGTATTTCTCTTCAATTTGCAGGCAAGATCATGCCTGTGGACGGAAATCTCACTGCAACCCTGCAAGTATCACTTCAGCCAGTGTGACAAGGTGATTGAAGAGGATCCCTTGCAATGATCCTCCCTGTGGCCTCCTCAGTAGCTGCCACAATTGGCTCTTTCTCCCTTTTTGAATAACCACAGTGTCCCTGAGAGCCCCCAGCATTACTCCTTTTCCTTGATGAGGTTACACAGCTAAGCTAGGATTGCATTTCTGTTACGTCTCAAAATTTCAGCAGGAATTCCACCTGCTTAAGAAGCTTTGTTGCTTTTTCAACTTTGCTCAGGACCAGGGTGGCACCGAGAATAAGCTGGATGGAGTTGAGGAATGTAGCTGAAGGTGTTCAAGTCAAAGTTAGAGGCTTGGTTGAGGAGTTATTCAAAATGTTCTCTCCAGTGAGCACTGACTGGCTCCCTGTTCTTGATTAATTCCTCTCCATTTCTGGCTCTCAGTGGGGCCACAGATAACTCCAATGGAGTATTCCTGTTGACAAAATGTTTAAAATATGACCTCGCAACTCCAACACCCTGTTCCATCAATGAGACATGCACAAGACCTCATGGCAACATACACAGTCCAAACACTGGCACCTGTTTGACTATATCATTGTTTGAGGAAGGGTGGAAATGTCCATATCATCCACACCATAACCGGTACCAATGACTGGACTGATTGTCGCTTTATTTAATTTCTCATCGCCATCAGCCTGGCTCCAAAACTGCCGAGGCAACAGATGCAATACTGTAACAACATTAACACTGAAGGCCTCAAAAGTCCCAACACTGCAACCATTTTCACTCAACCAACCTATAAACCTCCACCCACCATGGGCAACAGTATGCAGGTAGTGCCTGGTCAACCCTAAAATTACTATAACAAGCACCTGCGAAAAGATCCTTGGCCTCTATACCAGAAAACATAACCTATATCTAAGGAATGATATGCTGGCCTTGGAAAGGATCTAGAGGAGGTTCATTAGAATGATCCCTGGAATGACGAACTTGTCATATGAGGAGCGGTTGAGGACTCTGGGCCTATACTCATTGGAGTTTAGAAGGATGAGGGGCCATCTTATTGAAACTTACAGGATACTGAGAGGCCAAGATAGAGTAGACATGCAGAGGATGTTTCCACCAGTTGGAGAAACTAAAACCCGAGGGCACAGCCTCAGACTGAAGGGACCATCCTTTATAACTGAGATGAGGAGGAATATCTTCAGCCAGAGAAGGCTGTAGAGGTCAAATCACCGAGTGTCTTTAAGACAGAGATCGATAGGTTCTTGATTAACAAGGGAATCAAAGGTTATGGGGAGAAGGCAGGAGAATGGGGATGAGAAACATATCAGCCGTGATTGAATGGCGGAGCAGACTCGATAGACAGAATGGTCTAATTCTGCTCCGATGTCTTATGATCTTGTGGTCTAACCCGTTTGATGGAAAACAACTATGATACCATACCAATCAAGCGGAAGCACAAATCTTTCACAGACTCGAAACTTCACACAAAAGAGGAAAGCACCCATCCTACAGGCATTTGAAAGCAACTGTATACCATAAAACCCATGACATGCTGAATACATGGTAAATAGAAAGAGTACGGAAGATCAACGACATGCCCAGCTTCTTTAACAATGTCAAGACAATATTCCATGCAATTATGAAGGTAAATACTGAATGCTAGTAAGCAGTGATAAATGCAAAATGATGTGCACTTGTCAAAAATTCTGCAATATAACTAAACAATTAATAAAAGTGAACTATCGTGGAGCCTAAAAGTGATAGTTAACTTACAATATATGGACTTGTAATAAAGGAAACCGCAGAACATTAGGTTATGTAGTCGGGGCATTTAAACACCAGTAAAAACACGCTGGGAGTGTTGATTTCTGGCGTGCATTATGTGAGCGTCACTACGAACACATCGTTTATAAATGTTTTGTGAGATTTGCTGCATGCTGTACAATGAAATTCCTCATTAGGGCGCGATTTACCATCCATGTTACATCCCCGTTCGGTGGCTAGTAGATGCCGGGAGAGATTTCTTCCAGGATCTACCGGTCTCGCCACACCTCGCGGGATCTAACGGGATCACGCGAGGTGTCGCGATCTGGATCCCGCCCAGTGTTTGGCAAATCTGCATATTAGATTCAGTAGCTAGCCTCACTCTCTAATCAGCTCGCCTGATCTACCCGAGGCTATGGGATCTAACCCCTTCGTGTCGGAGACCATTGGCATGCCAAGAGTGGGGAGCAGATGGAACGGCACTTGGGGGGGATGGGGGGTGGGGTCTCCCAGGGGATCTGAGGCCTCCAGGTTGTTGACCTCTGGAAAGGGTGGCACCCTAAACTGCTGTTGTCACGTGGACACCTTGGCACTGCCAGTCTGGCACCCTGGCAGCACCACCTGCCTGCCTGACACTGCCAGGCTGGAGGGGGCACTGTCAAGCTGGCAGTGCCAGGAATCAGGCCCGGGGGTGCCCCGCCCATGTGGGGCGGGGGGTGGTGGGGGGGTGGGTGGTGGGGGGGGGGGGGGTGAGGACCGACTAATAGGTGAGTTGGGGCTTTGGGGGGTCTGAGGGTCACGTCGAGGGAGGGATAGAGCGATCCAAGCGCCATTTAAAAATGAAGTCCCGATCTCCTGCACTGGGGAATTCTGGCAAGTGGAGTTGCTCAGTGCAGGAAATGGGACTAAGTGCGGCCTCGGCAGGTCATTCCCCGCTGAGGCCCTGGATTGCAACAAAGTCCCGTTTGATAGCGTGATCTTTCTCGGCGCTGCAAGCACTGGGAAACACCCGGCTAAATGCTTGACACGAGACTCTGTTGCAATTTTGTTAAATTACGCCCAGACTGTTCAATTCTAGCCATCAAACCATCAAAAACTAGAGCATTGAAGCAAAATGTTAATGACAAGTGTAATGGCAGGGGGCTATGAGGAATGTGTAGAGAAGCTTTAACTCAGCAATCTTTAAAAAAAAATGCAGCTGCACACAAAATATCAGGGCTCAGCATTTTACTTCACATGAAATAATATCAGCAAAGGTAGTTGAGGCTGAGAGTGGGAAGAATTTATTTGCTGAAAGCAGGTAGATATCGTACCAGGTGGGCAAGTAGCATTTGAAATATTTAAAATAAAACTGGATCTTATGAAGACTAAATGGCCTTTACACTCATCCTTACATTCTTGGTCATTTCTGACAACCTTCTCTCCTGACACAAGACAGGATTGTCAACATGGCAAATTGTATGTGTTGGATTTTACCCTACTTTGCCAGCGAGTTTGAAGGCAGGGACTTGTACAATCCAGCACGTGGCCTTCCTGTCACTGACCTGCCCCAAATTCTATGAGGGATGGTGGAGGCGCGGGCAGCCGCCCCACCCTAAGGCTTGTTGAGGTTTCTAAGTGGACAATTGATTGCTACTTAAGGGCTCCGTCCCTGCCACTATTTACCCGACTCAGGGGAGGCCCAGGCTGTGTGGAAAGCTCGGCTGCATTAGCTGTATGGGCTGGTGTTTGGGCGCGAGAATGGTGGGGTGGGGAAACCTCATTTGGGAACTTGCATTCGGGTTCCTCTTCATCAAGACTGCTTGTCTGCCACCGCTTGCACCTGATTTGCTGGAACTACACAGCTGCAGGCCATCCGATTGGCCAGCAGCTCTTTACATTGGGATCTCTTCCTAAGAAAAGGTCACAAGTTCACTTTAAAGTTCACTTTCAGAGGGAGTGTGCAACTAGAGAGCAACTGAACCCTGTAAAATCCAGCTCTACGAGATTTTCTAACTTAACTTAATTTTAATTTTATCACCTCATGCCAGAATCCTGTTCTTCACTGCACAGCCGGTGTGATCTGCACACCTCCAATCTGAAAATGCAAGTGACTGATGATGCTGTCTGAAAACAAAAGGATAGATTTTCCTTTTACCCCATTCTGACCATTAAATAGTTGCTAGTTCAAGATCTTTCCATCTGCCAAACTCAGTGATGTCACTTCCTGAATTCCCCCCCCAAGGTAATTTTGCATGAGTGTCGGCATTGTGGCGGCACAATAGCACAGTGGCTAGCACTGTCACTTCACAGCTCCGGGGTACCGCGTTCGATTCCCCTTGGGCCACTGTCTGTGCAGAGTCTGCACATTCTCCCCGTATCTGTGTGGGTTTCCTCCGGGTGCTCCGGTTTCCTCCCACAAGTCCCAAAAGACGTGTTTGTTAGGTGTATTGGACATTCTGAATTCTCGCTCTGTGTTCCCAAACAGGCGCCGGAGTGTGGCGACTGGGGGCTTTTCCACAGTACCTTCATTGCAGTGTTAATGTAAGCCGACTTTTGATACTAATAAAGATTATTATTGGTGGACTTTAACAATACATACACATGTTCTTACAAACCTATGGAGAAACATGAATATTTCTGCTGTCATGGTATGTCTCACTCATTTGTTGTGCGTCATCCTCACAGATACACTGCAACTCATCTGCAACCGCTCTGACATCCGTCTCCAGCTGTACCTAGGTTGACCCATGGTTAGAACTGTTGGTTAATGTTACGTTAATTTTTTTAAACTGCCCACATTGTCAGTGAAGGAGGATAACCTGAAACATCCGTGATTGTTTCATGGAGTGCGCCATCAGCTGGTTCCACGGGCTTGAAATTTACAAATGACTGAAAAATGACTACATTTTTTTTTCAGTCAAAATTAATCGTCTCCTATGCACCTAAAAATCATTCATGCAGGTGTTGCTTTTCTTTTGGAGCTTTACACAATGTGCTTGCTTTACAAAGAAGTTTGTACTCAGAAGATCGATTGTAATGTTGCTTTGACTGCTGTATGACAAAAAAAGTATCTCAAATGATGCTCAAACTTGCATCAGCTTAATTCCAAGAGCAGCGTGATCAACTAAGAGATTGTCCTCATTGTTTTAACACAGGTGAAAAGAAAACAATGTCTACAACATCGGCTGCTGGAAACCAACAGATCTATTCACAAGGAGGTTCGTTCCAACCTGGGCGAGCAGGACAAACATTCAGGTAAATTTCAGAGTACCTTCAATTCAACACACGCTGTTTCGCAATTATACTCATCAGCTGCAGCCAGTAAAACCATTCTTCCTTATTTGTTGAAAAAAACAGCACTGGAGCAATATTGTTTTGGGGCCCTTTTTCTTTAAAAAACTTAGATCATGAGTGATCTAGTGACATTTCCCCTTTCAATTATGTGCTTTTGTTCCATTAAATATGCATATATAATTAGTGCCTATTATGATGCAAACATTTTGTTTGAATATTACTGCAATCAATTTAGCTTTTGTATCGTGTTTCACTTTCTGCGTGCCAACTTCTATATTGATCTACCTTGGCTATATTTCTCCCAATTGTACCCACCTCAACTTTTAAACCTGGCTGATTTTTCCTATATAAAATAAAATAATGTTTGAGCTAGTAATTTGAAAGCAGCACTGTTGGTATGTGCAGCCAATCTGAGCATTGAACTCGATGAAATGGGCTCAGCATTACCTGTACAAGTTAGACGTATTCATGTTAACCACATAGAAAACGTTTCACAGAACCTCTCCCACATTGTCCACTGTCTCTGTGAAATTAACTTTGGGCTGGCAACCCATCCAGGGTCTGTTAATAAACAGCTACGTTTCAGTCCTTGGTTTTTACTCCTGTGATGTCATACATATCTGCCATTGGTGTTGCATGGATGGTCTAATTCCATCAGCAGCATCAGGAATGCAGATTGAAATGGCGCGTATCTTTGGTGAAGGTGGGAACCAGTTAATCAATTAATTCCCCCACACAGTCCGGTTTGGCGCATGTGCCTTTAAATGTGGATTAAATGTGAGTTGCCATCCAAGTTGCTCTGCTCCTTCAGGAGTTTCACTATCCCAGTATCTCCCTGCAAGCCACTTAATTGAAATAAGTGGAACGACGTGAACTTGTGGTACTTACATGATTACCCATGATGGATGAACTTGACAGAAAAAGTTGAAACTCATTCTCAAATGTAGTTTTAAATATATTTTCAACTGCAAAAAGAATCCTTACATGTACTGCTAAACTACCTCTTTGCGGCAAAAATTATTTTGTTCTAATAAGTGTGACATCTCATTCCTTCAGATTTTTATTATTGTTGGAGATTTAGAAAAAAATATTTTTTTTATATGGTCTCTTTTATCTCTCTCAATTTCATTTTTCTTTTTTAATTTCATCTTTCTATCCCTTTCTTTATTTCACTTTCTGCACCCGATTTGACATTGAATTAAATATTTTATCTTCCTCTTTTTTAGATTCTGTACTTCCTAGTGGTAATTGTTCAGTCTGTTCATTCTTTCCCTATCAACACAAGTCCCAGATCCCCTCTTGAGGGTGCTGTGCCAAAATGTCTCCATAGTCCTAATGCAGCATGATGTCAGATGTTGTCTAATATTCCTGTGCATATCCCATTGGATATTGTTTTGCATTAAATACACTATTGCAATTGCAAGTTGTTGTTGAGATTGTGGTTGGCTATTTAGTAACAGATTTGTAATATTGTTTTTTCAGCACTTCAATGGTACCTGGTGGAAATATCATTCAGCAAACATCCTCAGCAGGTCAGATTTTAGCTCAGATATCTCGCCAGTCCAATGCTAATCAGGTATCTGCGACATCCTGGACTGGAACTCGACCACCTTTCCCCGGGCAGGTACTGCATCACATTTTAAGTGGATAGACTACTGAAATCATCTTGAATAGTTGGATTCTGAACAGCGAACTAAAATATAATTACATCTGTGGTTCATGAACTGAAACTTGACCATGTAGATTTTGGTTTATTATTATAAAATTTGTAGATTGCTTTTAAATTGTGAATTATGGGTTTATTTTCTAAATAGTGTAGTCTAATCCAACATTGATAGTAGTCATACTGTTAATGAAACTATATGTATGGTTATCCTTATTTTACGCCAGATGTCACAGGTAAACTGTATGCAATGTTCCAAATCCTGTAGCACTTGAATCCAAATGCATTAAACAAAAAAACATATTTCCCATGATTTAAAATTTGATATTCAAGAAGTAATTTCTTCACATATTTGTCAACCTGCTGATTCATATGACTGGAGATGGATGCTTCATTAGCAATGGTAATTTTGAATTTTGTTCCCAGGATGTAAGCAATGCAGGCAAGACTGTGTTTTATTACCATCTCTAAGAGTCAAATACTCTGTCCGAGTAGTCATGTGTGGACCAGATTGAGTTCAGGGGAACAGGTTATCTTCCCTCTCGCTGACGCTCAGTTTGGGCTCACCAAGGCCGACTCAGCTCCTGACCTCAAAGAACAAATAAACTTACAGCACAGGAACAGGCCCTTCGGCCCTCCAAGCCTGCACCGATCATGCTGCCTCATTACAGCCTTGATCCAAACATGCACATAAGAGCTGAATCTGAGGTGAGAGTGACTGCCCTTGACCTCAATGCAACATTTTACTCTTGAGTGTGTCATGAAGGAGGACGAGTAGAACTGGAGTCGATGGGAATCAGGAGGAAAGAAACTCTGCTGGTTGGAGTCATATCTGGCACAAAGGGTTATGGTTATTGGAGGTCAATCATCTCAGTCCCAGGATATCACTGCAAGAGTTCCTCAGGGTAATGCCCTAAGCCCAACGACCTTCAGCTGCTTCATCAGTGACTTTCCTTCCAAAAGATCTGAAGCGGGGTTATTCATTGATGATTGCTTTCGCGATGACTCAGATACTGAACCAGTATGTGTCCATATGCAGCAAGACCTGGACAAAATTCAGGCTAGGCTGAGAAGTGGCAAGTTATATTTGTGTCACGCAAGTGCCAGGCAATGACCATCTCTAACAAGAGAGAATCTAACTATTACCCTTTAAACATTCAATGGCATTATCATCACTGAATCCCCCACTATCAAGATCCTGGGTTTATCGTTCACCAGAAACTGAACTGGACTAGCCATATAGATAATGTAGCCAGAGAGACAAGAGCAGGTCAGAGGTTGGGAATTCTGCTCCAAGTAACTCACCTCCTGGCTCCATCGAGCCTGTCTACCGTCTACAAGACACAAGTCGGGAGTGCAATGCAATACACCTGCCTGGTTGAGTGCCATTTCAGCAACACTCAGGAAGCTCAACACCATCCAGGACAAAGCACCTTACTTGATTGGCATGCCATCCATCAGCTTCAACATCACTCCCTCCACCACCGATGCACAGTAGCAGCAGTGTGTATAATCTACAAAATGCACTGTGTCAACTCACCAAAGCTCCTTCGCCAGCACCTTCCAAACCTGCGACCACATCACCAAGAAGGACAAGGGCAGCAGATGCATGCAAATACCATCACCTGCAAGATCCCCTTCAAGCTCCACGTCATCCTGACTTTATCCTGAAATATATCGCCGTTCCTTCAATTTCACTAGGTCAAAATCCTGGAACTCTCTCCCTAACAGCACTGTGGGTATACCTACGCCACACTGACTGCAGCAGTTGGCTCACCACCACTTTGACAAGGGACATTAGGTAATAATTGCAGTCCGAGCCAGCGACGCCAACATTCATGAAATAATTATTAAAAACATTAGTGGACCAACTGTGGGATCTGCTTATTAGCGACTCCAATCCCAATCAATCTGATACATTATCTAGCACAGATTTGAGGATGTTACCCTGCAATCCATGGTCATATGGTAAATATATCCCCTTGCCGTTTGTACTATAGCATGAGTTGCAGTGGTCACCTGTTAAGCCCCATTGCTGGACATCAGATCAGTACAGGGAGCTCTATGAAAATGAGCCTGTTGATGTGTTCTTATATCACTGACATGCACAGCCCCATATGTAAAAGTTGAAATTTTGATGCGAATAAATTGACTACTTTGATAGCTAACCATCTCTTTCCCCCAAATATACCATAGTAGCATCACACAGCCCCAAATTGTCTTATGTGTCTTCATGACCCTGGGGCAAGGTCAGTGGGACCTTCTCCAAGAAGGGTGTGGGTCCTGACTAGTGGATATGTGACTGAACAAAAGAAAATGAAAATAAAAGGCCAACTATTATCATCACGGTCATGGGATTTGAGAATAAAGATAGCACTAATGATCTTACAATACTTGAGTATAAATGGAAATGTATTCAGTCACAACAAGTAATTGTCTAATGTGCATAATATATTGTACTTTACATGGGATACAGCAGTATCTTTGAGTAACACCAAGTTATGTGTTTCTGAGCCAAATCTGAAATTGACAGCTGTATTCAAAGCATAGCTCACAAACCCAACAACAATTAAATTCTGAATGAGGTCAGGCTGTAACACTATGTTAATAAAGGGACAAACATTATCACAAATTCATTGCTGGGGGGGAAACCACGTGATGTGGACCTGGGAGTGGTGGCTTTTCCGCAGGCTCTGGCATGACGTGCTGTCATAACGGAATCGAGTGGCACCATTGTCAAAGGGAGTGTGATGGATACAGTCTTCATGGGTGGGCTCAAGGTGCAGGAGGGGTATTTTGTTCCCATTCCCTTGTTGACTTTCGTCTTCGCCTTCTGTATCCTGTTGGTGGTGACAATACGGCTGCGGAGTTGGTCCTGCAGGTCCTCGCTTTGGCTGAGGAACGCCCCTTCAGAACTATTGTGGTCGCGATCCGTTGTCTTTTATTTGTAAAAAATTGAAAAGTTTAATAAAATTATCATTTAAAAAAACTTCATATATCTGTGTATTAGGTGATAAAGTTTTCTGGCCTTTATTAAAGCATTGACAATAATAGAAAACTTGAATGTTGCTGAAAACAGAGACATGTTGCTGAAACTTTTCACCTTGCATTCATCAGGATAAATCCAAGAATAACAAATTTCAAATGATCAGAACAGTTTATACTGCATTCTTCAGCAACATGTCTCTCCTCAGCAAAATCATAGTAAAGGAAACTTAGCTATTCAAATCATTCCAGATATCTAATTCTGCCAATATCCCCCTCATCGAGAGGACAAACACAAAATAAAGATTCCATAACAACATTTAAAACTTGCACCTTTCACGAGAATATGACTAAACTTATTTTCAAATCTGCTTTTATATCTTTGAGACCCTCACATTTAAAAAAAAATCAAGTCTCTTGATATGCCAGAATTTGAAGTTGCTACTTTTTCCAGTACTATCGCTTGATCAGCAGAAAGGTTCTTGGCTAAATCTGTGCCTGTTCCTGATTATCATAGATTATCATAGAATTTACAGTGCAGAAGGAGGCCATTCGGCCCATCGAGTCTGCACCGGCTCTTGGAAAGAGCACCCTACCCAAGGTCAATACCTCCTCACCCTATCCCCATAACCCAGTAACTCCACCCAACACTAAGGGCAATTTTGGACACTAAGGTCAATTTATCATGGCCAATCCACCTAACCTGCACATCTTTGGACTGTGGGAGGAAACCCACGCTCACACGGGGAGGATGTGCAGACTCCGCACAGACAGTGACCCAAGCCGGAATCGAACCTGGGACCCTGGCGCTGTGAAGCAATTGTGCTATCCACAATGCTACCGTGCTGCCCATAAAATTCCCCAGTGTGATTCTGTGTATGTGGGCTTTCTTCTGTTGTTTGAATTTTTTGAAATAATTTAAAACCAAGTATTAGAAAGAATTTTGAAGGGTATATTTTGGGTAAAATGTAAATGCATCAATTTTTTTAAATTTGAGACTGAAAGTCTGACCCAACAAGATAGGCATCTGGGAAGATTAATTACAAGACCAGTGCTATATTTTGTTTGTACTTAGAACCTTAAAGTGTATATTTTTTTTAAAGTGTTTATTTTCCTCGTTTCAAATGCTAAAGAATGCCTTTCCCCATTGAGTTACATTGTTTCTTTCTTTTGCCAACCAATTTGTAAACAAGCTGTATCTCAGAAGCCTTTTTTTCTTTTACATAAGAGAGTCTGGCTCAGAGAGACAGACAAGCGCGGAAGAACTTGCACTTGTATCACCTGTGCTTTATTTTGTTTCTGTTTGGACTTTTTGCGCAATTATTGTTTAAGAAAGAAAGGTAATTATACAAATGTGCCAGCTACACCCAGTGTGTACCGTCACCCAGTCACACAATTAACAGGAAAAAAAATAACCATTTTCAGCTTTTTACATACCAAGATGGGGAGACTTTGACGTAGAGGTGATCTCACTTGGATTAGAAATTCAGAGGGAGGCCCAGGCTAATGCTCTGGGGATACGGGTACAAATCCGACCACTGCAACTGAAACTTCAATTCAATTAATAAAATCTGGAGCTGAAAGCTTCGTCTCAGAAATGAAGACCATGAAACCATCATCGATCCCTATAGGAAAGGAATCTGCTATCCTTTTCCCGTCTGGAAATCTGCCGTCCTTACCCAGTCTGGCTTGCTTTGAATCCAGATCCACAACAATGTGTTTGATGGGGTGGCGCAGTGGTTAGCGCTGCAACCTTGCGGCACCGAGGTCCTGGGTTCACTCCCGGCCCCGGGTCACTGTTCGTGTGGAACTTCTCCCTGTGTCTGCGTGGGTTTCACCACCACAACACAAAGATGTGCAGAATAGGTGGATTGGCCATGCTAAATTGCCCCTTAGAAAAAATTAAGAAAAATATTTTTTTTAAAAAGCAATGTTTTTGACTCTTAACTGCCCTCTGAAATGGCCAATATATTTTTCAGTTCATTTGAAGCTACTTATTGAAGCACAGAAATGTTATGGGGCAGAAGGATCCCATTTGACCCATCATGTCTGTACCAGTTCTCTAAAATGAGCATTGTGACTTAGTGCCATTCCCCTGCCATTTCCCTGTATCCCTGTACATTGCTTCTATTCCATTAATCATCTAATGCCCTCTTGAATGCCTTGTTTGAATCTGCCTCCACCACACTTCCAGACAGTGGATTCTCCAACAACCCACATCGCCAGAACATATGACAGTGGATTCCAGGCCCCAACCACTCGCTGTATGAATAAGGTTTTTCTCGCATCGCATTTTGTTTCTTTTGCAAATCACTTTAAATCTGTGCCCTCTTGTTCTCGATCCTTTTATAAGTGCGAACAGTTTCTCCCTATCTACTTTTGCGTCCACCTTTGTATGGATATTATCTGCCTGAGGATCCGCATGGGCACGATGGTACAGTGATTAGCACTGCTGCCTCACAGCGTCAGGGACTTGGGTTCAAATTCCGGAGTTTGGTGACTGTCTATGTGGAGTTTGCACGTACCCCTCGTGTCTGCGTGGGTTTCCTCCCATAGTCCAAAGATGTTCAGGCTATGTGGATTGGCCATGATCAATGCGCTGGGTTACAGGTATAGGGCAGGGGAGTTAAACCTAGGTAGAGTTCTCTTTCGGAGGGTCGGTGCAGACTCGATGGTCCGAATGGATAGACAAGAATCAAGCGGAAGTGGAAGGAGGTGTTGAGGAGGGAGATAGGATGGGGACTTAAGTGTGAGGTAATACGGCGATTGAACTCAACCTCCTCCTGAGCAAGAATGAGTTTGATACAATTTACGGTGGTGCATAGGGTCCATATAACTCGGGCTTGGATGAGTGGGTTTTTTCCAGGGGTAGCAGACAAGTGTGAGAAGTGTGGGAGGGAGCCGGCGAATCATGCTCATATTTTCTTGCGGTGTGGGTTGTTGGCGACTTTTTGAGATGCTGTGTTTGGGACCATGAAGGATTGTAGGGGTTGAGGTGAAACCGGACCCTACGGTGCTGATCTTTGGGGTGTCGGAGGTGGCTGAGCTGCTGGAGGGGAAAGGGGGGCCAATGTCTTGGTCTTCGCCTCTCTGCCCGGTGGTGGCTACTTTTGAATTGGGGGTCAGCGACGCCACCGGGAGTTGAGGCATGGCTGGGGGATTTGTACAAATTTCTCAGTTTGGAAAAAAAATCAAATTTGCCTTAAAGGGGTCAGAGGAGGGCGGTACGGTGGTGCAGTGGTTAGCACTGCTGCCTCACGGCACCGAGGACCCAGGTTCGATCCTGACCCCGGTTTATTGTCCATGTGCCGTTTGCATGTTCTCCCGGTGTCTGCGTGGGTCTCACCCCCACACCCCAAAGATGTGCAGGGTAGGTGGATTGGCCACGCTAAATTGCCCCTCAATTGGAAAATAAAAGAATTGGGTACTCTAAATTTATTGTTTTTAAAAAAGGGGATCAGAGGAGGGTTTTTAGGTACAGTGGAGGAAGTTCATGGCTACATTTGAGGAGCTGTTTGTCGCAGGGGGAGGGGGGATTAAAAGGAGAAAAATTTACAAACTGTATTCTTTGATTGGATGTTAAGCTTGTGTTATTTTTTTGAGTGTGTTTGGAATAAAATAACCTTTCAAAAAAAGGATTGCTCACCATAAACATTGCTTATACTGTGCAAACGTTATTGATAGGAATTCTGGGTAATTTAAAAATGTTTCTTCCCTCTATTAATAACTGGGATATTTCAAACATTTCATAATATTTTTGCTTCATTAGAAGGAAAGAAAATGTGCTCGTAGAGCAGTTCTTCCAATGCAGTCTCATTTTGCCTCCAGCTCTTGCGCTAAGGATAAAGGCCATGGCTTAGAGCCATTTTAATGAAAGGTGAAGTAACTGATCGCTGCCGGAATGCCATTTATTTGTACCGATATTCTAATCAATCGGATGATGTTATAAGTGCGTCAAGCAGGGAATTTTATGAAGAAATATCTTCTCTCATGCCAGGACTTCCTCTCACACCAGTCGAAGTGCATCTTTTCTACGTTAGAGTCACGATATAAATGCAAGTTACTGTTGATGATGTGTCAACTTTGGAACCATTTTCGAAAACTATTTGCTTGCAAAATATTTTCCTTTAGAAGGGCCATTCTTTCAGTGCAGTCTGATTTTCTCCACACATCACTTTTTTCAGCCCCATAATAATGAAATCCATTGTAACTTTGTAATGTAGTGAAGAGGTGTCTACAAGATCATTGGAAGTCTACCAAATGGCTCGTAATCTGAACTGAAGAGAAACTTGGTTCCAGAAATCTCCTGGCATGAGGTCAGTTCAATGAGTTTTTGTATGGCTGCTGGTGGCAACACATGTTTCAGCAGACATTTGAACCGAGTGCACTTCAAAGTTTAAAATGCACGGAAACTGCCTCCACGATAACATAGAAAAGATGTTTCCATTTCCTGATGTTGATGGGGTTTGAGGCCAAGCCAAGAGGAGCAACACACATGCTCCTTTTCAAGCAGTTCAGAATGTGTCATTCCTTCAGCTCGATTTTTTTAATGTAGGAGTCGATAACATTTTAGTTGATGTAAAAAGAATGTTATAGTTTCAAATGGTTGGCTTTGTCAAATTTGAGAACGGAGAGTACTTAATGGAACTAGGTATGGTAGCTTCTTGGTCACGTCATTGGACAAGTAATTCACAGACAGGTACTAATGGTTCAGAAGCATACGTTCGTGAGCTGGCGGAATTTGAATTCAGTCATATAAATCTGGAATAAAAAGCTAGTAATTGTAATTGTGACTGGGAAATCACCAGCTTATTGTAAAATCCCACCTCATTCACCCATCTCCCTTGGGGAAGGAAATCTGGCCGACGTGACTTCAGATCTGTGGTTGACTGGCATTGTGCTTGACTCTTAACTCACCTCTGAAATGGCCTGACAAACCACTCAGTTAAACCAAACTACGAAATAAGGCATAAGAATTGAAACCAGGCAGATCACTGCTTTGACCGAGGTATCGATACCTGGGCCAATCTTCCCTGCAAAGTCTCCCTCACTAACATTTGGGGACTTGTGTCAAAATTGGGAGAGCTGCCGCACAGACTGGTCAAGAGTCAGCTTGACATAGTCATACTCACAAACTTAGACTTTTCAACCAATGTCCCAGGCTTCTCCACCATCCCCTCGGTATATCCAATCCTATCAGAAACATAGACCTGTAAGAGGTAGGACAGTTTGGGACAGGACAGCCCTGGGATTCCTCAAAATTGAACAGAACTCATGGCATCAAGTCAAATGTTGCAAGAAAACCTCCTACTAGTTGCCCTCTACCACCCTCTCTAGCTGTTGAAGCACTGAGCATACCAAGAGCACAGAATGTATTCTGGATGGGGAGGCTTCAATGTCCATCACCAAGAGTGGCTCAGCAGCACCATTATTGACCGAGTTGAGCGAGTCCTGAGGGAGATAGCTACTCGCCGAGATGTGCAGTTGGTAATGAGAGAATCAACACGAGAGAACCTACTTTACCTGATCCTTACCAATCTACCTGTCACAGATGCATCTATCCATGACAGTGCTGATAGTTAATGACACACATTCCTTGTGAAGACAAAGTCCCACCTTCATGCCCTGGGCTTGTGGTTCAGCATATTCTTCCCTCTACCATTACTAACAAGCCAAACAATTAACAGTGGTTCAATGAGTAATTTCGAAGAGCGTGTCAGGAGCAGCACCAGATGTACCTAAAAATGAAGTGACAACCCGAAAAAGCTACAGCACAGAACTATATGAATGTTAAACAGCAGAAGCTAAGTTGTCACAACTAATGAATCAGATCTAAGCTCTGCTGTCTTGTCATATCCAGTCATAAATGGTGAAGGTTAATTCAACAAATAACAGCAGGAGGAGGAAACTGCACAAACATCCCCATCCTTAATGATGGTGGAGCCCAGCATGTCAGTGCAAATAATTAGGCGGAAGCATTACAGCCATCCTCAGCCAGAAGCACTGAGTGGTGAATCTGTCTCAGCCTCCTCCTGAGATCCCCTGCATCACAGATGTCAAGATTCTCCCAATTCTCTTCACTCTTAAGCTCAAGGCACTGGATACTGCAAAAACTTTTGGGCCCTTACAGCATCCCAGCAGTTGTACTGTAGACTTGCGCTCCACAACCAGCTGCACCCCTCGACAAGCTATTCCAGTTCTGCTATAACACGGACATCTACCTGACTGTGAAAAATTGCGCATAGGTGTCCTATCCACAAAAAGCAGGACAAATCCAATTTGGTCAATTACTGCCTCATCAATCTGCTCTTGACAATTAACAAACTGATGGAAGGTGTAATTGATAATGCTGTCAAGCAGCACTTATTCAGCAATGCTTACTGATGGTCAGCTTGGGTTCTATCAGGGTCACTTTCTCCTAACCTCATACAGCCTTGGACCAAACATGGACAAAAGAGCTGAATTCAGATGTGTGAAAGTGACTGCCCTCGATATCAAGGCAGCATTTGACTGAGTGTGGCGCCAAGGAACACAAGCAAATTTGAAGTCAGAAGGAATTGTGGAAAATTCGCCACAAGGTGGAGTCACACCTGGTACAATGGAAGATGGTTGATTAGCACCCCATCCAGCACCTTGGACATTTGCTCTCTCCACTATCAACACAGTGGCAGCAGAGCACACCATATACTAGATGCGCTGCAGCAACTCCCTAAGTACCGTTCGATACACCTTCCAAACCGTGATCTCCACCACTTAGAAAGCAAGGACAGAAGTTGTAGGGGTTGTAGAATTCCCCTTCAAGCTGCACACCTTCCTGACATGGAACTACGTCGCCATTCCTTCATTGATGTTGGATCAAAATTCTGGAACTCTCCCTAAGGTGACTCTTCTCAGGGCACTTGGGCAACAAATGTTGACCTTGCCAGAAAAGCTCACACTCCGAAGAAAAAATATCAGTAACCTCATTAATGTTTAGAATATGGATATATTGCACCATTTTCAGTGGCCAGACTGTTCAGCGCTGTACATCCCTTAACTTACAGGCTATCTGTACTACTGTGCAAGCTTTCAACCCAATCTAGCCTCTCATTCCTGGAAAAATGCAGATGCTGTATTTTTACAGCTGTAGAGTGGATATAGTTGTGATGCTCACTCCAAACAATGGGAGGACATGTGGTTATCTCTGTGCTGAGGAAAGATACCTTTTAATCAGCCTGTTGCATTACCACTATAGATCAAGACTAGTGCACACAAAGATATGTTATAGCTTAAAACAAACCCCAATGTCTCATTGATAAGGCTGTACTGAGTCACATAAGCAGGAAGGTCATAACTTTAATGTCCATGCTATAATGGGTGATTTAATTTCAGTCAAGTTGTCTAAATGCTACATTTGACTTCAGTACCACTGGGTTGAATGAGGAAAACAAATATCCTGAGGTTCTTGTGTCTGCTTGCAATAGTGACTCTGGCTAGGAAAGGACATCATGTCAGGATCAGACTAAGGTTAGCTTTGATGGTCCTTGCAATGGACTAACCTGCCTTAGCGTGTACTGCCTAGATTTACATTGCGAGAAAGGCCACTTGATGAGGTAGTGGAGGGGACTTGGTTCCCATGGAATGGCATTAGTTCACATCTTCAGGCAAAGGGAAAAGGTGGCAGGAGAAATGAATGTTATCTTTGCCAGCATCTGTGAAGAGAGATACAGTTAACCATTTAAGTTGATAACCTTTCATTGTAATAATGACGCAAAGTCTCAACCTGAAATGTTAACTCTATTTCTCTCCACAGATACTACCTGACCTACTGAGCGTCTCCAGCATTTTCTGTTTTCACTTCAGATTTTTGACATAGACCATAAGACGTAGGATTAGAATAGGCCATTCGGCCTATTGAGTCTGCACTGCCATTCAATGAGATCATTAATGATCTGACATGATGATCCTCAACTCCACTTTCCCGCCTTATTCCCATAACTCTTGATTCCCTTACTGATTATGCACTTTGCTTTTAAATTATCTTTGTGTACAAGCCTGACTGTGATGGGAATAATTTTATGGTAGTTAGTACAACATGTGTGTCCTCCAATGCTTCTCCACTGTCTTCTGTCTGGCCGGGACAGCTCTCCCCTCGTCCCATTCTTATCTATCCAATCATAGCCAGAGAATCACTACAATTACATTTCTTCCCGCTCACAAAGTTACCTCTGGTGTCCCCCAAGGATCTATCCTTCATGCCTTTTTATTTCTCATCTACATGCTGCCTACATCAACACCATTTTCCCACACTATCACCATATCCTTGATGTTTTTATTATCAAGAAATCTCTCTATTTCAGTCTTAAATGTACTCATTAACTGAGCCTCCCTATCCCTCTGGGGTAGGGAATTCCAAAGACTTACCATCCTCTCAGTGAAGAAATTCCTCCTAGTCTCAGTCCTAAATGGCCTACCCCTTATTCTGGGACTGGCTCCACTGGTTCTAGACGCCCTTGCCAAAGGTAACATTCTTCCTGCATCTACCTTATCGAACCCTGGACAAAATTTGAATGTTTCAACGAGATTGCACCTCATTCTTCTAAACTCCAGAAAATACAGGCCCAGTCTCCTCAATATCTCTCTAATCGAACAATCCCTCTATTCCAGGAATCATTCTGGTGAATCTTCGCTGCTCTCCCTTTCTGACAAATATATTCTTCGTTGGGTAAGGAGAAGTTACTCTCGATGCTGTCTCACCAAAGCTCTATATGATTGCAGTATGACATCTTTATTTCTGTACTCAAATCCTCTTGCAATAAATGACAACAAACCATTTGCCATCAGAATTGCTTACTGCACCTGCAGTCAACTTTCACTAACCTGTGAACAAGGACATCAACACTTCCCATTCTTCGCTATTTAAAAAATACTCAACATTTCTGTTCTTCCTACCAAAGTGTATTACTTCACTTTTTTTCACATATTCCATGTGCCACTTTCTTGCTGACACTCAGCTTGTCAAAATACTCTTGAAGTCTCTTTGCATCCTCCTCACAACTCACTTTCCTACCTATTTTGTGTCGTCAGCAAACTTAGAAATAATGGGCGGAATTTGCCTGCTGTTCATTCCGGCGGGATATTCCCGTCCCATCGATGGTGCACCCCCGCCTCGGGTTTCCCGGCAGCGAGGGACGTATTCAACGGGAAATTCCGTTGACAACGGCGGAAACAGAAGATCCTGCTGGCGGACCACCTCTGCTGCCGAAAACCACGCAGCGAGTTGCTCGGTAAATCCCGCCCATTACCTTTGGTCCCTACATCTAAATCATTAATATAGATTGTGAATAGCTGGGGCCCAAGCAATGACCCTTGCGGGTTCCTTCTATTCATTGATGACTGCACAATGTTCAGATCCATTCATGACGACTCTGATAGTGAAGCAGTCCATGTCCAAATGCACCAAGGCTTGGACAGTATCCAGACTGGATCTGACAAGTGGCAAGTGATATTCACACCATTCAAGTGTCAGGCAATGACCATCTCCAACAAGAGAGAATCTAACTATCGCCCCTTGACATTCAATGACATTACCATCGCTGAATCCCCCACTATCAACATCCTGGGTATTAACATTGACCAGAAACTGAACTAGACTAGCTGTATAAATATGGTGGCTACAAGATCAGTTTAGAGGCTATGAATCCTGTGGTGAGTAACTCACCTCCTAACTCCCTGAAATCTGTCCCATCTACAAGGCACAAATCAGGAGTGTGATGGAATTCTCTGTCTGGATGATTGCAGCTCCAACAACATGCAAGAAGCTCAACATCCAGGACAAAGCAGCACCCTTGATTGGTACTCCTTCCACAAACATTCAATTTATCCACCACTGACAACAGTGGCAGCTGTGTGTACCATCTACAAGATGCACTGCATGAACTCACCAAGGCTCCTTGGGCGTCATCTTCAAAACTGATGATTGCTACCATCTTGAAGGACAAGGGCAGCTGATACCTGGGATAACCACGACCTGGAAGTTCCCCTCCAAGTTATTCACCATCCTGACTTGGAAATATATTGCTGTTCCTTCACTGTCACTGGGTCAAAATCCTGGAACTCCCTCTCTAACAGCACTGTGGGTGTACCTAAACCTCAGGGGCAGCAGCAGTTCAAGAAGGCAGCTCACCCACCATCTCAAGAGCAACTACAGATGGGCAATAAATGCTGCCTTAGCCAGCGACGCCACCATCCAGTAAAATAAATTTTGAAATAAGTCACAAGTGGCAACCTGAGAGCAACCTGTTTATTCATGCTGTCTGTTTTCTGTCCATTAACCAATTCTCAATCCATGCCAGAATATTACTTCCAATCCCGTAAGCTCTAATTTTGTTTACCAACCTTGTGGTGGACCTCAACAAAAACCTTCTGAAAATCCAAATATTCCACATCCACTGGTTTCCCCCTTATCTATACTGCTAGTTACATTCTCAGAAAACTCTCAACGGGTTTGTCAAACATGATTTCCCTTTTATAAATCCATGTTGACTCTGCACAATCCTCCCATTATTTTTTAAATGCGTGGTTATCACATCTTTTAGAATAGATTCTCCCATTTTCCCTACTCCTGATGACAGGGTAACAGGTCTATTGTTTTCAGTTTGCTCTCTCCCTCCATTCTTAAATAGTGGGCTCACATTTATTACCTTCCAGTCTGCAGGAACCATTCCAGGAGACATTACTGAAGGCAACAAGACAGGGAGATTTCCTGACTCCAGCATACAGGGGGGGAGGAGGCCAGAGGAATGTTCATATGTGAAATTCTCTTCCCCAGAGAGCAGTGAATGCTAAGTCATTGAATTTAGGCAAGGCAGAGTTAGATCTTAGGCAGATTTTAGAATGCATAGAATCCCTACCGTGCAGAAGGACGGCCACTAGTGATAATTAGTGATGGACAACAAATGCCTAAATCCCATGAAAAAGTCATTTTTTAAAAAGTAATGGATGGGTGGAAATTAAATATTGAGAAGACCGAAACAATGGCTTCAGTCCCTGTCACAAATTCCACTTTCTCACGGCTGATTCCATCCCTCTCCCTGGCAATTGCCTGAGGCTGAACCAGATCCGTCACAATCTTGACTCCAAGATAAACTTTCAATCACATAGCCACCATCTCTAAGACTGCCTAAAATAAAAGATAAAATTGCCGAACTCGGACCGTCTTCTGCTGAACCCTCATTCATGCCTTTGTTACCTTTTGAACTGACTATTGCAACACTTGGCCAGTCTCCCATCTTCTATCCTTCGTAAAGGCCATCCAAAACTCTGCCCATGTCCACACACACCAAATTCCATTCACTCATCTTCCTTGTGCTTGCTTGCTGACCGATATTAGCACCAGTCTAAACAATGTCTTGTCCTTGTTCTTTTTCCCTCCCTGACTGGATGGTCATCCCCAGTTACCACCCCCAAAATATCTGCACTCTTCCAATTCTGGCCCCTGGGTATCTCTACATTGATGGCCAGGCCTAAAAATCCTCGGGCCTAAGTTCTGGAATTCCCTCCTTGAAACTCTCCGACTCTTCACATCACTTTTCGCTTTTAAGGCAGTCCTCAAGTCTTACTCCTTCAACCAAGATTTTGGTAATCTGCCATGGCATCTCTTTCTGTGGCTTAGTATCATATTTTCAGAGAATTTACAGTGCAGAAGGAGGCCATTCGGTCCATCAGGTCTGCACCGGTCCTTGGTAAAAACACCCTACTTAAGCCCTTAATGCCTCCACCCTAGCCCGTAACATAGTAACCCCACCTAACCTTTTAAAAACTAAGTAATTTAGCACAGCCATGCAAAAAATAAATGAATCTATCCTGAAAAATGGTAGGAATGTTCACCCCTATGTAACCCTTTGGGTCACATCCTAACTTTAAAAACTGCTCTGTTATGTTTAAATTCCCAGTTGAGACCTTCTTGTAGCCGTTGGCCTGATTGATTGACTGTGAATAATTTTTATTTTCCTCTCCCAGGAACCAGAATTTCACCAGGTGACCACAGCTGGCATCATAATTGATCTCCAATGAATTGGCCCATCGCAGCCTGAATAGGGCTGAGTGATCATTGAAAGGTCGGAAATAAACCATAGCACAATGGTTCAGAAACCTTCTCTGAATCTTATGGGGTTAGAGTCACACCGCAGGAGGGTTGGGAGATTGATTGAGAGCTGAGATGAACGATGTAGTAGAGTTTTCAATACATATTAAACCGTAGGTTCCTCTGTGACATTGCAGCCAAAGATTTCCTTAAACTGACGCCTTGTTCTACAGACAGGACTGCAGCCATTTTAGTGTCTTTCGGCACTCTGAGTGCCCATCAGCTGTGCTAATTGGTTACACCCCAGCCAGGCCACCAAATTACACACACCAATTGTTGAATGAATGCAGTCATTGCTAACCGCATGCAGTATGGTCAGCAACATAGAAATATCCTTCCTTCCCATTGAAATGAAATTATTCATGCCACAAGGAAAGAGGTTTAAGAGTTAAACATAATTACAATCCTACCCGGTGTTGAGGTTTTTACAGTCTATAAACTGTTTTGAGCAAATAGAATGGATGTAAATAGCCCACCGCATTACAATTTCTGTTTCTGTCAGCAAAGAGTTATTAAAGACTGGAACTACGTCAATTTGCAATGGGAAAACCTGTTGTTATACTTGCTACATATGTTGACATTTAGCACTGTGTATTTATGTTTGGTTGATTTCTATACAAGGAAAATGCGGTTAAAACGTATTTACCAAGGCATTAGAGAAAAATTTCACAATTGCTTTCCAAGCTTCTACTTTTCTAGCTTATACTTGCCATATGTTTTGCATTTTCTAATCTTGAAAGTCTGTCATTACATAGGAGAAAAAAATCTGTATCAGTATAAACATGTACAGGTATTTTGTGGGTTCTACTCCAGCCTCTGAACAAGGATCCAGTGGGTTGAAGCTATGTTTAAGGATACATGCCAGCATGATTTAGAGAGAACAAAATGTCCGATGAAGTACGGTGTCAGTGTCATTCCTCAATAAACATTTAAGATCAATAAGTGTGGTACCAGCTTGATTCAAAGAGAAGGTATGTTGGCTTGGTGTGAAATTCAGCATGTTATGATGTCCACTTGTGGGTCAGTGCCACTAGCAGTCTAGCTTTGTCCCTTATCCTGATACTCAGGAAAGGTGGGCGAGCTGGATGTGGCAGAATGCCTGGCGAAGGGATTTAACAAGTAAACTCAACTTCAAACATTCCAACCTCAGTGAATGTTTTGTCAAGATTGCCCTTAATACAATGGATATAGCCTTGCCATGAGTTTGATATGCATATTAGAGCAGGGACAACTAATGTTTGGGCATTGTGCATTAACCTCTGCCATGCCACAATTATTACAACCAATTTTAACAAATATGTTTTCTGAGGAATGCATAATCCGAGTCCATTGTAAGTAAAAAAAAACATCTGCGGGATTCTCCGTCAGCGGGATCCTCCGCTTCGCCAACAGCACACCCACGCCCACGGGTTTCCCGGTGGCGTGGGACGGCCACATTAGGAAACCCCATTAACCAGCTGCCGGGACGGAAGATCCCGCTGCCGGCAGGGGCGCATCGTGCCGGAGAAAGGGTCTGGCGGGGCGGGGAATCCTGCTCCATATATTTCATAAAAGTATCACAATCTTTTTACATACAAAATTGGCTTTCGGATTACTGATTTTTCAGCCGTGCATGGCGAGAACTAACTGTTACAACACCCTGGGCTAGTGTGCGGTCAATTCCCGTTGTGGATTGACAAAACCGTCGGGTTTTCCCCATTTGTTTCACATTAATATTTTTCCTTATTGTAGTAACAAAAATAATCACATTTCTTGAGGCCTTTATGCCCCAATCACCTGAGAGATTGGTACCTCTGGTATAAGCAGATATAATTATTATGCTCGCTGTCAGAATTCTAACCAGTCAGTTCTCTTTCTTCCTCTTTCACAAGTAAGGAAAATATCAGGTCAGTACCAGCCCGTTCAGTGTGGGCTGTGCACTGTGGTGAACTTTAGGATGGGCTAATATTGTAGCTATGCTTGTTCAGAACTTTGCAAAACTGAAAGAAAGATCAAGTTCTCTACAAATGTTAAGTTCCTTTTGAAAATCTGCACATTTAATTCTGTTAGTATTTTAGTTACTTTTATCAACCAGTGATTATCAACCAGTGCAGAACTGAGTTGTGCCATCTATCTATCACCCTGTTCTGTACTAATTTAGATGCTGTGACCAAGACTGGCACTTGGGGTTGCTACGATCATACAGAGTATAAATCAAAAAATAATAGCAGCCTGTAAGAAAGGAATTGCAATCATCGTGGATGATTTTAAGCTTCATATACATGCAGCAAATCAAATTAGCAACGGAAACATTTAGGCCAAGTTCATAGAATGCATTAATGATAATTTCTTGGAATATTTCGTAGAACCAACCAGAAAAGAGGCTATTTTAGACCTGGTAAGGTGTAATGAGACAGGATTAATTAATTATCTAATTGTAACGTATTCTCTGGAGAAGAGTGATTATAACATGACAGGCGAGGAACTTGGGTCCAAAACAAGTGTCTTAAACATAAATAAAAGTAACTACTGAACTGTGAAGACAGTTGGCTAAAGTTATTTAGGTAAAATGGATAAAAGGTAAGTTGGTAGAGAAGCCGTGGCAGACATTTAAAGTGATAGTTCATCGTTCTCAACAAAGATATATTCCATTCAGAAGGAAAGACTACGCGAAGGATGAACCAGGGAAGTTAAGGATTGTATCAATTTAAAGAAAATACATATAATTCTCCAGAGAGGGCGCAGGCTTGAAGGGCCAAAGAGCTGCTTTGTACTCTTATGATTCTAGATGGAGAAATTAGAAAATAAAAATGAATAAAGTAACAAGAAATATAAAATATAGTGAGAGCTTCTGCAAGTGTATAAAAGGAAGAGAATAGGTAAAATAAACATGGATCCCTGATCAATTCAATCATTCGGACATGACCTCACAAAACCATGCTGACTGTTCTTGATTAATCGCTGCCTCTCCAAATGCAAATTGATTCTGTCTCTCAGAATTGCCTCCAATAGTTTCCCCATCGCTGAGGTTAGGTTGACTGGTCTGTAGTTTCCTGGTTTATCCCTTCCTCCCTTCTTGAATAAGGTACCACATTTGTAGTCTCCTGTAGTCAGAGAAGAATTGAAAATTATTGCCAGCACCCCTGCTATCTCCTCCCTTGCCTCACTCAACAGCCGGAGATATATTTCATCTGGAAAATGGTTGAAGTATCAATGGGGGAGCATTTTATAGACAGTGATCATAACTCCTTTAGATTCAAGATTGTTATGGAAAAGGACAAGGATCGGCCTGAGGTCCAAGTTCTAAACTGGGGGATGGCCGGTTTTAATAAGATCAGATATTATTTGACCAGAGTGGACTGGGAGCAGACACCTTTAGGTAAATCTGTGACAGAGCAGTGGGATGCTTTCAAGAAGGAAGTAGGGAGAGTACAGGGCCAACTTGTTCCAATCAAGAAACAGGGTGGGACCAACATATCCAGTGAGCCCTGGATATTGAGGGACATACAGCATTGGACCAGGAGAAAAAGGAGGCTTACAGCAGTTATCAAGGGCTCAAAACAGCAGAACCCCGAGAGACGTATAGAATGTGCAACAAGAGGGAACTTTCAAAAGGAAATTAGGAGAGCAAAAAAAGAACATGAAAGGACACTGGCAGGTAAAATAAAGGAAAACCCTAAGTTTTCAAATAAATTAAAGGTAAATGAGTAACTAGGGAAAGAGTAGGGTCCATTGAGGACCACAGTGGTAATTTGTGTGTGGAGCTGGAGGAAGTAGGTAGGGTTCTAATCAATACTTTGTGCCGGTGTTCACTCGGTGTTCACCTGGCCCTGGAGATTTGTCTACTTTAAAGCCTGCCATACCACTCATAACGTCCTCTCTGTCAATGAATGTTAATGGAAAGAGCAGGGACAGGAATGGTTGTTGCAGGTTCCGGGGTTTAGATGTTTCAGTAAGCTCAGGGAAGGTGGTAAAAGAAGGGGAGGTGTGGCATTATTAGTCAAGGACTGTATTACGGTGGCAGAAAGGACGTTTGATGAGGACTTGTCGACTGAGGTAGTATGTGCTGAGGTTAGAAACAGGAAAGGGAAGGTCACCCTGTTGGTAGTTTTCTATAGGCTTCCGAAAATTTCCAGAGATGTAGAGGAAAGGATTGCAAAGATGATTCTGGGTAGGAGCGAAAGTAACAGGGTAGTTGTTATGGGGGACTTTAACTTTCCAAATATTGACTGGAAACACTATAGTTTGAGTACTTCAGATGGGTCAGTTTTTTTGTCCAACGTGTGCAGGAAGGTTTCCTGATGCAGTATGTAGATAGGCCAACAAGAGGCGAAGCCACATTGGATTTGGTACTGGGTATTAACCAAGCCAGGTGTTAGATTTGGAGGGAGGTGAGCACTTTGGTGATAGTGACCACAATTCGGTTACATTTACTTTAGCGATGGAAAGGGATAGTTATATACCGCAGGGCAAGAGTTATAGCTGGGGGAAAGGCAATTATGATGCGATTAGGCAAGACTTAGGATGCATAGGATGGGGAAGGAAACTGCAGCGAATGGGCACAATTGAAATGTGGAGCTTGTTCAAGGAACGGCTACTGCATGTCCTTGATAAGTATGTACCTGTCAGCAGGGAGGAAGTAGTCGAGCGAGGGAACCGTGGTTTACTAAAGTAGTTAAATCACTTGTCAAGAGGAAGAAGGAGGCTTATGCAAAGATGAGGCGTGAAGGTTCAGTTAGGGCGCTTGAGAGTTGCAAGTTAGCCAGGAAGGACCTAAAGAGAGAGCTAAGAAGAGCCAGGAGGGGACATGAGAAGTCCTTGGCAGGCAGGATCAAGGAAAACTCTAAAGCTTTCTATAGGTATGGCAGGAATAAAAGAATGACTGGGGTAAGAGTAGGGCCAGTCAAGGACAGTAGTGGGAAGTTGTGCATGAAGTCTGAGGAGATAGGAGAGGCACTAAATTAATATTTTTCGTCAGTATTCACACAGGAAAAAGACAATGTTGTCGAGCAGAATACTGAGATACAGGCTACTAGACTGGACGGGATTGAGGTTCATAAGGAGGAGGTGTTAGCAATTCTGGAAAGTGTGCAAATAGATAAGTCCCCTGCGCCGGATGGGATTTATCCTAGGATTTTCTGGGAAGCTAGGGAGGAGATTGCAGAGCCTTTGGCTTTGATCTTTATGTCATCATTGTCTACAGGAATAGTGCCAGAAGACTGGAGGATAGCAAATGTTGTCCCCATGTTCAAGAGCGGGAGTAGAGACAACCCCGGTAACTATAGACCAGTCAGCCTTACTTCTGTTGTGGGCAAAGTCTTGGAGAGGATTATAAGAGATAGGATTTATAATCATCTAGAAAAGAATAATTTGATTAGGGACAGTCAACACGGTTTTGTGCAGGGTAGGTCGTGCCTCACAAACATTATTGAGTTCTTTGGGAAGGTGACCAAACAGGTGGATGAGGGTAAAGCAGTTGATGTGGTGTATATGGATTTCAGTAAAGCGTTTGTGGACTCGCCAACACTAAGGGTATTCAAATGCTCATTGGATAGACATATGGACGATAAGGGAATAGTGTAGATGGGCTTTAGAGTGGTTTCACAGGTCGGCGCAACAACGAGGGCCGAAGGGCCTGTACTGCGCTGTAATGTTCTATGTTCTATGTGTGCTCTTCCTCAGAGCCATAGTGGCCCTATTTCCCAGTTCTCCCCCAATGTTTTCACCTTCTGACCTATTGCTCCAGTAAAGCAGTTGATGTGGTGTATAGGGATTTCAGTAAAGCATTTGATAAGGTTCCCCACTGTAGGCTATTTCAGAAAATACAGAGGCATGGGATTGAGGGTGATTTAGCGGTTTGGATCAGAAAGTGGCTAGCTGAGGACTTCCGGGTGCGGCGATGACCAGCTGAGTCGCACGTTTCGGCAGCTCCCGGTGAAACGGACTTTTGGGCTCTTGATAGGAGCCTCAACGGCAATTTTTACGGCTAAAAACACTGTGCGGTAAACCAGAAGGGAATCCCCCCTGGATACGGATGAAAAAAGGAGGAGAATGTGGCCGGATTGCAGTGGATCCTTTAGAACAGCGGCAAGGAAGGCAAGCAAAAACCAAGATGGCGTCGGAAGGTGGCAGTTTAACATGGGGCCCTGAACAACAAGAGTTCTTGAAATGCTGTGTGGAAGAGCTCAAAAAGGAAATGAAGAAAGAGCTGTTGGCCCCGATACTACAGGCGATCGAAGGGCTAAAGGAGGAACAAAAGACCCAGAAGCGGGAGCTTCGGGTCGTGAAGGCAAAGGCAACCGAGAATGAGGACGACATACAGGGCCTGGTGGTGAAGACGGAGATGCATGAGGCACATCAGAAACGATGTGTGGAAAGGTTGGAGGCACTGGAGAACAACGCAAGGAGGAACAACCTGAGGATTCTTGGTCTTCCTGAAGGTGCGGAGGGAGCGGACGTCGGGGCATATGTGAGCACGATGCTGCACTCGTTAATGGGAGCGGAGGCCCTGGCGGGTCCGTTGGAGGTGGAGGGAGCATACCGAGTGATGGCGCAAGACCGAGAGCAGGAGAAATTCCCAGAGCCATAGTGGTGAGATTCCTCCGTTTTAAGGATAGAGAAATGGTCCTTAGATGGGCAAAGAAAACTCGGAGCAGTAAATGGGAGAACGCGGTGATCCGCGTTTATCAAGACTGGAGTGCGGAGGTGGCGAGAAGGAGGGCGAGCTTTAATCGGGCCAAGGCGGTGCTTCATAAAAAGAAGATAAAATTTGGAATGCTGCAACCGGCAAGACTGTGGGTCACATATCGAGGGAGGCACCACTACTTTGAGACGGCGGATGAAGCGTGGACTTTTATTGTGGAAGAAAAACTGGAATGAGCGGGTTATTAAAAAGAACGTTTGAACAAAGTGGTGGGGCGAATGTGGGGGGCGAAGAGGGGGGTTAAAAAGGGGGGAAAGAGGAGTTTTATGTACTAATCCTGCGATGTGGTAACTTTTCTCTCTTCCACAGGTGGTGATGGGGGGAGGAGGGGAGGTGGAGGAGATGGGGCGTTGGCCATTGGGGGCGGGGCCAAGGGAGAAGCGCGGGCTTGGTTCCCGCGCTATGATAATCATGGCGGGAATAGAGAAGCAGGAAGGAGGGGGCGTCGCACGGTGCGAGCCGAGGTCACGGGGGGAAGCCGAGGTCGGCCAGAGTTTGCTGACTTCTGGGAGCAACATGGGGGGAGTAATTACGCTAGCGGGGGATCTAGTGGGGGGGGGTGGGAGGGGGGAATTACTGGGTTGCTGCTGCTGGGGAGGGGGGGGGAGCTGGTATGGGAGGGGATGGGCTGGGGGGCACCGCCTGGGGGAGATACAGCTGCGTGGGAACCGGGTGAGGAGCTGGAAAAAGGGGATGGCTAATCGACAAGGGGGGGGGGTAGGAAGCCCCCCAACCCGGCTGATCACGTGGAACGTGAAAGTGCTGAACGGGCCGATAAAGAGGGCACGGGTACTCGCACACCTTAAGAAACTTAAGGCAGATGTGGTTATGTTACAGGAAACGCACCTGAAACTGATAGACCAGGTTAGGCTACGCAAAGGATGGGTGGGGCAGGTGGTCCATTCGGAGCTAGATGCGAAAAACAGGGGGGTGGCTATATTAGTGGGGAAGCGGGTAATGTTCGAGGCAAAGACTATAGTGGCGGATAACAGGGGCAGATACGTGATGGTGAGTGGCAAACTACAGGGGGAGACGGTGGTTTTGGTAAACATATATGCCCCGAACTGGGATGATGCCAATTTTATGAGGCGGATGCTAGGACGCATTCCGGACCTACAGATGGGAAAGCTGATAATGGGGGGAGATTTTAATACGGTGTTGGAACCAGGGCCGGATAGGTCGAAGTCCAGGACTGGAAGGAGGCCGGCAGCAGCCAAGGTACTTAAAGATTTTATGGAGCAGATGGGAGGTGTCGACCCGTGGAGATTTAGCAGACCTAGGAGTAAGGAGTTCTCGTTTTTCTCCTATGTCCATAAAGTCTACTCGCGAATAGACTTTTTTGTGCTGGGAAGGGCGTTGATCCCGAAGGTGAGGGGAACGGAGTATACGGCTATAGCCATTTCGGATCACGCTCCACACTGGGTAGACTTGGAGATAGGGGAGGAAACAGGAGGACGCCCACCCTGGAGAATGGACATGGGACTAATGGCAGATGAGGGGGTGTGTCTAAGGGTGAGGGGGTGCATTGAAAAGTACTTGGAACTCAATGATAATGGGGAGGTCCAGGTGGGAGTGGTCTGGGAGGCGCTGAAGGCGGTGGTTAGAGGGGAGCTGATATCAATAAGGGCACATAAAGGGAAGCAGGAGAGTAAGGAACGGGAGCGGTTGCTGCAAGAACCTTTGAGGGTGGACAGACAATATGCGGAAGCACCGGAGGAGGGACTGTACAGGGAAAGGCAAAGGCTACATGTAGAATTTGACTTGCTGACGACGGGCACTGCAGAGGCACAATGGAGGAAGGCACAGGGTGTACAGTACGAATATGGGGAGAAGGCGAGCAGGTTGCTGGCACACCAATTGAGGAAAAGGGGAGCAGCGAGGGAAACAGGGGGAGTGAGGGATGAGGAAGGAGAGATGGAGCGGGGAGCGGAGAGAGTGAATGGAGTGTTCAAGACATTTTATAAAAAATTATATGAAGCTCAACCCCCGGATGGGAGGGAGAGAATGATGGGCTTTTTGGATCGGCTGGAATTTCCCAAGGTGGAAGAGCAGGAAAGGGTGGGACTGGGAGCACAGATCGAGGTAGAAGAAGTGGTGAAAGGAATTAGGAGCATGCAGGCGGGAAAGGCCCCGGGACCGGATGGATTCCCAGTCGAATTCTATACAAAATATGTGGACTTGCTCGCCCCGGTATTGACGAGGACCTTTAATGAGGCAAAGAAAAGGGGACAACTGCCCCCGACTATGTCTGAAGCAACGATATCGCTTCTCTTAAAGAAGGAAAAGGACCCGCTACAATGCGGGTCCTATAGACCTATTTCCCTCCTAAATGTAGATGCCAAGATCCTGGCCAAGGTAATGGCAATGAGAATAGAGGAATGTGTCCCGGGGGTGGTCCACAAGGACCAAACTGGGTTTGTGAAGGGGAGACAGCTGAACACGAATATACGGAGGCTGTTCGGGGTAATGATGATGCCCCCACCAGAGGGGGAACGGAGATAGTAGTGGCGATGGATGCCGAGAAAGCATTTGATAGAGTGGAGTGGGATTATTTGTGGGAGGTGTTGAGGAGATTTGGTTTTGGAGAGGGGTATGTTAGATGGGTGCAGCTGTTGTATAGGGCCCCGATGGCGAGCGTGGTCACAAATGGACGGGGATCTGCATATTTTCGGCTCCATAGAGGGACAAGGCAGGGATGCCCTCTGTCCCCATTATTGTTTGCACTGGCGATTGAGCCCCTGGCGATAGCGTTGAGGGGTTCCAAGAAGTGGAGGGGAGTACTTAGGGGAGGAGAAGAGCACCGGGTAACCTTTGTATGCGGACGATTTGCTACTATACGTGGCAGACCCGGCGGAGGGGATGCCAGAAATAATGCGGATACTTGGGGAGTTTGGGGATTTTTCAGGGTATAAATTGAACATGGGGAAAAGTGAGTTGTTTCTGGTGCATCCAGGGGAGCAGAGTAGAGAAATAGAGGACCTACCGTTGAGGAAGGTAACAAGGGACTTTCGTTACCTGGGGATCCAGATAGCCAAGAATTGGGGCACATTGCATAGGTTAAATTTAACGCGGTTGGTGGAACAAATGGAGGAGGATTTCAAGAGATGGGATATGGTATCCCTGTCACTGGCAGGGAGGGTGCAGGCGGTTAAGATGGTGGTCCTCCCAAGATTCCTCTTTGTGTTTCAGTGCCTCCCGGTGGTGATCACGAAGGCTTTTTTTAAAAGGATTGAAAAGAGCATCATGGGTTTTGTGTGGGCCGGGAAGACCCCGAGAGTGAGGAAGGGATTCTTACAGCGTAGCAGGGATAGGGGGGGGCTGGCACTACCGAGCCTAAGTGAGTATTATTGGGCCGCTAATATTTCAATGGTGAGTAAGTGGATGGGAGAGGAGGAGGGAGCGGCGTGGAAGAGATTAGAGAGGGCGTCCTGTAGGGGGACTAGCCTACAGGCTATGGTGACAGCCCCATTGCCGTTCTCACCGAGGAACTACACCACAAGCCCAGTGGTGGTGGCTACACTGAAGATTTGGGGACAGTGGAGACGGCATAGGGGAAAGACTGGAGCCTTGGGGGGGGGTCCCCGATAAGAAACAACCATAGGTTTGCCCCGGGGGGAATGGATGGGGGATATGGAATGTGGCAAAGAGCAGGAATAACGCAACTGAAAGATCTGTTTGTGGATGGGAAGTTCGCGAGTCTGGGAGCGCTGACCGAGAAATATGGGTTGCCCCAAGGGAATGCATTCAGGTATTTGCAACTGAGGGCTTTTGCGAGGCAACAGGTGAGGGAATTCCCGCAGCTCCCGACACAAGAGGTGCAGGACAGAGTGATCTCAAAGACATGGGTGGGGGATGGTAAGGTGTCAGATATATATAGGGAAATGAGGGACGAAGGGGAGACTATGGTAGATGAACTAAAAGGGAAATGGGAAGAAGAGCTGGGGGAGGAGATCGAGGAGGGGCTGTGGGCAGATGCCCTAAGCAGGGTAAACTCGTCGTCCTCGTGTGCCAGGCTAAGCCTGATTCAGTTTAAGGTATTACACAGGGCGCATATGACTGGAGCACGGCTCAGTAAATATTTGGGGGTGGAGGATAGGTGTGCGAGGTGCTCAAGAAGCCCAGCGAATCATACCCATATGTTTTGGTCATGCCCGGCACTACAGGGGTTTTGGAGGGGGGTGACAAAGGTGCTTTCAAAAGTAGTGGGGATCCGGGTCGAACCAAGCTGGGGGTTGGCTATATTTGGGGTTGCACAAGAGCCGGGAGTGCAGGAGGCGAGAGAGGCCGATGTTTTGGCCTTTGCGTCCCTAGTAGCCCGGCGCAGGATATTGCTAATGTGGAAAGAAGCCAAGCCCCCTGGGGTGGAGACCTGGATAAATGACATGGCAGGGTTTATAAAGCTAGAGCGGATTAAGTTTGTTCTAAGGGGGTCGGCTCAAGGGTTCACCAGGCGGTGGCAACCGTTCGCCGAATACCTCGCAGAAAGATAGATGGAATGGAAAAAGAAGGCAGCAGCAGCAGCCCAGGATCGGGGGGGGGGGGGGGGGGTGGAGGAGGAACCAGAAGGACTCTCAGGGTTGTTAATATATACTGTACAATATGTATAGGTCGTTGCTACAGATAATTATATATTGGACTGTTAAATTATATTTTTGGAGAGTGTTACTTGTGATAAGGCAGTTGCCAATTAGGGTTAGTTTTCATTTTTGTTATTTATTATTTATTCATTTTCTGTTTATAAAATAGGTCATTGTTATTTGTGTTGTTATAATATTGTGTAAAGGATGCACAATGTACTGTGTTGGTTGACCAAAAATTTTCAATAAAATATTTTTTTATTAAAAAAAAAGAAAGTGGCTAGCTGGAAGAAGACAGAGTGGTGGTTGATGGGAAATGTCCAGACTGGAGTCCAGTTACTAGTGGTGTACCACAAGGATCTGTTTTGGGGCCACTGCTGTTTATTATTTTTATAAATGACCTGGAGGAGGGCGTAGAAGGATGGGTGAGTAAATTTGCGGATGACACTAAAGTCGGTGGAGTTGTGGACAGTGCGGAAGGATGTTACAAGTTACAGAGGGACATAGATAAGCTGCAGAGCTGGGCTGAGAAGTGGTAAATGGAGTTTAATGCAGAAAAGTGTGAGGTGATTCATTTTGGAAGGAGTAACAGGAATACAGAGTACTGGGCTATTGGTAAGATTCTTGGTAGTGTGGATGAGCAGAGAGATCTCGGTGTCCATGTAGATAGATCCCTGAAAGTTGCCACCAGGTTGATAGGGTTGTTAAGAAGGCGTACGGTGTTGTTAGCTTTTATTGATAGAGGGATTGAGTTTCGGAGCCATTGTTGATTCCCAAATTTCTTTCTCCGTCAGTCTGGCCTCAATAAAAGTCGAGATGGATTTGCAAGTAAAGAGAAGTTCAACGCATTCAAGATCTGTGTCCTTCTATCGTCGTCTAACGCATAGGCCTGCTGGAGTGCGGCATGACTAGCATAATTCAGGTGGTTAAGATAATTGCGGTACTCTGCTGGGGTTAAAATCTGCTGGACTAGGGCCCAGAGGTCCCTTGAATCAGCTTGATAAATTGAGATGGTAGTTCTCAAGGAATCCATGAAGGCAGCAGGAGATTTTTTCTATCTGGGATTGTAGACATAATAGCCATCATCTCACTGGGTGTCCATGGGAAGTAAACGTCTATCGTGGGGTTCGCTCCCGCAGTCACTGGGTCGGGGTTTCGCATCTTCCTAATCGGTAACTGTCTCCGAATGTCACCAGGGGGCACTCTAGCTATTTCCCCTGGTTGTTCCAAGACTTCAACGTCTCTCCCTGTCACTAGGGGGAGTTCTTTCTCTTCAAAAGAAGTTGTTTCAGCTTCCTTTGTTCCCGAATCTTGTGGTTTCTGCTTAGTTTGGAGAGACTTAGGTGATATGCTTACTTTTCCAAATTATTGAATTTTTCTTTTTCTGTCAATTCAAGGCCAGCCATTGAACTACGTAGCTCATCTCTTGTTTGACCCGCGCCTTTCCTCTACTTGCGCATTTTGTTTAAACTTAAAAATGTTTGAAAGTTCAAATTGAATTACTGCAACTTGCAAGCTTAGCTCTGATCTCAACTCAGAATTAAATTTACAATTTGCTTAACACAAACTTGTATAACATTTACAACTTAATTATTTCTTTATCTTAACAATTTTTCTTTTAACAAGTTTTTTTTCTTTTACATACACATAAGTATTAGCAAAATCAACTATCATCTCCAGATTGACACTTTTTAAAATGGTGTCCATGATCTTCTTTAAGTTTCTATTAATCTCCAGATAAAATGAGATAAACCTTATTTCAAGTAAGTAAAACTTAAGATTCTGGCAATTTCAATCAATTGCTTTCGAAAATAATAACTTTTATCAAAGAGGTGGAGAAACCCACTGGTTTCCTTTAATTAATTCAAAACGTAACTTTGCTGGTGTTCACTGACTCAAAGGAAAGGTATCCGATTACACTAGCGACTGGTGCTGTTATCTCAAGGCCTGAGTGAGAAGCACTGTCTGTCTTTAACTTTGCCTGCTGCTGTTAACCCTTTGAGAGACTTCTGCTTCAACCAATATGCAGCATTCCCCACAATCTCAACTAGCCCTCGGAACTGCGTTTTTCGCCAATACAGTCCAAGGAGACAATTTTAGCTTAATCAACTATATATTTAAAACACTCACACATAGAGTTGAACCATCTTCAGATTTAAAAACAGTTATACTGGACTGAACCTTCAGTACTGAAGTCCCATCAGCCCCTGAACCCATATAATAGACTGAACCTTCATTACTGAAGTCCCATCAGCCTCTGAACCCATATAATAGACTGAACCTTCATTACTGAAGTCCCATCAGCCTCTGAACCCTTATACTTGGAATTGAATTATCATTTGAGATGTCACATCAACCCAAAACCCTAACCCAAGCCGAAACAACAATATGAAATCCCATCAATTAAATTGCTAATCCCCAGACTGACCTGTGATTTCGTCGAGGCGGTCTTTCTGTGCCAACCGCGAGTGACCAGACTAATCAGACGATAAGAAGAGGGGAACAATCCATGCGCGGTCGTTTTCCAGTTCTACATTGAGGGCCCTTTGTTCCCCATCCTCCTGTTCATAATCAGTCTAATTCTGATTTCGCAGTTGGATCAGGATCGCCCTGAGAAATCCCGGTTTTCGGCACCAAATGTTGATTCCCAAATTTCTTTCAGTCTGGCCTCAATAAAAGTCGAGATGGATTTGCAAGTAAAAAGAAGTTATTTTATTCAGCTTGCAAGCTACCTAGTCCACAGTGATACAGACAACATGTTGCTGTCTGCAGTCCCGGGAACTAAGTGAAGGTCCCAGACAAAGAGATCAGTACTCATACATTCAAATGGCATCAAGTTTCACATACTCGACACCCATAGGTCATCCTATGTCCCTCCTGACTTGTTTGATCTATTCTGATTGGCTCACTTCCAATCCCTTTCTCCGGCCCCTATCAATGCAGCATCACTCTCATAGACACACCTCTTCCTGCTTTTTCCATGCGGTCTCAAATCCCTTTGTCTCTACCTGCCAGAATCAAAGTGGCTTATTTCTACATTACATTAACTAATATCTCTAAAATAACTATTTTATATCACATTCGTCACCATGAGGTCATGTTGCAGCTGTACAAAACTCTGGTGCGGCAGCATTTGGAGTATTGCATGCAGTTCTGGTCGCTGCATTATAGGAAGGATGTGGAAGCATTGGAAAGGGTGAAGAGGAGATTTACCAGTATGTTGCCTGGTATGGAGGCAAGATCTTATCAGGAAAGGCTGAGGGACTTGAGGCTGTTTTCATTTGAGAGAAGAAGGTGACTTAATAGAGGCATACAAGATGATCAGAGGATTAGATAGGGTGGACAGTGAGAGCCTTTTTCCTTGAATGGTGATGGCTAGCACGAGGGGCCATAGCTTTAAATTGAATAGAGATAGATATAGGACAGATGTCAGAGGTAGGTTCTTTACTCAGAGAGTAGTAGGGGCATGGAATGACCTGCCTGCAACAGTAGTGGACTCGCCAATATTAAGGGCATTTAAATGGTCATTGGATAAAGATATGGATGATAATGGAATCGTGTAGATGGGCTTTAGATTGGTTTCACAGATCAGCGCAACATCGTGGGCCGAAGGGCCTGTATTGCGCTGTAATGTTCTATTCTATTGTTCTAATTGTATTACAGTCCTTCTCCCTGATTTCTATCCACACTCTCACTCTCACAAGTGTTAGTTGGATTTTGAACTGCACGGGAACTGAGGGTGATGGGTGGCAGACAGGAAAATGGAATTTGGATCACGATCAGATCAGCCGTGATCCTATTGGGTGGGGGAGCAAACTCAAGAGGCTCAATGGCATACTCCAGAGAGAGAAAATATAGGACAAAAGGTGAGATCTGAACAGGTGTATAGTCAAAAGGAACTAGAAAATTGCTGTTCCCCTATGATTTATTTATAAATAGGAGTGAGGCCAAGAAAATATGGGACACAAAGATGATTCTGAGTGTACTTAATATCTAAAGGAATGCAGAGCTGAAACGATGACACTCAGTGATTCTCTATTAGTAAAGTAACAGCATGTAAAGTAACTGAATACCTAAAATGGTTTGTGCAACAAAAATTATGCTATGTTAATGAAAAGTGTCGATGGTGGCCATGATGTGGAGATGTCGGCGTTGGACTGGGGTGAGCACAGTACGAAGTCTTGCAACACCAGGTTAAAGTCCAACAGGTTTGTTTCGATGTCACTAGCTTTCGGAGCGCTGCTCGTTCTTCAGGTGAATGAAGATCTCCGCATTGGACATCTCTACTGCCTCCCAAAAATACATAAGGCCAACACACCAGGCCGCCCTATCGTTTCAGGCAATGGGACCTTGTGTGAGAACCTCTCTGGCTACATTGAGGGCATCTTGAAACCCATCGTACAAGGTACGCCCAGCTTCTGTCGCAACACGACGGAGTTCCTGCAGAAACTCAGCAACCATGGACCAGTTGAACCAGGAACATTCCTCGTCACAATGGACGTCTCGGCACTCTATACCAGCATCCCCCATGACGACGGCATTGCTGCAACAGCCTCAGTACTCAACGCCAACAACTGCCAATCTCCAGACGCAATTCTGCAACTCATCCGCATCATTCTGGATCACAAATTCTTTCACCTTCGACAACAAGTTCTTCATCCAGACGCACGGAACAGCCATGGGGACCAAATTCGCACCCCAATACGCCAACATCTTCATGCACAAGTTTGAACAGGACCTACTCACCGCACAGGACCTTCAACCAACGTTATACACCAGATACATAGATGACATTTTTTTCCTTTGGACCCACGGCGAAGAATCACTGAAACGACTACACGATGACATTAATAAGTTCCATCCAACCATCAGACTCACGATGGACTACTCTCCAAAATCAGTTGCATTCTTGGACACACTCGTCTCCATCAAGGACGGTCACCTCAGCACTTCGCTTTACCGCAAACCCACGGATAACCTCACGATGCTCCACTTCTCCAGCTTCCACCCTAAACACATTAAAGAAGCCATCCCCTATGGACAAGCTCTCCGTATACACAGGATCTGCTCAGACGAGGAGGAGCGTAACAGACATCTACAGACGTTGAAAGATGCCCTCGTACGAACGGGATATGGCACTCGACTCATCGATCGACAGTTCTAACGCGCCACAGCGAAAAACCGCACCGACCTCCTCAGAAGACAAACATGGGACACAACCGACAGAATACCCTTCGTCGTCCAGTACTTCCCCGGAGCGGAGAAACTACGTCATCTTCTTCACAGCCTTCAACACGTCATTGATGACGATGAACATCTTGCCAAGGTCATCCCCACACCCCCACTACTTGGCTTCAAACAACCGCGCAACCTCAAACAAACCATTGTTTGCAGCAAACTACCCAGTCTTCAGAACAGTGACCACGACACTACACAACCCTGCCATGGCAATCTCTGCAAGACGTGCCAGATCATCGATATGGATACCACTATTACACGTGAGAACACCACCCACCAGGCACGCGGTACATACTCGTGCGACTCGGCCAACGTTGTCTACCTCATACGCTGCAGGAAAGGATGTCCCGAAGCGTGGTACATTGGCGAGACCATGCAGACGCTGCGACAACGAATGAACGGACATCGCGCAACAATCACCAGGCAGGAATGTTCCCTTCCAGTCGGGGAACGCTTCAGTAGTCAAGGACATTCAGCCTCTGATCTCCGGGTAAGCGTTCTCCAAGGCGGCCTTCAGGACGCGCGACAACGCAGAATCGCCGAGCAGAAACTTATAGCCAAGTTCCGCACACATGAGTGCGGCCTCAACCGGGACCTGGGATTCATGACGCATTACATTCATCCCCCACCATCTGGCCTGTGAAATCCTACCAACTGTCCTGGCTTGACACAATTCACACCTCTTTAACCTGGGGTTACCCCATCTATGGATCTGTAAACATTTAATCACCTGCTAATGGTCGCATTCCAAGCATTGTTTGGCATCTTTGAATTTGTCTATATATATGTTACTGGAACATACCTCTTCATTCACCTGAGGAAGGAGCAGCGCTCCAAAAGCTAGTGACATCGAAACAAACCTGTTGGACTTTAACCTAGTGTTGTAAGACTTCGTACAATGAAAAGTGTGACCTGTTACAAAATGTGATTGAAATTCTTTTGTACTTGTCTTAGCAGCCTTATTTAGGTTTAATTCAAATGTTGAAAATTTTTATTTTAAAAGTAGAACATGGAAATTCAGTTAGAATGTGGGGTTTCAATGCATATATATTTCATGTAATAGAACTATAGAATTCCTACATTCGGCCCATCAAGCCTGCGTCAACTCTCTGAAGGATCACCCTACCGAGGCCCACCCTACCGAGGCCCACCCTCCTGCTCTGTCCCTGTAACCCCATCTAATCTGCACATCTTTGGACTGTGGGTGGAAACCGGAGCACCTGGAGGAAACCCACGCAGACATGGGGAGAAAGTGCAAACTCCACACGACTGTCACCCGAGGTCGTAATCAAAACCAGGTCCCTGGCACTGTGAGGCAGCAGTGCGAACCACGGTGTCACCGTGATAATGATTTCATGGCCATCAGTAGACCTTTAATTCCAGATTTTTTTATTGAATTCCAATTTCACCATCTGCCATGGCAGGATCCCAGATCTTGCCCTGGCTCTCTGAATTACTAGTCTAGTGACAATCCCACTGCGCCACTGCTACTCCTGTTTTTTTAGATCTTAATGAACTTCACTCCTAATATGTTTAGTTAGCATTGTTTCATCCTGTTGGTATTACATTTGCAGCTTTAGTATGCTTACTAAGCATCATTCTACTAAAATTTAGTATATTTGCATATTGAGGGCTTTATTTAAATTAATCAATGTAATTGTATAAAGGACTTTACTTTTATTTGAACTTAAGGTAATTGTACATTAAAATATACCATTGTCTCTTTCAGCAAGTTGCATCTCAATCCGGTAAGGCTCAGTCGCCACCTTTCGCCATGGGGTCCAGCCACACCTTCCCAGCGGACCCATCTACTTTCAGTCCCCTCTCCAGTCCTGTGTCTACATCTTCACCAGGAGGACCTTCTTACACCAGTCTGGCAAATCGATCCACTGGTTTTGGTAAGTAGGAACCTAAATTAACTATGACCAGAGTAAAGTTTCAGTCAACGTCTTTCCCAGACCACAGATGGGCCATAAATTGGGATAGAAACTAAGGAAATCGTCAACTTGTGATGTGATGCCATTGCCTGCATGGTTAGCAAGCCCAAAACATTGTTTTGCCTGCCCCACACCCCTCACCCCACCAAGGGACACAGCTTGGCTTCACAATATCTTTTTGCAAATTTTTAGATTCATTATTTTTACACTAAAATAATCTACTTCTTGATCACTGTCATTAGTGCCGAGAGATTCTACCATTTCAACACCAACTGAAATATCTTATGTTGTAGTGGGTGGTGTAGCTGCCTCTGAGCTAGATGCTCTAGGTTCGAACATGTCTACATAAGAACATATGGATTAGGACCGGGAATCGGCCACTGAGCCCCACAAGCCTGATCCGCGATTCAACAAAATCATGGTTGATCTGATTATGGTCTCTCTGCCACTGTCCTGCCTACCCCCACTGCCTGTGACTCCCTTCTGAGTCAAGAAATCTATTCATCTCTGCCATTCAATTATTCAATGACCCTGCCGCCATCACTCTTTGGTGCAGAGAATTCCACAGACTCATGACCCTCTGACAAAAAATTCTCTCATCTCTGTTTTAAATGGGAGAACCTTTATTTTCAAACTGTGTTTAAGGGGAAACATGCTTTCAGCAAACACTCTAACAGGCCTTATCTGGATATAGGGCGGCACAGTAATAATAATAATCGCATATTGTCACAAGTAGGCTTCAATGACGTTACTGTGAAAAGCCCCTAGTCGCCACATTCCGGCGCCTGTTCGGGGAGGCTGGAATGGGAATTGAACCTGTGCTGCTGATCTTGTTCTACATTACAAGCCAGCTGTCTTTGCCCACTGTGCTAAACCAGCCCCTAGTAGCACAGTAGCCCTGATGCTTCACAGCTCCAGGGACTGGGTTCGATTTCTGGCTTGGGTCACTGTCTGTGCGGAGTCTGCACGTTCGTCCCGTGTCTGCGTGGATTCCCTCCGGGTGCTCCGGTTTCCTCCCACAAGTCCCGAAAGACATGCTTGTTAGGTGATTTGGACAGTTTGAATTCTCCCTCAGTGTGCCTGAACAGGCAGCGGAGTATGGCGGCTAGGGGATTTTCACAGTAACTTCATTGCAGTGTTAATGTAAGCCTACTTGTGACACTAATAAATTATTATTATATGCTTCAATAAGATCCCCTCATTGTTTATTATTATAATCAAGTCCCACTCCAGGACTTGATGGCCAAGGAAGGAGCATTGGCAACACAACCAAAGCTACAATTCCTTCCTGTATGCAAGTTGCATGCAGTAAGCAAGGGAGAGTTTCCTGAGCAACCATGCTTGATGTGGAGTAGCATCCCTCGAGCAATAGCCTCTGGCTTCAGGCCAACGACCTGTTCCAGGGAAAAACAAGCTAGGAAATGGACATAAATGCGTGCTCCATCTACCTGACAAAGAGTCATCCAGACACGAAACATTCGGTCTTGATCTCTCTCCACAGAGGCTGTCAGACCTGCTGAGATTTTCCAGGATTTTCCGTTTCTGTTTCAGATTCCAGCATCCGCAGTAATTTACTTTTATCCTTATGCTTTCCGATTCTGTAGAACATCTTTACTATTCTCTCATATCAATAAATCTGGCTGAAGTCCCAGCCTATATAACTTAGAGCTGACTCCATTGTTTAGGGAAAGCATTGGCTGAAAGGGTGGTGAAAGTACATCCAATTGTAACTTGCAAAAGGAAATTACATTTACTTGAAAAGGAAAACAAAAATTGTAGAGCTGAGGTGGACAGCAGGCGAGTGGATCTGATTGAGAACTTAATTTCACAGCACAGACACAATGGGCTAAATGGCATCCTTCTGCGTGGTCAGATTCTATGAAGGTCTCCCAATACGAAATTAAAAAGCCATTATAGTGAAAAATGCCTCTTCACAATGACACCAATCCGCAGACTCCGTAATGCAGCTAGAAGAACTCCCCCATTACATTGCATTAGTCTCTTTTGGTACCAGCCAGTATTGTGTTGCAGATGGTGAGCCAGCCACTTTCTAAAGAGGCCCCTCATTCTTCCATAATTGTTCATTTTGCTATGTCTTCATTAGTATGTGGAGAACATATCAAATAAAGAAGGAAAAAGTTGTTAGTTGTTCTGTACTCTTGAAATCTAGGTTCCTTCACTACACCAGTAGTTGTTGGGACCACTTGGAGCTCAGTAGTGCGACCACCTTCATTTTCTTTCTCAGGGATTGATTCAACACTTTAGTGGTTCTCTGTCGGCCGGATCTGTTACCTCCACCTGTGAAAGTGGGCGGAGGTAATAATTTTTGCCCCCGTTAGTTTGTTTGTCTGTAAACAATACATGCCAAATTCTAATCGGCTTATTTCAACAAAACGTGGTACACAGATAAGGTATGGTCCAAGGAAGATCTCCTTGGCGAAAATACAGATCCGGATCTGGATCCTCTAATTTTTTTAAGGATCTGTTAATTTGAGAAATTGGGCAAATTGACTTTTCTTTTGAATATTGTGGATTGTTTTATTTAGAATGTTGTGGATTATCACAGCTGGGAAAATGTGAGCAGAGTTTCAGAGCAGGTTGTTCGATGTGGATTAACTGAAACCATCTCAATAAGGTGGAAGCGCTTAATAAAAAGATTTATTTTTTCAGCTTTCTAGTTACAGAGCAATAGAGAGAAGCCTCAAGCAAGAGCTGCATAATTGTAATAATGTTGAGTTTACAATGTGGCAGAGATTTGTGCTTTATAAAGTGGCCTGTTCATTTGCCTTTATATAGGGTTTGGGGACAATGGACAATTCTTAAGTCATCAATGTAAAGAACATCATAAAAGGACATTGTTGCTAATTTTCATTTTTTTTAAACTTTGGATGATATGATTATGAAAGATAATAAAGGCGTGGATTCACCGGCGCTGGCAGCGGCGCTCCCAATGCAGCGGAGAATCCCACGCTGAGCAAAAAATAGGATCGGTACCAGTTACCGATCCCTTTCCGATGTTCCTGTCCCTGCCGGCAGCGGCCGTGAGCTACATACCCCGCGCCAGCAGCAAAGGGGTAATTTGAACCCAGTTTCATCCGATTAACAGGATGGACGTGGTATTCTCCACGCCCCCGTGATACTCCGGCCCTCTTGGCCGGGATTCATGCAGAAGCAGATTAGTGCAAGAAGTTTTCAGCGTGTCGGCGTGGTGCGCCTCGCGGTGGGTCAAAAGGGGTAAGTATTTAATGCTGCGTGCGATTTGAGGTGGTATATCTGGCGAGGTTGCAGGTCACCATTGACTCGAAAGATTACTTTTCCGATACGTCGTCTGCAGGCCTGGTTGGGCGGGGGGGGGGAATGCGCGGAAAGGGATCTATGTAGGGGTGGGGAGTGCTAACAGTGTCCAGGGCTTTCTGTTTGTCTCACCTTATGGATAGGGCTGGTGGCCATCTTAGGTGGGCCTGGGATCCGGGAATTTGGATAGGAACATTAAGTCACGATGTCGATGACTGACTTGAGGAGGAAGGGAGGAGAGGCTTTCTACAAGGTTGATCACCTGGAACATGTGGGACTTGGGCGGGGCTTATGAAGAGGGCAAGGTTTTTTTTTACCATTTGAAAGGTTTGGGTGCTGATGTGATGTTGCTGCGGGATATACAAATTCGGGTACAGGACCAGATCAGGTTTCGGAAGGCTTCGGTGAGCCAGTTTTTCATTCAGGGTTCAATAGAGGGCAAGGAGGGTGGTGATTTTGGTTGGCAAGAGGGTTCGTTTTCATGAGGGATGGTGGTGGCTGATCAGGGTGGTCGTTACGTGTTGTTTACAGGCACACTGGAAGGCAAGATTAGCGAACATTTACGCCCTGAATTTGGATGACATTTAAGTTCTTTGAACGGTGTTGGCTGTCATTCCGGAGTCGGATATCAGCCACTTGATTATAGGGGAGAATTTTAACTGTTTTGGACCCAAAATTAGTTTGCTCCAGGCCAAGGTTGCTGTCTCGCTCGGGGATGGCGAAGGTGTTGGGGCATTCATGGAGGAGACAGGAGGGATGAATCCGTAGCGGTTTGTGAACCTGGCGGGTAGGGAGTTTTTGTTTCTTTCACCGGTGGACAAGGTATACTCAAGGATTGACTTCTTTGTTATGGATAAGACTTTGCTCCCTGGGATAGAAAGTGCAGAGTATTCAGCGGTGGTCATTTCGGACCATACGTCGCATTGGGCGGATTTAAAGTTGGAGGCGGGTTGGGCACATCACGGAGGTGGAGGTTGGATTTGGGACTGTTGGCTGACCTCATGTTTTGTGTTAAGATTTACAGGGCCATCAGGGATTATGTGGCATGGAATGAGAACAGGACAGTGTCCCCTTCTATGTTATGGGAGGCATTAAAGGTGGTGATCAGGGGAGAGGTAATTTCGTACAATGCTCATCTGGATAGGGAGGCTAGGTAAGAGTGTCAGGAGCTGGTGGATGAGATTCTAGTTGTGGATAGGGAGTATGTGAGTGATCCCATGTCAGAGCTCTTGACAGGCAGGAAGAAGCTGGAAATTCAGTTTGACCTGTTGTCCACTGGCTGGGTGGTGCGTCAGCTGCAGGGTTAAAGGAGGCAGTGTACGAGTATGGGGGGAAGGCTAGCCACCTTTTTACCCATAGGTTAAGGTGGCAAGAAGCTGCAGGAAAGATTTTGCAGGTGTGGGAGACAGAGGGGGGCATTGGTGTCTACCCCAGAAGAGGTGTTTCGGTCCTTCTATGAGGGACTTTCTAAGTCGGTGCCGCCGGAGGCTGAGCAGGGGATGTTCGAGATTGTAGAGGGGTTTGAGTTGTCTGAGGTAGAGGAGGAGTTGCAGAAGGATTTGGAGATGCCGTTGGGGTTGGAGAATATGCACACGGATTTGGGAATATGGGGGCCGGGGCAAGCTGGGTTCTCTATGGAATTCCATATGAAGTTTGTGGATCAGTTTGACCCATTGGTGTTGATATGCTTAATGAACCTCATTGGCAAGATGTTCCCTTCCGGAGACGTTGGGCGGGCTTCCATTTCCCTCCTTCTAAAGAAGGACAAGGATCCCACAGAGTGTGGGCCGTACCTGCCGATCTCTCTGCTTAATGGACATTCAAAACTTCTAGCCAAGGTGTTAGCATTAAGGTTGGATCTGTGCCTCCCTGGGGGTTGTGGGGGAGAATCAACAGGCTCTGTGAAGGGTAGGAAGTTGTTGTCCAACATGAGCTGGTTACTAAGTGTGGTTCTTGCAATGGCAGTGAGGCCAGAGCCAGAGATAACTGTGTCTTTGGACGCAGAAAAGGCCTTTGACAGGGTTGAGTAGAGATACTTGGTTACAGTTCTGGAGAAGTTTGGGTTTGGTCCTGGGAGATCGGGACACCTTATGTCGGGGAGGTGGCTGTTGTATGGGGCACCGCCGGCTGGTGTGCGAACTAACACCATGAGTTCAGTGTCCTTCAGGTTGTATAGGGAGACAAGGCAGGATTGTCCTCTGTCTCCGTTGTTGTTTGCATTGCCGATTGAGCCATTGGCAATTGCCTTGAGGGCCTCAAACAAGTAGAGAGGTATTGTGAGGAGGGGAGAATAGCACAAGGTGTCATTGCACGCCGATGATCTTTTGTTGTATGTATGGGACCCGAGACAGTGATGGGTGATATGATCGGGATATTGGAGTGGTTCAGCTCTTTTTCGGGATATAAGTTGAATGATGGGAAAATGAGTATTTTGTGGTTGGTCCCTCGGGATGGGGTGGGGAGGGCTGAGTTGAGAGGGCTGCCTTATTGTTGTGCTGGGACTAGCTTCCGCTATCTGGGGGCCCAGGTGACGCGGGATTGGATACGGCTTCACAAGCTGAATGTTACTAGTTTGGCGAGTAGGGTGAGGGTGGATTTGCAGACATGGAATTTGCAGACAGAGGGTAAAGGACCTATTTTTGGAGGATCGGTTTGCCGACTGGGAGGAGCTAAGGGAGAAAGCAGGCTTTTGTGGGGTGGATATTTTTAGGTATTTTCAAGAGCGTGACTGGGTCCGGTGAGTTTTTTCAACATTCCCCAAGGTGCCACCATCCACCTTACTGGAACGGATTCTCACCCTGGGGTGATGGCAGAGGCTCTGACCTTTGCCTCATTGTTAGCTCACCGGTGGATTCTGCTAAATTGCAGGCAAACGACACCTCCCAGTGCCGCCGTGTGGATGGGTGATTTGATGGAGTTCTTTCACCTTGAGACGGTCAAGGTAAGAGTGAGAGCAGCGATTGTGGGCTCTATCGTGGATGGTGACCATTCTTATTGCATTTCAAGGATCTGGTTACTGTTAGCTGTTGGGGGTGTGATATATTGCAGGGGTTCTAATTGTTGGCAGGATTTTGTTTTAATATTTTTGTTGAGGTTGTTGATACATGTGTTATTGTTTGATTGTTGTTTATGTATAAAATGTTACCAAGTTAATAAACACATTTTTTTTTTAAAGGTATTTAACGCTGGTGCCCCCAAAGTCCATTAGAGGGCCCCTGCCTCCCCACAATGCAAATACTGCCCACCCTTCAGCAGATTCCCCCCCCCCGCATCAGACGCCTCATCAGGCCCCCGCACATCAGTAGCCCCCACTCATCAGAGACTCCCACCCATCAGTGGCCCCGACTCATCAGAGACCCCCACCCATCAGAGACATCACAATTAGAGACCCCTACCCATCAGAGACCTCCACCCGTCAGTCACCCCCACCCATCAGACACACCCACCCGGGCAGCACAGTGGCGAAGTGGGTTAGCCCTGCAGCCTCACGGCGCCGAGGTCCCAGGTTTGATCCCGGCTCCGGGTCACTCTCCATGTGTTGTTTGCACATTCTCCCCGTGTTTGCGTGGGTTTCGCTCCCACAATCCAAAAATATGCAGGCTAGGTGGATTGGCCATGTTATATTGCCCCTTAATTGGAAAAAATGAATTGGGTACACTTTTTTTTTAAAAGAGATACCCACCCATCAGAGACCCCCAGCCATCAGATACCCCCACCTATCAGAGAAAATGAGTATTCATAGTGTGTTTAATGTTTCCTCACAAACAGCCTTTTAGCTGAACAGGGGCACTTTAAGAAAATTATTGCGTTGATGTCACCGGCCATTTAGGCAGGAAAATAGGCAGTCTCACGTCACAGCCAGTATTAACATCTTCTAACTAAAGCTCTACATTTTGGTTGAACCTCCCAAGACCTGCAGACTCCATCTTGAATCCTCCACAATCTCCCACAAGAGAGAATTTAACCATCTGCCCTTGACATTCAATGGTACTACCATTGCTCAACTCCGCACCTTCAACATCTTGAGGATTACCATTTAACAGAAACTGATCTGGACCAGAAAGTCAGAGGTTGGGAATTCTATTGTGAGTGACTCACCTCCAGAATCCCAATGCCTGTCCGCCATCTACAAAGCACCAGTCAGGAGTATGATGAAATACTCTCCGCTTGCCTGGATAAGTGCAGTTCCAACAACACTCAAGAAGCTCAACACCATCCAGGACAAAGCAAACTCCCTTGATTGGCACTCCTTCCACCACAATAAGCATTCACCCCCTCACCACCGACGCATAACAGCAGCAATGTGTACCATCTACTAGATGCACTGCAGCAAATCACCAAGACTTCTTTGACAGCACTTTCCAAACCATCGACCGCTACCAGCTAGAAGGACAGGGGAGCAGATGCACTAGCTGTAAGTTGCCTTCCAAGCCACACACCAACCTGACTTGTAACTCTAGCAGTTCCTTCACTGTCACTGGGTCAAGCACCGCCCCACCACCACCACCACCACCACCACCTAACAGCACTGTGGGTGTACCTGATCCACATGGATGGCAACGGTTCAAGAAGCTGGCTATCTACCACCCTCTCAAGGCCAACTACGGATGGTCATTAAATTCCAGCTGAGCCAACGATGCCCACATCCCACGAACGAATAAAAAAGTATTATCCCATAATGCCAGTTACCCATTACTTCTACCTGCACAGACTTACCTGCTGAGTTAGGCTTAAGGGGTTTTCTCTGACAGCTATTGATGAATTTAGGTTTTATTTATATTAAAAGCAATGCAGAATATCTTTCTAAACAAAAGGGCAGGCACAAGCCACCAGTACAAATATTTTCTTTTCTTTTGAGCTGCGAGCAGGAGTCCCTGAGAGATTGATCCTTGATTTCAGACAGTTCCAAACTTGTCCAGGAAAATTACCATCCTATCAGAATTCTAGCTCACTGACGAGGCCACATTTAAAATATTGTATATGTCTATAACAAATGCACCATGACCTCCGGATGTCCTGAAGTATTTTACAGCTAATTACATAACGTAGGAAACAAGGCAGCCAATTTGCACGCAGCAAGCTGCAACAAGATTAATGTGATGATAATCAGATGATCTGCTTTAATAATGGCTGAGAGAAAAATATTTTTTCAATTTTCTCTCAGTACTGAACTGAAATATTGTCCGAGATTATGTGCTCAAATCTTGAGAAGGAGGACTGAACTCACAATTTGTGACTCAGAGGTAAGAATCTGATTCTTCGACAGAAAAAGGTCTCAACATAACTTCACAAAGGTCCAGCAAGAACCTCAACACTGAACCAAAGAAGGAGATATTGATCATAGAATTCCTGCAGTGCAGAAGGGGGGCATTCGGCTCATTTTCTCCGACCCTTCAAAAGAGTACCCCGCTCTATCCCTGCAACCTGGTAACCCCATCTAACCTTTGGACACTTAAGGGGAAATTAGGCATGGCTAATCCACCTAACCTGCACATCTTCGGGCTGTGGGAGGAAACCGGAGCACCCAGAGGAAGCCCACACAGACACGGGGAGAACGTGCAAACTCCACGCAAAAGTCCAAAGCCAGAATCAAAGCCGGGTCCCTGGCACTGTGAGGCAGCAGTGCTGACCACTGTGCCACCGTGCCGCAGAAGGAGAAATTTGGGGAGTGAATTCCAAAACGCCTGAAATGATTAGCTAACGTTGACAGTCACCAGTCAGTGGATAGAAGGAAAGATGAATTCAGAAAAGAGAGTATATTGTGAATTGTAGTGCTCGAGGAAATTATAGATCTCGGGAGAGCTGAGGCCCATGATAGGATAGGTTGATAACTCGGTTTGTAAAAGAAGCAAACTTGGGGGCCAAATGATTTTTCTCATGATCTGATCTTCTCATGTCTTTTAACAGGTCAAAAAAATGTTTTGTTGTTTGTAAGAGTGATTCATTGGGTACTTTAAAGAGAGGGTGCACCATCAGTCTTTCTTTCTCCTTCAACTGGTGTTTGTGCACAGAATATCATCACTTTACAGTGGTGCGCGAGTTAAACATCAGATTGACTGGGTAAAATTGATTAACTTCACGAAAGGTCTTGAAACACAAGTGATGAGCCCTTGATTCACTTTCAGTGGATGGATTCAAAAAGCTATAAATTCCAAAGTGCAAGCTGTCAGCTCAAGAATGTAAAAGCCCAATGTTTAAGACAGAAAGCTACTAAAAAAGCTATAAAGAAGAGTAAGATAGATTATGAGAGAAAACTTGCTCAGAATATAAAAACAGATAGTAAAAGTTTCTACAAATATATAAAACAAAAAAGAGTGGCTAAGGTAAATATTGGTCCTTTAGAGGATGAGAAGGGAGATATAATAATGGGAGATGAGGAAATGGCTGAGGAACTGAACAGGTTTTCTGGGTCGGTCTTCACAGTGGAAGACACAAATAACATGCCAGTGACTGATGGAAATGAGGCTATGACAGGTGAGGACCTTGAGAGGATTGTTATCACTAAGGAGGTAGTGATGGGCAAGCTAATGGGGCTAAAGGGAGACAAGTCTCCTGGCCCTGATGGAATGCATCCCAGAGTGCTGAAAGAGATGGCATGGGAAATTGCAAATGCACTCGTGATAATTTACCAAAATTCACTAGACTCTGGGGTGGTCCCGGCGGATTGGAAATTATCAAACGTGACACCACTGTTTAAAAAAGGAGGTAGGAAGAAAGCAGGTAATTATCGGCCAGTGAGCTTAACTTCAGTAGTAGGGAAGATGCTGGAATCGATCATCAAGGAAGAAATAGCGAGGCATCTGGATGGAAATTGTCCCATTGAGCAGACGCAGCATGGGTTCATAAAAGGGCAGGTCGTGCCTAACTAATTTAGTGGAATTTTTTGAGGACATTACCAGTGCGGTAGATAACGGGGAGCCAATGGATGTGGTATATCTGGATTTCCAGAAAGCCTTTGACAAGGTGCCACACAAAAGGTTGCTGCATAAGATAAAGATGCATGGCATTAAGGGGAAAGTAGTAGCATGGATAGAAAATTGGTTAATTAATAGAAAGCAAAGAGTGGGGATTAATGGGTGTTTCTCTGGTTGGCAATCAGTAGCTAGTGGTGTCCCTCAGGGATCAGTGTTGGGCCCACAATTGGTCACAATCTACAGAGATGATTTGGAGTTGGGGACCAAGGGCAATGTGTCCAAGTTTGCAGACAACACTAAGATGAGTGGTAAAGCAAAAAGTGCAGAGGATACTGGAAGTCTGCAGAGGGATTTGGATAGGCTAAGTGAATGGGCTAAGGTCTGGCAGATGGAATACAATGTTGACAAATGTGAGGTTATCCATTTTGGTAGGAATAACAGCAAAAGGGATTATTATTTAAATGATAAAATATTAAAACATGCTGTGCAAAGAGACCTGGGTGTGCTAGTGCTTGAGTCGCAAAAAGTTGGTTTACAGGTGCAACAGGTGATTAAGAAGGCAAATGGAATTTTGTCCTTCATTGCTAGAGGGATGGAGTTTAAGACTAGGGAGGTTATGCTGCAGTTGTATAAGGTGTTAGTGAGGCCACACCTGGAGTATTGTGTTCAGTTTTGGTCTCCTTACTTGAGAAAGTACGTACTGGCACTGGAGGGTGTGCAGAGGAGATTCACTAGGTTAATCCCAGAGCTGAAGGGGTTGGATTACGAGGAGAGGTTGAGTAGACTGGGACTGTACACGTTGGAATTTAGAAGGATGAGGGGGGATCTTATAGAAACATATAAAATTATGAAGGGAATAGATAGGATAGATGCGGGCAGGTTGTTTCCACTGGCGGGTGAAAGCAGAACTAGGGGGCATAGCCTCAAAATAAGGGGAAGTAGATTTAGGACTGAGTTTAGGAGGAACTTCTTCACCCAAAGGGTTGTGAATCTATGGAATTCCTTGTCCTGTGAAGCAGTAGAGGCTCCTTCATTAAATGTTTTTAAGATAAAGATAGATAGTTGTTTGAAGAATAAAGGGATTAAGGGTTAAGGTGTTCGGGCCGGAAAGTGGAGCTGAGTCCACAAAAGATAAGCCATGATCTCATTGAATGGTGGAGCAGGCCTCGAGGGGCCAGACGGCCTACTCCTGCAAGTAGTTCTTATGTTCCTATGTTAATAGAAAGATGGAACAATGCTGATATATCAGCAATAAGTTGCAAAATTGGCATTCCCCACTTCGAATTGATAGATCTGGCCAATTTTTCCATGTTGTTTTAATCAATTCTCTACCAGATGTTAGACAACAAAAGTTTATAACGATGTCTCGTCTTCAAAGCACAACCCCACAGCTCTTCTAATATTCTGTACCTCCTTTATCGGCACTATAAAAGGTATCGAGGTGCAAGAGAAACACGTTTCAATCAGTTGTGCACTTGCGTGGTTTGTCATGGCCTTTTGAACTCCAGCAATTTGACCCCAGTTGTTCATCTAGTCCAATCTTACCAATTTGCCAAACTTGTCTCCCTGCTGGGTTAGAGTTGCTATTTCAGTAGCTGCCCAACTCTCTCACACTGAGTGAAATACAAGGGTCGGAAAAATATAAATACACTGCAGATACATTATACAGGAGCATTTTAATCAGTGTTTAATATGACTACAATGCATGAAAAACATACCAGCTGTCAGTTCAACCAGGGAACCACTGACAGCAAACTAATGATTTCGACATGCTAAAGGTTTATTCCAAGTATTTTTGACCAGCAGCCAGACGAACCTCTGTCAGTTTTATAGCTCACTAAACGTTCTACAAAAACAAGTTGTCAAATTGTGTTTTATTTTCTCATTTACTTGAAGCTTACTCATGCAGTGTTGTGGATTGGATTTTTCAAACCTACTGCATGATGAGAAAATGATGTCTTGCCGTTAAAACCTCACATTTCTCAAGGATAAGCGCTGATTACTTCAGGTCAGCCACGGATATTTCTGTTCCCCTCCATCCCAGAGGATCCAGTAAATATTGTTGGGAGTATGTCCAAAGCACACTCCCTGTGAGTGAGACTTCCCAGGCCCAATTGCAGACTCATCACTGGCATCTTTTCAGACTTTTTGGTATTTACATTTTGGTGCGGTAAGGGAGTGCTATGAGAAGAAGGTAGTTACAAACCCTCAAGAATTCTGAACACTTCATAATGGGCCCAGTGTTTGGCTACAGGATCATAATTTGTACTATGGATATACTATTATTGCACTCTACTTCACCCAATAATTCATTGTGAATGTGTACATTTTTCCCATTGTGTCTGTGCCAGCTCTTTGAAAGAAACCAAAAGAAAATGCTGAAAAATCTCAGCAGGTCCGGCAGCATCCATAGGGAGAGAAAAGAGACAATGTTTTGAGTCCAGATGACCCTTTGACAAAGCTTTGACAATGCAGAGATTTTGCAGCATTTTCGTTTTGGTCTTTGAAAGAAATATCCAATTAGATCCACTCTGCTTTGAGCTCCAAAGTTTTCATTTTCAAGTATATATCTAATTCCTGTTAGTGGATATTGTTAACGATTCTCTCTTAAGATGCTGCCCTCTCCTCTTCTAAATCTGTCGTCATTAGTCCTCTCCTCAGGATAAAACCAACCCTTGACCCCCCACTCTGCACTTGCAAACTATTGTCCATCTCCAAACTCCCTTACCTCACCAAGGCCCTTGAACATGGTGCAGCCTCCAAATCTCTGCCCATCTTTCCCAGAACTGCATGCATTTTGAAAATCATTTCGCAGGATGTGGACGTCACTGGCTAGGCCAGCATTTATTGCCCATCCCTAACTGCCCTTGGGAAGATGGTGGTGAGCCTCTGCCTTGAACCACTGCAGTCCGTGTGATGTAGGTACACCCACTGTGCCATTACGAAGGAAATTGCTCCAGAATTGAATTCCTCCAATCAGGTTTCTGCTTCTGCCACAGTACCAAAACTGCTCTTATCAATGTTGCACATAACATCTTGTGTGACTGACGATAAACTATCCCTCCTCAACCTTTTTCAGCTTTTTACACAACTGACCATACACCATCCTCCTCCAACTTCTCTCTGCTGTCACCCACCTGAATGGGACTGTAGTTGCCTGTTCCATTCTTATCTATCTAATAATAGAGAATCATCTGCAATGGTATATCTATCTATTTCCACACCATTACCACTTGTGCCCCCAAAGATCCATCTTTGCACACCCCATTTCTCATCTGCATAAGCCACTTGGTGACATATGAAAATATGGTGTCAGTTTCCACGTTTACACTGAAGATATCCTGCTCTGCCTCACACTACCTCTCTTGACTGCTCCACTGTCCCTAAATTCGCAGGATGCTTGTCTAACATCGAGTACAGGATGCGCAGAAGTTTCCTCCAACTAGATATTGGAAAAACTGATCCATTGCCTTTGGTCTCCACCACAAACTCCCTTCCCAGCATTCAGCCGAAGGCTGAACCAGACTATTGCAACCTTGGCTTTTCATATTTGCTCCTGTGATGTTTTTCCAACCACCCTTCTGTGCCATCACTAAACCCACCTATTTCCATTCGGTAACATTGTCCACTGTCACCCATCCCTCGTTTGCTGCTTTAAAAACCCTCATGCATGCGTTTGCTACCTCTAGATATGACTATCCCAATGCACGCCTGACCAGCCTCACGTATTATAGAGTCTGTGAACTTGAGATCATCCAAAACTGCTGCCCATGTCTTCACTCTCACTCCATTCGCCCATCACTCCTCCACTCACTGACATACATTGGTTTAAAGCAGCATCTTGATTTTAAAATTCTCATCCTTGTTTTCAAATCCCTCCATGGCCTGGTCCCTGTAATCTGTAATATGGCTGTAATCCCACAAACCCCAAAGATATCTGCACTCTTCTAACTCTGGCTTCTTAGGCATCTCCGATTTTAATTTTCAACCATTGCTGGGCGACCTTCAGCTACCTTGGATCTAAGCTCTGGCATTTTCTCTCTAAAACTGTATGTGTGTCTCTCTACTTCTCCTCCCTCCTTTAAGACTCTCCTTGAAAATCTGCCCTTTGACCCAATGTAATGCTCCATCAAATTGTGCTTTGTAATGCTCCAAGGAAACCCCTTGGGGAAATTCATTGTATTAAAGGTGCCAAAGAAATCCTGATGTTTTTGTTATTGTTCCCTTTTGAAAATTACAGAAGTTTAAGTTTCCAAGCACAAACATCATAAAAGATAGTGGGCAGATATAGTTTAAAAAATAATTAAAACCTTAATGGAATGTTTGTCTTGATCTTAACCCAGCTTCGGTACATTCTGTGTTGTCACAACACCACAACTGTGTGTGAAAATTATGTTCCAGCTGTACAGAGCTTTGGTTCAACTGCATCACGAGTTAGAATCCCTATAGTGCAGAAGGGGGCCCTTCGGCCTACCGTGTCTGCACGACCCTCTGAAAGAGTACCCCACCTAGGCCCACTCCTCCACCCTATCCCCATAAGCCAGCCTAACCTTTAGTTACTAATGCGCAATTTAGCATGGCCAATCCACCTAACCTGTACATCTAATTGAATTATTCCTGCATACTTCAACAACTCTCCCAGCCTCCTTCGACAACACGGTGGCACAGTGGTTAGCACTGCTGCCTGACAGCACCAGGGACCCAGGTTCAATTCCGGTCTTGGGTGACTGTGTGGAGTTTGCACATTCTCCCCGTGTCTGTGTGGGCTTCCTCTGGGTGATCCGGTTTCCTCCCACAGTCCAAAGATGTTCAGGTTAGGTGGATTGGCCATGTTAAATTGCCCCTTAGTGTCCAGATGTGTAGGTGAGGTCAAGGGGTTATTTAGATAATTTGGGGGACTAAGCTTGGGTGGATTTTCCTTTCAGAGAGTTGGTGCAAACGTGATGGGCCAAATGCCCACCTGCACTGTAGGGATTCTATGATCCTATGAACACATCCCAAACCGGCAACCTCTCCCACCTAGATGGACACAGGCAGTAGTCAGCTTTTGGTCTTGACTCTGAAGATTGAACCATGGAAGTGCATACAGGGGAGTCGGTGGTGTTGTGGTATTGTCACTGGACTAGTAAACCAGAGACCCAGAGTAATGCACTGGGATCCAGGTTCAAATCCCATCACTGCAGATGGTGAAATTTAAATTGAATAAAAATCTGGAATTAAAAGTGTAATGATGACCATGAAACCACTATCAATTGTCATAAAAACTCATCTGGTTCACTGATGTCCGGACCTGGTCTGGCCTACATGTGACTCCAGACCCACAGCAATGTGGTTGACACTTAACTCCCCCTCAAGGGTAATTAGGGATGGGCAATAAATGCTGGCACAGCCTGCGACGCTCACGTCCCATGAATGAATAAAGCAAAATACAGAAAGTGAGTTATGTGGATAGATTGATCAATCTATCTACTTCCCTTTGCCTCCTGCCTGGTTAAAACTGCTTTTAATCTGCATCAGTACAATTTTCTTTTTTATTGTGTTGTCCCTGGAGGGATCTCCTCAATCATGCAGTTAGATTGGTTCAATACTTATCAGTAGCTGAATACCGAGTAAGCCTCCTTTGCAGCTATGTTAGTTACTGCTGTAGGGCAATTAGTCATGGCTGTATTTCAAGGTTAGTTATTCACTTTCTAGCCAAAGCACTGGTCATCCTTCAAATCAAAATACTGTGTGTCCCAGACTTGTTGAATCCGTCATTGAGCCTTCTCAGTGATATATACATTTAGCCGTTAACTTCAATTTATGTAAATAGTTTATCTGGAAATAGTGATTGATGCCCATTCTGCACACCAAAAAGGCATATTCTTGTGTTGAAGAAATAATTCTTCATATTTTCCTGTGTGGAAATCTGTCAGCTTAACCTTACACAGATTCCCCCTCTGGAAATAGAGACGCTCTGAGAGACAAGGGAATGAAAGGTTCATGCTGAAATGTCGAGATACCCATCTGACTTTCCCATTAGGAAGGCGAGTATTAGCAATCGATCCTTTCTAACATAAACAGAAAATATTGGAGATGCGCAACAGATTGAGTGGCATCTGTTAAGAGCAAAACAGAGTTAGCCAGAGTTAAAAGCCAAATTTTTGAGATCCAATGGAGATGGGACCCAATCAGGCCCCCAAGATTGCTGCCTCATCAACACGGTTCCTGGAGCCGTTTTGAAAAAGGCTGGACCGGGGCGGAACAGCAATGCTGCGCCCAGGTAACCAATATTAGTAAAGGAGCTTGCTATGGTTCCCCCCCACGCTGACTGGTATTTTCCAGTTAACAAGCAGGCCGCCCTGCAGTGGCTGTGACACAACTAGCGAAAAGAGACAGCTCCCGACAGCAGAGTTGGGGGCCCAGTGGTTAGTGCTCCAGTGGCCTCTAGACCCATCTTTTGTTTCTTTACTTGTCCCATTCCTTCTCCCTTTGGCTTGTGCCATCAGTCCTTCAATTATTTAAATCTTAACCTTGCCTGACTTCCACCATGTCACAGACTTAACCCACCAGCTCACCTCGTCCACTCTCTCCGTGCTTGTTTAAAACCTGTCGCACCACCAACCTTTTCCAATCTGATGTAAAGTCATCGGCCTGGAATGTTAACTCTGCTCACATATGCTGCCAGGCCTGCTGAGTACTCCCAGCATTTTATTTATTTTTATTTCAAATTTCCAGCACCTGCAGTATCTGGCTTCTGCCCACCTACTCTAGTGTCTGCACAGCAATGGTGATGCTCAGGAGCAGAACACAAGCATAGCTAGTTAAGCCCCGTGTGTTTTGGAGCATTCATATCAGCTTCCAGACACATCAGTCAAGCACCATTGTTTTGAAGAGAATATTGAATATCACTTTGGAATTCCTTGCCAGGCAACTTAACTTGATTTCTTGACATGATGATACTTAATTTCCTTTCGGTAAATAGGATTTCACAAGTTCACAGATTATTTACTCATCAGAATTTTTTGGATGGATTTTTCTGAAGCCTCGATTTGTGACAACTTGCCCAGAAAATTAATGTGTTGAAGCCTGTCGTGCATCGGCATAGTAAATAAATTGTGTTGAAACAAAACAATAATTATCAGATCATGCAGCTCAATGAATAGATTCTCAGGTAATGCCTGAAGAATGTCTCTATCAAGAAATAAATAAAGCCTTTGAGACTTTAGCTCATTTAAGGTTGGTAGCATTCTATGCAAATAAATAATTGTGAAACAAGTAAATCTATGCACCAATGATTTCAATATTTAACAATCTTACTTCATCACTCTGGTTCCACAAAAAATGTAAAGGATTAGCTTGCCTCCATTATTGGGGTACCGAACCTTCCTTTGGACTAAATAAACTGTCTTGTGGTATGTTCGAATAGAACAAATTAAACTATTATGAATGTTATTGACAGACTGTTCAATACTTGATAGTCTCCTTCAGTGTGTTCAATACCAAGATTCCAGTGATCAGGGAGAAACTTTGTGTTCGCAGAACTCATAAAATGATACAGCACAGAAGGCAGGTATTTGGGCTGTTACGTCTGATCAGCTCAATAAAAGGCTTTCCCAGGTTTAACCAACCGGCAGTCCATGGGCCAGCTGCAACCCGCAGAGCCCCTCAATGTGACCCCCAGGGCCAGTTTTCAAAATTATGGTCAAACTGGAAAGTTGGTGTGAAAGTTTCTGCAAGCAGCTGCTCCACGAATCACAGGCCAGTCCTCTCCCAAGGTTGATGCTGGGCCGGCGTGAGTGCCGGGGCCCCGGCGGTGGGCAGGCACAAGGGCCGGGGCCCTAGGCAGGGGACGCTGGCTGCAGAGACCCAGATCATCAGAAGGGGAGTGCTGGTGAATGGGGAAGAGGCTGCCTGATGTGTGTGAGGGATTGAGTGAGTGAAGGCGTGCGGTGCAAGGGGGAGAGTGAGTGGGTGAAATTTTCCCCCCAAAATGACACAATGTCAGCCTCTGATTGAAAACCGGTGTATTCCTCTCCAGTAACAGAGCGTAGTTTTCAGACCAGATTTTCTGGCACTTAGTGCACAGAAAATCTGGGAGCGTGGTTTACACCATCGCTTTGGTGGGGCGGGCCTGATCGAGTAGGCAAGACCGGTTCCACCGAGAGCAGGCCACCATGTTTAAAAAGCAACCTGATCTGCATTTAAAATAAGTTCCCCCAACCCCACAATGGACATGGAGGACCACAGCCACAAGCTTCGGGGCGACCCCCACCACATGAGTATCGCAGACCTCTCTCCCCCATCCTTTCCCATGGCATCATCAGGGGTCTCCCCTTCCCTCCATCCCCTACAACTGAGCCCTCTTGCAGTGCCAACCTGGCAGATCCAGGGTTCCAGGGGCAGTGCCAGGACACTGCTCCGCTTATGTCTCTCAACCCTTTGGAGGGGGGGGAGGTTATACACACCCTCCATGCCCCCAGCATATTCATCACGAATGGTTCTTGTTTTTGAAAACCATAGAACATAGAACATTACAAAAATAATAAACAGCAGTGCCCCCCAAAACAGATCCTTGTGGTACACCACTAGTAACTGGACTCCAGTCTGAACATTTCCTATCAACCACCACCCTTTGTCTTCTTCCAGCTAGCCAATTTCTGATCCAAACTGCTAAATCACCCTGAATCCCATGCCTCCGTATTTTCTGCAGTAGCCTACCGTGGGGACCCTTATCAAACGCTTTACTGAAATCCATATACACCACATCAACTGCTTTACCCTCATCCACCTGTTTGGTCACCTTCTCAAAGAACTCAATATGGTTTGTGAGGCACGACCTACGCTTCACAAAACCGTGTTGACTATCTCTAATCAAATTATTCCTTTCCAGATGATTATACATCCTATTTTTTATAAACCTTTCCAAGATTTTGCCCACAACAGAAGTAAGGCTCACTGGTCTATAGTTACCGGGGTTGTCTCTACTTCCCTTCTTGAACAAGGGGACAACATTTGCTATCCTCCAGTCTTCTGGCACTATTCCTGTAGACAAAGATGACTTAAAGATCAAAGCCAAAGGCTCAGCAATCTCCCCCCTAGCTTCCCAGAGAATCCTAGGATAAATCCCATCCGGCCCAGGGGGCTTATCTATTTTCACACTTTCCAGAATTGCTAACACCACCTCCTTATGAACCTCAAGCCCTTTTGTCTAGTAGCCTGAATCTCAGTATTCTCCTCGACAACATTATCTTTTTCCTGTGTGAATACTGACGAAAAATATTCATTTAGCAGCTCTCCTATCTCCTCGGACTCCACGCACAACTTCCCGCTACTGTCCTTGACTGGCCCTACTCTTACCCTAGTCATTCTTTTATTCCTGACATATCTATAGAAAGCTTCAGGGTTATCCTTGGTCCTACCTGCCAAAGACTTCTCATGTCCCCTCCTGGCTCTTCTTAGCTCTCTCTTTAGGTCCTTCCTAGCTAACTTGTAACTCTCGAGCGCCCTAACTGAACCTTCATGTCTCATCTTTACATAAGCCTCCTTCTTCCTCTTGACAAGTGTTTCGACTGCTTTAGTAAACCATGGTTCCTTTGCTCGACCACTTCCTCCCTGCCTGACAGGTACATACTTATCAAGGACGCGCAGTAGCTGTTCCTTGAACAAGCTCCACGTTTCCATTGTGCCCATCCCCTGCAGTTTTCCTCTCCATCCGATGCATCCTAAGTCTTGCCTCATCACATCATAATTGCCTTTCCCCCAGATATAACTCTTGCCCTGCGGTATATACCTATCCCTTTCATTCACTAAAGTAAACGTAATCGAATTGTGGCCACTATCACCAAAGTGCTCACCTACCTCCAAATCTAATACCTGTCCTGGTTCATTACCCAGTACCAAATCCAATACGGCACCACCTCTCGTTGGCCTATCTACATACTGTGTCAGGAAACCCTCCTGCACACATTGGACAAAAACGGACCCATCTAAAGCACTCGAATTATAGCTTTTCCAGTCAATATTTGGAAAGTTAAAGTCCCCATAACAACTAACCTGTTGCTTTCGCTCCTATCCAGAAGCATCTTTGCAATCCTTTCCTCTGCATCTCTGGAACTTTTCAGAGGCCTATAGAAAACCCCTAACAGGGTGACCTCTCCTTTCCTGTTTCTAACCTCAGCCCATACTACGTCAGTAGACGAGTCCTCATCAAACGTCCTTTCTGCCACCGTAATACTGTCCTTGACTAACAATGCCATCCCTCCCCCTCTTTTACCACCTTCCCTGAGCTTACTGAAATATCTAAACCCCGGCACCTGCAACAACCATTCTTGTCCCTGCTCTATCCATGTCTCCGAAATGGCCACAACATCGAAGTCCCATGTACCAACTCATGCCGCAAGTTCACCCACCTTATTCCGGATGCTGCTGGCATTGAAGAAGACACACTTTAAACCACCTTCCTGCCTGCCGGTACACTCCTGCAACTTTGAAACCTTACTCATGACTTCATTACTCTCAACCTCCTGTATACTGGAGCTACAATTCAGGTTCCCAAGCCCTTGCTGAACTAGTTTAAACCCTCCTGAAGAGCATCAGGAAATCTCCCCCCCAGGATATTGGTACCCCTCTGGTCCAGGTGTGGACCATCCCGTTTGTAGAGGTCCCACCGACCCCAGAATGAGCCCCAATTATCCAGAAATCTGAAACCCTCCCTCCTGCACCATCCTTGTAGCCACGTGTTCAACTCCTCTCTCTCCCTATTCCTCGTCTCGCTAGCACGTGGCATGGGTAACAACCCAGAGATAATAACTCTGTTTGTCCTTGATCTAAGTTTCCACCCTAGCTCCCTGAATTCCTGCCTTACATCCCTATCCCTTTTCCTACCTATGTCATTGGTACCTATGTGGACCACGACTTGGGACTGCTCCCCCTCCCCCTTAAGGATCGCGAAAACACGATCCGGGACATCACGGACCCTAGCACCTGGGAGGCAACACACCAACAGCGAGTCTCTCTCGTTCCCCAGAATCTCCTATCTATCCCCCTAACTATGGAGTCTCCAATGACTAATGCTCTGCTCCTCTCCCCCCTGCCCTTCTGAGCAACAGGGACAGACTCTGTGCCAGAGACCTGTACCCCATGGCTTACCCCCTGGTAAGTCCCCTCCCCCCCCCAACAGTATTCAAAGCGGTATATTTGTTACTAAGGGGAACGACCACAGGGGATCCCTGTACTGACTGCTTCCTCCCAGCCCCTCTCACCATCACCCATCTATCTTTATTCTTCAGAGTAACTACATCAAGCTTCTATCTATGACCACCTCTGCCTCCCGAATGATCCGAAGTTAATCCAGCTTCAGCTCCAGTTCCCTAATACGGTTTCTGAGGAGCTGGAGATGGGTGCACTTCCCACAGATGAAATCAGCAGGGACACTGACGGCGTCCCTCACCTCAAACATTCTGCAGGAGGAACATTGCACTACCTTCCCTGCCATCTCCTCTAGATAAAAAAAGAAAAAGAAAGAAAGATCTTACCTGTTATTCACTCCCCTTCTCAGCAAGCACTCACTCAGCAACCTCTGCGCCCCGCACGATAACACCTGAGGGAAAATAAAAGAAAAACTACTTACCAGTCACCAGCCAATCCCTTACCTGCAGGCTGTGACATCACGGTTCAACTTGTTTCTACTTCTACCTGCCCTCGAGCCTTCCTCTTGATCTTTACAGCGGTTGGGTTTTTTTGCTTAGAGGAGGGGGTAGGGTGGGAAACACTGAAGACGTTTTTTGGGTTTAAGTGTCACTTGACAACAGCTCCTCCACAAACCACCTTCAAGTTAGAGTGACCGCACCGGACATATGCAAATTTTCCCCGCAACAGCCAATCAGCAGCTCCGCTCTACTGCCCTCTGCTGGATGCTTGCCTAACCAGTAGTGATTAACGTCAGCATGATGTCACGCGGACTGGGTGGGCGGATAAGATATGGGCAGGCTTTATGGCATCAGGCCAAGTAAGACGATGTTAAAATATTATAATGTATGAAAATCAGGTTTACGCTACAGTTGGGGGGGATGGGGATGATCTCAAATCGAGATCTCGCTGGCGCAAATAGAGTTATGGCCTTGTCGTAAAATTTAGCAGCCAGAACAGGATTTGCCCGCGGCGAACATGCCCTCCAGATTCCGCCCAGTCCCTGTGGGAGAATGTGAGTTTGTGTGCACAGGAGAGAGTGAGCGGGAGTGCACACACATGGGTGAGAATGAGCGAGCGGGCGTGCACGGGAGACAGCGAGCAGGCAAGCGCGTGGGAGAGAGTGAGCAAGCGGGAGTGCATGTGAGCGACTGTGAGTGCACGCGCACAGGGGAAAGTGAGTGGTAGTGCATGCGCATGGGAGAGTGAGCGGGAGTGCGCACATGGGAGAGTGAGTGGGAGTGCGCACAGGGGAAAGTGAATGGGAGTGCACACATGGGAGAGTGAGTGGGAGTGCGCACGGGAAAGTGAGTGGGAGTGCATGCGCGTGGGAGAGTGAGTGGGAGTGCGCACGGGAAAGTGAGTGGGAGTGCATGCGCATGGGAGAGTGAGTGCGATGGCGAGTGTTGGAGTGCCGCGCGGGAGAGAGTACGTGTAGGAGAGTGAACGAATGTGCGCCTGCGTGGGAGAGAGTGAGCGAATGTGTGGAAGATTGTGTGTGTGCGTGTCTCTTTTACTCCCAGTCTCAGGTTTCTCAATCACTAACCATCACACATCAGCATTAACTCATACCCACTCACTGGGTGTGGAGACAGCTGTGACAAGAAATCAGTGTCATCCTCAGACTCGAGGCCTGGGGTATCCTGAGATACCCCAGGGCTGGTGTCTAAGCTGCTCTCGTTGTCTGTGGCCAGTTCACGGGGAGGCTCCGGCTGTGGCACTGGCTGGGGAGGGGGACAACGATGTACCGGCCCCAACTCCTACAAGACAAGACGCATGTTAGACCAGTGGGGAGTAGTGATCGTGGGGGTGAGGGTGGTGTTTGAGGGGTGCGGTGTTGACACATTTGCCACGGGAAGCCGCAACTCAGCGGGGTCTCACTTCCTCGCCCGTGGCTGAACTCCACCCCGGTGACCTCCCTAACTGAGGTCTGGTTAGGGAGGCGATCAGAGCGTCCCGTGCATGTTGGCCCTGGCGCACAAATTGTGCGGTCTGCCTGGGCCCAATGTCCTGCCCATCCTCCTCCTCCAGCACGTGGCCTCTCTGCCGTACGATGTTGTGGAGGACGCAGCAGGCCACCACGATGCAGGCGACCCAATCAGCATCATAAGTGGTCCAGGCACCTGAACTGCATCTTCAGGAAGCCGAAGCACCGCTTGACAGCGCTCCTGGACGCTGCATGGACATCGTTGTAGATGTTCTCCGCATCGGTTGGTGGCCTCCGGATAGGCGTCATCAGCCACGACTGCAGCGGATAACCCTTGTCACCCTGGAGCCAACCCCACCCCCCCCCCCATCCCCTCTCCAGCTGGGGGGGGGGAGGGGGGGTGCGTCTTAAACATGTCAGGATTCGTCGAGTGTGTGGATGAAGGCATCGTGCACACTGCCTGGGTACCAGGCACAGACATGTATAATGCGCAGTTGATAGTCACATAGCAGCTGCACGTTCATCTTGTGGAACCCCTTTCGGTTTATGTAGAGCGGCATGTCATCTGCAGGTTCTCCTAAGGAGACATGTATTCCGCCGATCACCCGCTGGACCCGGGCATGTCGGCGATGGTGGCGAACCCTGCTGCCCGGGCAACCTAGTTGGCTCGGCCCACATTGAAATGAATGTAGTGAGGCTCCTGGGCATATAGGTCGTCTGTGACGGCGCGAATGCACCTGTGCACCGAGGTCTGTGAGATTCCCGACAGGTCCCCACTCGGCACCTGGAAGGACCCCGTGGTGTAAATGTTCAGGGCGAGCGTCACGTTGACAGCCACCGGGAGTGCGTCCTCTCCCATACTCCTGCGATGCCAAGTGTGCCATGGTTTTGCAGATATGTCGCACTGTCTCCCTGCTCGGCCGGAGTCTTCAACGGCATGTCCCCATGCCCAATCAGGTCCACCGTGCCAAATGGTGGCCCTGGTTGGCACTGCGGACTCTGCCCCCGCATGTCACCTCCCTCCCATCTCCACACTCCTGGCCCGGTCGGTGCCCAGCACCGTAGCTATGCCGGTCCGTGACTTGACACCGCCCCAGTCACCGGGGGGGGGGGGTGGGGGGGGGGGTCCACTCTGGCCACTCGGCCTATTCCCCCATCACCCCCCCTCCCCTCCGGCCTGGCAGGGCCACACCCGCCCCGGCCAGTGTCCGGCCCGACAACGCACAGCCGCTCCTCTCTGTGTCCTACCTCCTCTCCCTCATCAACCACGACAAAGGTTTCACGCTTTTTAAAAGCATAAGTGAATCGCACCGTCGGGTACTCGGCCCATTGGAGGAGGAGAATCGGGGAGGCTCCGGAGAATATCGGGTCAGACCCATGAATGATATGCAAACAATGTTTACTCTACGTGCGCTCTGGACCGCATTGACGCTGTGTCGAGGTGACGGAGAATTGCGATTTGGCATCAAGTCGCTGCCCGCCGCAATTTGGGTGTCGGAACCTATTCTCCGCCCAATCGCGATTCCTGGTTTCGGCGGCAGCCAACAATCAATCCCTCCCATTATCTTTCCAAAATTGCCCATCCGCTCCTTGAATGAGAAAAAAAATGGAAATGTGCTCCCCCAACCCAAGTGAAAAAGTGGAGACGGCTGAGCTTCCATTAGTCCCACTCCCCTAGCCTATGGCAACAGTCCTGCGTGCATTTTTCTGTCAAGCATTTAGTTAATTTCCTTTTGAAAGTTACTGCTGAATCAGTTTCCATCACCCTTTCGAAGAGTGCATTCCAGATCACGATAATTCACTCCACTAAAGAAAACTCCCCAGCTTACCTGTTTCTTTTGCTGATCACCTTAAGTCTGTGTTCTCTGATTAACATCTCCTCCTGCCGTTGGAACTAGTTTCTTCCTTTGTACTCTTATTGAAACCCATTATAATTTTGAACTAGGCCTACATTGTTCAGCAGAGAACAATGCCAGCTTCTCTCATTCCCCCACATAACCAGTGTCCCTAATTCCTGATGCCATAAATTTCCCCTGTGCCCTCTCCAAGACCTTGATGTGCTTCCTGAACTGAGATGTCTAGAGTTGAACACATTCCAGCTGTGGCTTAACTAATGATTTTATTAAGATTTAGCCGGTGCGCATTTGTACTCCATTTGTAAAGCCAAGGATTCCATATGTTCTTTTCAGCGGCCTTATCAAATTATCCTGACACCTTCAAAGATTTGTGTATGTTAACCTTCTGTTGCTGTTGCTGGCTTCTATTGCTGCACACCTTTTACATTTTTACAAGAGTTACATGAACACTGCCTGAACTTGTGATGTGCAAACGTTACCAGTTTTCTGACTTGATAAGTCATTCCTTAAAGCACTGCAAACAAATAGGAAATTCTGTCACCAGATACAAAATGCAATCATAGGTTTGCTATCCCTTTTCAATAATATAAACTGGGGATTATCATTTAGGTGAGATGACATTTCCATGTTCTGTTGTAAATTCATTACACTGAATCTCCACTTCATGCCTACAATTATCTGTTGTCAGTAAACACAAGACATTTTTGTTTCCATCAAGCATTGCTTTCTCCCCACTGTAAACCCATTTAGTGTTTAAACTGTTTTAAAATTGTAAAACAGCTTACGACCTTTTTCATTCTTCGATGCGCTTTTTAAAAGTCTGCTTACCAATGCTCAGTTTGGGTTCTGCCATGGCCACTCGGATCCAGACCTATCACAGACTAAGTTCAGACTTGAGCAGTAGCGAGGTGAGAATGACTGCCCTTGACATCAAGTCAGCATTCAGCTGAATGTGGCATCAAGGAACCCGAGCAAAACTGAAGTCAATGAATATCACGGACGAAATCTCACCACTGGCTGGAGTCAGACCTGACACAAAGGAAGATGTTGTGACTGTTGGAGGCCAATCAGGTCAGCCCTGGACCTTGCCATAGGTGGTCCTCAGCTCAGTGTGCTAGGCCCAACATCTTTATCTACTTCATCAATTACCTTTCCTCCAATAAAAGATCAGAAGTGGGGATGTTTGCTGATGATGGCACGGTTTCAGTTGCATTCTCAATTGCTTAAATAATGAAGCAGTCTGTAGTACCCATTTGAAAGAAAGATTTGTATTTATAGAGCAATTTTCTCAACCACTGGAGACCTCAAAAGGACTTTACAGCATCAAAGTACTTTTGAAGTGTAGTCACTGTTGTTTTTCTTATTCATTCATGGGATGTGGGTGTCATTGGCTACGCCAGCAATTATTGACCATACGTAATTACCCTTGAGAAGGTGGTGGTGAGCTCCCTTCTTTAAATGCTGCAGTCCATGAGGTGTAGGTACACCCACAGTGCTGTTAAAGAAGGAGCTCCAGGATTCTAATCCAGTGACAGTGAAGGAACAGTGATATACTTCCAAGTCAGAATGATGAGTGACTTGGAGGGGAACATGCAGGTGATGGTGTTTCCATGTGCTTTGATCCTTCCAGATGATAGCAGTCATGGTTTTGGCTACTTGTGACTTGTCAGTCCAAGCCTAAATATTGTCCAGCTCCTGCTGCATTTGGACATGGCCTACTTCAGTATCTGAGGAGTTGCGACCACCTGCCCTTCTCATCTTGTGATGGAAGAAAGGTAATTGATGCAGCAGTCGAAAATGATTGGGCCTAAGACTCTACCCCAAGGAACTCCTGCAGTGATGCCGTCAAATTGAGATTTTTGATCTCTCACAACCATAGCCACCCTCCTTTGTGCTAACCAGCGAAGAGTTATCTCCCTGATTCCCAAGGACTCTTTGATGCCATACTCGGTCAAATGCTGCCACTCTCGTCTCACCTCAGCCTGTTTTGTCCATGTTTGAACCAAGGCTGTAATGAGGTCAAGAGCTAAGTGACCCTAATAGAACCCAACCTGAATGTCGGTGAGTAGGTTATTTCTGAACAGGTGTCGCCGAAAGCGCAGTTGATGACCCCCACCTTCACTTTATTGATGATCGAGTGTAAACTGATGGATGTTAATTGGACTGGCTGGATTTGTTCAGGACATAGAACTCAAGACGTTCGACTACATGAAAGACAAAACAGTCCTGCTTGTTCAGTACACTATGTACCATATCACTCACTTTACCACATTGCTATGTCGATGCCAGTTTTGTAGCTGTGCTGGAACAGGTTGGATAGGGGTGTGACAAGTGACGAGGGGTGGCACAATGGCACAGTGGTTAGCACTGCTGCCATAGCTCCAGGGTCACAAGTTCAATTCTGGCCTCGGGTGACTGTCTGTGGAGTTTGCACTTTCTCCCCGTATCTGCGTGGGTTTCCTCCGGGTGCTCCCGTTTCCTCCCACAGTTCCAAAGATGTGCAGGTTAGGTGGATTGGCCATGCTAAATTGACCCTTCCTGTCCAAAAGGTTAGGTAGGGTTACTGGGTTACAGGGATAGGGTGGAGACGTGGGCTTAAGCAGGGTGCTGTTTCGAAGGGCCAATGCAGACTTGATGTGCTGAATGGCCTCCTGCACTGTAAATTCTATGATTCTGTGAAGCACAGGTTCTTAAGTGCTATTAGTACTATTTCCAGAATATTGTCAGGACCCATAGCCTTTGCAGTATCCAGTGTCTTCAGCCATTTCTTGATATCACATGGAATGAATCGCCTTGGGTAAAGACTGATACATGTGATGTTGTGGACCTCTGGTGGAGACCGAGATGGATCATTCACTTGGGATTTCATTTTGTTTTTAATGTACTTTATTACAACATGCGTAAAACAGCAACAAATAAAATACAGACTCCATAAAAATCATAGCCCACAGTTTGGACAATTTTTCCCCTTTTATCCCCCCCCCCCCCCCACATAAACCACAATCAGTAAGGATAAACAACAACACCTCCTCCACGATAGTCCTCAATACCGCAGCCCCGCAACGCTGCATACTTAGCCCCCTACTATACTCCCTATACACACACACACGTGATTGTGTGGCAAAATTTGACTCCAACTCCATCTACAAGTTTGCTGATGACACTACCGGCGAGGGTCGGATCTCGAACAACGATGAGTCACAATGCAGGAGGGAGATAGAGAGGTGGAGTGGTATAACGACAACAATCTCTCCCTCAATGTCAGCAAAACTATGGAACTGGTCATTGACTTCAGGAAGCTAAGTATCGTACACACCTCTGTCTGCATCAATGGTGCTGAGGTGGAGTGGTTGACAGCTTCAAATTCCTCGTTGTGCACATCACTAACACTCTGTCCTGGTCCACCCACGTCGACTTACAACCAAGTAAGCACAACAGCGCCTATACTTTCTCAGGAAACGAAGAAACTTCGGCATGTCCATATTGACTCTTACCAACTTTTACAGATGCACCGTAGAAAGCATCCTATCTGGCTGCATCACAGCCTGGTATGGCAACTGCTCGGCCCAAGATGTAAGAAACTTCAGACAGTTGTGAACTCAGTCCAGTCCATCACGTGACCCCCACCTCCCATCCATTGACTCTGTCTACACCTCCAGCTGCCTTGGGAAACAGTAACTTCATAGAAGCCTGCTTGTGACAATAAGTGATGATTATTATTATTAAAACTGGCAGCATAATCAAAGACCCCTCCCACCTGGCTTATTCACTCTTCCAACTTCCATCGGGCAGGTGATACAAAAGTCTGAGAACACGCACTAACATATTCAAAAACAGCTTCTTCCCCGCTGTTACCAGACTCCTAAACAGCCCTCTTATGGACTGACCTCTCTTCACACATTTTCTACGGGCAGCACGGTTGCACAGTTGATAGCATGGTTGCTTCACAGTGCCAGGGTCCTAGGTTCAATTCCTGGCGGAGTCTGCATGTTCTCCCCGTGTCTGCGTGGGTTTCCTCTGGGTGTTCCCGTTTCCTCCCACAGTCCAAAGACGTGCAGGTTAGGTGGATTGGCCATGCTAAACTGCTCTTAGTGTCCAAAACGTTTAGGTGGGGTTACGAGGATAGGGTGGAGGTGGGGCTTAACTGGGGTGCTCTTTCGAAGGGCCAAAGCAGACTCGATGGGCCAAATGGCCTCCTGAACTGTAAGTTCTATGTCCTATGTTCTCTACTGAGTAGTACTGCACTCCCGTATGCTTCACCCAATGCCTTTTTCTATGTATTTACATTATGTATGAATGTTTGCCCTATGTTTTTTATTCATGTATGGAATGATCTGTCTGGATGTACGTAGAACAATACTTTTCACTGTACCTCGATACAATAAAACAAATCCAATCCAATCCAATGAATTCACCCACCTCCAGAAGCTCCGGCACTTCCGATATCCCAGAAATCACCACCATTGGGTCCTGCTTGACCTCCACCCCCACTATCTTCGACAACGTCCTAAACACCGTCTCTCCAGTGTCTCCGCCCACGCTTCCCGCACCCATCGGCCACCCCCTGGAAGAATCCACTCATCCTTGCCCGAGAATTATGTATCCTATGCCCCACCTTGAACTGAATCAAGCTCACCCTCACGCAGGAGGAGGTTGAATTCACCCTCCGCATCGCCTCACACACAGTCCCCAGCCTATTACCCCCCCAACTCCTCCCATTTATTCTTAATCCTCACCACTTGTGCCCCACCCTGCTCCCCCAACCACCCGTATATATCTCCAATCCTACCCTCCCCCCAACTCATCCGGGAGTATCAGTTGCTCAAATAAGGTGTACTTCGGCAACTTGAGAAACGCCCTCCACTGTTTCTGTGCAAAGTCCCACACGTGCATAAATCTAAACTCACTACCCCTCGGCAACTCAAACCTCTCAAAGAACAAAGAAAAGTACAGCACAGGAACAGACCCTTCGGCCCTCCAAGCCTGCGCTGACCATGCTGCCCGTCCAAACTAAAATCTTCTACACTTCCGGGGTCCATATCCCTCTATTCCCATCATATTCATGTATTTGTCAAGATGCCCCTTAAACGACACTATCGTCCCTGCTTCCACCACCTGCTCCAGCAGCGAGTTCCAGGCACCCACTACCCCCTGTGTAAAAACCTTGCCTCATACATCTCTAAAACTTGCCCCTTGCACCTTAAACCTATGCCCCCTAGTAATTGACCCCTCTACTCTGGGAAAAAGTCTCTGACTATCCACTCTGTCTATGCCCCTCATAATTTTGTAGTCCTCTCTCAGGTCGCCCCTCAACCTTCTTCGTTCCAGTGAGAACAAACCAAGTTTAGTCAACCTCTCATAGCTAATACCCTCCATATCCTAATGCCCTCCATACCAGGCAACATCCTGGTAAATCTCTTCTGCACCCTCTCTAAAGCCTCCACACCCTTCTGGTAGTGTGGCGACCAGTATTGAACACTATACTCCACGTGTGGCCTAACTAAGGTTCTGTACAGCTGCAACATGACTTGCCAATTTTTATGCTCAATGCTCCGGCCAATGAAGGCAAGCATGCCGTATGCCTTCTTGACTACCTTCTCCACCTGTGTTGCCCCTTTCAATGACCTGTGGACCTGTACACCAAGATCTCTTTGACTGTCAATACTCTTGAGGGTTCTACCATTCACTGTATATTCCCTACCTGTATTAGACCTTCCAAAATTCATTACCTCACATTTGTCTGGATTAAACTCCATCTGCCATCTCGCCGCCCAAGTCTCCAAACGATCTAAATCCTGCAAATCCTATGACAGACCTTATCGCTATCCGCAATTCCACCAACCTTTGTGTCGTCCGCAAACTTACTAATCAGACCAGTTACATTTTCCTCCAAATCATTGATATATACTATGAACAGCAAAGGTCCAGCACTGATCCCTGCAGAACACCATTAGTCATAGCCCTCCAATCAGAAAAGCACCCTTCCATTGCTACTCTCTGCCTTCTATGATCTAGCCAGTTCTGTATCCATCTTGCCAGCTCACCTCTGATCTCGTGTGACTTCACCTTTTGTACCAGTCTGCCGTGAGGGACCTTGTCAAAGGCCTTACTGAAGTCCATATAGACAACATCCACTGCCTCAGCCATCTTTGTGACCTCCTCGAAAAACTCTATCAAGTTAGTGAGACACAACTTCCCCTTCACAAAGCCGTGCTGTCTCTTGCTAATACGACCCCTTGCTTCCAAATGGTGGTAGATCCTGTCTCGAATAATTCTCTCCAGTAATTTCCCTACCACTGACGTAAGGCTCACCAGCCTGTAGTTCCCTGTATTATCCTTACTACCCTTCTTCAACAAAGGAACAACATTGGCTATTCTCCAGTCCTCCGGGACATTACCTGAAGACAGTGAGGATCCAAATATTTCTGTCAAGGCCTCAGCAATTTCCTCTCTTGCTCCTTCAGTATTCTGGGGGTACACCCCATCAGGCCCTGGGGACTTATCCACCTTAATATTTTTCAAGACGCCCAATACCTCGTCTTTTTAGATCTCAATGTGACCCAGGCTATCTACACCCCCTTCTCCAGACTCAACATCCACCAATTCCTTCTCTTTGGTGAAAACTGATGCAAAGTATTCATTTATTACCTCGCCCATTTCCTCTGGCTCCACACATAGATTCCCTTGCCTATCCGTCAGTGGGCCAACCCTTTCCCTGGCTACCCTCTTGCTTTTTATGTATGTGTAAAAAGCCTTGGGATTTTCCTTAACCCTATTTGCCAATGACTTTTCGTGCCCTCTTCTAGCCCTCCTGACTCCTTGCTTCAGTTCCTTCCTACTTACCTTATATTCCACACAGGCTTCGTCTGCTCCCAGCCTTCTAGCCCTGACAACTGCCTCCTTTTTCTTTTTGATGAGGCCTACAATATCCCTCGTTATCCAAGGATCGCGAAATTTGCCATATTTATCCTTCTTCCTCACGGGAACATGCTGGTCCTGAATTCCTTTCAACTGACATTTGAAAGCCTCCCACATGTCAGATGTTGACTTGCCCTCAAACATCCACCCCCAATCTATGTTCTTCAGTTCCCGCCTAATATTGTTATAATTAGCCTTCCCCCAATTTAGCACATTCACCCTAGGCCACTCTTATCCTTGTCCACCAGCTCATTAAAACTTACTGAATTGTGGTCACTGTTTCCAAAATGCACCCCACTGAAACTTCTACCACCTGGCCGGGCTCATTCCCCAATACCAGGTCCAGTACAGCCCCTTCCCTAGTTGGACTATCTACATATTGTTTTAAGAAGCCCTCCTGGATGCTCCTTACAAACTCTGCCCTGTCCAAGCCCCGAGCACGAAGTGAGTCCCAGTCAATATTGGGGAAGTTAAAGTCTCCCATCACAACAACCCTGTTGCTTTTACTCCTTTCCAAAATCTGCCTCCCTATCTGCTCCCCTATCTCCCGCTGGCTGTTGGGAGGCCTGTAGTAAACCCCCAACATTGTGACTGCACCCCTCGTATTCCTGATCTCTACCCATATAGTCTTGCTGCCCTCTGAGGTGTCCTCCTGCAGTACAGCTGTGATATTCTCCCTAACCAGTAGCGCAACTCCTCCACCCCTTTTACCTCCCCCTCTATCCCCCCTGAAACATCTAAATCCTGGAATGTTTAGCTGCCAATCCTGTCCTTCCCTCAATCAGGTCTCTGTGATGGCAACAACATCATAGTTCCAAGTACTAATCCAAGCTCTAAGTTCATCTGCCTTACCTGTTATACTTCTTGCATTAAAACATATGCACTTCAGGCCACCAGTCCCGCTGTTTTTAGCAACATCTCCCTGTGTGCTCTTCCTCAGAGCCATAGTGGCCCTATTTCCTAGTTCTCCCTCAATGTTTTCACCTTCTGACCTATTGCTCCGGTACCCACCCCCCTGCCATACTAGTTTAAACCCTCCCGTGTGACACTAGCAAATTTCACGGCCAGGATATTTATGCCTCTCCAGTTTAGATGCAACCTGTCCTTCTTATACAGGTCACACCTGCCCCGGAAGAGCTCCCAGTGGTCTAGATAAGTGAAACCCTCCCTCCTACACCAGCTGTTTAGCTGCTCTATCTTCCCATTTCTAGCCTCACTGGCACGTGGCACAGGGAGTAATCCCAAGATTACAACCCTTGAGGACCTGTCTTTTAACTTTCTGCCTAGCTCCCTGAACTCCTGCTGCAGGACTTCATGCCCCTTCCTGCCTATGTCGTTGGTACCAATATGTACCACAACCTCTGCCTGTTTGCCCTCCCCCTTCAGGATGCCTGCTATCCATTCTGAGACATCCTGGCACCAGGGTGGCAACATACCATCCTGGAGTCTCTTTCATGTCCACAGAAGTACCTATCTGTGCCCCTGACTAGAGTCCCCTATCACTAAATCTCTTCTGTGCTTTGACCCTCTCTGCTGAACATCAGAGCCAGCCGTGGTGCCACTGCTCTGGCTGCTGCTGTTTCCCCCCCGACAGTATTCAAAGGGGTATACCTGTTCGAGAGGGGGACAACCACAGGGGATTCCTGCACTGACAGCCTGCCCCTTCTGGTGATCACCCATTTCTCTGCCTGCACCTTGGGTGTGACCACATTTATATAACTGCTATCTATGACGCTTTCCGCCACCTGCATGCTCCTAAGTGCATCCAACTGCTGCTCCAACCGAACCATGTGGTCTGTGACGAGCTCCAGTTGGGTGCACTTTCTGCAGATGTAGCCATCCGGGATGCTGGAATTCTCCCGGACCTGCCACATCTCACAGTCAGAGCACTGTACCCCTGTAATTGACATTGCGTTAATTAATTAGTAAATTAAATTTTAAAATAAATAAAAGTTACTGTTAACCATATGTCTCCTAGCACTAGATTTCTACTATAAATGTAAATGCTAAATACAGTACTCTCCGATCTCTGGCTTCGATACCCCTCTAAATTATGATTAAGTAATTAATTATGTTTAATTAGTTTAACAATGTTTAATTTTTAAATTTAGTGCAGATTCCCTATCAGCCAATCAGGTCACAGCTTTTCTGTGACATTACTTTTCAGTTCCCCCCCCTCCCAGTCGGATCACTGAGAATAGCAGAATATCTATCACTTGCCTATTCTCAAGCTGCTCCCCGGCTTTCTCTCTCTCTCTTGCTCCCGAAAATGAAGGCTGCTGGAACATGCGGGTAAGATTTTATATCACCTACCTTCCCAGGGTGCTCCCTGGTTTTCTCCCTGCTTCCCAGAGTGCACTCTTGATCTCTCCCTGCAGATTACCAGTTACAAAGCCAAACGAAGGAAACAGAACAAAATGGGAAACAGCACCTCCTCCCACTCCGCGCCGAATTACCACATTGCCCAAATTACCAAGTTCCAATTCCCACTCTGACTGTGTCTCACTCACTCGGGCTGTGTCTCCTTCACCTGCGTAAAGCTTACTGAGTGATTTTTCTGTCTGTCTTTTATACAAAACTCAGCTGTCCACCTTGACTATCTCATGCAGCAAATGTCCATGCTCCTTCTCCTATCCCTGTGCGCCTTGAACAAGATAATCTCTCCTCAAATTACCGCCTTCAATGTCTCCCAGAACGTGGCCGCCGACACCTCCCCTTCCCAATCCAATCCATTCACCCACCTCCAGAATCTCCGGCACTTCCGATACCCCATAAATCGGAGGAGTTGGGGGGTAACAGGCTGGGGACTGTGGTGCGAGCCGATGCGTAGGGTGAACTCAACCTCCTCCTGCGTGAGGATGAGCTTGATTCAGTTCAAGGTGGGGCATAGGATACATAGTTCTCGGGCAAGGATGAGTGGATTCTTCCAGGGGGTGGCCAAGGGGTGCGAAAAGTGTCGGCGGGACACCGGAGATCCACGTAATCCCCAATCGGCAGCCTCACCTTTTCGCAAAATCCCTTACATGCCAAAGGGCAGCACGGTGGCACAGGGGTTACCACTGCTGCTTCATGCCGCCGTGGTCCCCGGTTCGATCCCAGCTGTGGGTCACTGTCCGTGTGGAGTTTGCACGTTCTCCCCATGTTTGCGTGGTTTTCACCCCTACAATCCAAAGATGTGCAGGGTAGGTGGATTGGCCACGCTAAATTGCCCCATAATTGGACAAAATGAATTGGCTACTCTAAATTTATTTTAAAAGAAGACCCAAACCTGGCCTCCATCCCAGCCTCCAAACCTGCCCGAGCTAGCCTCACCTCCAGTCAATCTGGCACAAGATCCAAAATCACAATTCCCGCATCCTCAATTGATAATCAGTTCTAGAGTACACTGTATACACATGCGAGAAGAAAGAAATGCCACCCCCCCCCCCCGAGTTTCTGAACTCCACAGATCAACCATTCCCATTCGGTCCATAAACCCCCCCAACTCCTTCGCCATCCTCATCCTTGCAATTGACTTGGTATTCGACCTTCCACTTCGGCTCCATCACACAATTAAAATCTCCACCCATAATCAGTTGGTGCGTATGCAAGTCCGGCATCGCTCCCACTAACCCCTTTACGAACCCCGCGTCGTACCAATTGGGCGTATATACATTGAATAGCACCACCGGCGAGCCCTCCAATACCCCACTCACTATCACATATCTTCCCTCCCAGATCCTGCATTTCCCTGGCCCCCACAAACCCCGTCCTTTTGTTCAACAAAATGGCCACCCCTCTACGTCTTTGAATCAAACCCCAAACCAAATACTTGTCCCACCCATCCCTTCTTCAGCCTAAACTGATCCTTCAGCCGGAGGTGAGTCTCCTGCAGAAAAATTACCTCCGCTTTCAAACTCCTCAAGTGCATAAAAACCCGGACATTTCATGACACGATTCTGACCGGAGGCTTACACCTCCATTCCGAACTACCATCCACCATCATCCCCCACTGGTTCACCTCACTCGATACCGCCCTGAACCGGGCCCATCCAAGATGGCCTCCTCTCCGCCCATGACCATGCTCAGCCTCCAACTCTGCCACGTCGCAATCATAGAACATAGAACAATACAGCGCAGTACAGGCCCTTCGGCCCACGATATTGCACCGAAACAAAAGCCATCTAAACTACACTATGCCATTATCATCCATATGTTTATCCAATAAACTTTTAAATGCCCTCAATGTTGGCGAGTTCACTACTGTTGCAGGTAGGGATTTCCACGGCCTCACTACTCTTTGCGTAAAGAACCTACCTCTGACCTCTGTCCTATATCTATTACCCCTCAGTTTAAAGCTATGTCCCCTCATGCCAGCCATATCCATCCGCGGGAGAAGGCTCTCACTGTCCACCCTATCCAACCCCTTGATCATTTTGTATGCCTCTATTAAGTCTCCTCTTAACCTTCTTCTCTCCAACGAAAACAACCTCAAGTCCATCAGCCTTTCCTCATAAGATTTTCCCTCCATACCAGGCAACATCCTGGTAAATCTCCTCTGCACCCGCTCCAAAGCCTCCACGTCCTTCCTATAATGCGGTGACCAGAACTGTACGCAATACTCCAAATGCGGCCGTACCAGAGTTCTGTACAGCTGCAACATGACCTCCCGACTCCGGAACTCAATCCCTCTACCAATAAAGGCCAGCACTCCATAGGCCTTCTTCACAACCCTATCAACCTGGGTGGCAACTTTCAGGGATCTATGTACATGGACACCTAGATCCCTCTGCTCATCCACACTTTCAAAAACTTTACCATTAGCCAAATATTCCGCATTCCTGTTATTCCTTCCAAAGTGAATCACCTCACACTTCTCGACATTAAACTCTATTTGCCACCTCTCAGCCCAGCTCTGCAGCTTATCTATATCCCTCTGTAACCTGCTACATCCTTCCACACTATCGACAACACCACCGACTTTAGTATCGTCTGCAAATTTACTCACCCACCCTTCTGCGCCTTCCTCTAGGTCATTGATAAAAATGACAAACAGCAACGGCCCCAGAACAGATCCTTGTGGTACTCCACTTGTGACTGTACTCCATTCTGAACATTTCCCATCAACCACCACCCTCTGTCTTCTTTCAGCTAGCCAATTTCTGATCCACATCTCTAAATCACCCTCAATCCCTAGCCTCCGTATTTTTTGCAATAGCCTACCGTGGGCAACCTTATCAAACGCTTTGCTGAAATCCATATACACCACATCAACTGCTCTACCCTCGTCTACCTGTTCAGTCACCTTCTCAAAGAACTCAATAAGGTTTGTGAGGCATGACCTACCCTTCACAAAGCCATGCTGACTATCCCTGATCATATTATTCCTATCTAGATGATTATAAATCTTGTCTCTTATAATCCCCTCCAAGACTTTACCCACTACAGACGTGAGGCTCACCGGTCTATAGTTGCCGGGGTTGTCTCTGCTCCCCTTTTTGAACAAAGGGACCACATTTGCTGTCCTCCAGTCCTCTGGCACTATTCCTGTAGCCAATGATGACGTAAAAATCAAAGCCAAAGGTCCAGCAATCTCTTCCCTGGCCTCCCAGAGAATCCTAGGATAAATCCCATCAGGTCCCGGGGACTTATCTATTTTCAGCCTGTCCAGAATTGCCAACACCTCTTCCCTACGTACCTCAATGCCATCTATTCTATTAGCCTGGGGCTCAGCATTCTCCTCCACAACATTATCTTTTTCCTGAGTGAATACTGACGAAAAATATTCATTTAGTATCTCGCCTATCTCTTCAGACTCCACACACAATTTCCCATCCCTGTCCTTGACTGGTCCTACTCTTTCCCTAGTCATTCGCTTATTCCTGACATACCTATAGAAAGCTTTTGGGTTTTCCTTGATCCTTCCTGCCAAATACTTCTCATGTCCCCTCCTTGCTCGTCTTAGCTCTCTCTTTAGATCCTTCCTCGCTACCTTGTAACTATCCATCGCCCCAACCAAAACTTCACACTTCATCTTCACATAGGCCTCCTTCTTCCTCTTAACAAGAGATTTCACTTCCTTGGTAAACCACGGTTCCCTCGCTCGACGCCTTCCTCCCTGTCTGACCGGTACATACTTATCAAGAACACGCAGTAGCTGATCCTTGAACAAGCCCCACTTATCCAGTGTGCCCAACACTTGCAGCCTACTTCTCCACCTTATCCCCCCCAAGTCACGTCTAATGGCATCATAATTGCCCTTCCCCCAGCTATAACTCTTGCCCTGCGGTGTATACTTATCCCTTTCCATCATTAACGTAAACGTCACCGAATTGTGGTCACTGTCCCCAAAGTGCTCTCCTACCTCCAAATCCAACACCTGGCCTGGTTCATTACCCAAAACCAAATCCAACGTGGCCTCGCCTCTTGTTGGCCTGTCAACATATTGTTTCAGGAAACCCTCCTGCACACACTGTACAAAAAACGACCCATCTATTGTACTCGAACTATATCTTTTCCAGTCAATATTTGGAAAGTTAAAGTCTCCCATAATAACTACCCTGTTACTTTCGCTCATATCCAGAATCATCTTCGCCATCCTTTCCTCTACATCCCTAGAACTATTAGAAGGCCTATAAAAAACTCCCAACAGGGTGACCTCTCCTTTCCTGTTTCTAACTTCAGCCCATACTACCTCGGAAGAAGAGTCCCCATCTAGCATCCTCTCCGCCACCGTAATACTGCTCTTGACTAGCAGCGCCACACCTCCCCCTCTTTTGCCTCCTTCTCTGAGCTTACTAAAACACCTAAACCCCGGAACCTGCAACATCCATTCCTGTCCCTGCTCTATCCATGTCTCCGAAATGGCCACAACATCGAAGTCCCAGGTACCAACCCATGCTGCCAGTTCCCCTACCTTGTTTCGTATACTCCTGGCATTGAAGTAGACACACTTCAAACCACCTACCTGAACACTGGCCCCTTCCTGCGATGTCAAATCTGTGCTCCTGACCTCTATACTCTCATTCTCCCTTACCCTAAAACTACAATCCAGGTTCCCATGCCCCTGCTGCATTAGTTTAAACCCCCCCAAAGAGCACTAACAAATCTCCCCCCCAGAATATTTGTGTCCCTCAGGTTCAGATGTAGACCATCCTGTCTGTAGAGGTCCCACCTTCCCCAGAAAGAGCCCCAGTTATCCAAAAATCTGAATCCCTCCCGCCTGCACCATCCCTGTAGCCACGTGTTTAAATGCTCTCTCTCCCTATTCCTCATCTCACTATCACGTGGCATGGGCAACAACCCAGAGATAACAACTCTGTTTGTTCTAGTTCTGAGCTTCCATCCTAGCTCCCTGAAAGCCTGCCTGACATCCTTGTCCCCTTTCCTACCTATGTCGTTAGTGCCAATGTGGACCACGACTTGGGGCTGCTCCCCCTCCCCCTAAGGACCCGGAAAACACGATCCGAGACATCACGTACCCTTGCACCTGGGAGGCAACATACCAAACGCGAGTCTCTCACGCTCCCACAAAATCTCCTATCTGTGCCCCTGACTATAGAGTCCCCAATTACTAATGCTCTGCTCCTCTCCCCCCTTCCCTTCTGAGAAACAGGGACAGACTCCGTGCCAGAGGCCCGTACCCCATGGCTTACCCCTGGTAAGTTGTCCCCCCCACAAGTATCCAAAGCGGTATACTTGTTTCTCAGGGGAACGACCGCAGGGGATCCCTGCACTGACTGCTTTTTCCCAGTCCCTCTTACAGTTACCCACCTATCTCCAATCTTTGGTGTAACTAATTCCCTGAAGCTGCTATCTATGACCCCTTCTGCCTCCCGAATGATCCGAAGTTCTTCCAACTCCAGCTCCAGTTCCCTAACTCGGTCTTGGAGGAGCTGGAGATGGCAGCACTTCCTGCAGGTAAAATCAGCAGGGACACTAACTGCATCCCTCACCTCAAACATCCTGCAGGAGGAACATTGCACTCCCTTCCCTGCCATTCCTCTAACTTTCTACCAAGATCTGGCTAACAACTAAATTAATTTTTTATAAAAAATAATAATAATATAATAAAATATGGTACTTACCTCAGACCAATGGGTTTTATTATTAGGTTAGAGGAGGAGGGTGGGTGGGAGACACTACACGTGTAGTGTCTCGGGTTTCCTCTCCACCAGAATTTATTGGTGAGGGTCTTCCCAGACGTCCGCGGGTCGACTTCCTGTTCCCGCCTAAAAAACTAATTTAAAAAAAAAAGAAAAATTCTCAGCTCCTGCTGAAATTGACTAACCAGCCAGCTCCACTCCCGCCGAAATCGACTGGCCTGCCCCTGCAAAGACAAGTGCTTTTAAAGGTTGACTTACCTCCCAGCAACCTCCTTCCGCAATGCTCCCGCTGAAACTGACTCACCAGCTGTTCTCACGCCGAAATCGACTGGCCTGCCCCTGCAAAGACAAGTGCTTTTAAAGGTTGACTTACCTCCCAGCAACCTCCTTCCGCAATGCTCCCGCTGAAACTGACTTACCAGCTGTTCTCACGCCGAAATCATCCCCCTCCCCTCCCAAACCTGGCCACCTTTTGCGACCTCCTCCCCCACCTCACCTCTGTTCACCAGCATTACTTGCTAGCGTGGCAACTCCTGCTCGAAGGCCCTCCCTAGTGCCTCAAAGTATTACTCCGGCCGCCAGACGTAACCCAAAGTTTTGCCGGGTACAACACACCAAACTGAATCTTCCTTTGATACAGCACAGCCTTGACACTGTTGAATCCCGCATGCCCCTTTGCCAGCTCCATTCTAATGTCCTGGTATATTTGGACATGAATCCCCTTCCATTCACAGTCTCGATTCTCCTTGGCCCACCTCAGAATCTTCTCCTCCACAAACGTGTGCAACCGTACAATCACCACCCGTGGCAGCTCCCCGCTCCTTAAACTCCATCTGCCACATTTTGGCCCACTCTCCTAACCTATCTAAGTCCATTTGTAAGGTTATTATTTCCTCATTGCAACTTACTGTCCCATCTATTTTTGTATCATCTGTGAATTTGGCTGTAGAACCTTCTATCCCTGTATCCAAGTCGTTAATATAGATTGTAAATAGCTGGGGCCCAAGGACCAAACCCTGTGGCACCCCACTAGTTACATCTTGCCATCCAGAAAAAGACCCATTTGTCCCAACCTGTCTGTCAGCCAGTTTTCTATTCAAGCTAATGAGTTACCCCTAATCCCATGTGATCTCACCTTGTGAATTAACCTTCTGAGCGGCACCTTATCAAATGCCTTCCGGAAGTCCAGATATACGACATCTACTGGATCCCCATTATCCATTTTGCTTGTTACATCTTCACAGAACTCAAGCAAATTAGTCAAACATGATTTGCCCTTCATCAAACCATGCTGATTCTGATGGATAGCGCTTTGACTTTCCAAATGTCCTGATATTACATCCTTGATAATTGATTCTCACAATTTTCCAACAACAGATGTTAAACTAACTGGTCTGTAATTTCCCACATTCTGCCTCCCTCCTGTTTTGAATAAGAGCGTTACATTAGCATTTTTCCAATCCACTGGAACCTTTCCCGTGTCCTTGGAAATTTGGAATATCATAACCAATCTATCCACTATCTCTGCTGCCACTTCCTTTAACACACTAGGATGTAGGCCATCAGGCCCTGGGGACTTGTCTGCCTACAATCCCAAGAGTTTGTTAAATACCGTTTCCCTATTGATGCTGATTGTTTCAAGTTCCACCCTTTCTATTACCTCTGAATTGCCCGTTCCTATAGAAATGGTACTAGTGTCCTCCAGCGTGAAAACTGAGGCAATGTATTGATTTAGCGTCTTTGCCATTTCTGTGTTCCCCAATATTAACTCCCCGGTTTCATCTCCCAAGGGGCCAACATTCACCTTAGCGACTCTCTTCCCTTTTATGTAGAAGCTTTTGCTACCCTTTTTGATATTGTGTGTTAGGTTTTTTCTGTAATTTACCTTAGCTCTTTTTATTAATTTTTTAGCATCCCTTTGTTTATGTTTGAAAGTGTCCTAGTTTCCCAGCCTACCGCTGGCCTTTGCAATATGATATAACTTAGTTTTTGTCTTTATAATGTCCGACCACCTTATTTAACCATGGATGTTTTTTACACCCCCTCCCATCTTTCTTCCTCACTGAGATATATTTTAATTGTGAGGAATTGAGTATCTCCTTAAAAAACTGCCACTGCTCATCAGCTGTCCGACCTTTTAGCCTTCCTGCCCATTCTATACGGGCCAAATCTGTCCTCCAGCCTATGTAATTTCCTTTGTTTAATTCCAGAACACTCGTGTGGGAGTCCACTTTCTCACCCCCAAACTGAATCTTGAATTCTACCATACTATGGTCACTACTCCCTAGTGGATCATTAACTATGAGGTCATTAATTAATCCCTCCTCATTACAGAATATCGAGAGTAGCCTCCTCCCTGATTGATTCCCCAACATACTGTTCTAGGAAACAATCTCTAATGCATTCAATGAACTCTGCCTCCAGGCTACCCTTGCCAATTTGATTCTTCTAGTCTATGTGTATAGACTGCATGTCTTTTGGGACTTCTGGGAGGAAACCGGAGCACCCCGAGTAAACCCACGCAGACATGGGGAGAACGTGTAGACTCCACACAGACAGTGACCCAAGGCCGGAATCGAATCTGGGACCCTGGAGCTTCCGAGTGGTTGCTTGCCTGAGACTTTACACCAAGCTAACACCTTGATCAGAATATCTCCTTAAGTCTCCCGGTTGATTTTAATCTTAAGTACCTCTGTACCTCACTATGTTAAAGACGCTATATAAATACACACTGCTGTTGTAGTATGTGTGTTAAGGATTGAAGAAGCTATAAAGTAGGAGTACTTACCTTGCAGCTCTCGAAACTCTTCCAATGTATTCAGCTTCCATGTTATGAAGCATTCTTACTCCTTCCCCACTCTGTTCTTACTAATTTGGCAGAGTTTTCTTTCTAATTGAGGAGGGAACGCAGAACAAGGCTGCATTTCCATTGTCAAAGAAGGGAAATCATGGGAAAGGAACACAAAAGAGCACAGCACCTTCTGATTTTCTTCATTTGGATGATTGCCTAATTCATTGGCGGAGAATATCTAACATTGAAACAACAAAGAGCACCGAGCATAGCTTCAAAGATTGGTTCTCCCTTTCTTCCCAGGCATAAAAAATATGGTTTAATTAAGTCTTTAATATGTGTTTTTTTTTGTGAAAAAGGATTTTATTACAATATCTTAGAAAATGGGAACTTGTTCAACACAAAGTTGTCAATAGCCTTGGAACAACTACTCCATCAAAATGTAGCAAGTACAAAATCTGATCCCTGCAACATCTTTTTGATATAATGCTGCTGTCTAATGGACTTTGCTGAATTCAGGGGCTTTGAGTAATCTTTGATTTGTTCTTATTGATCAAACTGAGCTGGGCTGAGGAATTTATTTGTGTTGAACTGAGTGAGTGAGCCTAACCTCTCATCTAAATTAATTGTTTGTCAAGTTAGGTCATGTTGGAATCATGAAGAAAGAAGCATTTTTATCATATGTCATCAAAACACTTAACTCAATTCAATATTTTTACGTTACAATGCCAATGGAGCAACAATGGTTACTGATTTATTATTGCGAGAATTGAAAAATAAAATTGGCATAATTAGATGTGCTTGTAAACAAGAGGGCTTCTTGTCACAAATCATGCTGATGTTATCTGCGAGGGTATTCTAGCTTGCAAGACCGGGTGTTTGTGGGGTGTATGTTTAGTTTTGTGTTTGGAATGGAGTCAAGTGATCCCCAGTGAGAATAACCAGTACAGTTGTCATGTAACAATTATTAAAGACTATTTATTAAATTAAAAGACAAATACACACGAATAAGACGATACTACTCTTAAGACAATTAAGTATATGAACTCGCACACAATTTATATAGAATGTACCCCTTGTTCCAAAATATATCTACAATCCTTGGACTCCTTAAGACTTCCCTGTTTCCCCAAACAACATTCAAATTAAATAACCATATAAGTTAAATCCAGTTTACCACACAATACAAGGCTGATGATCAAGTCTGGGAAAACGTCTTTTCCTGGTCCAGTGAAGATATTTAAACTCCCTTTCCGAAGGTTTCTGCGCTGCCTTGGCTCTGAGACTTAGAGGCTGGTAGATGTAAAACTGGGCCTCCAGGCTGGTAGATGGAAACTGGCTTCTCTTACTTCTGAAGGTCCTGACAATTATATCTGTGTTTGACTGTCTACCCCCCTCAAATTTCTTGACTCTAGAAATTAGCATGTATATGTCTCACTGATCTCCCAATCGTCCAGATAAGCTTGTTTCTCCTAATAGGGGATTTATACCTGATTCTAATTGCTAATCTCGTGACAGAGCAAGACGCATCACACCCTGCATTTTATAGGCTGGATACTGCTGTTGCTAGGCAGATTTCTACCTATTGCTGGGCATACTGCATCATATTATGTCTTGTTAAATTTGTGTTACTGCTGTTACTAGACAAATCCATAACATTCTGAATCACTGAGTTCCATGTTAGCATGGTCGAATGTTCACAAACTTGTATCTTGAAATATGTACACCATAGCACTACTGTTCTACCAAACATAATATTTCAATTTTTTGCAGTTTGAGCATCTCCTTTGAGCACATGTTCACCATTAAGTCTAAAACAAATGAACCTCAAAAATTCCTGTTTATATTGGTGATGTAACTAGAGATGGTAATTCATGCTAGCTAGAATGGGATTACTAAATAAAATCCAGAGATTTTAGGAAGAGTTGTATTCTGTTGCTATCTTTAGAACAGGGCCTAGTAGTTCAGTTTATAGATAGAGGGAACCTACATGCATGCTACACATCTACAATCCAAAGATGTGCAGGTTAAATGGATTGGCAATATTGAAATTGCCCCTCAGTGTCCAAAGATGTATAGGTTAGGTGGGGTTACGAGGATAGGGCGGGGGACTTGGCTGGGGCAAGGTGCTCTTTCAAAGGGTCGGTGCAGACCCGAAAGTCCTCTTTCTGCACTGTAGAGATTCTATGATCAAGGCTGACTCTAAATCCTTCCCGGTGGATGCCCCGAAACACTTCTGTTCCTGTACTCCAGTCTTTAATGGAACAGTTAGTGACCAGGGAAGACACATCCCTCTTCCAAAGAAACTGATTGCATTAGGATAGTGTCATTCTTGCCCTCACGAAGTTCCAAACCCATATAAAATACATTTAAAGTTTGTTTGCTGTTGTTACATGGACAGACACTGCAGCTAATGAATGCATAGGAATAAGGAATAGGACCCTTGAGTCATTCTGTCATTCACTGAGATCATGGCTGATCTGCATACAAAATGATCAGGCAGTTGGATAGGGTGGACAGTGAGAGCCTTCTCCCGCGGATGGAAATGGCTGGCACGAGGGGACATAACTTTAAACTGAGGGGTAATAGATATGGGACAGAGGTCAGAGGTAGGTTCTTTACGCAAAGAGTAGTGAGGCCGTGGAATGCCCTACCTGCTACAGTAGTGAACTCGCCAACATTGAGGGCATTTAAAAGTTTATTGGATAAACATATGGATGATAATGGCATAGTGTAGGTTAGATGGCTTTTGTTTCGGTGCAACATCGTGGGCCGAAGGGCCTGTACTGCGCTGTATTGTTCTATGTATGAACAGAGCTGCACTCTGCTGAAATGTCGACCTTGGTTATGTGGTGAAATACTCAAGTTTACGGCCTTCTGACTGGTAAAATGCTATTTACAGAGCCAAATTCTCACTTGCCAGCTTTCCTATTAAGGCAGTTTACCAAACTACAATTTTCTTTTGCCATCATCTGGTTTCATATTTCTCCTCCTCAAATACTATTCCAGTTCATTTTAAAATATTTTTATAATCATCGCCTCAATAGCCACCTCTGATAAAACATTCCATCTTTTACGAATTATGTGCAAGAATATTTCCCATACCCTTAGTTATTTTAATCTGTTGCCCCTTAAAGTTGCACACAAAACAAAAATATATGACATTTTTGTGTGGCCCAAGTATCATATCCATAACGCAGCAGTAAAGCACACCTGGATAGGTAGCAACTTGACAGTGATCAAGTAGCAAATATTTACAAAGTCTACAGGTCAGGAATCAGCTACCAGTAAACAACCTGCATTTATATAGCAAAACCTTGTAAAACCTCCCACGGTGCTCTGGCTTAACAGAAATGTTAGCAAAAAACATTGCCACTAAGCCACATGGGGAGATGATAGGACAAGTGACCAAAGAAGTAGGTTTTTAAGAGATGGCTTACAGGAGGGAAGAGAGAGAGGCGGAGCGGTTCCGGAAGAGAATTCCAGAGAGTACATTCTCAGGGCTGAAGATACTGCCAGCAGTGGTGGAACAATTAGAATTGGGGATGTATGGGTTACAATGATAGGGGGACACATGAAGAATTTTAAATAGGAATGAGAGAAACCAATAAATCATTCAAAATATATTTTGAAAGTCCTTTCAGACATTGTGTTTTTAGCCGATTTTACACAGACGAACCAGATTTTTAAAATAAATTTAAATTCCTAAAAGTTAAATTTAGCTCATTGGTTTAATGTTAAGTTGGCAAAACTGAAGCCTGGCTGATAGGCATGGTAATTTAAAGTTACCCAGAGAGGAAGTCACAGCTGAGATATGCTAGATTGATATACCAGTCAGTATGGCTCACAGCCTAGGATGCTTATGAAAAGGATTGCATTTAGTTGTTGTTACTCGTCACTTATTCTGAGTTATTTAAACAAGGAGTGATGTCTTGTTTGCCTACTGTTCATAAAGTGAAGGCCAATCTAGAGCCCTTGGTGATCAGTAGCTCAGCAAGTAACCACGTGGACTTAATATAACATCCATGCTTTCCCTTTTTTCCCTCTCTCTCCCTCTCTCTTTCATTCTTTCTCCGTCCCTTTCTGTCCGTCACGCATGGAATGAGCTAATAAGCCCTGGCATCCTGATTAGAGAGTGAGATAATGTTCATGTGTCAGTAAAATTTTGTGCCTTATTATTTTTCCATTTTTCCAAGGAGCACCGGAAATGATCTGACCACATAGTGAATGTTGTACTCTGTCCGTTTGTGTATTTTATGTAAAATATATCGGCTGTGGTTAGCAGTCACGCCTTTCCTTGATGGAGTGCTTTCAAACATCCTTTCTATAAAGGAAGTAGAATATGCATATGTGGTATTGCATTAACTGCAGCAACATACTTTGTAATGGTCCTTCTGTCATTTGACCATTTAACGACATATTGGGCAGCAAAGTTTGTTTTCCAGATTGTAAGGAACATGAGGCTACAGGACACCAAACTTGAAGGAATGTCTTACCGCAAAAATTGAAACAACATAAATATATAAAAGGTTTAAGAAAAATTGGGAAGAAAATTTGAACTCACTCGTAAACTTCTATTTATTAGGATTGTTTTTATTGTGGTTATGCCTGAAGCCCAACTCTTTTTTCGGGTTCTGGATTGGGTTTTCATTAAGTTTCCAGTCATCAGGTCTGTAATCTCTAACCTCTTTAATGTGGCGGCTGCTTTTCTCCCTGGCAAACCCTTTGATGTTATTGATGCCTGTCAGTGGCGTCCACGACCTGCACCCATTCTCCCCACCATCCCTCCTCCCCTCCCGACCATGCTGTGAACAGTGTCATAGTAGATTCATTTGTTTCTTTAAATTTCAATAAAGAAATTCACGTTTCATTTATTCAGTGCGAGTTCTTGTTTTGTTCATATAGTATTCCTCTTTTGGAATTTGTAACCTGTTGCACATTAATCAACATCAGTGGCTTCTCTGACTGTCACTGTATACTTCCATAAATTAGCTAATGTTTTTGGATATACATTGAAATCTCTCCCACAGCCGAGAGCGGACAGAGCAGCGGGCAGTTCCAGGGCCGATCATCTGAAGGCTCGGCTGTATGGTCTCAGTGGCAAGGCCAGCATCACAATCAACAGGCAAATGAGCAGCATGCGCACCAACAGCCAGGACAACCTGAGGTCTTCCAGGTGAGGATCTGCTCAAATATTAATCTGTTTCTGAAATCTCAATGACCGCACGGCTCCTCAGAAGAACTGCTTTCAGCCAGAACGTTACGCATGTTTGGAATTCAATCAGTGACCACATTAAAATCTGCACCAACATCACATAATTACTCCCAGCAGCACCACGCGACACAGCTACAATCAGTTTTCATATCATTTCCACATGTTTCCTATTTTAGCATAAATTGTTAATTTTCTGACATATATGAATTGGAAATGGTAAACTCATTCTTAAATCCAGGTGAGTGGTTGAATTTAAGAAATATCTTACTGCTCATTTGATAACCATGCTTTCCCTTTTTCTCGCTCTCTCTCCCTCTCTCTTTCATTCTTTCTCCGTCCCTTTCTGTCCGTCACGCATGGAATGAGCTAATAAGCCGTGGCATCCTGATTAGAGAGTGAGATAATGTTCATGTGTCAGTAAAATTTTGTGCCTTATTATTTTTCCAAGGAGCACCGGAAATGATCTGACCACATAGTGAAAGTTGTACTCTGTCCGTTTGTGTATTTTATGTAAAATATATCGGCTGTGGTTAGCAGTCACTCCTTTCCTTGGATATTAGGAATACAATTTGCGAAGTAGGTCCTGAGGGAGCACTGTACCAGTTCAAAACCCAGAGAATTTGAATACAGTTCTTTCAATCTGGATCTAAAAAAAGCTGTAAAAATCGTAAAAGTGACTATGTAGCTGAGGAATTGTTATAAAAACCCAAATACTTGTCCTTTAGGAAAGAAAACCTGTTGTCCTTATCCAATCTGCACTTTAGTCCCACAACAGTTGGCCGACCTTCTGAAGTTTACGAGGAAGCCACTCAATTGCATCTAGCCACAAGCAATTAGGGATGGGCAATAAATACCAGCCTTCTCAGTGGTGCTCACATCCATAACTGAATTTAGGAACTCTCTAGGTTATGTAGTAAGTCACCCTGCGTTCCCTGAGCAGCCAAGTAACAATCAAATAAAGCAGGCTTAAACAACAACACTATTAGGATCCAAGAGACTTGGGCACAGATTGGACGGCTATGTTCCTTGTGTAATGTTTCCCAGTGGTCCTGTGGTGACTTGCGCCTGTTGCTATTTACCTCTGAAATATATGGCATGTATCAAAAAGAATCTTAAGTTCCTCAACGGCCGAGCAAATAAGTCTTCACAGCACATTCCAAAATCTGTAAGATCTGCATAAAATACAATAGCCCATTCCCAATCACTGATGTTCACTCTCATTGTACGCAATTCTTGTTGCTGTAATGTGGCCCTTGGATTTGAGAAATTTACCTTCGGTTCTTGTAAGAAATGGCTGGAGTGTGTTTCTCACCTTGATCATAGCAAGACCAAGAAATCTGAGATTGCTGAAAACTAAATGACACAAGTTGGTGCAGAGGAATTAGTTCTTGAAGGACTCTTCGACCTCAGTCGACTGCTTTGTCCACATTGACCCAAGATTCAATAGTGAGTGAAGTACATTCTGTTTGATAGATCCGTGCAATTTGTTTTGTATACTGACAAGAAAACCATTCAGACTCAGCCTGAGCTTTTCTTACAGATCATTTCATAGGTTTGTTTGGGATAATTTATACAATTGTTTTATCATCTTCCGGAACACAGGTAGAGAAGTGTGTCTGCAGCTTAAGTTGCTTACAGAACTTTCTCTGTCAGTCTTGACAGTTCTTATAGCACAAGGACCACGGGCAAAGCAATGTTAAAGCAGGGGATTGTTGAATGGTAGCTGGCAACACCTTATGCTGCTAGTTGCCTCTTCGAGCCATTTTCATTCTGCATCTTCCACACACTGCAGCGCTGGAGCACAAGAGTACGTTGAACACTGCTTATATCCAGAGTCATAGAGGTGGATTTTGAACTCTCCCCTGCCAGTTGTTTTGAAAAAGGGGGCTGGTTTGGAAAATCCAGTGGGTGGCCTGCCCACCACCTCCCTGTACATCTCCTGACTTGGCTAAAAGCTTAGATGGAGCAGTTCAGATATCAGGCAGTCTGCCATTCTTAGGCCGGTTGCGGTCCTTAAGCAGCCAATTAATGGCTACTTAAGTGCCACATCCCACTCTGGCTGCTGCCTCACCCATGGCAAGTGGAGGCCTATGTTATGTGGTAAATCAAGCAGCTTGAGCTGCAGGGCTGGTGTCATGGCAAGGTGTGCAGGGGAACTTCCTTTGCGGGTAGATCCCCTGTGCCCACCAGAAGTACACTTGCTACCACTCCTCCAACCCAAGGTCATACTTCCCCTTTATCTTCCTGTGCACCAGTCTCTCAAATCCAGCTCCTCACTCCCCCAGGCAGGGTCCAGCTAGCCTGTCCCTAGTGATACCTCAGATTTACCTTGAGTCCGTTCCTGCCTTGTGCTTGAGTGTTGCATATGGGGCTCGAGAGATCGGGATGCCATTTAAAAATAGACCATACTCATTGGAATTTAGAAGACTGAGGGGGAATCTTATTGAAACATATAAAATTATGACAGGACTAGATAACCATAGAAGCAGGGAGGTTCTTTCCACTGGCGGGTGAAACTAGAGCTGGGGCATAGCCTCAAAATAAGGGGGAGCAGATTTAGGACTGAGTTAAGGAGAAACTTCTTCACCCAAAGGGTTGTGAATCTGGAATTCTCTGCCCAGTGAAGCAGTTGAGTGTACCTTGTTAAATATTTTTAAGGCAAAGGTAGATAGTAAAGGAGTTAAGGATTATGGTGAGCGGGCGGGTAAGTGGAACTGAGTCCACAAAAAGATCAACCATGATCTTGTTGAATGGCAGAGCAGGCTCAAGGGGCCAGATGTCCTACTCCTGCTCCTAGTTCTTATGTGCAGATCTCTTGCTGCACAGAGAGTTCCGGTGAGTGGAGCTCCTCAGTGCAGAAAATGGGCCTAAGTTTGGCCTTGTTGGGGTGTTCCGTGCTGAGGCTCCGTATCTAACCGGAGTCACATTAGATATTGTTGTGTTTCTCAGCGCTGCGAGACATGTGGCTAAATGTGCTCGCTATGGGACATGGTTCCCATTTGGTTAGATCACGCCCAATATGTGAGCTCAGCCCATAGTATCCCTGAATCCTTCCTAGTGTTTGGAAGATGCAAATCATTTTAAAAATAAGGATGATCCTCCTGCAAGATAGAGTCAACTCAGATCCTCTAAGGGATGTTTAATGTCCTCCTCTGAGGTGCGCTTCGATGTAGTGGAGCATTTAATCAGGTGAGAGTGTGACAGTTGGAGACCCTACTGCCTCTGATCTGATTAAGTCCAGGGCAGGAAGACTCATGGATGGCCTCCCTGCCCACCTCTAATTGAAGCCCATCAAGTGGGCAAATAGTGCCCACTTAACAGAATCATCACTGGAATTTAGAGTTGTCCTGGGAGTTCTCAATATCAACTCTGGACCTCATGATGTTTAATGGCATCAGGGCAAGGAGACTTCTTGCAGATTATCACATACTCTTCTCTCCTTCCCCCCCCCCCCCCCCCCCCCCCTCCCCCCCACCCAACCCACCTTCCACCACCCTCTACTTGAGCTGATGAACCAGTTCTCCTCCAGATTGAACACCCGGGAGGAAACGCTGACAGTGGCAAGAGTTCAAAATATACTTTTGATGGAGGTTTTCAATGTCCATCATTAAGAGTAGCTCAGTAACACCACCACAGACTGAGCTGGCCGAGCTCTAAAAGACATATCTGCTAGACTGGGTCTGCTTTACGTGGTGAGGGAACCAACAAGAGGGGAAAAAGTACTTGACCTCATCCTTACCAACCTGCCTACCGCAGATGCCATCAGCAGCAGCAGAACTGCACTCATCCACAATCTGTAACCTCAAGGCCCAGCATATTCCCACTCTACCATTACCACTGAGCCAGGGGATCAACCCTGGTTCAATGGAGAGTGCAGGAGAAACACCTGGCATACCTAAAAATGATGTTTCACTGGAGAAGCAGGAGGCTCCACAAATATCTTCAGTAATGGAAGAGCCCAGCACAAAGACAACGCTGAATCATCCAGCCAGATGCTGGGACGGGATTATTCTGACCCACCTCCCGTGCGGGATAATCCCGATCCCCACCATCGCCTACCCCCCAAAGGATAACCCTGACCCTGTTCCCCCCCATGGGGGATAATCCTGACCCCCTCTGAGGGGGTCATATATCCGGGCAGAGTTTCCATTTTAGGCACAATTGGTTATTCTGTCACACGTTGCACCCATTTTGAAAAATGTTTTGTTTTTTCCGCTTAAAACGGGCACAGGGACGACCGATTCTGTCCCCCACAGGGGGCCAACACGGCGCTGGAGCGGTTCACGCTGCTGGAGCGGGCTGCGCCAACCCGCACATGCGCGGGGGACTTCTTCAACGCTCCAGCCCCGACGCAACATGGCGCGGGGGTTCTGGGGCCAGAAGCAGAAGAAAGTAGGCCCGGGGGGGAGACGCCGGGCCGCCGATCGGTGAGCCCCGATCACGGGCCAGACCCCATCGGAGCCCGCCCCCCCCCCCCCCCCCCCCCCGGTGAAGGAGCGTTTTCCCCGCCCCACAGGCCGCCCCCCGACCCTTCGCGCAGAGGGCAATGAGGGGATACCCCAGGGGTGATGAATTCATTGTGGGGCGTGACCAGTTTGGTGAGCGGGACTTGCTTCTCACCCAATGTTTCAAACCTGGCACAAATGGTAACAGAAAATGAGAGTTGCCCCAAATGCAATTTGTGCTCAAGCATCCATGATCTTTTATACCAGTTATGTCAACTTTGGGCAAATGCGGCAAGAAAAATGAGTGCAATCGTTCAGGAACTCCAGAGGGGTTGTTTTGTCTTTCATAAGTCTGCAAATGTTTTTAATCCTCATCAATTGCGTTTTCATGTATGTTAACTCATTTTTAGCTGCATGTGTAAGTTACATGCTTTCATTCTGGGTGCCTTTTGTGGTTACATTTTCATGTGGTTTAATATTTCTACACGAGGATCTAACTCTTTCAAAACCTTTTGCTTGCAGGATATGTTGTCCATGCTTGGTGATCCAACACAGGGAACTGGCAATTACAACAATGAGGACTTTGCTGATCTAAGCATGTTCCCATCATTTTCTGAATAAATGGCTAATAAACCAGTGGTTGCTCAGTGATAGGTGAGCATATAATTTCAGCAAAGATTTTGGCTGAAGAAACTCTTTTGAACAAACTTGAGCCATTTAAATAAAACCAAATGGATTCAATTCAGTAACATTAGCAGAACGATGTCATACATTCCAGGCAGGCAGGTGGTGGACCAATATGTGCAGATAATGAATACCAGAGTGTAACCAAACTTTGTACGATCATTCCTCCTTACCCTGTGAGGAAGAGGATTATCTTTCCCCAGCTGTTAGCAGTTAGAACAAAACACGTTTGTCTTGAAATGTAACCGCTCTAATAGCAATTACACTCCTGTAGAAACGGACAATGCAGTGTAAAAAATGCTGAGCCACGTGAGACAACAATAGGATAATTATAATCTGACTTTTTTCAGTCTTGTTGGATAAGCAAATACTTGAAAATTAAATTGAAAATAAAATATTTTGTTGCTCATGGACAGGTGACAGCTATGATCTGTAGAAATATTCAGCGAACAATTAATATTTTGACTTTACAACTGTAGCTGTTTGATGCGAGTGACCATTTCCATTCTTCCTGCATCTGATATGACTGCTCAAATGCACAGCGTTCATTGCTTTCATCACTGGATTATATATAGATAATCCCTCCAGCAAGTTTCAGCACAGTCCAGACCTTTTGAAAACTGAAACCAGTCAAATATCAACATTGGAATTTTTTTTATCATTTTGAAAGAGGGAAGTGACTATCATACTGATTCCAGATAGGAAGGGAGGAACCAACAAAACCCTTCCCTTCCTCTCACCCCTACCAGGCAGATCAGTGTGAGAATGCCATTCTCTAACATCCCATGCCTCACCAGGGAGGTGCATCTCACTTAGAAATAGCAAAATACTGTGGAAGCTGGAATCTGAAACAAAAATAGGGAATGCTGGAAAAACGCAGGACTGGCAGCATCCGTAGGGAGAGAAAACGGAGTTAACATTTCAAATCCACATGGCCCTCTTCAGAACTAAAGGGAGGGATAAATATGTTGGATTATATATAAGAGAGCGTGAAACAGTGATTAGTGGGAATTGGGAGAGATTGCAAATAAGATGCAGCAAAATTTAAGAACAAGTGACAGATGACCCAATGGGAGAAGGGGAGGGAGTTTTTTTTTCATCGGAACAAAATAAATGTTTGGTATATTTTTTTTAGAAAAGGTAAAGGTGGAGGAGGACGATCACAATTTAAAGTTGTTGAGCTCAGTGTTTAGTCCTGAAGGCTGTAATGTGCCTAATCGGAAGGTGAGATGTTGCTTCTCCAGTTTGAGTTGGATTTCACTGGAGTCTTGCAGCAGGCCAAGGACAGATATGTGGGCATCAAATCAAGATGCCTAGATTGTATTAGACTATTTATCATTTACATTTTTCAAGTGCTCACTTTTATATTCATCATTAAAATTGTAAATGTTGCCATTTGATGTTTTGATTCATGCCTTAACGTCAAGTGTCTTGCAGACACAATTGCATGTGGTATGTATTACATGTGGCTGTAGTCTGGCCAAGTCCTTAGTGGTGTTTTTCAGACATATGTCGGAAGGGCTATTCGTGTGTTAGATTCATCAGTGTCAATAGAACTAAGAAAACGAGCATTACATTCAAGAATGAATAAAGTTAGGTCAGGCATTGGATCCTGCAGTGCCATAGTTTTGACAAAAATGGCATATGGCGGTGGTCCCTCTTAACTCATACTATTTACTCTCCAGATTATTGCAATGCATTTCGGTCAAAGTGTAACTTAAAAACTGGTTCGTAACCCAAATATGTAAAACTGCTTAAGAGATTCTTTGAAAAGAACTCTAAATCCATTCATATTTAAAATCACTCCATTCCCTGAAAAGTACTTTATTATTGTTTGTGCAGTATAAAAGCCTCGTCACATTTACAGGTCCAATGTGAAGCTAATGAAAATTAAGAATACATTCGATTTCCAACCACTTTGCATTCTCTAAACGTTCAGGCATTCGAAAAGGTTATTTCTAAACAAAAATGAAAATTTTAATGACTGCTTTTAAAACCTTTTTCCAATTTTGTTCAGATAGCACTGAAGATGTAAAACATACCACAATTTGACTAGGGTTTTCAAAATTATAGAGGGAATGAATTATAGAAGATAAATACGTCTCTTCACTCAAGATTGGCATCAAATAACCATAATTTCATCCCAGTACTTTTCCTTCCCTCGTTTAATTTAGAGCAGCATATTGCGGATGAGGATTCAGTCTTGGCCAAACAAGTCAATACATTTAAAATCTGCTGACCAAGGGGAGAGCCCTTAGCAATTAAAGGAAAAAAACTTTAACTTTCCAGTTTCCTGAAGTTTTACCTAAGGAAATAATTCACAAACCCTAACAGAATACCGCTCTGTTGTTGGCAGTTAGCTGGTGAATACATTGTGCTCTAAATGAAGGAATAGGTATAGCAAGAGATCTGAAAAAGAAACAGTGAGATTGAGAGATGTCAGATCAGATGATTCATGTTTCTTGCAAGCCTGAGTTTATGTGTTGACCAGTTTGGAGGATCTAACCCTGCTAATGAACTGTTTTGCTAATTAGTAATCATATACAAGGGGGTGATGGTGTTCCATGAATTCCCTCTGAATAATTTATTTGTATCTAATAGAATAAGAGGCAAATAAAGCCAGAATAATTTTAAGTTCTCGCACTTCTGATGCGGGTTCCTCCCAAAATCAATGAAGTAAAATCTTGAAACGTATTTCCTTTTGCTATCCAGCATCAAAGAAAACTAACAATTGTAATCATGCACATTGAAACAACTCGAAAAATACATTTTGGCAGATAGTGCAGAATTTGTCCCAAATCTATTTTTTGTCTTCTTTATGGGACGTGGGTGTCGCTGGCTGGGCCTACATTTAGTGCCCATGCCTAATTTCCCTCGAGGGCGCATTTAAGAGTCAACCACATTGTTGTGGATCAGGTAGACCAGACCAGGTAAGGACGGCAGATTTCCTTCCCTAACGAGACATTAGTGAACCAGATGGGTTTTTATGACTTTTAATTCCAGAGTTTTATTGAATTCAGGGCCGGGATTCTCCCCTACCCGGCGGGGCGGGGGGTCCCGGCGGGATGGAGTGGCGGGAACCACTCCAGCGTCGGGCCGTCCCAAAGGTGCGGATTTCTCCGCACCTTTGGGGGTCAAGCCCTCATCTTGAGGGGCTCAGCCCGCGCCGGAGTGGTTAGCGGCCACCGGCCGGGGGGAAAGGCCTTTGGTGCCACGCCAGCCGGCGGGAAAAGCCTTTGGCGCCACGACAGCCGGGGCCGAAGGGACTTCGCCGGCTGGCGGAAGTCCACGCATGTGCGGGAGCATCAGCGGCTGCTGACGTCATCCCCGCGCATGCACGGGGGGGGGGGGTCACTTCTGCATCGGCCATCGCGGAGGCAATGGCCGAGGCGGAAGGAAAACAGTGCCCCCACGGCACAGGCCCGCCCGCGGATCGGTGGGCCCCGATCGCAGGCCAGGCTACCGTGGGGGCACCCCTCCGGGCCAGCTCGGCCCACCCCAGGACCCCGGAACCCGCCCGCGACGCCAGTCCTGCCAGTAAGGTAGGTGGCTTGATTCACGCCGGCGGGACTGGCATGACAGCAGCGCGACTTCGGCCCATCACAGGCCGGAGAATCGCCGGGGGTGGGGCCCACCGACCGGCGCGCCGCGATTCCCGCCCCCGCCAAATTTTTGGTGCTGGAGAATTCGGCGGGGGGTCGGAGAATCCCGCCCCAGATGTCACCATGGTGGGATTTGAACCTGGGTCCCCAGAGAATTATGCTGGGTCTCTGGATTAGTATTCTAGTGACGATACCACTGAGTAAGTTGCCACTGGTGCAGTAATTAAAATCACGGATGTGTAATATAACATAATTGACAGAGAACTCAGAGCTTTAAAGGCCAGAGGAGGTTATAGAGATAGGAAGGGGATGAGGCCATGAAAGGATTTGAGGTGTTGCAGGAACAGGAACCAATACAGGTTGGTGAAGCAAAAGATTCAATGGGAGAGATGGTGGAGTATTAGTATTGTTGTAGGACTAGTGATCTAGAGGCCTGATCTCAGTGGCAGACTTGAACTTTGTGGGGTCTCACGTTCACCTTCATTCGTGTACACCCCTGCATGAGGTTTGCATTTCAAATGTTAAAAGGATATTGGTCTTTAGCCAATGTTCCCCTGTCAAGAATTACTGGATGCTGTCTACTCAGATCAGTATTTTACACTTCCATTAAAATTGCTAAACGTGACAATGTAAACATTTATAAGTAGTTTGAAAAGCCTCCTAAAAATTAACTTGTGTTGGTAGACGCTCACTTATGTGTCTAAATTCAAGCCAGGCTACAATAAAGATGCAGAGAAAAAAAAATCAGCTTTTTGAAAATAGTTTGTAAAAAATCCATTTTGTGTTAAAAAGTGAAATCTTTAAAATCAAATTCTGTTTTTTCCCATTTTAAAGATTTTTTAAAATAAATTTAGAGTACCCAGTTAATTTTTTCTAATTAAGGGACAACTTAGCATGGCCAATCCACCTACCCTGCACAACTTTGGGTTGTGGGGGTGAACCCCACGCAAACACGGGAGAATGGTCAAACTCCACAGAGACAGTAACCCGGGGCCGGGATCGAACCTGGGACCTCGGCGGCGTGAGGCAGCAATGCTAACCACCGCACCACTGTGCTGCCCGAATTTCCCATTTTAAAGATAATTATTTAAGTATTCTTTCCCAAAGCAAAAGTAGTATGAACCTTCATTTTTAGGAGAAGTTGTTTAGAGATGCGAGTCCAATTGTGCAAAGACATATTATTTGGAATGATTGGGTCACTAGATCCACACAGTGTTAAAACAGAGGCCGGTGTTTAGATATTAATAGCGTTTTCCTGTAGAGAGCACAAGGTGAGGAAAACTGAGAATAAAGTTGATGTTGAATTTGAATCAGGTTTAACCAGGTGGAATGAAGAGAGACCCACGGCCCCTGCCCTCTCTGACTGGGATCCTGCTCACCCCTTCCTTCATAAACCAGCGTTGGTTGATAGTAGCACCCCTCCCCCACCCCGGGAAGGGGAATGAACCTTGTCCAGTCACCCTGTCTGTCCACCCTAAACAAAGCCAAAGAGTGAAAGAGCTGCTCCATCTCGTCACAGAGCCAAGACTTCATGGTAAACTGTTGGAGCAGAAAGAGGCTGCTTGCCCGCCCCTTAACAGCTCATCGAATAGAGAATCAGGCTGGGCTGAAGCTGGACACTCATGGCCCTCCTGGCTCAGTGACTTAAGGGGACAGGGCAGCACAGAAAGGACTGCAGCAGGCTGGACAGGAACATGGAAACCAGAGTCAGAATTGGCAATAGATGGTCCACAACATTTTGCCACCTGGGTTGCTGGAATTTCCCTTCTGAAATCTCGCTGGGAGTTTCCACCACCTATACCTTCCCATCTTCCATGGAATCCCTACATTGCAGAAAAAAGCCATTCGGCCCATTGAGCCGACACCAACCCTCCGAAAATGTACCCTACCTAGGCCCACTCAGCCCTATCCCTGTAACATCACCTAACCATCACATCTTTGGACACTAAGGGGAAATTTAGCATGGCCAATCCACCCAACCCTCACATTTTTGGACTTTGGGAGGAAACCAGAGCACCCGGAGGAAACCCACGAGAACTTTCAAACTTCACGCAGTCACCCAAGGTGGGAAATGAACCACGTCCCTGGTGCTGTGAGCCAGCAGTGCTAACCACCGTGCCACCCCATCTGTTGTCAGTGCGCATAGTGATCCAAGCCAAGGGGTTTTAATTGGGGATTGAGTAAGATGCGACTCTTAAGGGGACGTGACCAATCGAGTCCAGCTCTAAGAGGACTCGACCAATCAGAAAATGCAGAACTATCAGGCTCTGATTGATGGCCACAATGGTCGGGCCCTGTGCCCGGGCAAGGTGTGTTTCATTGCAAGTCCACCTCCGTCTGAGCTAATGCTCTGTGGGAATGGGTTCAAAACCCACCACAGCTGCTGGAATTTAAATTCAATTAATTAAAATTCTAGAATTGAAAGCTAGTATCTGTAACGATTAAAATATCATTGATTGTCATAAATACCCATCGGGTTCACTGATGTCCTTTAGGGAAGGAAACCTGCCGTCCTTACTTGGTCTGGCCTACATGTGACTGCAGACCCACAGCAATGTGGTTGATTGTTAATTAGGGATGAACAACAAATGTTGGTTTTAACAGTGAAACCAATAATGGGGCCTCATTGTAAATGCAAGATAATGGGAAGCCTTTTGTGAGATATTATGGTTTGGTTTTGTTTTTGCGGCTGCTCGGTACAGAGGAGTCGTTCTGAGTGATAACTAGTTTAACCGTAGCTGTTTCTTATTCTGCCCCAAATGGAGGTGAAGGATCATGAAGAAATCTCTAATTCTAAAATGCAATATGCAAATGCAGCTTTTCCTCAGTTAATCACAAAACTTAAGCAGTGCAAATACCACTTTGATCTAGTTAAGAGAACCAATGCCCAGAGAAGGATCTTCACCTTAAAAGTGTTAATGTAGAATAATTGTTGTTTAAACAGCTTTCAGTATTACGCTAAAGATTCTTCTTGGAGTTAATTGAAGCACCAATGTCAAGTTGATGTTTTCTTTGAGAAATCCATAAAGCCTAGCAAATGTTGAGTGTAACATGTCAAAGCTGTCTAGTGTTCACGCTTCTGCAGGTTACTTTAGAAAAAAGGCTCTAAGTGCTGAGGTAAATAGTAGAAGTGTAAATGTAAATAGTTGTATTAGAAGTGTCAGTGAACTCGCTGTTTTAGGAAATATTCTGTATTTTCAGCATTTTGTAAGTATTTTTGATGTAATTTCAAGTAATGTAGCATTCTAATTTCTGCTAAAGTGCTGTTATTTTTGTATACTGCAGTACCAATTACCTAAATACTTTTAATTTGGGGAAGAAATTTAGCTCCACTTAGGAAAGTGTTTATCGAGTCAGTATAGTTGTAAATGTAATTTGTGCAGAAAAGTTTTAGTATAGGAACAATTCGAATAGCTTTCTTTAAAGAAAGTGTAGAGCTGTGTTAATTACACAATTTGTGCTGGATTAAGCATTAATATTGGGGTAAAATCCAACTTCAATGAGTATGAACTGACTATTGCCTGTTCTGTATGATCTTTTCCATCGATTTCATTGAGAAGAAACATTGGGTGGGGACGAATACTAGGCGTGGGTGAGATATATAAAAGATAATTTGCTGCAGCTTCATTGAATTTGAGTTTTACCCCTGTTGTGTTTTTGTTATTTCTAACCATTAAAAATTAAACCTTTGTACAAACTATTTGTTGACCGAAGAAGGCAATTCTTCTTCATACTACACAGGCTGTTTCGATAATGTATCATGCCAAATGTACAAACCCCCCTGGCAAAATATAATTACTGTAATCTTTCTCACAATTTTCTAGTGTAAATGGATTCATAATCCAAATGCATATTATATCTGATATTATAATCTAGCTATTTTTAACAGTATTTATGTATATAGATTTTAACCTGCATTCTTTAATTTTTAATGCAACTATAATTTGTCTATTAAAATGGCACAAATGCATAGTTCCTAGATATTCATATATCATATAGAATATGCGAAGACTCAACACAAAGCCTTCCTTACTTCATTTCAGATGTTTACTAATGAATTTCCCTTTGTTTCTGTAGCCACTGGTTTTAAAATAGAACTCATTTGAGGATCATGAGCCCTGTGTTTCAAGGCAACACTAAAGGGGTTATCGAATGTTTTGATGTGTGTGTGTCTCTGTAAAAGTTAAATTTGCAGTATTGTGGCAGGGCGATTTGTATTTCATCTGATATTACAAACACAATGCACTTAACAAATCTTTAATCTTTTTCTGTTGTGCGTATCTTCTGTCATTTTTGACTATTGACATTGCACGTTAAAACAGAGAGCAGAAGGTACAAATGTCATTTTTGTGGTGTATATGTAATGCGACTAATAAAGCCAAACCAATAGCAATTGTCTCTGTTTACTTTGGTGCACGGATGTTTGGTCATGTTAGTGCTGTGTTCAGCACTATCGCATGGCTCCATACAAGACCTTGAAAGGTTCACTGTTACTCTTTAAGCAGTTGCTAAGGAATAAGTTAAGGTAGCAATTAAGTACTTGGAATGTAGCTCTTGTCAAAACTTGCAATGGTTTGTGTTTAGCATTTGCTTCCAGCAGAGTGAGGTTTTGTTGAAGCTGATTTCTCCGTTATCTAAGAGGTCATGGGGTTGCATACATGGAAGTGGTTCAGTTTATTGAGTTGTTAACTGCTGGGGTTTATATCCTAGACTTAGAGTCAGGTTCTTTTCTCCACTAAATGTTCCTTTGCTGAGTTTGCATAAAGGACCTCCTTTTCAAGTCATGCTGCTCAGAAGATTCACTCTTATTTACTTAATAGTGTAAATATTGCCCTAAATGTTTGCTCAATTTCTCTGTACTTTTTAAAACTGTATGGGTGGCTAAACTGGACTGTGGAACACAGTTGCAATGTGTTTATCGTGTCCTATCCCTACTGGTTAAGTAGCCTCCAGAATGGGTGCAGTGCAGAATCACCAAATGATCCTGGGGTAAAAGGGGTTAAATTTTCCTGACGGGCTCCATAGAAGAAGCTTCTAATGCCTCAAGTACAGAATATTAAGGAGTGATCTAATTGTGGTATCTCAGATGATCTGATACGGTAGATAGTGAGAAGTTATTTCTTCTGATGGGGGGACCAGAACAAGGGGGCATAACCTTAAAATTAGAGCTGGGTCATTCAGGAGAAGCCAATATGTTTCCTCCAATTCCAGGAGCTCTCATTTTTGTTCACAAATGCCTTTTGGAAGTTCATATAAATAATATCCATGGATACGCCTTCACTTACCACATTAATTACCTCCTCAAAATATTCAATTAATTTCTTTAAACATGACTTGCCCTTTACAAGTCCATGCAAGATCTCTCCCTGATTGGTTCATGTTCATCCAAATGCTCAATTACTGTTCCTAATTACAGATTCTGGTAACCTTCCCACAATAGACACCAGACAATGAGTCTATAGTTTCTTAGTTTATCACTCTTACTCTTAAATAATGGAGTGTCATTGGCAATTTTCCAATCCAAGGAAACAATTTCTCAATCAAGGGAGTCTCCATCGGCAAGATCTATCTTGACTTTTAAATACATTGTCATTGCTTCATTGATGATAGGTCAATATCATGGAACACTGTACCTAATAGCACCATCGGGTTACTTTCACAATAAGGACTGCAAGTGGGTCAAAAAGCTGGTTCCTCACTAATTCCTCATGCGCAACAAGGGATGGGTGTTAAAAACCAGTTTTGCTAGTAATGCTCATATCCTGATTGTGAACATCTACATTTGCTTTTGAATTTCAGGTGATAGTAATTCTTTAAATACAAGAAATGAAAGACATATTCTGCTTTGTAAATTCATATAATTATCCACATTGTACTACAGCATGCTCATTATAAACATTTATGGAAATTCAATTTAAAGACCAGAAGAGGCTTAAATTTATTATGAAACTATAAATATAATTTCACAATAAGGTATTTGCGATGAGAATTTTTACGGTAGTTTTATTTAATTAAAACTATCAATTTCGCTGATTAATTTGGAAAAATTGTTATTCTAGCCATGGGGGGTGTGATTATTTTGCATTATTTCCATAATCTGACATCAAGAAAATGTAAACCTTCAGCAGTAGTGACTAGTGTGTATAGTGGGTAGAACTCTGCCCTTTCACCTCACATACCTACTACTTGTCAGATGGGATGAAATTTTCCCCTCTAGGGCAGCACGGTAGCACAAGTAGATAGCACTGTGGCTTCACAGCGCCAGGGTCCCAGGTTCGATTCCCCGCTGGGTCACTGTGCGGAGTCTGCACATTCTCCCCGTGTGTGCGTGGGTTTCCGCCGGGTGCTCCGGTTTCCTCCCACAGTCCAAAGACGTGCAAGCTAGGTGGATTGGCTAAATTGCCCTTAGTGTCCAAAAAAGGTTAGGAGGGATTATTGGGTTACGGGGATAGGGTGGAAGTGAGGGCTCAAGTGGGTCGGTGCAGACTCGATAGGCCGAATGGCCTCCTTCTGCACTGTATGTTCTAGTCTAGCCCATGCAAACTCACTCCAGGATACCAATGACTATTTAATGTGCCGAAGTAAACTGAGCACAGAACCTCTGGAGTGCCAGCAGGAATTTTACAGTTATGTGTTGGCTTTGGTTAGGATGTTGGATATAACCTCTAGCATTGGGGAGCTGGGAGAGAGGAAACCCTATCCATCTGAATAAGCCCGAATACTTGGTGTTGGCTGCCTCGCAGTTTGTTCATGGTTGCTGATTGCAGCTTTTAACCAAAGAAATTGAATTATCCTGGGCAGCCTTGAAATGCTTCCTGTCCATTTTCCTGTGTTCTCTCATAAATCTTGGTGTGTTCTAAAAACTTGCAAACACTGACGTTTTCCCTCTGACCTTGTCTCACTTGTATTATCTGATCATCTCTTCCTTCCCCTGCGCGCGCACACACTCTCAATGATGGCTAGTTCCGTATAATCCGTCGGTAGCTAACGTCACGAGAGCTTAAAAGGTACAAGTGTGTGATCAGTTGAAGAATCAAACAGCGTAAGAAGGGGTAAAATTACAAGATCAAGCTGATAATCTTTCTCTCAGGAGGCAGTATCTCAAGTTGATGAGACAGAAAGGTTAATGAATACAGAGGCTACAATAAGCAGGTGGATTAGTGACTCCAGAATGTGAAGGAAACCCCTTCATGTTCTATGTGCTGCATAAAGTTGAGTGCTCTAATCAGACTACTGCTTCCACCATAATCTCCAACTGTGCCACTGCCTATTAATTGTCTTCCATTCTGCCTATGCTCAATATCACTATTTCTGCCTCTAATTTAAACAGCAAACATTAGTCATTGTGTCATACAGAAAAAGCCCTTCGGTCCATCGCGTCTGCGGCGGTAAAAACAACCACCCCACTATTCTAATCCCATTTTCAAGCACTTGGCCCATAGCCTTGTATACCTTGGCATCACAAGTGCACATCTAAATACTTCTTAAATGTTATGAGGGTCTCTGCCTCCACCACCCTTTCAGGTAGTATGTTCCAGACTCCCACCACCCTCTGGGTGAAAAGGTTTTTCTTCACATCGCTCTAAACCTCCTGCCCCTTATCTTGAATCTGTGCCCCCTGATCATTGATCTCGCCACCAAGGGGAAATGTTTCTTCCTGTCCGTTCTATCTATGCTCCTCATAATTTTATACATCTCAATCATGTCCCCTCGCAGTTTCCTCTGCTCCAAGGAAAACAACACCAGTCTATCCAATCTCTCTTCATAACTAAAGCTCTCCAGCCCAGGAAACATCCTGGTAAATCTCCTCTGCACACTTTCCAGTTCTATCACATACCTCCTATAATGTGCATTCCAGAACTGCACACAATACTCTTGCTGTGGCCTAACCAACATTTTATACATAGAATTTACAGTGCGGAAGGAGGCTATTCGGCCCATCGGGTCTGCACCCGCCCTTGGAAAGAGCACCCCACTTAAGCCCACATCTCCACTCTATCCCCACAACCCAGTAACTGCACCTAGCTTTTTTGGACACTAAGGGCGATTTAGCATGGGAAACCAGAGCACCCAGAAGAAACCCACGCAGACACGAGGAGAACGTGCAGACTCCGCACAGACAGTCATCCAAGCCGAGAATTGACCCTGGAGCTGTTAAGCAACAGTGCTAACCACTGTGCTACCATGCCACCCAAAGTTCTTGCTCTTAAACTCTACGCCTCGGCGAATAAAGGCAAGTATACCATATGTCTTCTCAACCACTGTAACTACCTGCCCTGTTACTTTAAGGGACCAGTGTACATGCACACCAAGATACCGTGATCGTCAGTGCTTCTTGGGTTCCTGCTGTTTATCAAGTATTCCCTTGCCTTGTTTGTCCTGCCCAAGTGTGTCACCTCACACTTGTCCGGATTGAATTCAATTTGCCACTGATCAGCCCGACTATATCCTCCTGCGATCTAAGGCTTCTCACTATTTACCGTCCGTGAACTTACCGGTCAACCTTTCTACATTCATGTCTAAATCATTTGTATAAACCGCAAACAACAATGTTGATCCCTGCGGGACTCCACTGGACACAGGCTTCCAGTCATAAAAACACCCCTCGAACATAGAATCTACAGTGCAGAAGGAGGCCATTCGGCCCATCGAGTCTGCACCGACCCTTGGAAAGAGAACCCTACCTAAACCGACACCTCCATCCTATCCCCATAGCCCCACCCCTTTTTTGGACACTAAGGGCAATTTTAGCGTGGCCAATCCACCCAACCTGCATATTTTTGGACTGGGAGGAAACTCGGAGCACCCGGAGGAAACCCACGCAGACACGTGGAGAACGTGCCAACTCCGCACAGGCAGTGGCCCAAGGCAGGAATCGAACCTGAGACCCTGGAGCTGTGAACCAACTGTGCTAACCACTATGGTACCGTGCCGACCATTACCTTTGGCTTCCTACCACTCAGCCAATTCTGGATCCAATTTGCCAAATTGCCTTGGATCCCATGGGCTTTTACTTTCACTATCAGTCTCCCATGTGGGACCTTATCAAAAGCCTTGCTGAAGTCCAAATAAGCTACGCCCTCATTTACACACCTGGTCACCTCTTTGAAAAATTCAATCAAGTTGGTCAGAGATGACCTCCCCTTAAGAAGACCACGCTGACTGTTTCTTGATTAATCCCTGCCTCTACAAATACAGATTAATTCTGCCCCTCAGAATTGCTTCCAATTGTTTCCCCAGCACTGAGGTTAGTCTGACTGGCCTGTAGTATCCTGGTTTATCCCTTCTTGAATAACGATACCACATTGGCTATCTTCCAGTCCTCTGGCACCTCTCGTGTGGCTAGAGAAGATTTGAAAATTATTGCCAGCACCCCTGCTATTTCCTCCCTTGCCTCATTGAACAACCTGGGATACATTTCCTCTGGCCCTGGATATTTGTCTACCTTTAAGCCTGCCAGACCATGCAGAACCTCCTCTCTGTCTATGTTAATTTCTTCAATTTTATCACAGTCCTTCTCCCTGATTTCTATATCCACATTGTCCCCCTCACTAGTGAACATCGACACAAAGTATTCATTTAGAACCCCACCTACATCCTCTGTCTCCACACACAAATTACCACTATGGTCCTCAATGGGCCCTACTCTTCTTTTAGTTTTTCCTTTATTTGATCTGGCAGTCTCCTTTCGTGTCCCTTTTTGCTCTCCTAATTTCCTTTTTTTTTAAATATATTTTATTCAAGATTTTTTTGGCCAAACATAACAGCACATAGCGTTTCCTTTACACAGCAATAAAACAATATAAATAACAATGGCCAGTTTTAAACAAGTAAACAAATAATATATGAACAAAATCAAAAATAAAACTAAATGGCAACTGCCTTATCCAAGATAAATACTCTCCAAAAATACAATCCAACAATCCAACATACAATTACATATACCAAATACCTATACATGTACAATAACATCCCTGAGAGTCCTTCTGATTCCTCCCCCCCCCCCCCCCCCCCCCCCCCCCCCCCCCCCGGGTTGCTGCTGCTGTCTTCTTCTTTTCCATTCCCTCTATCTTTCTGTGAGGTATTCGACGAATGGTTGCCACCGCCTGGTGAACCCTTGAGCCGACCCCCTTAGAACGAACTTAATCCGTTCCAACTTTATAAACCCTGCCATGTCATTTATCCAGGTCTCCACACCCGGGGGCTTGGCTTCCTTCCACATTAACAATATCCTGCGCCGGGCTACTAGGGACGCAAAGGCCACAACATCAGCCTCTCTCGCCTCCTGCACTCCCGGCTCTTCTGCAACCCGAATATAGCCAACCCCCAGCTTGGTTCGACCTGGACCCCCACCACCTTCGAAAGCACCTTTGCCACCCCCACCCAAAACCCCTGTAGTGCCGGGCATGACCAGAACATGTGGGTATTATTCGCTGGGCTTCTCGAGCATCTCGCACACCTATCCTCTACTCCAAAAAATTTACTGAGCCGTGCTCCAGTCATATGCGCCCTGTGTAACACCTTAAATTGTATCAGGCTTAGCCTGGCACACGAGGACGATGAGTTTACCCTACTTAGGGCATCAGCCCACAGCCCCTCCTCAATCTCCTCCCCCAGCTCTTCTTCCCATTTCCCTTTCAGCTCATCTACCATGATCTCCCCCTCGTCCCTCATTTCCCTATATATGTCTGACACCTTACCGTCCCCCACCCATGTCTCTGAGATCACTCTGTCCTGCGTCGGGAGCTGCGGGAATTCCCTCACCTGTTGCCTCGCAAAAGCCCTCAGTTGCATATACCGAAATGCATTCCCTTGGGGCAACCCATATTTTTCCGTCAGCGCTCCCAGACTCGCAAACGTCCCATCTACGAACAGATCTCTCAATTGTGTTACCCCTGCTCTTTGCCATGCTCCAAATCCCCCATCCATTCTCCCCGGAACAAACCTATGGTTATTTCTTATCGGGGACCGCACCGAGGCTCCCGTCTTTCCCCTGTGCCGTCTCCACTGCCCCCAGATTTTCAGTGTGGCCACCAGCACCGGGCTTGTGGTGTATTTCTTCGGTGAGAACGGCAACGGCGCCGTCACCATAGCTTGTAGGCTAGTCCCCCTGCAGGACGCTCTCTCCAATCTCTTCCACGCCGCTCCCTCCTCTTCTCCCATCCACTTACACACCGTTGAGATATTGGCGGCCCAGTAGTACTCACTTAGGCTCGGTAGTGCCAGCCCCCCCCTGTCCCTACTACGCTGCAAAAATCCCCTCCTCACTCTCGGGGTCTTCCCGGCCCACACAAAACTCATAATACTCTTCTCAATTCTTTTGAAAAAAGCCTTCGTGACCACCACCGGGAGGCACTGAAACACAAAAAGGAATCTCGGGAGGACCACCATTTTAACCGCCTGCACCCTACCTGCCCATGACAGGGACACCGTGTCCCATCTCTTAAAGTCCTCCTCCATCTGTTCCACCAACCGCGTTAAATTAAGCCCGTGTAATGTACCCCAATTCTTGGCTATCTGGATCCCCAAGTACCGGAAGTCCCTTGTTACCTTTCTCAACGGTAAATCCTCTATCTCTCTGCTCTGCTCCCCTGGATGCACCACAAACAACTCACTTTTCCCCATGTTCAATTTATACCCTGAGAAATCTCCAAACTCCCCAAGTATCCGCATTATCTCTGGCATCCCCTCCGTCGGGTCTGCCACATATAACAACAAATTATCCGCATACAGAGATACCTGGTGTTCTTCTCCTCCCCTGAGTATTCCCCTCCACTTCCTGGACCTAATTTCCTTTTTAAGTTCCCTCTTGCACATTCCATATGCCTCTAGGGCTCCTGCTGTTTTTAGCCCTCGATATGTGCCATAAACCTCATTTTTTCTTTTTATCCAATGCTGTGTATCCCTCAATTTCCAGGGTTCACTGCATTTGTTGGTCCCACCCTTTTTCTTGATTGGAACATGTTGGCCCTGTACTCTCCCTATTTCCTTCTTGAATGCATCCCACTGCTCTGTCACAGATTTACTTAAAAGTGTCTGCTTCCAGTCCACTCTGGCCAAATCATATATGATTGATTGATTGATATTTATTGTCACATGTACCAAAGTACAGTGAAAAGTATTTTTCTGCGGCCAAGGGAATGTACACAGTACGTACTACATAGTAGACAAAAGTATAATTGACAAGAGTACATCGACAAATAGCGATTGGAGAGCAGCATAGAATGTTGTGAATAGTGTTCCTACAGGGAACAGATCAGGCCGAGGGAGAGTCGTTGAGGAGTCTTGTAGCTGTGGGGAAGAAGCTGTTCCTATGTCTAGATGTGTGGGTCTTCAGACTTCTGTATCTTTTGCCTGATGGAAGGGTCTGGAAGAGGTCAAAGCCTGTGTGTGAGGGGTCTCTGACAATGCTGTCTGCCTTCCTTAGGCAGCGGTAAGTGTAGACAGAATCAATGGGAGGGTGGCAAGCTTTGTGTGATGTGTTGGGCCGAGTTCACCACACTCTGCGGTTTCTTGCGATCTTGGGCCGAGTAGTTGCCGTACCAAGCTGTGCTGCAGCCAGATAGGATGCTCTCTATGGCACATCTGTAGAGGTTTGTGAGAGTCGATGCAGACATGCCAAATTTCTTTAGCTTCCTTAGGAAGTAGAGACATTGTTGGGCTTTCTTGATTGATATTATTAAAATCAGCCTTCCCCCCAGTTTAGAACTTTGATTTCAGGCCCATCCTTGTCCTTTTCCATAACAATCTGAATCCAATGAGTTATGATCGCTAACATCAAAATGCTCCCCCACTGATACTTCAACCGCTTACCCAGCTTTGTTACCTCACCTTAAGTCCAGGACCTCTCTTGTAGGACCTTCTATGTACTGGCTTAAAAAGTTCCCCTGCATTTTAAATGTATTCATGGAATCTCACTCTGCTCCTCACTCTTAACCTCATGGAACAAAATCATTTTTTTCCCCCCCCCCAGATTCCTGTTCTTTATCCTTTGACGAGTAAGTCTTCCTGGGACTGCCTTCTGTCCCAACCATGGTTTGAGTACCTTTTTGTGTTCTTTAGCTTGAGACCTGCTCCCTGCAGTCTCCCTTCATATATTTCTTCCAGCAGTTTCTATGAAGATCTCCTTAATTCTTGATTATATTCTTTCAACTGAACTCAAACAGCGTTTGCTGCCTCTGTGGGGGCCCTGGCTGCTAGGCAACAGTTTTTCAATATCCTATGTTTGTTTTTGAGTCATAAAAACCTTATTAAAATGCAGGCATCGTTTAAAAGTGAAAATAAAGCTGAAATGTTCTTATTAGAAAACTGCATAAGTATAAATTAAACTTAAAGCTGTAGGTTATGCCCAACACTTACATAAATACAAACATAAGTTACCTAAATTATATCAGTTTTATAACAAGTACCACAGGGATTAGTGCTGGAGCCTGAACTATCTACAATTTACACCAATGTTTTGGATAAAGGGACCAACTGTATGGTAGCTAGATTTGCCAATAACACCAGATAGATTATGAAATGAATTGTGGAGGGAAGGTGGACAATCTGCAAAGGGATATAGATAAGCTCAGCGAGTGGGCAAAGAATTGGCAGATGCAGTATAATGTGGGAAAATGTGAACTAGTCTACTTTGGCAGGAAGAATAGAAGGTAGCAAATTTATTATTTAATTAGAGAGAGATTGCAGAATGAGGGATCTGGGTATCCTGGTGCAAAAATCACAATTATGCAGATACAGCACGTAATTAGGAAGGCAGATAGAATGTCGCTCTTTATTGCATGGAGAAAGGGATATAAAAGTAGGGTAGCTCTACACCAGTTGTACAGGGTGTTGATGAGATCACATCGGGAATAGTTTTGGATGTCTCTTTGTTGTATCTGTCCAATTCCTCAAATACTTCGGCCAGTATTTTAATCAAAGTTTTACCTGGGTGACTTTTAATAGCGAGGAGAACAAAGGACAAACACAGGTGTAACAACAATATTTATCAAACACACAATTAACCCAGAAATTAACCCCAAATATATAATACCAGAAACCATCAAGATTTGGTTGTACTACCCGCAAAGATGGCTTGGTTGAACTGTGGGTCCGATTCTTGAGTCCCTTTGGTCCGTCGTCACGAAGGTGAGTCTCGCTGGCAGCTTCTTCCTTCTCAGAGGTCTCAATTGCCTCTGCCTGGAGTCTTCACTGCAGATGTGCCTTGGGTGCCTGTTTTATCCCCCCTCCCTTCACACCCTTTTGCCATTTCCTCTTGCTTTCTGCCAATGATGGGGGTCTCAGCACCCAATGGTCCAGTTGATGACTGTCTGGTAGGAGACTTGAGCCTGCCCCAGATGTCCCATCTCTGGTGGTGTAGTCTGCACAAAACCTGTCCCCATATAAGGTAACAGTAGAAACTCTGGGTGCCCGAGGGTCTGGCTTGATCTATGCTACTGACAATAGGCCGGTGCATCCCAATAGGGTGCAATGATCTCCTGATGGGTGGTTGACGGGGCAGGACCGGACATGTTTCTGGTAGTTGGTTTGTGGGTTGTGTATTTGACTTTGGTTAAGTCTGAAATCCCAACAGCCAGCCTGAGGTTTGACTGCCCAATTTAAAGAGCCCACTTCTTTAAATTAAAATATCCAATTTAATCAGGCTCAAAACTAGGCTCTGTCAGGGTACCACACTATGTTTGAAAGAGGATATAATTGTGTTGGAAACAATACAGAGAAGGCTCACTTGACTCATTCATGGGATGAAGAGCTTATCCAATGAGGAAAGGTTGTAGAGCTCATATCCACAGCAATTTAGAAGAATGAGATATAATCTTATTGAAGCATATAAGAACCTGAGCTTGATAGAATGGATACCCAGAGGATTGTTCCACTTGTTGGGGGACTTGAACCAAGGGACACGGTTTGAGAATAAAAGGTCTACTGTTTATGATAGAGATTTTTTTTTCTCTCCGAGTGTCGTTAGTATATAGAGTACTCTTCCCCAGAAAGAAATGGAGGCTGGGTTATTGAACTTATTCAGGCAGAGTTAGCTTTTTGATGGGCAAGGGTTTTGAGGGCGAGACAGGAAAGTGCAGCTCCGACCTTACTGAATGGTGGAGCAGGCTCAGTGAGCTGAATGGCCACTCCTGCTCCTAAGTCCAGTGTTCCTTTGTTGGGATATTTTACTTAGTGAAAGGTGTTGCTGCAGACGGCAATAAATGAGAGGGAGTGGCTTTGATAGAGTAGTTTCAGAGAAGATGTTTTCACTTGAGGGGGAGACCAAAACCAGGAGCCATAAATTTACGGTTGTGACTAATAATTCAAATTCCCGGGAAACCGCTTTACCCAGAAAGTGGTGAGAATGCAGATTCTATGACCACTGGGACAATTTGAGGCAGGTTAAGTAAATGAAGGAGAAAGAGACAGCAGGTCATGTTCAAAAGCTAGGAAGAGGTTGGTGTGGAGCGTAAAACTCAGCATAGAATTGTTGGGCCGAATGGCCTATTTCTGTACTACAAATACTTCCAATAGTAGGTCAACAATAATGTTTTTCTTTAAGTAATTTTAATTTAATATTGATCGAACCGTACAATAAAGTTTAAGTGTAATTAGAAGGTTCCATTTGGATCGAAATAATTTTTGTGATTGAATTTGTGCCGCGTGTTAATTCCCTTTGTTTAGTGACTCCACACCTGGAATAAATGCTGAATCTTGCCAAATAACACAATAGCTTTGGCAAGTGAGACTTCAGTGAGATGTACAGCTATCACAATCACTTGGTTATATTAGGGCCTCTCCATCTCCTGAAGGTTCATCCATTTCCTGTCATAGTGCGTTCAGGATCTGCTTGGATGACTTAAAAGGAAGAAGAGGGTGGATAAACCTCACCGGGAGATCAGGTTTCTCAGCAAATTACAACAGGGCAGACAATGAGAAAGTACACCATTGATGTCAACTGAATTAACAATTGTCAACATAACCAGTTCCTGTGGGACTCGGATATATCCTGCACTGCAGTGAGTTCAGACTGACAAAAGGAATTGATTTATTTTTCAAATTGCAGTCAGGAAAGAATGTATTTAATGAATAAATGACATTGTAAGCATCTTCCTACTCTCAATTGTAATTATCCAATCTAGTTCCGAAATCGTACCTACGATCATACAGATTAGGAGAAGGAGTGGGCCACTCGGCCCCTCGAGCCTGTTCCACCATTCAATGTGATCATGGAGGATCTGATTGTAGCTTCAACCCCACATTCCTGCCAATCCCCCAAAACCTTTCACCCCCTTTTTAACCAAGATTCTATCAAGCTCTACCTTGAAAATATTGATTCCGCTGCCTTTTAAGGAAGAGAGTTCCAGAGACTCACGACCCTTGGAGAAAAAATTCTCCTCATCATTAAATAAGCGGCCCTTTATTTTAAAATAGTGACCCATAGTTCTAGATTCTCCGACAAGAGGAAACAATCTCTCCATGCCCACCCTGTCAATACCCCTCAGGATTTTAAAGGTTTCAATCAAACCGCCTCTTACTCTTTTTAAACTCGAGTGGATACAAAGCTAACCTCTCCAACATTTCCTCAGAAGACAACCCACCCATTCCTGGTGTAGTCTAGAAAACCTTCTTTGAATTTATTTTTTTTATAAATGTTTTTATTCTCCATTTTCACATTTTCCTTGACAATTTACACCCCACCCACAAACAGTAAACGGTAACAAATACAAAATCAATCCCCTTAACAATACCAACGATCCCATCCTCCCACCACCCCAAACAACGGCCCACCTGTCAATATATGCACCCAATAAAACAAACCCTCCCACGGTGGAAACAAAAAACAAAGGAAAAAAAGAAAAACCGCCCATGGTCACCATTAACCTATAGAGTACACCCCCCCCCCCCCTACACTCAACGCATCCAACCTCTGAAAGAGTACCGTACATGATACTCAAGAGTTGTAAACACACAACCCCCCCCCCCCCCTCAGTCTCCAACTCCTCCCCTCCACTGACTCTTGTAAAACTCCTCCCCCCAACCTCGGTTCCTTCCCCCCAACTTTCCACCCCGGCTAGACCACTCAGACCCTGTTCTGCCAGGCTCTGATGGCCGCAGCCCCTCCCCCCACCTCACTCCCATTCACTGGCCGGCTTAAACCGGCCAGCGTGGAGGCCCCCGCCCGGGTCCCTTTCCCCCTTGTCCGGACCTAGGAAAGCCCAGAAATCCCCTTTTAGCACACAAACCCCGCATATCCACCTACACCCCAAAGAGCCCTCATTTCGAGTGAAAGTCCCATCACTTCCCTTGTCTAAATATATGCAACATTGGCTCCTTTAGCTCATACACCCGCACGCAGTGAAACAAAAAAGAAGAAAATACAGTCATGAGGTTACATCGGCACATGGCCATTTCTCAGTTCTGCCACAGTCCTTCTGCCTTCGCAAACTCTTCTGCTGCTTCCGCCGTTCCAAAATAAAAGTCTTTGAGCTTGTAAGTCACCCTCAGCTTCGCTGGATATACAATGCCGCATTGCACCTTGCTAATGTACAGTGCCCTCTTCACCTGGTTGAAGGCAGCCCGCCTCCTCGCCAGCTCCACCATAAAGTCCTGGTATACACGTTTACCAGCTCCAGCCCACTGCACCACCCGCTTCTGCTTGGCCCAGCTCAGGACCTTCTCCTTCACACTGTGTAGCGCACAAAGACTCCGTGAGACGAATAGAGTGAAGTCGATGAGGCTTTATTAAGCGTGTCTGTTCCCCCGCAGCTCGATAGTAAACTGGCCTGCGGGGGAAGACTCCGGCTTCTTATACTCCGCCTTCAGGGCGGAGCTAGAGGTCAACGGCCAACCAGGACCCGGGATCTGTCAGCCAATGACATTAGGGCTTCCAGTCCCACATGACCCCCAATACATACTACTACATTCACCCCTTGTCAAAAATGAACCTGGCGGGGTGATGCTTCGTATGGTGGTAAGGGTTTACAGGGCTGGTCCTGGGAGGAAAAAAAACATTCACATGGCAATACAGTATTGTACAATTTTGTCCTGTTGCAACTATTTACAGAGGGTATAGGAAGAAAGCAAAATGCTCTTGTGAAAGTCCATATTTAGTTTTAGATTGACGCCACGAGTCGGTCGGGTGGTCTGGTCGTCCGTGTCGATCGCCTCGGCCCCGGTGGTGGTGGTGCTTGTACCAGTGTTGTCGCCTCCAGGAGCCTTACGGTTTCAGCTTGGGCTTTATTCTTGGTCGGTGCTGAGGGGAGGGGAACCGATCCTCCTGGGAAGGGGGCGGTCGCGGGGTGCGGCGGTGGCAGGAAGGGGGGGTTGGGTTGATGGTGTTGGGGGGGTGTGCGTGTTGCCGGCGGGCGCCAGATCCCGCAGGGAGACTGTGTCCTGTCGGCCGTCGGGGTACTCCACGTAGGCGTACTGGGGGTTCGCGTGGAGGAGGTGGACCCTTTCGACCAACGGGTCCGCCTTATGTGCCCGCACATGCTTTCGGAGCAGGATGGGTCCTGGGGCCGCCAGCCAGGTTGGCAGCGACGTTCCAGAGGAGGACCTCCTAGGGAAAACAAGGAGACGCTCATGGGGCGTTTGATTAGTGCTCGTACATAATAACGACCAGATGGAGTGGAGAGCGTCCGGGAGGACCTCCTGCCACCGTGAAACTGGGAGGTCCCTGGACCGTAGGGCCAGTAGGACGGCCTTCCAGACCGTGCCGTTCTCCCTCTCTACTTGCCCGTTCCCCCGGGGGTTGTAGCTGGTCATCCTGCTTGAGGCTATGCCCTTGCTGAGCAGGAACTGGCGCAGCTCGTCACTCATGAAAGAGGACTCCCTGTCGCTGTGGACGTATGCGGGGTAACCGAACAGTGTGAAGAAGCTGTTCAGGGCTTTAATGACTCTGGCCGCGGTCATGTCAGAACAGGGAATGGCAAAAGGGAAGCGGGAGTATTCGTCCACCACATTAAGAAAATATGCGTGGCGGTCGGTGGAGGGGAGGGGCCCTTTGAAATCGAGACTGAGGCGTTCAAAGGGGCGGGAAGCCTTAATCAAGTGCGCTCCATCCGGCCTGAAAAAATGCGGCTTGCATTCCGCGCAGATGTGGCAGTCCCTTGTGACTGTACGGACCTCCTCTAAAGAGTATGGGAGATTGCGGGACTTGATAAAGTGGTAAAACCGAGTGACCCCCGGGTGGCAGAGGTCCTCGTGGAGGGTTTGGAGGCGGTTAATTTGTGCGTTGGCACATGTGCCGCGGGATAGGGCATCGGACGGCTCGTTCAGCTTTCCGGGACGATACATAATCTCATAGTTGAAGGTGGAGAGCTCGATCCTCCACCTTACGATCTTGTCGTTTTTGATTTTGCCCCGCTGTGCATTATCAAACATGAAGGCTACCGAGCGTTGGTCAGTGAGGAGAGTGAATCTCCTGCCGGCCAGGTAATGCCTCCAATGTCGCACAGCTTCCACTATGGCTTGGGCTTCCTTTTCTACTGAAGAGTGGCGGATTTCTGAGGCGTGGAGAGTCCGGGAGAAAAAGGCCACAGGTCTGCCCGCTTGGTTAAGGGTGGCCGCTAGAGCTACGTCGGAGGCGTCGCTCTCGACCTGGAAGGGGAGGGACTCGTCAATGGCGCGCATCGTGGCCTTTGCGATATCCACTTTGATGCGGCTGAAGGCCTGGCAAGCCTCTGTCGACAGAGGGAAGGTCGTGGTCTGTATTAGGGGGCGGGCCTTGTCTGCGTACTGGGGGACCCACTGGGCGTAGTATGAAAAGAACCCCAGGCAGCGTTTCAGGGCTTTTGGGCAGTGCGGGAGGGGAAATTCCATGAGTGCGTGCATACGTTCGGGGTCGGGGCCTATTATCCCATTGCGCACTACGTAGCCCAGAATGGCTAGCCGATCGGTGCTAAAAACGCACTTGTCCTCGTACGTGAGGTTCAAGGCTTTGGCGGTCTGGAGGAATTTTTGGAGGTTGGCGTCGTGGTCCTGCTGATCGTGGCCGCAGATGGTTACATTGTCGAGATATGGGAACGTGGCCCGCAACCCATGTTGATCAACCATTCGGTCCATCTCCCGTTGGAAGACCGAGACCCCGTTTGTGACGCCAAAAGGGACCCGTAGGAAATGGTATAATCGCCCGTCTGCCTCGAAGGCTGTGTACTTGCGGTCACTTGGGCGGATGGGGAGCTGATGGTAGGCGGACTTGAGGTCCACGGTGGACAAGACTTTATATTGGGCAATCCGATTGACCATGTCGGATATGCGGGGGAGAGGGTACGCGTCTAGTTGTGTGTACCTGTTGATGGTCTGGCTATAGTCTATGGCCATCCTTTTGCTTCTCCCCTGTTTTTACTACTACCACCTGTGCTTTCCAGGGACTATTGCTGGCCTGGATTATGCCTTCCTTTAGTAGCCGCTGGACTTCGGACCGAATGAAGGTCCGGTCCTGGGCGCTGTACCGTCTGCTCCTAGTGGCGACGGGTTTGCAATCCGGGGTGAGGTTCGCAAACAAGGACGGGGGTTGCACCTTGAGGGTTGCGAGGCCGCAGATAGTGAGTGGGGGTATTGGGCCGCCGAATTTGAACGCAAGGCTCTGTAGATTGCATTGGAAATCTAATCCCAGCAAGGTGGGGGCACAGAGTTGGGGAAGGACGTTTAGTTTGTAGTTTTTGAACTCCCTCCCCTGCACCGTTAGGGTAACTATGCAGAATCCCTGGATCTGTACGGAGTGGGATCCTGCAGCTAGGGAAATCTTTTGTGCGCTGGGATAGGTGGTCAAGGAACAGCGTCTTACCGTGTCGGGGTGTATAAAGCTCTCCGTGCTCCCGGAGTCGACTAGGCATGGCGTCTCGTGGCCGTTTATTAGCACCGTTGTCGTCGCCTGGAGTGTCCGGGGCCGAGCTTGATCGAGTGTAATTGAAGCGAGACGTGGTTGTAGTAGTGGAGTGGGGTCCGTTGTTGCCGTCCAAGATGGCGTCGGGGATGGACAAAATGGCCGCCCCGATACATCGCACGTGGCTGGGGGTCACAAGATGGCGGCGGGGGTGGACAAAATGGCCGCCCCCACGCGTCGTACAGGTCTGGGGCGGTCCAAGATGGCGGCGCCACTCCTCCCCTCGTGGTGGCCGGGTCCCAAAATGGCGGCGTCTGTGGGTCGCACATGGTGCGCTGGGGGGGCTGGGGAGCGCTAGGACCGCGAGCGCTATGACCGCGAGCGCTAGGACCGCGCGGAGCTCCCTCACCGGGGACAGCGGTGGTCGGGGCCCAAGTAGGTGGCGCCGGCGGGTCAGGCGTGGGGCGCGGGGTGGGGGTTAGGGGGGCGTTAGGGACGCGCAAAACTCCCTCCTCTCCGTGGAGAGTGTTGGCCGGGACCCAAAGCGGTAGCGCCGGCGGCGGGTCATACATGGGCTGCGGGGAGGGGGGTTGGGGAGCGTAAGCGGTGTGCAGGGCTCCCTGTTCTCCCGGGACCGCGGTGGTCGGGACCCAGAGCGGCTGCGCCTGCGGGTCGTACATGGTGTGCTGGGGGGGGTTGGGGCGCGTAAATGGCTTGCAGGGCTCCCTGTTCTCCCGGGACAGCGGCGGCCTCACGGGACCGGCACACAACCGCATAATGGCCCTTTTTCCCACAGCTTTTGCAGATAGCTGCGCGGGCCGGGCAGCACTGTCGGGAGTGTTTCGCCTGGCCGCAGAAATAACAGCGGGCGCCCCCGGTGCGACTCGGCGTTTGGACCGCGCAAGCCTGTGGGGTGTCCGGGGGGGGGGGGGGTGGGTTTGTCGCGACGGGTACGTACGGGGCCCAATGGGCTGCCGCGCGGTCGGGGCCGTAGGCGCGGGTATTGCGCGCGGCCATGTCTAGGGAGGCTGCTAGGGCCCGTGCCTCTGAGAGTCCTAGCGACTCTTTTTCGAGAAGTCTTTGGCGGATTTGGGAGGATTGCATACCTGCCACAAAAGCATCGCGCATTAACATGTCCGTGTGTTCGTTTGCGTTCACCGACAGGCAGCTGCAGGCTCGTCCCAAAATCAGCAGTGCGGCGTAGAATTCGTCCATCGATTCTCCGGGAGCTTGCCGTCTCGTCGCGAGCTGGTAGCGAGCGTAGATTTGGTTAACTGGGCGGACATAGAGACTTTTCAGTGCTGCAAACGCCGTCTGGAAATCCTCCGCGTCTTCGATGAGGGAGAAAATCTCCGTGCTCACCCTCGAGTGCAGGACCTGCAGTTTTTGGTCTTCTGTGACCCGGCCGGTGGTCGTTCTGAGGTAGGCCTCGAAGCAAGTCTGCCAGTGCTTGAAGGCTGCTGCCGCGTTCACTGCGTGGGGGCTGATCCTCAGGCATTCCGGAATGATCCTGAGCTCCATAGTCCTTTTTAGGCACGCTTAATAAATTGTAGCGCACAAAGACTCCGTGAGACGAATAGAGTGAAGTCAATGAGGCTTTATTGAGCGTGTCTGTTCCCCCGCAGCTCGATAGTAAACTGGCCTGCGGGGGAAGACTCCGGCTTCTTATACTCCGCCTTCAGGGCGGAGCTAGAGGTCAACGGCCAACCAGGACCCGGGATCTGTCAGCCAATGACATTAGGGCTTCCAGTCCCACATGACCCCCAATACATACTACCACACACTGTACCTCCGGAAGCACAGAGTCACTACTCTTGGTGGCTCACTCGCCTTTGGTATAGGCCTCCATGACCGATGAGCCCGATCCAGTTCATATCGGGAGGGATAGACCTCCCCTCCCCCAATAGTTTCACCAGCATCGCGGCAAAATACTCAGTCGGCCTCGGTCCTTCAACTCCTTCGGGCAGCCCCACAGTCCTCAAATTCTGTCGCCTGGATCTGTTTTCCAGGTCTTCCATTTTTCCTCGCAGTTCCTTGTTAATCTCCATCACCTTCCGCATCTCCTTCCCCATCGAGGCAAGTTGATCACCGTGCTGCAATAACTTCTCCTCCACTTCCTTCAGCGCCTCCCCTTGCTCTCGCACCTCCGCCACTGCGCTCGCCACCGCCGTCGTCACCTGGGAAATCACCTCCTCCACCAGCACACACAAAACCTCTCTCATCTCCTTCCTCATTGTCTCCATGCATTTTGCAAACTGCCTTTCAAATTCCGCAGCCATCGCCTTAGTTATTTCTTCAGCCGTAAGCAATGCGGCCTCCCTTGGTGCTCCAGCCTCCATTTTCCTTGGTGACCCCGCGGTGACCTTTCCACTCCCCGACGCACCTTCAGCTGTTTTCATTACGGACGTTCTTTTGCTCACCCTCGACAGTTTTCTTCACCGTGCCTTCACTCTGCCGCCTCTGTGCCTTCTCCCTGCTTCTGCCGCCTCCGTGGACCCTGGGACCGGGCTTAAAGCCCCGAAAATGCCGTTCCCGAACGAGAGCCCTCCATTGTGCGGCCGCCTCCCGCCCGCCGTCACCGGAAGTCCTTCTTTGAATTGTTTCTAACGCATTTACATCTTTCCTTAAATAAGGAGATCAATATTGTACACAATACTCCAGATGTGGTCTCACCAATGCCCCTTACTGAAGCACAACCTCCCTACTTTTGTAATCAATTCCCCTCACAATAAACAATAACATTATATTAGCTTTCCTAATTTCTTGTTGTACCTGCATACTAGCCTTTTGGGATTCATATTTACAGGGGAACCACTACAGGCGATGCAGGCAAAGACCAGAATCTGCTAACTCTCTCCAGAAAGCTGTTGCAAAATTCTCTCCAGAGGGCCTGCTGTGAGGGCTGTAGCTCTCTCCAGAAAGATCCAGCTAACTCGCTCTCCAATACGTTTGTGGGTGTTTAATTCCTGAAACAACAGAGGCCTGAAGACAGGCCACAAACTGAAAGCAAAGTTTGATGAAACAGGGACTCTGCCCCTCCAGGAAAGTTGAGTGCAGTGTATTGAAACTGAAGGAAAGACCAGTACAGGCTGCAAAACAAAGACTGTAATCTACAAGCTCACTATGAAGAAAACATGCAAAGAACAATCATCTGAGGCAAAAACTCTTTTCTCTTACATTCTTTAAATCCCTTCCCACCCCTCTGTGTTTGTCTTTTGTGTGTGTGTGTGTAGAGGGTGGGGAGCAAGTAGGAGTTAGGTTAGTTAATAGTAAACCAACTATCTGCTGCGTATTTCATTACATTTCTTGTTAGAAATACAGAGTCCCGTTTCAGGGACTATGTCCCCACGCCGTCATGAAAACTGTGGCCTTTTACCCACCAATAGAAACTGGCATCAAAGGGCCACATATTCACAGCCCTGCAGGGAGCCGTCGTGAAGCTTGCAGCTCCAGCTGCAGCTCCGGCACCCCACACGTCTGGGTAAGAGGCCGCGCATGCGCATGGAGGCGGCCTCCTGCGGCTGTGCCGTGTTCCATGGCGGACTCAGACCGCGGAGCTGGACCGCAGGAATAGCGCCCCCAATCGGAATGTGTGCACCAGACCTGGACGTCCGCTCAAAAATGTTTATTATTGGGGAATGCCTGAACAAATTAATCCATGTCCAAATGCAACAGGATCTGGCCAAATCCAGGCATGTGCTGACAAGTGCCAAGTAATATTCATGCCACACAAGGGCCAGCCAATGACCATCATCAACAAGAGAGAATCTAACCATTGTCCCTTGTCATTCAATGACCTCACCATAGCCAGATCCCCCACTATTAACATCCTAGGGGTTACTATTAGGCAGAAACTGAACTGGATTAATCATGTAAATGCTGTGGCTACCAGAGCAGGTCGGATACTCGGAATTCTGCGGTGAGTAACTCAACTCCTGACTCCCAAAAACCTGTCCACCATCTACAAGGCACAAGTCAGGAGTGTGATGGAATACTCTCCACTTGCCTGGACGAGTGCAGCTCCAACAACACTCAAGAATCTCAACGCCATCCAGGACAAAGCAGCCCGCTTGATTGGCACCCCATCCACAAACATTCACACCCTCCATCACTAAAACACAGTGGCAGCCGTGTGTACCATCTACAAGATGCACTGCAGGAAGTCGCTACATTACACTTTAGACAGCACCAAACCCATGATCACTACCATCTGGAAGGCAAGTGCAGCAGGCACATTGGAACACCACCACCTGGGCATTCCCCTCCAAGTCATCCACCATCCTGAATTGGAAATATATCTCCATTCCTTCACTGTCATCGGGTCAAATTCCTGGAATGCCCTCCCTAACCACACTGTGGGTTTACCTACACCACATGGACTGCAGCGGTTCAAGTTGGCAGCTCACCATCACCGTCTCAATTGCATGAGCGATGGGCAACAAATGCTGGCCTAGCCAGCAATGCTTTCATGCCACAAATGGATTTTAAAAAAGTAATTCGACCAAGACCTAATAAACCACCAGGTTCCAAGCGGCATTTTCAATTTTCAGGGCCTTGTTTGGATTGAAGTCTATGTCAGCCCCAAATATGGTTCCCCACTTTAAGAGCAGGATGTGGACTGTTAGACCTGGGCTGGATTTTCCCCTCATGCTGAGCAAACCCATCAGGAGGACCAAATGGGAAGAACATGGGGCTGCAAATTTAACATTTCCAGACATTTCTGCCACCTGTCATTTTTCCAGGTTACACTTTTAAGTGACGTTGAGTTTTCAATTAAAATGTCTGCTCCAAATAGTTTTGTCTTCGGTTGCTATTTTCTTCAAAGCTGCTGGGTTCCTGAAGGCTGTGGAAAATGCATCAGATAAGTCATTTTGTAAACAATGAGGAACGCTTGCCCTGGAGTCTGGAATCTTTTAATAGGTAAGTTTAAAAGCTCGTGCCAACATCAACTGCCAAAGTTAGATGCTGTTTGAAAAGTTAAAAATGTGATTAATGCAGTGATTGATCATTAAGTCCCTCAAATGTACGTGACCATTATATTGACCAGTACTGTGCAAGAATTTAGTTGTGTCAGAATACTTTATCCATGTGGATAAAGTTCTCTTCTGCATTCGACGGTATGGCGAATCAGATATTAATGTTTATAGGGAATCATGTGGTTTGATTTAATCTCCTGATATTTACTGAGCTTTTCAATATCCACGAAGTACAGAACCAATGAGCCATATAATAATACAGGCAAGTCTTTGAAATACTCATTTAATTGAAAAGAAACACTCAGCCATTCAAAATCCCATGAAAGAAATTACATTGCTCCTCTTGCAAGCTCATAAAACTGTCAGTCAAACACAGCCAACCATACTCCCGTTGGACAATGCTTTAATCCACTTAACATCTCTGAATCTTGTCCAGATAAATTAAAAGGCATTGAAGATCCACTTCAAAGAAAGATAAATGTATTGCACGCTCAGAAAGCTGTCAATTGATCAAAGTTAGCAGTTCCTTTTGGAACGTGTAAATAATCCCCCCAGGACTAAATCTGTTGCTGAGTTTTAGGGTTCACCTAATCATTGATAAGATAGCCAGACATCTGTTTTGTCAGATGGCTTCAGTTTGAATACCTGGGGACAGACAAACACAGATCCACAACAGCAGTACACCTGGCCCAGCAGAAGGTCCGAAGGTGATCGACAGGTTGAGAATTGTGCCATTTGTTTAGAACCCATGTGATACGCGAAGGAACATGCCCAGCGAAGACTCCCCTTACAGTGCCAGATAGTGAGTCACCATAAATCCCAAGGCACAAAATGCTGCCTTCTAATCTGCCCTCACTCCTAGACCTCAACAACCTACAGATCGCTCATGCTGTTCCATGTATAAACATTCAGCTGCAACTTCAAAGTGACATTTACCAAGGGTTTGGCTCATCAGACTCTTGGAACAAATAGAATATTTACTGACACCAGAAGTGGGCTTCAAGTTGAGTTAGTGGCAGCCACCCTGCATTTTAGGAATATCATTGGGCAGCTGCTTTAGTCAGGTCAGCGGGAAAGGAGATAAGAACATTGGCTCCTCGTCGAATGTTGACGACCTGTCAGGTGAAGAAAAGAAAAATATTGGAAAGAGCGTTTGAGGAGAGAACAGAAGGGTCAACATTTTGGGTGTCGATAACAGTAACATACCTCTGAAAATGTACTGTAACATTGAACAAATAAAACTCCTGAAACTGCAGCATCCTCCTTCAAACTGTTCCGCGAAACACAATAGAGACAATGCAGCAGTATCAGTGTCACGGGAGCACAACCTCAGTTCCATTGTTTCAAATCAATGTTGTGTATTTTGTTGAAAGGCCAAAGCAAGAGGCTAGGAGAAGCCTGTCTGTGCTCTGATCTTAATGATGAACCTCAAAACATATCCAGTGGAGGGATTGTCACATTAGCAATTATTGGGGGATAAGGTGACTTAACCGAAGGTTGTTGGTGAGAAAGGAGTGTTTGGTTGTGTTGCCAATGGTACTCAATACAGAAAGGACCCGACCACCTCATTCCCAATACCAAACTGCGGTTGAAGAGCATCGTGAGTTGCTTAGGTTACACTCCTAGTCGACACTGTGACATTATGTATAATGTCCAGCACATCAAGCGTTAATGTAATACTCTAACGACCACTAGATGGAGCTGGGGAGCAGACCTATAGAAAGGAATGCCTTGCAGGATTCTGGGAGAGTGTGTAAGGGAGTTAGAGAGCTAGAGAGAATAGGAGCAGAGAATAATTTAAGCTAGAGTGCATGATATAGGTGTTAGTATAGTGTAGATTGTAGTTTAGTTATAATATTGCTTGTTTTAAGAATAGTGACCAAACTATAATAAGTAGTGTAATAAATTTAGCTTTGTTTATTAGACTTAACTTTTGTGATCTTTGTGTACATTACGAAATCCATCCTGAGTAATAGCAGCACAAAGAACACCACATGGTACCAGGTGTAGTTCTTAAAAGCATAGTAAATAGTTTAGTAGGTGAGATTAGTTTATAAGACAAGAAGACCATCGCACTACTAACGCGAAATTCTCCGGTATCGGCGCGATGTCCGCCGACCGGCGCCAAAAACGGCGCAAATCAGTCGGGAATCGCGCCGCCCCAAAGGTTCGGAATCCTCCGCATCTTGGGGGGCCGAGCCCCAACCTTGAGGGGCTAGGCCCGCGCCGGACTAATTTCCGCCCCGCCAGCTGGCGGAAAAGGCCTTTGGTGCCCCGCCATCTGGTGCGGAAATGACATCTCCGGGCGGCGCATGCGCGGGAGCGTCAGCGGCCGCTCACAGCATCCCCGCGCATGCGCTGTGGAGGGAGTCTCTTCCGCCTCCGCCTTGGTGGAGACCGTGGCGAAGGCGGAAGGAAATGAGTGCCCCCACGGCACAGGCCCGCCCGCGGATCGGTGGGCCCTGATCGCGGGCCAGGCCACCGTGGGAGCATCCCCGGGGCCAGATCGCCCCGTGCCCCCCATCAGGACCCAGAGCCCACCCGCTGGTAAGGTAGGTGGTTTAATCCACGCCGGCGGGACAGGCATCCTAGCAGCGGGACGCTGCTTGTGTCACAATCAAAATGGCCACATGCAGCGGCGCACTGACCTCTAAACTACGTCACTGAGTTAATGGCATCAGCCACGTTTTCCGTTTTCACGCCCTTTTCCCAAGCCTTAAACTCTGCCTATTGATTAGTAGCTTGTTCTCTAGCCTTACAGAGATATATTGCTTCATCTAAAGACAGAATTGCATGATGAAGTAAACGTTCCCGCAACCACTCATCATTAACGCCAAAAACAATTTGATCACGGATCATTGAATTGCACTTTTGAGATCGGAGTCTGAGACTGGTAATAAATGAATCAATCGATTGTAGCTGCATCCTTTTCTTAAACATGGAGCGCTCATAAATTTCATTTACTTCTGCTTTACAATGGACGTCAAATGTTTTCATTACCAGCACAAATTTGTTTTTATCATCACTGTCTTCAAATTGTAGAGAATTATACAACTCGGTTGCTTGCGGTCCAGCTAAAGTTAGGAGAAGCGCAATTTTACATTGATCTGGAGCTGATTCTAGCGCAGAGGCAGATAAATATAATTCAAACAGTCGTATGAAGATATGCCATTTTAGGTCAAGTTTAGCAGTCGTCTTGAGTCCTGGGCTTTTGTAGACCTTCCATCTTGCAGACTGGAGTTCGGTGCGGACTTTGAGATCTGGTTAGTAGTGCGCTGGTCTTCTTGTCTTATAAACTAATCTCACCTACTAATCTATTTGCTATGCTTTTAAGAACTACACCTGGTACCATGTGGTGTTCTTTGTGCTGCTATTACTCAGGATGGATTTCGTAATGTACACAAAGAACACAAAAGCTAAGTCTAATAAACAAAGCTAAATTTATTACACTACTTATTATAGTTTGGACACTATTCTTAAAACAAGCAATATTATAACTAAACTACAATCTACACTATACTAACACCTATATCATGCACTCTAGCTTAAATTGTTCTCTGCTCCTATTCTCTCTAGCTCTCTAACTCCCTTACACACTCTCCCAGAATCCTGCAAGGCATTCCTTTCTATAGGTCTGCTCCCCAGCTCCATCTAGTGGTCGGTTAGAGTATTACATTAACGCTTGATGTGCTGGACATTATACATAATGTCACAGTGTCGACTAGGAGTGTAACCTAAGCAACTCACGATGCTCTTCAACCGCAGTTTGGTATTGGGAATGAGGTGGTCGGGTCCTTTCTGTATTGAGTACCATTGGCAACACAACCAAACACTCCTTTCTCACCAACAACCTTCGGTTAAGTCACCTTATCCCCCAATAATTGCTAATGTGACAATCCCTCCACTGGATATGTTTTGAGGTTCATCATTAAGATCAGAGCACAGACAGGCTTCTCCTAGCCTCTTGCTTTGGCCTTTCAACAAAATACACAACATTGATTTGAAACAATGGAACTGAGGTTGTGCTCCCGTGACACTGATACTGCTGCATTGTCTCTATTGTGTTTCGCGGAACAGTTTGAAGGAGGATGCTGCAGTTTCAGGAGTTTTATTTGTTCAATGTTACAGTACATTTTCAGAGGTATGTTACTGTTATCGACACCCAAAATGTTGACCCTTCTGTTCTCTCCTCAAACGCTCTTTCCAATATTTTTCTTTTCTTCACCTGACAGGTCGTCAACGTTCGACGAGGAGCCAATGTTCTTATCTCCTTTCCCGCTGACCTGACTAAAGCAGCTGCCCAATGATATTCCTAAAATGCAGGGTGGCTGCCACTAACTCAACTTGAAGCCCACTTCTGGTGTCAGTAAATATTCTGTTTGTTCCAAGAGTCTGATGAGCCAAACCCTTGGTAAATGTCACTTTGAAGTTGCAGCTGAATGTTTATACATGGAACAGCATGAGCGATCTGTAGGTTGCTGAGGTCTAGGAGTGAGGGCAGATTAGAAGGCAGCATTTTGTGCCTTGGGATTTATGGTGACTCACTATCTGGCACTGTAAGGGGAGTCTTCGCTGGGCATGTTCCTTCGCGTATCACATGGGTTCTAAACAAATGGTACAACTCTCAACCTGTCGATCGCCTTCGGACCTTCTGCTGGGCCAGGTGTACTGCTGTTGTGGATCTGTGTTTGTCTGTCCCCAGGTATTCAAACTGAAGCCATCTGACAAAACAGATGTCTGGCTATCTTATTATCAATGATTAGGTGAACCCTAAAACTCAGCAACAGATTTAGTCCTGGGGGGATTATTTACACGTTCCAAAAGGAACTGCTAACTTTGATCAATTGACAGCTTTATGAGTGTGCAATACATTTATCTTTCTTTGAAGTGAATCTTGAATGCCTTTTAATTTATCTTGACAAGATTCAAAGATGTTAAGTGGATTAAAGCATTGTCCAACGGGAGTATGGTTGGCTGTGTTTGACAGTAACTCTCAGAGATTCGACTGCCATGAAATCCATATTCACACGTCATGGCATACCCTTAAAGGCCCTTAAATGACGGATAATGGTCCCTGTTTTAGTTGTTGGGAGTGTTCTGTGTTTGCCAACTGCTGTCACTTCCAGCACATCAAGTCCATTGTACTCGCAGTCAAATGGAAAAGCTGAAAAAGGTGTCGGAATAGTCAATTACCTATTTAAAAAAGCATATGATGACCAACAGCACTTCTCTTTGGCACTGTTGAGTTACAGAACTACACCTGTGGCGTCAGGTTTGTCGCCAGCCCAGCTGTTGATGGGTAGAAAGCTACGGCCGTCTCTGCCAGGGATAACAGTTCCGAATCTGGATGAACAGATAGTACACGAAAAGGTCCATCGACAGAAGAACAAACAAAGTTAATTCTACAATCGTAATCCAAAAGAATTACCTCTACTTAGATCAGGAGAAATTGTTCGTATACGGAATCCTGATGGTGGATGGTCGGAAACTGCAAAGGTTATGAATGCAGTTGCACCACATTCATACGTTGTCCAAACAAAAGCAGGAATGATGTATAGAAGAAATCGATGAGCTTTACTCAAAATCAAGCATGCAATTCATACTCCAGACCTACCTCCAACACAACCGGACTCACTGTGTTGTAATGTTAAATTTCCTACAACATTCATGCCTACATCGCTACATGAACAGTTAAAAGACAGTTCTAATACCGCACAGGTGTGCATTAAGAATGTCAACAAGGATGAGAAAGAAGCCAAATCATTTGAATTTGTAAAAAGGTCCTACTCTGTATTTGTTATATCATAATCATTGACATGACATTGTATTTACTGTATGCATATTCCCATACATGTATGTATGAAATGTTTGAAAATGGTTCAAACATATTCAAAGAAAGGGGGATGTGACATTATGTATATTGGCTAGCAATAACTGACCACTAGATAGAGCTGGTGAGCAGACCTATAAAAAGGAATGCTTCTCAGGATTCTGGGAGTGTGTAAGAAGAGTTAGGGAGCAAGAGAGACTAGGAGCAGAGCAGAGAACAATTTAAGATAGAGTGCATGATACAGGTATTAGTATGGTGTAGATTGGAGTTCAGTGATAATATTGCTTGTTTTAAGAATAGTGATCAAACTGTATAATCAGTAGTGTAATAAATTTAGCTTTGTTCATTTGTGGTCTTTGTGTACACTACGAAATCCATCCTGAGTAATAGCAGCACAAAGAGCACCACAGACACCTTGTCCACATTGCTTCCTGATGGAATCTCGTGGGTTTACAGAATCATCTCCACATCTATTCCCAGGCCATGTGGTGCTCTTAATACCTTGCATTACAGCCTATAATGAATCTTCAGAAGGAATGAAGGTGTAAATTAGATAGTGTGCCAGCCACCTTGTGAATGCTGATTTCCCAGAACTGGAACATTATGGTCAGAAAATGCCTTTGAAATGAAATGAAAATGAAATGAAATGAAAATCGCTTATTGTCACAAGTAGGCTTCAAATGAAGTTACTGTGAAAAGCCCCTAGTCGCCACATTCCGGCGCCTGTTCAGGGAGGCTGTTACGGGAATTGAACCGTGCTGCTGGCCTGCCTTGGTCTGCTTTCAAAGCCAGTCAAAACAATTAATAGGATCCCTACAGTGCAGAAGGAGGCCATTCGGCCCAGTAAGTCTGCATCAACCCTATAAAAAAGCACCTTACCTAGGCCCACTCCCCCACCCTATCCCCATAACCCCACCCAACCTTTGGACACCAAGGGGCAATTTAGAAAAAAACAGAGCACCCGGAGGAAACATGCAGACACGGGGAGAGTGTGCAAACTCCACACAGACAGTCACCCAAGACCGGAATTGAACCCGGGTCCCTGACGCTGTGAGGCAGCAGTGCTAACCACTGTGCTGCCCTAGAGTAACACATTTGGTTACTAACAAACAACTTGGTAAAACATCAGAGCCAGGGTATCAGTCTCTCGTCTGTTCAAGCCACACTCCAGAGATTTGATCAGATAATCTAAACTAACACACCAGTGCAGTACTGAGGGAGTGATGCACTGTCAGAGTTGCAGATATTAACATGCTCTCTCAGACAAAGATTCCCTGGCACGGTAGCGCAGTGGTTAGCTCTGCTGCCTCGTGGTACCGAGGACCCAGGTTCGATCCCGGCCCCGGGTCACTGTGTGGAGTTTGCACATATCCGCGTGGGTCTCACCCTCACAACCAAGCATTGTGCAGGGTAGGTGGGTTGGCCACGATAATTTGTCCTTTAATTGGAAACATTAAAAAAAAAAGATTCCCTGGTACTGTGAGGAGAAGGGTGGAATCCTCTGACCAATATTTACCCCTCCACAAATACCTGAAAACAGATTCTGTTCATGATTACATTGCTGTTTGATCTTGCTGTGCACAAAATGGCTGCCATTACATGGCAGAGTGTCAGTAAAATTGAGGTCACTAAATATGCTGTACAGATATAAGTTCCCACCTTTAAGGTGACACAAGCCAAGAGACAGGAGATGAAATGTTAAAACAAGTTCTGTTATTCAGCTCAATGAAAGACCGAACTTTTGAAGTTGTAAGGTTGGAAAAAGGGCAACCAATTTACTCACAGCAACACCAATAAATAGCAGTGTAATCGTGACCAGAGCATCAGCTTTTTGATGATGTTGATTGAGGGATTTGGCCAAAACACCAGGGATAATTCCCTTCTTTTCCAAAGAGATGTAGAGGTATCTTCTGAATCCACTGGAAAGGACGGACTCTCAGTTTAGCACCTGGTCCCAAAGGCAGCACCTCCAACAGTTCAGTATTCCTTCAGCGTTGCCCTGAAGTGTCAGCCAACACTTAAGTCCTGAAGTGGATCACGATCTTCTGACTCAGAGGCAAGAGCATTGGCGACTGAGAGACAGCTGGTATTCGACCAAATGGGTTGTTCATTCTCCCAACTCTTTGCTGACTCTCCCCGTGTCTGATGCAAAGTGAATGAAGTGTCATTGGCAGATTTATATTATCCACAAACTGGAGAATATTAAGACTCATTGGGGATTTTCACATTTTTTTCAATTTCTTTTTAATTATGAGATTTGTTTGCCTGATTAAAGTTTCAGACTCTTGTCGTTTTAATGCATTTGATGTCTCGAGCACAGAAATGCTTGTTAAAGATGTAGCTGGTGTCTGGGGAGTAATTATTCAATTGAAATTCCTAATGAATCATATCCTTATCCAGGAATTGCAATCACAGAAACTCCCACTGGGTGTGAAACTGCACTGATTAAATAAACCTCCAAAAGAATCAGACCAGATATAACTGCCAGGCAAAATCAAACTCCTGGAAATCTGAAACAAAGCGAGTGAAAATGCTGGAAAGAGCAGCACAGAGCAACATAGCCGAGAGAGCACAGGCATCAATGTTTTGTGTGCATAAAAAAGAAAAGGATTAAAATACTCAGCAGGTCTGGCAGCATCTGTGGGGAGAGAAACAGAGTTAACGTTATGGCGGCTGGGGGTCCGGAGAATCCCACCCGTGAACTCTGTTTCTCGCTACGTCAATGCTGCCAGACCTGCTGAGTATACCCAGTATTTCAGATTTCCAACAATTTTGCTTTTTTTGTAGGTGCAGTGTCTTTGACATTACTGATGAACAGCACTTAAAAGAGAAACAGGATGAGGGGATGGGAAATGGGGAAAGTATAGCTGTACACACGTTGTGATGGAATTCCATGGGTTTTGGAAATACCACAAGGGTGAAAAGGTGAGCATGTGTAGCTGCGACTGGCAGGGGTTTCCCATCAAATGAAGCATTGCCAGTTAGAGCTGGTTTAGCTCAGTGAGCTAGACAGCTGGTTTGTGATGCAGAACAAGGCCAGCAGCGCGGGTTCAATTCCCGTACCGGCTTACCCAAATAGGCACCGGAATGTGGCGACTAGGGGCTTTTCACAGTAACTTCATACTTGTGACAATAAAAGATGATCAAATTAAATTAGGTGTGTGACAGCCAGTTGCTGGTCGCTATCTGATGTCGCAAGTTAGGGGCTGGGCAGAGAACCCGGACACGGGGACATAGAGACAAAGGGGGCTGAGGTTGGGCTGTCGGGCACACACAACAGGACTCTGAGCGTCTGCCAGAGCACGTGCGCACACACCACCTCTTCCCACGTGATCCCAGGTGGCATGCAACAAGCCACCATGACCTGGGGCTGTGACAGAAATGGACCCCATGTGACCAAGGTTTGCAAGGGAGGAGGTGGTGTCTTTGATAAAGGCGAACATGAAAGCTGGATCCTGAAGAAGGGATAAGGAAAATAAAGCCGCTATTTGCCTACGCCATTGCCTCAGTTACTATAAATAAGCTATTTGACCAGAACGAGCCGTACAGCACACAGGATCTTCACTGATAGTTCAGATAAAGGTAATATTGATTCACACAGAATCACAGAATATTACAGTGCAGAAGAGGCCCTTCAACCCATTGGGTTTGTACCAATGCATGAAAGCACCTGACCTAGATTAGTGCATCTAATCCCACTTGCCACACATGCGCAAACGCAGACTCTCACAAACATAGAGACACATATGCACAAACGCAGACTCTCAGATACATTCAGAGGCACACATACAAACGCAGACTCTCAGATACATTCAGAGGCACGCAGACTCTCACATACATTCAGCGACACATGCACAAATACACACACAATGATAAATATGTGTGTGCAGGCACAAAAATTAATAAAAAGACCTGTGAATTTCTGAAGTGGTCAGTCTATTTTTGTTTCTGACACGATCCAGCCAGATACTTTATTCCCCCAATTTGGTGTTTCCCTCTCTGCTTGTTTCATTCTCCATCTGTTTAACTATTCACATGCACTGTCTCCATTACCTTGCTTATATTTTGATTTCTCAATCTGCCTTTTCTCAGACGCTAATAACCATCTCCAGTTTTCCATTCAGACGCTTTGTGAGTAATTCTAATTCTTTTCCTGTGTTGGTTTTCCTTTCCTCCCACTTCCCGCTCTTTAGTTCCTTTTAAGGTGCTGCTAGCTGGTGATACACTCGATACAACACTGTTAAACCAATTCGGACAATAAACATTCAAATCTTTGAACCGGGCTGCAGCAGTGAGGGTGTCCAAATGGTGTTGTTTTAGTTTCATTTCATTGTAAGCGCTGTTTGAAAAGTGAAAATAAATTAGATCCAATTGGAGAAATGCTCGGGGCTATTTCCATTTGCTGAGGTTTCTGTTAATCCCACTCGGAACCCATACGCACGGTGTGGCGAGCTGAGAGAGAATCTGACAAACCTGCCAGCTGTGTTTCAATGGCAGGACCCTTGCCTCTGAGTCAGCAATCTGTGGGTCCAACTCTCACTCCAGAGAGTGTGAGTACATTGTCCAGGCTGACACTCCTGTGCAGTGCCGAGGGAGTGCCGCATCGTTGGTGTCGATGCCTCTCGGGTGGGGCGTTAACCCAAGGTCCTATCTGCTCTCACTCATGGACATCAAAACAGATTGTTATTGCATTGCTGTTTGTGGGATCTTGCTTTGTGCACATTGGCTGATGCCATTCCCATGCTTCAAAACTACGTCATTAGCTGCAAATCACTTTGGGAGGTCATGAAAAGCGCTATACAAATGCAAGGCTTTTTTTTCATGGCCAGTGTGATCATCACACTATCATAGACTGGTCAACAGTGCAGAAGGAGACCATTCGGCCCATCAAGTCTGCACCAACCCTCCAAAAGAGTACCCTAACCCTGCACCTCCATGGACTGTGGGAGGAAACCAGAGCACCCGGAGGAAACCCACGCAGATACGGGGAGAACGTGCAAACCCCACACAGACAGTCATCCAAGGCCAAATTTGAACCCAGGTCGCTGGTGCTGTGAGGAAGCAGTGCTAACCACTGTGCCGCCCTTGTCTACTATCTGATAATCTCATTAATATGTTTGGTTGATGCACAACTTAATGCCACAAGTAATTAGAGCATCTAAATGAGTGATAGTTTTAAACCAATTAACTGTTTCAGCTGCTGCATCTTAAGGTTAATTGATTTGCTGATTACCTTGTTCCTGCTGGTCTGTCAGAACCCGACAGCGGCCGATGGAATCCTGCTGACTAAAGCCTCAGATTTCAACATTCCTGATTGTAACCTTCACAGCAGCCAGAGCTCCTCTTTAATGATGGAATGTGTCAATGTAAGAGAAAAAGAACTTTCATTAATAGAGGAACCTGGAACCAGGAGGGGATCAAGTAGTGCCTCAAGCCTGTTCCATCATTCAATCAGATTCTATCAGATCAGCAACGTAATTCCGCAAACCCACCTTTACCTCATATACCTGAGACCATGGGTCAACAATCTCAGCATTAAAATTAAAAGATTATCTCTCATCAATGTCCATTAATGGTAGAGGTCCAACCCCCCTACCCTTTCGGTGTAAAAGTCTTTTGTAACTTCACTCCTGAAAGGACCGGCTCCAATTTTGAAACAAACAGAGAAACATAGAAAATAGGAGCAGGAGGAGGCCATTCGGCCCCTCAGCCCTGCTCTGCCATTCAATGTGATCATGGTTTATCTCAACACCGTGCTCCCAGCTTTCTCCCCATACTCCTTAACGCCTTTAGAGTCTAGAAATCCGTTTTCTTCTTAAATATATCCAGTGACGTGGCCTCCACGGCCTTTGGTGGTAGAGAATTCCACAGCTTCACCACCCTCTGTGAGTGACGAAGTCTCTCCTCAGTCCCAAATGGCCTAGCCTAAGACTGTGATCCCTTTTCTAGACCCCCGCACCGCCCCCCCTCCCCCTCTACTGAGAGGAAACAATATCCCTGCATCCAGTCTATCCAGCCCTTTCAGAATGTTACATATTTCAATGTGATCCCCTCTCATCCTTCTAAATTCAACCAGTCAACCCAATCTCTCCTCATAGGACATTCCTGTCATCCGAGGAATAAGTCTGGTGAATTTTCGCTGCACTCCCTCTTTCTTGCATAAGGAGACCAAAACTGTGCACAATAGCCCAGGTGTGGTCTCGACAAGGCCCCGTACAGCTACAGTAAGACATCCTTGCTCCTGTATTCAAGTCCTCTTGAATGAAGGCCATTTGCCTTCCTGACTGCTTGCTGTACCTGGATGTTTGCTTTCAGTGACTGGTGCACAAGGACACCCAGGGCTCTTTGCACATCAACACTTCCCAATTTATCACCATTTAAACAATACTCTGCCATTCTGTTTCTACGTCCGAAGTGGTTAACTTCACATTTATCTACATTATACTGCATCTGCCACATACTTGCCCACCCACTCAACTTGTCTAATTCACCTTGACGCCTCTTAACATCCTCCTCACCACTCACCTTCCCACCAAGTTTCTTGGAAATATTACATTTGATTCCCTCATCCAAATAGTTGATATGCATTGTGAATAGCTAGAGCCCAAGCATTGATCTCTGCGGTACCCCACTAGTCACCGCCTTCAAATCCAAGAAAGAGCCATTTATTCCTGTCTGCTGACTAATTTTCAATTCACGCCAGTGTATTACTCCAATCCCATGTACTTTAATTTTGCAATCCAACCTTTTATGTGGGTCTTTATCAAAAGCCTTCTGAAAATCCAAATACACCACATCCACTGGTTCTCCCTTATCTATTCTTACTAGTTACGTCCTCAAAAAATCCCAGTACGTTTTTCAAATATGATTTTCCTTTCATAAATCCATGTTGACTTTGTCTAATCTTGTTGATATTTTCTAAGTGTCCTTGTAATAGACTCTAGCATTTTTCCTAGAATGCTAGGCTAATAAATCTGTAATTCCCTGTTTTCTCTGGCCCTCCTTTTTTTAAATAATAGGGTTACATTTGCCACCCTCCAATCTGCCATGACTGTTCTAGAATCTACAGAATTTTGGAAGATGACAACCAACAGATCCATGATTTCCAAGGTCACTTCCTTTATCATCCTGGGATGTAGGTTGTCAGGCCCTGGGGACTTATCAGCTTTCAATCTCTTTAATTTCTCCAGCACTGTTATTTTTACTGATACTAATTTCCTTCAATTTCTCCTTCTCACAAAACCGTTGGTTCCCTGCATTTCTGGGATATTACTTCTGCTTTCTTTTGTGCAGACAAACTAAATTAGTTGGGCCTGTTGCGATTTTGGAGAAAACCCCCTGGAATTATACACCGAAATGTTGGATTTGGAAAGACCTGAGTTTATATTTTAAAAAAGGACAGAGACATCAGCCACTGACAGGAATGATTGCAGGGGGTGTTCTCTAAGGAGCAATGGAACCTCCCTGGAGCTCCAGACAAGATCATTTGAAAAGAACCCAAAGCCTGATTCTCTGGTAAAGGCAAAGGAACATAATGGCTATCTCATCCAAAGACCGTGGGTATAATTGCTCAGACTGTAGCCATCTCAGATGGCCACCTGCAAAGGACCATGGGAATTATGGCCAACCCAGGACTCAGACAGACTCAGAGCTTGTGTGTGTATTTGCAACCCAGATAGTTAGACGCGATCAAAACCCTCATTCTAATGGCCCATTTGCTGTCTAATGGCCCATTTCCCCAGAACAAAAGAACACTACTCAGGTAACCGATACAGATACAGACTAATCGGCGCCACTCCGTTTACTCAGGGAGCCCAAACAGCCAAGGTCAATGTCCGCTCAGGACGTGCCCAGCCATCAAGGCACCCGCCCCTTTATTGGCCAAAATCGAAGGCAGTGATCGAAGCCTGTCGAATTATTGGGTCCAAAGCTAAGGACCGCCCCAAAGAGCGTGAAATCCCAGAGGGATAAGAAGGGACACAGCCATGTGCTCGGTCTCTCTTGGATCCGGCCTATGCCAACCCAAGTGCAGCATAACGACCAGACAGACAAGTTCAAGACTAATGATCGCTACCAGATGGATGAACCCAGCAGAAACAGAGCCACTTCTTCCACCCAGCCACGCAAGGTCCGGACAAAGGTGGTGAGCACTTTGGTGATAGTGACCACAATTTGGTTACATTTACTTTAGCGATGAAAAGGGTTAGGTATATACCGCAGGGCAAGAGTTATAGCTGGGGGAAAGGCAATTGTGATGCAATTAGGCAAGACTTAGGATGCATAAGATGGAGAAGGAAACTGCAGGGGATGGGCATAATTGAAATGTGGAGCTTGTTCAAGGAACAGCTACTGCGTGTCCTTGATTAGTATGTACCTGTCAGGCAGGGAAGGAGTGATCGAGCGAGGGAACCGTGGTTTACTAAAGTAGTTGAATCAATTGTCAAGAGGAAGAAGGAAGTTTATGTAAAGATGAGACGTGAAGGTTCAGTTAGGGCGCTTGAGAGTTACAAGTTAGCCAGGAAGGACCTAAAGAGAGAGCTAAGAAGAGCCAGGAGGGACATGAGAAGTCCTTGGCAGGTAGGATCAAGGAAAACCCTAAAGCTTTCTCCAGGTATGTCAGGAATAAAAGAATGACTAGGGTAAGAGTTGGGTCAGTCAAGGACAGTAGTGGGAAGTTGTGCGTGGGGTCCGAGGAGATAGGAGAGGCGCTAAATGAATATTTTTCGTCAGTATTCACACCGGAAAAAGACAATGTTGTCGAGCAGAATACTGAGATACAGGCTACTAGACTAGACGGGATTGATGTTCATAAGGAGGAGGTGTCAGCAATTCTGGAAAGCGTGAAAATAGATACGTCCCCTGGGCCGGATGGGATTTATCCTAGGATTCTCTGGGAAGCTAGGGAGGAGATTGCAGAGCCTTTGGCTTTGATCTTTATGTCGTCATTGTCTACAGGAATAGTGCCAGAAGACTGGAGGATAGCAAATGTTGTCCCCTTGTTCAAGAAGGGGAGTAGAGACAACCCCGGTAACTATAGACCAGTCAGCCTTACTTCTGTTGTGGGCAAAGTCTTGGAAAGGATTATAAGAGATAGAATTTATAATCATCTAGAAAAGAATAATTTGATTAGGGATAGTCAACACGGTTTTGTGAAGGGTAGGTTGTGTCACACAAACCTTATTGAGTTCTTTGAGAAGGTGACCAAACAGGTGGATGAGGGTAAAGCAGTTGATGTGGTGTATATGGATTTCAGTAAAGTGTTTGATAAGGTTCCCCACGGTGGGCTACTACAGAAAATACGGAGACATGGGATTCAGGGTGATTTAGCAGTTTGGATCAGAAATTGGCTAGCTGTAAGAAGACAGAAGGTGGTGGTTGATGGGAAATGTACTGCCTGGAGTTCAGTTACTAGTGGTGTACCACAAGGATCTGTTTTGAGGCCACTGCTGTTTGTTATTTTTATAAATGACCTGGAGGAGGGTGTAGAAGGATGGGTGAATAAATTTGCGGATGACACTAAAGTCGGTGGAGTTGTGGACAGTGCTGAAGGATGTTGCAGGTTACAGAGGGACATAGATAAGCTGCAGAGCTGGGCTGAGAAGTGGCAAATGGAGTTTAATGCAGAAAAGTGTGAGGTGATTCATTTTGGAAGGAGTAACAAGAATACAGAGTACTGGGCTAATGGTAAGATTCTTGGTAGTGTGGATGAGCAGAGAGATCTCGGTGTCCATGTAGATAGATCCCTGAAAGTTGCCACCCAGATTGATAGGGTTGTTAAGAAGGCGTACAGTATGTTAGCTTTTATTGGTAGAGGGATTGAGTTTCGGAGCCATGAGGTCATGTTGCAGCTGTACAAAACTCTGGTGCGGCCGCATTTGGAGTATTGCGTGCAGTTTTGGTCGCCGCATTATAGGAAGGATGTGGAAGCATTGGAAAGGGTGCAGAGGAGATTTACCAGGATGTTGCCTCGTATGGAGGGAAGATCTTATGAGGAAAGGCTGAGGGACTTGAGGCTGTTTTCGTTAGAGAGAAGAAGGTTAAAAGGTGACTTAATAGATGCATACACGATGATCAGAGGATTAGATAGGGTGGACAGTGAGAGCCTTTTTCCTTGAATGGTGATGGCTAGCACGAGGGGCCATAGCTTTAAATTGAGGGGAGATAGATATAGGACAGATGTCAGAGGTAGGTTCTTAACTCAGGGAGTAGTAGGGGCATGGATTGACCTGCCTGCAACAGTAGTGGACTCGCCAACATTAAGGGCATTTAAATGGTCATTGGATAAACATATGGATGATAATGGAATAGCGTAGATGGGCTTTAGATTGGTTTCACAGGTCAGCGCAACATAGTGGGCCGAAGGGCCTGTACTGCGCTGTAATGTTCTATAAAGGCCTTGTCCATCTGCATAGAGCCGGTTGCCCTGAAGTTAAGTATAGGTTATTGTAGTTGTTAGGTGTAGTTTAACTTGTCGTGTTTTGTGTTGCATGTCGAAGTAATCCTTGTGTGTAAATAAACCATATATGAACTTGAACGAACTGGTTGTGTGGTCCTTTGATCGATATCCGGTAAAGCCTTGTGGTGGTATAATTTGATACCTGGCGACTCTAAAGAGCATCATTATTAATTGGCAGCATTATTGGTGACTCTGGTGGCAATTGGCAACAAGACCGACTAGTGGACTCCAGAAAGGCTCATCAACAATGCTATCTAGTGTGCTATCTACTCAGCAATAATGGGGAGGCAGGGGCGTAAGTGATATTGTCATTGGACTAGTAATCTAGAGACAAAGGGTAATGCTCTGGGGAGCCGGGTTCAAATCCCAGCATGGCAAAATCACCATCCAGGATAAAGCAGCCGCTTGATTAGCACGCCTTCCACAAACATTCACTCCCTCCACCACCGACACACAGTGGCAGCTGTGTGTACTATCTACAGGATGCACTGCAGTTGCGCACCATAATATCATAGAATCCCTACAGTACCAAAGGAGGCCATTTGGCCCATTGAATCTGCGCTGACTCTCTGAATTGGGCCCCTACCTGGGCCCAATACCCCATCCTAGCCCCATAACCTCACCTAGGGGTAATTTAGCATGGCCAATCCACCTAATCAGCACATCTTTGGACTGCGGGAGGAAACCAGATCACCCGGAGGAAACCCACACAGACACGGGAAGAACATGCAGACTCTGCACAGACAGCCGTCCGAGGCCGGAATGAGTGGGGCTGTGAGTGAGTGTGTATGTGAGGGAGTGAGAGTGTGTGTGTGGGAATCAGAGAGTGAACATGTGTGTGTGGGAATGAGACAGTGAGTGTGTGTGAGGGGGTGAGAGAATGAGTATGTGTGCGGGAGAGAGAGTTGAGTGTGTGTGTTTCTGGGAGTAAGTGTGTGTGGGAGTGAGAGAGAGTGAGTGTTGGAGTGAGAGAGTGGAGTGAGAGATTGAGTGTGTGTGTGGGAATGACTGAGTGTGTGTGTCTGTATGTGTGACTGAGTGAGAGTATGTGTGCGTGTGGGAGTGAGAGAATCAGTATGTGTGGAAGTGAGAGAGAAAGTGTGGGAGTGACCGAGTAAGAGTGTGTGTCTGTGAGAATGAGTGTCTGTGTGTGGGAGTGAGAGATTGAGTATGTGGGGGACGCCCTTCACTCCATCCGGTCGCTGCTGTGTACCACAACAAATCAAACACCTCACAAATGCCTCCTTGTCTTCCCTAGGAAGTCCTCCTCCGGAACGTCACTACCGACCTGGCTGGCAGCCCCGGGACCCATCCTGCTCCGAAAACATGTGCGGGTACACAAATCGGACCCGTTGGCCGAGAGGGTTCACCTCCTCCATGCGAACCCTCAGTACGCCTACGTGGTGTACCCTGACGGCCGACAGGACACGGTCTCTCTGCGGGACCTGGCGCCCGCCGGATCTACACACACCCCCCAACACCAATCACCCCCTCCCTCCCACCGGAGCGCCCCACATCTGCCCCCCTTCCCGGGTGGATCGGTCCTTCCCCCGGCCCCGCCTAGGGGTAGTGAAGCAGGAAGAGACATCACTACGCTCCCAGAGATGACGGTGCCCGAGCCAGCGCCTGCATAACCACCGGGGCTGAGATGATCGGGGAGGACGACCAGGGCACCAATTCGACTCATCGAATCATTATAACAAAGCAAGCAATGCCTCTGTAAATAATTCAGTTGCCCAGTAAAAGCGGCATTGTAAACAGTGCTAGTAGTTTGATATCGGAGCATAGTCGCTGTGTTAGTGGCATTCCAAGTACCGATTCTGTAAACCCCTACCACCATACGGCGCACTAACACCGCCGAGTTCTTTTTAACAAGGGGTGAATGTGGTGGTATGCATTAGGGGTATTACGGTACCCTGTGATGCCGAAAGGCTATTGGTGGATAGACGCCGGGTCCCGATTGGATCAGCCGCCTACTGGCTCCACCCAGTAAGGTGGAGTATAAGAGCCCGGGTTCTCCCAGCAGCCGCATTCTGTAACTGTGCTGCTGGGGAACAAGTCTGCGTAATAAAGCCATCGATTGACTCCTTCTCATCTCATCTCGTGAGTGATTGATTGTGCTACAGTGAGTGTATGTGGAAGTGAGTGCGTGTGGGAGTGAGTGTGTGTGGGAGTAAGAGATTGAGTGTGTGTGTATGTGAGTGTGCATGTGGGAGTGATTGATTGAGTGTGTGTGTGGGAGTGAGAGAATGAGTGTGTGCATGTGGGAATGAGCAAGAGTGTGTGTGGGCGTGAGTGAGTGTGTGTGGGAGTGAGTGTGCGTGTGTGTGAGGGAGAGATTGAGTTTGTGGGAATGTGTAGACGAGAGAGTGAGTGTGTGGGAGTGAGAGAGTGTGTGTGTCTGTGTATGTGACTGAGTGAGAGTATGTGTGTGAGGGAGTGAGTGTGTGTGTCTGTGTATGTGACTGAGTGAGAGTATGTGTGTGAGGGAGTGAGTGTATGTGTGGGAGTGAGTGAGTGTGTGTGTCTGTGTATGTGACTGAGTGAGAGTATGTGTGTGAGGGAGTGAGTGTATGTGTGGGAGTGAGTGAGTGTGTGTGTCTGTGTATGTGACTGAGTGAGAGTATGTGCGTGAGGGAGTGAGAGCGTGAGTGTGTGTGGGAGGGAGTGAGAGATTGAGTTTGTTGGAATGTGTGGAAGAGAGAGTGAGTGAGTGTGTGGGAGAGAGAGAGAGAATGTGTGTGTGTGGGAGAGAGAGAGAGAATGTGTGTGTGGGAGTGAGACAGTGAGTGTGCATGTGGAAGTGAGAAATTGAGTGTGTGTGTGTCTATGTATGTGACTGAGTGAGAGTATGAGTGTGTGAGGGAGTGAGAGAGAGTGCGTGTGTTTGGGAGTGAGAGAAAGAGCGTGTGTGGGAGTGAGAGAGAGAGAGTGTGTTTGGGAGTGAGGGAGAGAGAGAGTGTGTGTGGGAGTGAGAGAGAGTGTGTGTGTTTGGGAGTGAGAGAGAGAGAGCCTGTGTGGGAGTGAGAGAGAGAGAGAGTGTGTTTGGGAGTGAGGGAGAGAGAGAGAGTGTGTGTGGGAGTGAGAGAGAGTGTGTGTGTTTGGGAGTGAGAGAGAGAGCCTGTGTGGGAGTGAAAGAGAGAGAGAGTGTGTGTGTTTGGGAGTGAAGGAGAGAGAGAGTGTGTGTGGGAGTGAGTGAGAGTGTGTGTGTTTGGGAGTGAGGGAGAGAGTGTGTGTTTGGGAGTGAGTGAGAGTGTGTGTGGGAGTGAGTGAGAGTGTGTGTGTTTGGGAGTGAGGGAGAGAGAGAGTGTGTGTTTGGGAGCGAGGGAGAGAGAGAGTGTGTGGGAGTGAGAGAGAGTGTGTGTGTTTGGGAGTGAGTGAGAGTGTGTGTGGGAGTGAGTGAGAGTGTGTGTGTTTGGGAGTGAGGAAGAGAGAGAGTGTGTGTTTGGGAGCGAGGGAGAGAGAGAGTGTGTGGGAGTGAGAGAGAGTGTGTGTGTTTGGGAGTGAGTGAGAGTGTGTGTGGGAGTGAGGGAGAGAGTGTGTGTTTGGGAGTGAGTGAGAGTGTGTGTGTTTGGGAGTGAAGGAGAGAGAGAGTGTGTGTGTGGGAGTGAGTGAGAGTGTGTGTGGGAGTGAGTGAGAGTGTGTGTGTTTGGGAGTGAGGGAGAGAGAGAGTGTGTGTTTGGGAGCGAGGGAGAGAGAGAGTGTGTGGGAATGAGAGAGAGTGTGTGTGTTTGGGAGTGAGCGAGAGTGTGCGTGGGAGTGAGTGAGAGTGTGTGTTTGGGAGTGAGGGAGAGAGAGAGTGTGTGTTTGGGAGCGAGGGAGAGAGAGAGTGTGTGGGAGTGAGAGAGAGTGTGTGTGTTTGGGAGTGAGAGAAAGAGCGTGTGTGGGAGTGAGAGAGAGAGAGAGTGTGTTTGGGAGTGAGGGAGAGAGAGTGTGTGTGTGGGAGTGAGAGAGAGTGTGTGTTTGGGAGTGAGAGAGAGAGCCTGTGTGGGAGTGAGAGAGAGAGAGAGTGTGTTTGGGAGTGAGGGAGAGAGAGAGTGTGTGTGTGGGAGTGAGAGAGAGTGTGTGTGTTTGGGAGTGAGAGAGAGAGCCTGTGTGGGAGTGAAAGAGAGAGAGAGAGAGAGTGTATTTGGGAGTGAGGGAGAGAGAGAGTGTGTGTGGGAGTGAGTGAGAGTGTGTGTGTTTGGGAGTGAGGGAGAGAGTGTGTGTTTGGGAGTGAGTGAGAGTGTGTGTGGGAGTGAGTGAGAGTGTGTGTTTGGGAGTGAGGGAGAGAGAGAGTGTGTGTTTGGGAGCAAGGGAGAGAGAGAGTGTGTGGGAGTGAGAGAGAGTGTGTGTGTTTGGGACTGAGTGAGAGTGTGTGTGGGAGTGAGTGAGAGTGTGTTTGGGAGTGAGGGAGAGAGTGTGTGTTTGGGAGCGAGGGAGAGAGAGAGTGTGTGGGAGTGAGAGTGTGTGTGTTTGGGAGTGAGTGAGAGTGTGTTTGGGAGTGAGTGAGAGTGTGTGTGGGAGTGAGTGAGAGTGTGTGCGTTTGGGAGTGAGGGAGAGAGAGAGTGTGTGTTTGGGAGCAAGGGAGAGAGAGAGTGTGTGGGAGTGAGAGAGAGTGTGTGTGTTTGGGAGTGAGTGAGAGTGCGTGTGGAAGTGAGTGAGAGTGTGTGTGTTTGGGAGTGAGAGAGAGAGAGAGAGTGTGTTTTGGAGTGAGGGAGAGAGAGAGTGTGTGTGGGAGTGAGAGAGAGTGTGTGTGTTTGGGAGTGAGAGAGAGAGCCTGTGTGGGAGTGAGAGAGAGAGAGAATGTGTTTGGGAGTGAGGGAGAGAGAGAGAGAGTGTGTGGGAGTGAGAGAGAGTGTGTGTGTTTGGGAGTGAGAGAGAGAGCCTGTGTGGGAGTGAAAGAGAGAGAGAGAGAGTGTGTTTGGGAGTGAGGGAGAGAGAGAGTGTGTGTGTGGGAGTGAGTGAGAGTGTGTGTGTTTGGGAGTGAGGGAGAGAGTGTGTGTTTGGGAGTGAGTGAGAGTGTGTGTGGGAGTGAGTGAGAGTGTGTGTGTTTGGGAGTGAGGGAGAGAGAGAGTGTGTGTTTGGGAGCAAGGGAGAGAGAGAGTGTGTGGGAGTGAGAGAGAGTGTGTGTGTTTGGGAGTGAGTGAGAGTGTGTGTGGGAGTGAGTGAGATTGTGTGTGTTTGGGAGTGAGGGAGAGAGAGAGTGTGTGTTTGGGAGCGAGGGCGAGAAGAGTGTGTGGGAGGGAGAGAGAGTGTGTGTGTTTGGGAGTGAAGGAGAGAGAGAGTGTGTGTGGGAGTGAGTGAGAGTGTGTGTGTTTGGGAGTGAGGGAGAGAGTGTGTGTTTGGGAGTGAGTGAGAGTGTGTGTGGGAGTGAGTGAGAGTGTGTGTGTTTGGGAGTGAGGGAGAGAGAGTGTTTGTTTGGGAGCGAGGGAGAGAGAGAGTGTGTGGGAGTGAGAGAGAGTGTGTGTGTTTGGGAGTGAGTGAGAGTGTGTGTGTGAGTGAGGGAGAGAGTGTGTGTTTGGGAGTGAGTGAGAGTGTGTGTGTTTGGGAGTGAAGGAGAGAGAGAGTGTGTGTTTGGGAGTGAGTGAGAGTGTGTGTGGGAGTGAGTGAGAGTGTGTGTGTTTGGGAGTGAGGGAGAGAGAGAGTGTGTGTTTGGGAGCGAGGGAGAGAGAGAGTGTGTGGGAGTGAGAGAGAGTGTGTGTGTTTGGGAGTGAGTGAGAGTGTGTGTGGGAGTGAGTGAGAGTGTGTGTGTTTGGGAGTGAGGGAGAGAGAGAGTGTGTGGGAGTGAGAGAGAGTGTGTGTGTTTGGGAGTGAGTGAGAGTGTGTGTGTGAGTGAGGGAGAGAGTGTGTGTTTGGGAGTGAGTGAGAGTGTGTGTGTTTGGGAGTGAAGGAGAGAGAGAGTGTGTGTTTGGGAGTGAGTGAGAGTGTGTGTGGGAGTGAGTGAGAGTGTGTGTGTTTGGGAGTGAGGGAGAGAGAGAGTGTGTGTTTGGGAGCGATGGAGAGAGAGAGTGTGTGGGAGTGTGAGAGAGTGTGTGTGTTTGGGAGTGAGTGAGAGTGTGTGTGGGAGTGAGTGAGAGTGTGTGTGGGAGTGAGTGAGAGTGTGTGTTTGGGAGTGAGGGAGAGAGATAGTGTGTGTTTGGGAGCGAGGGAGAGAGAGAGTGTGTTGGAGTGAGAGAGAGTGTGTGTGTTTGGGAGTGAGAGAAAGAGCGTGTGTGGGAGTGAGAGAGAGAGAGAGTGTGTTTGGGAGTGAGGGAGAGAGAGAGTGTGTGTGGGAGTTGTGGTGTTGGGTGCTCTGGTGCACAGATGAGCCAACACAGTTGTATGTGGTATAACTCTATTTTATTTTAACTCTTATAATACAGTTCGTTCTGGATACTCTGCACGTGCTGTCTCCCTGAGTGTTTCGTGTAGCAGGTCTGTCCTGGTCCTCCTCTCCAGCTAATACTGACCACCGGGTGTCGTGTTTGTGCTTTTATATCTTTCTGTCATTGGTTGTGGTGTTGTGTGTTCTGATTTGTCTGTTGGTGTGTCTATCATGATGTGTGTGTTTGAATATCATGACATCCCCCCTTTTTACAAAGATATGTGCCTACGTGGTTATAAATATAATCTTGTCGTGAGTGCATCTAAGAGTGTGTGCGTGTGTTGTGTACAGCGTGTGTATATGACGTAACTATTTACATGGGGCGATGTCGGGTGCGTCACACTAACAAGGTTGTACCATAACAAAACATGGATGCGAGGAAAAAAAAACCAACTTGAACAGTGGTCCGGTCAGACGATATCTGGAACAATAAACAACAACAGGTTATAATACAGAAGTGTTTGACTTTTTGAACGTATGAACAGCGTTATAAGTCCAGTCTAATGGGTGACCGCCTCAAGAATAGGCTGGTCCTCAAGCCGGTTCAGCTGTGGAGATTTGGGGTCACACTGGTTCACCTTGGACTGTTGGAGGTGATGCTGTTGCCGAAGTCTCTACTTTTCCATTTGTTGTACTTCGTGCAGTGCTTGGTTTTTCATTCGTGCAAATATAACATTCAACATCTTTGTTAGTGTTGCCTTGGCTGTGGTTTGGTTCTGGTGGCGATGGAAGGGGCATGATCCGTGGCATCTCCACGAAGTCATCCTTGGGAACCAGTGGAGGATCCGGCGTGTGCGTACGGTTCAGTTGCGAGCGTGGAAGGCGGCGCAAAGCTCGCTGATTGCGCCTACGCACCAATCCATCCGCCCTGCATGCCAGGAACAAGGTGGAGTCTTTTTTTCTTTTTATGTTTGTGGTGGACAGCATCTTGTAGCCGATGGGTCGTTGCCATCGAAGTAGCACCATCACTAATATCATGCAAGGCGATGACTGTGCCAGATGTGGAAGTTGGCCGAGACCGTGCACGCTGGTTCCGGCCACCTGCTGTGCCGGAAGGGCGACTCCGCAGAGAAACGTCGAAGCATGTCGCCTTGGAGAGAGAATTGTTGCTCGCATCAACGTCTGGCGATGGCGCGAATTGGTGTGTCCGTCTTGGACCGCCGGTGCTGGTTGCCACTGCCGACCCAGTGGGACTGCCACGCGATCCATTCCCTGTCGCCGTGGCATCCGCCGTCACCCTGAGCGTGCCATCACCGAGGCCGCGACACCGCCCGTCCGGAGCAAGGTCTGGCGTGCGCGAATCAGAGTCGGCGCTTGGCTGCTCCCCATCTGGAGTCCGGTCTGCCTTCCGTCGATGCTCCCCGTCCGGAGTCCCAACAGGTTCACTGGAGGCAGCCGAGATTCCCTGAAGCTGCACTTCTGGAGTCGGAACATGCAGGAATGCACCAACCAGTGGAGAGGCTCGAGCCATCGAGGGTGGAAGCGGTGCGCCGCCACCGCAGTCGTCAGTGGTCCCACCGTGATCGTCGAGTGCCTCGGTACGCACTAGGCGAGGTCTGTCACCTTGCACCTTTTGCATGGGAAGTGGGATGCTGTCGTCACTCGTCTCACATCCCGTGGATAGATCCTCATTAGCAGCTTGCTGTTCACTAGGGTTGGGTAAATTGTCAGAGTTTTCATCTGGTGGTGCACACCATGTCGGTGGACTGTCATTGTCTTGCCGTTGTCCTTCATTTGGGCTTTTCTTCTTTGGAATTTTAAATCTTCCCCCAGACATTGCAGAACCTTGTTTATTACCCCCAAATTCTCCCATATGTATGGTCTCGAATATAGGATCCAATGTTTCTATCGACATTGTACTATTTTCCAAAGAACATTCCGTTTCACTTTTCTTCTCAGGTACCTCATATGTATCTTTGTCTAATGTACATGCCTTCATGGTCTCTGGGTCTGATTTTGCTGGGACTGGCATGGTCACAGTCTCTCTTTTACTGTTCTCAATTGCCCACATTATACTCCCCATACATAACTGCTTAATCACTGGGGTTAGTGTGGTACAATGGATAAGCGGGTCGACCTTATCTGCATCTTCACCATTAGTGGAAAGCACACTTGGTTCACTTGAAACTGTTGCGGGTTTTAAATTCGTTACCTGGCTACTCGATGTCGGTGTCCTCAGGATTCTTGCTCCAATGTTCTCTCATTTATCAGTGGAGTGTGTATAGGTTCAATGCAATTAATGTTTCCCTCAAGGTTTGAAGAGTCATTACTGACTAACTGCTGGTCTCCGAAGTTGGGACTTTGCGGCGTTGTGTTGAAGGGAGACATTTGTCCCTGCTGTAGATATGATTCAGGTTGTGTTATTTCCATTACCTGAGGATCAATGTCTTGTCCATTTTTTCGATCCGTACTAAAACACTGGCAATTCTCAGTCTGCTCCTTGCAAGTTAAACATTCAATTAATTTCTTTAGCAAATCCTCAGCATCCTTCTGTGGCCGTGCAGCATTATTAATCTCTGTTCGGCTATAATGATCCTGAAGGTCAGCGCATAAACCTTTTTTCTTCGGGCTTGGAAGAGGCGATTCCTTTGGCTTGTCTTCAGTTGGGCTTGAACAGTCTTCAGCGCTGTGCCCTTCATTGTAGCATGAGAGACCGTCATGGTCATGCTGCTGTGTAGTGGAGCATGGTAGGCTGTTATAGCCTTCTTGCTGTTTACGTGAGCATGGCAGACTTGCATTGTCTGCCGCTGGTTGGTCAGGAGAGGTTGCTAGACCCTCATGGTCTTGTTCCTGCAAGGACCGCACATTGGAGTCTTGCGTTGCTTCTATCGTGGAGGCTGTCCACGAGCTTGCTGTGGAGGCTTGTGACACTGGAGTCACTTCTTGTTCATGCGAGGACTGCGCTCTGGAGTCTTGCATGTCTTCTTTCATAGAGTCGGGAACGTTGAGCGGGACGTGGACCACGCTCTGTGTGGCAGCAGGGTGCTCTCCGTGTGCTTGCACCGCTCCCTGTCTGTTAATGTCAGGCTGCAGCATCATCCGGTACTGATAAGTTGGGACGTCATATCTGCTGGATTGAAGATCCTCAAATCCGAAAAATGAATCCGCATCTGCGTCGGATTCAATGTGGGGGCCGCCAATGTGCAACACAAAAGGTTCGTCCGAGTCATAGTCGTATAGGACCACGGAGCTATCATTGGGCTCGCGAGGTCCGGAAACACTGTAAAGATCGCCATCGAAGTATTCGAGGTCGGAATCATTGGCTTGTGCGTAGGTAACTGCTTGTCGGAGGGTTCTTCGGAGGTCAAATTCATCTCCTGGGTCAATTTGCGGCAATGTGCTGTCATTCCAGGTGAGGGAAGGTTGTTTTACAGCTTTAACAGATTTTTGTTCTTTTGATTTGGGACGTTTCCCTTTTAAATTGGATTTGGGACGTTTCCCCTTTAAATTGGTGCGGTCTGGGGCCTCTGACATCCTGACGCTCGGTATGTAGCACGTAGGAAGCGACTGCGCATGCTCAGATCGCTGTTCCTTTACCGATGGCCGTTTTCTTGACTGCGCATGCGCGGAATCTCGCGCATGCGCAAATGAAATTTCCGGTTCTGCGCACTGCTCGCCCAACTGTGCTAGCGTGATACCTTTAGCAAAATGGCCGCCGACCTTGACCCAGCCCTCTCTCAGGCCCGGGATTTCGGCCTCTGGGAATTCGGGCTCCGGGATCCCGGCCACGAGGTGAGTACTGCTGCTTTTCTTACCTTTACTTGCCGATTGGATTGCGTTTTCTTCACAGTACTTGGAGAATTTGTCCAGGACTGCCTGGTAATCGTACCTTTGCTGCCTCCTGAAGAACCTGAACCTTGTGAATATTTCTCTTGCCCTTGCACCGGCGATGGTGAGGAGAAATTCAATTTTTTCGCTATCATCCAGGTCTTGGAGTTCAGCTGCCACCAGGAACAATTCGAACACTTGCCGGAATCGCCGCCAGTTTTCGCGGAGATCGCTGTAGCACTGGAGCGGCTGCGGAACCGGGAGCTCTATCATTTTGCCTGGGCACTGCTGGTTGTCTGTGTACACTGAGGTATGCCGGCAGGTATCGATCCACTCCTGTACCATGTGGTGTTGGGTGCTCTGGTGCACAGATGAGCCAACACAGTTGTATGTGGTACAACTCTATTTTATTTTAACTCTTATAATACAGTTCGTTCTGGATACTCTGCACGTGCTGTCTCCCTGAGTGTGTCGTGTAGCGGGTCTGTCCTGGTCCTCCTCTCCAGCTAATACTGACCACCGGGTGTCGTGTTTGTGCTTTTATATCTTTCTGTCATTGGTTGTGGTGTTGTGTGTTCTGATTTGTCTGTTGGTGTGTCTATCATGATGTGTGTGTTTGAATATCATGACAGGAGTGAGAGAGAGTGTGTGTGTTTGGGAGTGAGAGAGAGAGCCTGTGTGGGAGTGAGAGAGAGAGCGAGTGTGTTTGGGAGTGAGGGAGAGAGAGAGAGTGTGTGTGGGAGTGAGAGAGAGTGTGTGTGTTTGGGAGTGAGAGAGAGCCTGTGTGGGAGTGAAAGAGAGAGAGAGAGTGTGTGTTTGGGAGTGAGGGAGAGAGAGAGTGTGTGTGTGGGAGTGAGTGAGAGTGTGTGTGTTTGGGAGTGAGGGAGAGAGTGTGTGTTTGGGAGTGAGTGAGAGTGTGTGTGGGAGTGAGTGAGAGTGTGTGTGTTTGGGAGTGTGTTTAGGAGTGAGAGAGAGAGCCTATGTGGGAGTGAAAGAGAGAGAGAGAGAGTGTGTTTGGGAGTGAGGGAGAGAGAGAGAGTGTGTGTGTGGGAGTGAGGGAGAGAGTGTGTGTTTGGGAGTGAGTGAGAGTGTGTGTGGGAGTGAGTGAGAGTGTGTGTGTTTGGGAGTGAGGGAGAGAGAGAGTGTGTGTTTGGGAGCAAGGGAGAGAGAGAGTGTGTGGGAGTGAGAGAGAGTGTGTGTGTTTGGGAGTGAGTGAGAGTGTGTGTGGGAGTGAGTGAGAGTGTGTGTGTTTGGGAGTGAGGGAGAGAGAGAGTGTGTGTTTGGGAGCGAGGGAGAGAGAGAGTGTGTGGGAGTGAGAGAGAGTGTGTGTGTTTGGGAGTGAGTGAGAGTGTGTGTGGGAGTGAGGGAGAGAGTGTGTGTTTGGGAGTGAGTGAGAGTGTGTGTGTTTGGGAGTGAAGGAGAGAGAGAGTGTGTGTTTGGGAGTGAGGGAGAGAGAGAGTGTGTGTTTGGGAGCGAGGGAGAGAGAGAGTGTGTGGGAGTGAGAGAGAGTGTGTGTGTTTGGGAGTGAGTGAGAGTGTGTGTGGGGGTGAGTGAGAGTGTGTGTGGGAGTGAGTGAGAGTGTGTGTTTGGGAGTGAGGGAGAGAGAGAGTGTGTGTTTGGGAGCGAGGGAGAGAGAGAGTGTGTGGGAGTGAGAGAGAGTGTGTGTGTTTGGGAGTGAGTGAGAGTGTGTGCGTTTGGGAGTGAGTGAGAGTGTGTGTGTTTGGGAGTGAAGGAGAGAGAGTGTGTGTGTTTGGGAGTGAGTGAGAGTGTGTGTGGGAGTGAGAGAGAGTGTGTGTGTTTGGGAGTGAGTGAGAATGTGTGTGTTTGGGAGTGAGTGAGAGTGTGTGTGTTTGGGAGTGAGTGAGAGTGTGTGTGTTTGGGAGTGAAGGAGAGAGAGAGTGTGTGTGTTTGGGAGTGAGTGAGAGTGTGTGTGTGTGGGAGTGAGTGAGAGTGTGTGTCTTTGGGAGTGAGGGAGAGAGTGTGTGTTTGGGAGTGAGTGAGAGTGTGTGTGTTTGGGAGTGAAGGAGAGAGAGTGTGTGTGTTTGGGAGTGAGTGAGAGTGTGTGTGGGAGTGAGTGAGAGTGTGTGTGTTTGGGAGTGAGGTAGAGAGTGTGTGTTTGGGAGTGAGTGAGAGTGTGTGTGTTTGGGAGTGAAGGAGAGAGAGAGTGTGTGTTTGGGAGCGAGGGGGAGAGAGAGTGTGTTTGGAAGCGAGGGGGAGAGAGAGTGTGTGTTTGGGAGTGAGTGAGAGTGTGTGTGGGAGTGAGTGAGAATGTGTGTGTTTGGGAGTGAGGGAGAGAGAGAGTGTGTGTTTGGGAGCGAGGGGGAGAGAGAGTGTGTTTGGGAGCGAGGGGGAGAGAGAGTGTGTTTGGGAGCGAGGGGGAGAGAGAGTGTGTGTTTGGGAGTGAGTGAGAGTGTGTGTGGGAGTGAGTGAGAATGTGTGTGTTTGGGAGTGAGGGAGAGAGTGTGTGTTTGGGAGTGAGTGAGAGTGTGTGGGAGTGAGTGAGAGTGTGTGTGTTTGGGAGTGAGTGAGAGTGTGTGTTTGGGAGTGAAGGAGAGAGAGAGTGTGTGTTTGGGAGCGAGGGGGAGAGAGAGTGTGTTTGGGAGTGAGTGAGAGTGTGTTTGGGAGTGAGTGAGAGTGTGTGTGTTTGGGAGTGAAGGAGAGAGAGAGTGTGTGTGTGGGAGCGAGTGAGAGTGTGTGTTTGGGAGTGAGTGAGAGTGTGTGTGTTTGAGAGTGAAGGAGAGAGAGAGTGTGTGTTTGGGAGTGAGTGAGAGAGAGAGTGTGTGTTTGGGAGCGAGGGGGAGAGAGAGTGTGTTTGGGAGCGAGGGAGAGAGTGTGTGTGGGAGTGAGTGAGTGTGTGTGTGTTTGGGAGTGAAGGAGAGAGAGAGCGTGTGTGTTTGGGAGTGAGGGGGAGAGTGTGTGTTTGGGAGTGAGTGAGAGTGTGTGTGTTTGGGAGTGAAGGAGAGAGAGAGCGTGTGTGTTTGGGAGCGAGGGAGAGAGAGAGTGTGTGGGTTTGGGAGTGAAGGAGAGAGAGAGTGTGTGTGGGAGCGAGGGGGAGAGAGAGTGTGTTTGGGAGCGAGGGGGAGAGAGAGTGTGTTTGGGAGTGAGTGAGAGTGTGTGTGTTTGGGAGCGAGGGGGAGAGTGTGTGTGTGGGAGTGAGTGAGAGTGTGTGTGTTTGGGAGTGAAGGAGAGAGAGAGCGTGTGTGTTTGGGAGCGAGGGAGAGAGAGAGTGTGTGGGTTTGGGAGTGAAGGAGAGAGAGAGTGTGTGTGGGAGCGAGGGGGAGAGAGAGTGTGTTTGGGAGCGAGGGGGAGAGAGAGTGTGTTTGGGAGTGAGTGAGAGTGTGTGTGTTTGGGAGCGAGGGGGAGAGAGAGTGTGTTTGGGAGTGAGTGAGAGCGTGTGTGTTTGTGAGCGAGGGGGAGAGATAGTGTGTTTGGGAGTGAGTGAATCTGTGTGTGTGACAGAGAGGATGTTGTTATATTACAGAATTGAAATATAAATGTTACTCATTTGTCTTGCCGAGTTGTATTGAATTCTGATGATAAACAGTTGAGGTCTTCCAGTTGATGACAAATTATTTATTGAGTAATAAAATAATATGCTTGTGAGTTCTTTCACTTTAATACTTTGACTAGTAAAACAAATAACTAAGATTAGATTAAACTAACAATTATGATAATACATTACACTCTGATCTTGTCACGTCTCCACTCTAGCTGCACTACACACACACTAACCTACAGAAAGAGCGGGAAAGTCCTTATATAGTTCTTGTTAGAGTTGCCATCTAGTGATCATCTGTCTGTACTGACTTCACTTTAACCAAACATGTATTAACACATACAGTGATCACTACAGGTGTGTGTGTTTGTGACTGAGAGAGGGCGCGTGTGTGTGTTTGGGAGTGAGAGAGAGTGTGTGGGCGGGATTCTCCCCTACTCAGCAGGGTGGGGGTTACCGGCGCTGAAGAGTGGTGTGAACCACTCCGGCATTGGGCCGCCCCAAAGGTGCGGAATCCTCCGCACCTTCAGGGGCTAGGCCGGCCCCGGAGTGGTTTGCGCCGCGCCGGCCGGCAGGGAAGGGGCTTGGCGCCACGGCAACCGGCACCGAAGGGCCTCCGCCGGCCGGCGTGAGTTAGCGCATGCGCGGGAGCGCCACCATGTGCTGGCGTCATCCCAGCACATGCGCAGGGGGGGTTCATCTCCACATCGGCCATGGCGGAGGAATAGCAGCCCACACGGAGGAATAGAGCGCCCCCACGGCACAGGCCCGCCCGCGGATCGGTGGACCCCGATCGTGGGCCGGGCCACCGTGGGGGCACCTCCCGGGGCCAGATCCCCCCGTGCATCCTGAGGACCCCGGAGGACGCCCGCGCCGCCAGGTCCCGCTGGTAAGGACCTACTCTAATTTACGCCGACGAGACCGGCAAAAAATGGGTGGCCACTCGGCCCATCGCGGGCCGGAGAATCGCCGGGGGGGGGGAGCCGCTAACAGCGGCCGCCGACCGGCGCACGCGATTCCCACCCCCGCCAAATCCACGGCGCCGGAGAATTTGGCAGCCAGCGGCGACGGGAGTTACGCTGCTCCCCGCCGATGCTCCGACCCAGCGGGGGGTCGGAGAATCCTGCCCCGTGTGTTTGGGAGTAAGAGTGTGTGTGTGTGTTTGGGAGTGAGAGTGTGTGTGCGTGTTTGGGAGTGAGAGTGTGTGTTTGGGAGTGAGAGTGTGTGTGTGTAATGGGAGTGAGAGTGTGTGTGTTTGGGAGTATGTGTGTGTGTGTGTTTGGGAGTGAGAGTGTGTGTGTGTAATGGGAGTGAGAGTGTGTGTGTTGGGGAGTGTGTGTGTGTTTGGGAGTGTGTGTGTGTGTGTTTGGGAGTGAGAGAGTGTGTGTGTAATGGGAGTGAGAGTGTGTGTGTTTGGGAGTGAGAGTGTGTGTTTGGGAGTGAGTGTGTGTGTGTGTTTGGGAGTGAGAGTGTGTGTGCGTTTGGGAGTGAGAGTGTGTGTTTGGGAGTGAGTGTGTGTGTGTGTTTGGGAGTGAGAGTGTGTGTGTGTTTGGGAGTGAGATTGTGTGTTTGGGAGTGAGTGTGTGTGTGTGTTTGGGAGTGAGAGTGTGTGTTTGGGAGTGAGTGTGTGCGTGTGTTTGGGAGTGAGAGTGTGTGTGTGTTTGGGAGTGAGAGTGTGTGTGTGTTTGGGAGTGAGTGTGTGTGTGTGTTTGGGAGTGAGAGTGTGTGTGTGTTTGGGAGTGTGTGTGTGTGTGTGTAATGGGAGTGAGAGTGTGTGTGTTTGGGAGTGTGTATGTGTTTGGGAGTGAGAGTGTTTGTTTGGGAGTGAGTGTGTGTGTTTCCGAATGTGACTGAAAGAGGGTGTGAGAGTGTGTGTTTGGGAGTGAGTGTGTGTGTGTGTTTGGGAGTGAGAGTGTGTGTGTGTTTGGGAGTGAGATTGTGTGTTTGGGAGTGAGTGTGTGTGTGTGTTTGGGAGTGAGAGTGTGTGTTTGGGAGTGAGTGTGTGCGTGTGTTTGGGAGTGAGAGTGTGTGTGTGTTTGGGAGTGAGAGTGTGTGTGTGTTTGGGAGTGAGTGTGTGTGTGTGTTTGGGAGTGAGAGTGTGTGTGTGTTTGGGAGTGTGTGTGTGTGTGTTTGGGAGTGAGAGTGTGTGTGTGTTTAGGAGTGAGAGTGTGTGTGTGTTTGGGAGTGAGAGTGTGTGTTTGGGAGTGAGAGTGTGTGTGTGTAATGGGAGTGAGAGTGTGTGTGTTTGGGAGTGTGTATGTGTTTGGGAGTGAGAGTGTTTGTTTGGGAGTGAGTGTGTGTGTTTCCGAATGTGACTGAAAGAGGGTGTGTGCGTGTATGGGAGTGAGAGAATGCGTGTGACTGAGAGCGGGTGTGTGCGTGTTTGTGACTTTGAGATAGTGTGTGAGAGCTTGTGACGGAGAGAGAGTGTGTGTGTGGGAATGAGAGAGTGTGTGTGTTTGGGAGTGAGAGAGTGTGACTGAGAGAGTGTGTGTTTGGGAGTGAGAGTGTGTGACTGAGAGTGTGTTTGGGAGTGAGAGAGTGTGTGTTTTGGAGTGAGAGTGTGTGACTGAGAGAGTGTGTGTTTGGGAGTGAGAGAGTGTGTGTTTTGGAGTGAGAGTGTGCGACTGAGAGTGTGTTTGGGAGTGAGAGAGTGTGCGTGGGAGTGAGAGAGAGTGTATGTGTGTTTGGGAGTGAGAGTGTGTGTGGGAATGAGAGAGAGTGTGTGTGTTTGGGAGTGAGAGAGTGTGACTGAGAGAGTGTGTGTTTGGGAGTGAGAGTGTGTGACTGAGAGTGTGTTTGGGAGTGAGAGAGTGTGTGTTTTGGAGTGAGAGTGTGTGACTGAGAGAGTGTGTGTTTGGGAGTGAGAGAGTGTGTGTTTTGGAGTGAGAGTGTGCGACTGAGAGTGTGTTTGGGAGTGAGAGAGTGTGTGTGGGAGTGAGAGAGAGTGTGTGTGTTTTGGAGTGAGAGGGTGTGTGTGTGTGTTTGGGAGTGTGAGTGTGTTTGGGAGAGAGAGCGTGTGTGTGGGAATGAGAGAGAGTGTGTGCGTGGGAGTGAGAGAGAGTGTGTGTGTTTTGGAGTGAGAGGGTGTGTGTGTGTGTTTGGGAGTGTGAGTGTGTTTGGGAGAGAGAGTGTGTGTGTGGGAATGAGAGAGAGTGTGTGCGTGGGAGTGAGAGAGAGTGTGTGTGTTTTGGAGTGAGAGAGTGTGTGTTTTGGAGTGAGAGAGTGTGTGTTTTGGAGTGAGAGAGTGTGTGTATGTGAGGGAGACCCATGTGTATCCAGGAAAGGGGCTCGCTGCTTCAATGTGAGCCGATCCCTACAGCGGCCTCCAGCCTGGGAGATGCCACCTGACATTGCGATGCCAACCAAATAAATATTTTGTCAGGATCAAGACTTGGATCATGCAAAACCAAATTCTCTTGGAATACAAAGGTTTCTTTAGACCCAGAATGTTTCTCAATCACTTTATTTATCCTATTTGAAGCATAACCACAATACTTAAAACAAAAAGGGTGTGTATTATGAAATAGAACATAGAAAATACAGCACAGAACAGGCCCTTGGGCCCACGATGTTGTGCCGAACCTTTGTCCTAGATTAATCATAGATTATCATTGAATTTACAGTGCAGAAGGAGGCCATTTGGCCCCCTGAGTCTGCACCGGCTCTTGGAAAGAGCACCCTACCCAACACCAAGGGCAATTTTGGACACTAAGGGCAATTTATCATGGCCAATCCACCTACCCTGCACATCTTTGGACTGTGGGAGGAAACCGGAGCACCCGGAGGAAACCCACGCAGACACGGGGAGGACGTGCAGACTCCGCACAGACAGTGACCCAAGCCGAAATTGAACCTGGGACCCTGGAGCTGTGAAGCAATTGTGCTATCCACAATGCTACCGTGCTGCCCTTAAGAACATATAAATCTACACTATATCATTTTACCGTAATCCATGTACCTATCCAATAGCTGCTTGAAGGTCCCTAATGTTTCCGACTCAACTACTTCCACAGGCAGTGCATTCCATGCCCCCACTACTCTCTGGGTAAAGAACCTACCTCTGATATCCCTCCTATATCTTCCACCTTTCACCTTAAATTTATGTCCCCTTGTAATGGTTTGTTCCATCCGGGAAAAAAGTCTCTGACTGTCTACTCTATCTATTCCCCTGATCATCTTATAAACCTCTATCAAGTCGCCCCTCACCCTTCTCCGTTCGAATGAGAAAAGGCCTAGCACCCTCAACCTTTCCTCGTAAGGTGATAATGATGATAATTGGTCAGAAATTTGTATTTGTATTTGGATTTGTTTATTGTCACGTGTACCGAGGTACAGTGAAAAGTATTTTTCTGCGAGCAGCTCAACAGATCATTAAGTACATGGGAATAAAAGAAAATACATAATAGGGCAACAAAAGGTATACAATGTAACTACATAAGCACCGGCATCGGATGAAGCCTACAGGAGTGTAGTGTTAATGAGGTCAGTCCATAAGAGGGTCATTTAGGAGTCTGGTGACAGTGGGGAAGAAACTGTTTTTGAATCTGTTTGTGCGTGTTCTCAGACTTCTGTATCTCCTGCCCGATGGAAGAAGTTGGAAGAGTGAGTAAGCCGGGTGGGATGGATCTTTGATTATGCTGCCCGCTTTCCCCAGGCAGCGGGAGGTGTAGATGGAGTCAATGGATGGGAGGCAGGTTCGTGTGATGGACTGGGCGGTGTTCACGACTCTCTGAAGTTTCTTGCGGTCCTGGGCCGAGCAGTTGCCATACCAGGCTGTGATGCAGCCAGATAGGATGCTTTCTATGGTGCATCTGTAAAAGATGGTAAGAGTTAATGTGGACATGCCGAATTTCCTTAGTTTCCTGAGGAAGTATAGACGCTGCTGTGCTTTCTTGGTGGTAGCGTCGACGTGGGTGGACCAGGACATATTTTTGGAGATGTGCACCCCTAGGAATTTGAAACTGCTAACCATCTCCACCTCGGCCCCATTGATGCTGACAGGGGTGTGTCTAGTACTTTGCTTCCTGAAGTCAATGACCAGCTCTTTAGTTTTGCTGGCATTGAGGGAGAGATTGTTGTCGCTGCACCACTCCACTAGGTTCTCTATCTCCCTCCTGTATTCTGACTCGTCGTTATTCGAGATCCGGCCCACTATGGTCGTATCGCAGCAAACTTGTAGATGGAGTTGGAACCAAATTTTGCCACGCAGTCGTGTGTGTACAGGGAGTAGAGTAGCGGGCTAAGTACGCAGCCTTGCGGGGCCCCGGTATTGAGGACTATTGTGGAGGAGGTGTTGTTTATTCTTACTGATTGTGGTCTGTGGGTCAGAAAGTCGAGGATCCAGTTGCAGAGTGGGGAGCCAAGTCTTAGGTTTTGGAGCTTTGATATGAGCTTGGCTGGGATTATGGTGTTGAAGGCGGAGCTGTAGTCAATAAATAGGAGTCTGATGGAGGAGTCCTTGTTGTCGAGATGCTCTAGGGATGAGCAACTGCTGTGGACCAGTTGCGACGGTATGCGAATTGCAGTGGATCAAGGCGTTCTGGGAGTATGGAGGTGATCCGCCTCATGACCAATCTCTTGAAGCACTTCATTACGACTGAAGTCAGGGCCACCGGACGGTAGTCATTGAGGCACATTGCCTGGTTCTTCTTTGGCACCGGTATGATGGTGGTCTTTTTGAAACAGGCGGGGACCTCGGAGTAGGGACAGGTTAAAGGTGTCTGCAAACACCTCTGCCAGCTGGTCCGCGCAGGCTCTGAGTGCACGATTAGGGTGTGTTATCTTAGTCAATAGATAGGATTCTATTCCTGTCACTGATTCTGATGGGAACATTCCACATTCTAACAACCCCTCAATTCATATCACATGTCATTGTATCAATAGATTTCAGTTGGTTGAGAAAGTTATTGCGATAGACAACTTGGTAGCTGCTATAAGAATGGGTCCAATTTTCAGATATAAGGCAATATTTCTGAAATAGAGATTGAAGTGGGCTGGTTGATGGAAATAAGTTAGAGGGAGGAGAAATAAAGTTATTTAAATATATAGTTAGACACTATCATTGTGCACTTTTCCGAAATAGGGGAGTATATGCTAAACTGAAATCTAAATGTTTTAATGAAGGCACATAGGGAAAGTAGCCTCAGGAATAAATCTTTCATCAAGTATAAAACATTGGCAAGATTGCATGTATAGATATCAGATACTGCTGAAGTCAACTCAAGGCACAATTTAATGCCAAAAATGCATCTGATAAAAGCAACTGATCAGGTGGCATTCCCATGGCAAAGTTTTATAAGTTCTGGTCATGGCCAGAAAAACCACATAGGTCCCTTGGAAGACTTAGCTTGGTGGTTAGGATTGAGGAGTAGGATATGGCTTAAATGTAAATATATATATATATATATATATATATATAGAATTCATTTTCACTATTGAAGATGATACAGTGGTAAGTACAAATGCTCCAGATATTGATTCCTGGAATGTAAATGCATAAATGGCCTTAGCTTGGTTTGAGGCACTGAAGATTGATCAGGTTGCTGGACCTGATAACATTTAACCTTGAATGCTGTAGAAACCTGAGCCATTAATTTAGTTGACTAATAGTTCTTTAGGATCTGGACTAGTTCGAATTGACTGGAGAAAGAGTTGATGCATGAATACTTGCACACATGTGCCGTGACCAATTCATTGATATTTAGGTAGGAACAAAGGAATAAGAGTTGTCCATTCAGCCCTTTGAACTTGTTCTGCTATTATGACTGATCTGTATCTTAACTCTATTTACTCAGTTTGGTTCCATATCTTGTAAGTAACACTCTGTAATTCATGTTTTAATAGGCTTGAATTAAATAATTAAACTGTTGCATAATGCAATTGTAGCTATGCTGAAGACTCATGGTCAATGATTCATGGTTCGAAATAAAATGCCAACTGGATTTGTATTTTTCACTTAAAAAGCACAGTTTTAATGATGTTTGGGGACTTGAATTATTAATACATAGAAACAAAACAGAATGGAATAATGAAATGATTGGTCACGACATATTCTTCAAGCTCCTGTAAACTCTCCCACTACGCGACTGGTGGTGGAGGGGAGATAGAGAGCGAGTGAGTGTTCAGGGGATTTGGGAGGTGGTGCGAGAGCCAATGTGAGGGGGTGTAGGTGGAAGAGAGTGTATGCGAGGGGTGGGGATACAAGAGAGAGTGTGTGAGGGTGATAGGGGAAGGGAGGGCGTGTGAGGGTGATGGGGAAGGGAGGGTGATGGGGAAGGGAGGGGGTGTGAGGGTGATGAGGAAGGGAGGGTGCGTGAGGGCGATGAGGGAAGGGAGAGTGTGTGAGGGTGATGAGGGAAGGGAGGGTGCGTGAGGGCAATGGGGTAGGGAGGGTGTGTGAGGGAGATGGGGAAGGGAGGGTGTGTGAGGGTGATGGGGGAAGGGAGGGTGTGTGAGGGTGATGGGGAAGGGAGGGTGATGGGGAAGGGAGGGTGTGTGAGGGAGATGGGGAAGGGAGGGTGTGTGAGGGTGATGGGGAAGGGAGGGTGTGTGAGGGTGATGGAGAAGGGAGGGTGATGAGGGAAGTGAGGATGATGGGGAAGGGAGGGTGTGTGAGGGTGATGGGGAAGGGAGGGTGTGTGAGGGTGATGGGGAAGGGAGGGTGTATGAGGGTGTGGTAGTATGCATTAGGGGTCATGTGGGACTGTGAAGCCATGATGTCATTGGCTGACAGATCCCGGGTCCTGGTTGGACGTTGACCTCTAGCTCTGCCCTGAAGGCGGAGTATAAGTACCTGGAGTCCTCCCCCGCAGGCAGTCTACTACTGAACTGCGGGGGAACAGTCACGCTTAATAAAGCCTCATCGACTTCACTCTATTCGTCTCTCGGAGTCTTTGTGCGCTACAATTTATTAAGCGTGACTAAAAAGGACTATGGAGCTCAGGATCATCCCGGAATGCCTGAGGATCAGCCCCCACGCAGTGAACGCGGCAGCAGCTTTCAAGCACTGGCAGACTTGTTTTGAGGCCTACCTCAGAACGGCCACCGGCCGGGTCACAGAAGACCAAAAACTACAGGTCCTGCACTCGAGGTTAAGCATGGAGATTTTCTCTTTCATCGAAGATGCAGAGGATTTCCAGACGGCGTTCACAGCACTAAAAAGTCTCTATGTCCGCCCAGTAAACCAGATCTACGCTCGCTATCAACTCGCAACGAGACGGCAAAGTCCCGGAGAATCGATAGATGAATTCTACGCCGCGCTACTAATTTTGGGACGAGCCTGCAGCTGCCCGTCGGTGAACGCAAAAGAACACAGGGACATGTTAATGCGCGATGCTTTTGTGGCAGGTATGAACTCCTCCCAAATCCGCCAAAGAATTCTAGAAAAAGAGTCGCTAGGACTCTCAGAGGCACGGGCCCTAGCAGCCTCCCTAGACGTGGCCGCGCAAAATACCCGCGCCTACGGCCCCGACCGCTCGGCAGCCCATTGGGCTCCGTACGTACCTGTCGCGACAAACCCCCACCCCCCCCCCCCCGGACACCCCACAGGCTTGCGCGGTCCAAACACCAAGTCGCACCGGGGGCGCCCGCTGCTATTTCTGCGGCCAGGCGAAACACCCCCGGCAGGGCCATTTCGCGGTTGTGTGCCGGTCCCGCGAGGTCGCCGCTGTCCCGGGAGAACAGGGAGCCCTGCACGCCGCTTACGCTCCCCAACCCCCCCTGCGCCCCATGTACGACCCGCAGGCGCAGCCACTCTGGGTCCCGACCACCGCGGTCCCGGGAGAACAGGGAGCCCTGCACGCCGCTTACGCTCCCCAACCCCCCCCCCCGCGCCCCATGTATGACCCGCCGGCGCTACCACTTTGGGTCCCGACCACCGCTCTCCCCGGAGAAGAGGGAGTTCTGCGCGGCACTAACGCCCCCCAAACCCCCCCCCCCCCGCGCCCCACGTATGACCCGCCGGCGCTACCAATTTGGGTCCCGACCACCGCTGTCCCTAGAGATGAGGGAGCCCCGCGCGTTCCTAACGCTCCCCAACCCCCCAGCGCCCCATGTGCGACCCGCAGGCGCAGCCATTTTGGGTCCCGGCCACCACGAGGGGAGGAAGGGCGCCGCCATCTTGGACCACCCTAGACCTGTACGACGCATGGGGGCGGCCATTTTGTCCACCCCCGCCGCCATCTTGTGACCCCCCAGCCATGTGCGATGCATGGGGGCAGCCATTTTGTTCACCCCCGATGCCATCATGGACGGCAACAACGGACCCCAATGTCGACGGCTCCACGGGGTTCGAAGAAGACGCTCAACTACAATAACCACGTCTCGCTTCAATAACGCTGGACCAAGCTCGGCCCCGGACACTCCAGACGACGACGACAACGGTGCTGATAAACGGGCACGAGACACCATGCCTAGTCGACTCCGGGAGCACGGAGAGCTTTATCCACCCCGACACGGTAAGACGCTGTTCTTTGACCACCCATCCCAGCGCACAAAAGATTTCCCTAGCTGCAGGATCCCACTCCGTACAGATCAAAGGCTTCTGCATAGTTACCCTAACGGTGCAGGGGAGGGAGTTCAAAAACTACAGGCCCTACGTCCTTCCCCAACTCTGCGCCCCCACATTACTGGGATTAGACTTCCAGTGCAATCTACAGAGCCTTACCTTCAAATTCGGCGGCCCAATACCCCCACTCACTATCTGCGGCCTCGCAACCCTCAAGGTGCAACCCCCGTCCTTGTTTGCAAACCTCACCCCGGATTGCAAACCCGTCGCCACTAGGAGCAGACGGTACAGCGCACAGGACCGGACTTTTATTCGGTCCGAAGTCCAGCGGCTACTAAAGGAAGGCATAATCCAGGCCAGCAATAGTCCCTGGAGAGCACAGGTGGTAGTAGTAAAGACAGGGGAGAAGCAAAGGATGGCCATAGACTATAGCCAGACCATCAACAGGTACACACAACTAGACGCGTACCCTCTCCCCCGCATATCCGACATGGTCAATCGGATTGCCCAATATAAAGTCTTGTCCACCGTGGACCTCAAGTCCGCCTACCATCAGCTCCCCATCCGCCCAAGTGACCGCAAGTACACAGCCTTCGAGGCAGACGGGCGATTATACCATTTCCTAAGGGTCCCATTTGGCGTCACAAACGGGGTCTTGGTCTTCCAACGAGAGATGGACCGAATGGTTGATCAACACAGGTTGCGGGCCACGTTCCCGTATCTCGACAACGTAACCATCTGCGGCCACGATCAGCAGGACCACGACGCCAACCTCCAAAAATTCCTCCAGACCGCTAAAGCCTTGAACCTCACGTACAACGAGGACAAGTGCGTTTTTAGCACCAACCGGCTAGCCATCCTGGGCTACGTAGTGCGCAATGGGATAATAGGCCCCGACCCCGAACGTATGCGCGCCCTCATGGAATTTCCCCTCCCGCACTGCTCAAAAGCCCTGAAATGCTGCCTGGGGTTCTTTTCATACTACGCCCAGTGGGTCCCCCAGTACGCAGACAAGGCCCGCCCCCTAATACAGACCACGACCTTCCCTCTGTCGACAGAGGCTTGCCAGGCCTTCAGCCGCATCAAAGCGGATATCGCAAAGGCCACGATGCGCGCCATCGACGAGTCCCTCCCCTTCCAGGTCGAGAGCGACGCCTCCGACGTAGCTCTAGCGGCCACCCTTAACCAAGCGGGCAGACCCGTGGCCTTTTTCTCCCAAACCCTCCACGCTTCAGAAATCCGCCACTCCTCAGTGGAAAAGGAAGCCCAAGCCATAGTGGAAGCTGTGCGACATTGGAGGCATTACCTGGCCGGCAGGAGATTCACTCTCTTCACGGACCAACGGTCGGTAGCCTTCATGTTCGATAATGCACAGCGGGGCAAAATCAAAAACGACAAGATCTTAAGGTGGAGGATCGAGCTCTCCACCTTCAACTACGAAATCTTGTATCGTCCCGGAAAGCTGAACGAGCCGTCCGATGCCCTATCCTGCGGCACATGTGCCAACGCACAAATTAACCGCCTCCAAACCCTCCACGAGGACCTCTGCCACCCGGGGGTCAATCGGTTTTACCACTTTATCAAGTCCCGCAACCTCCCATACTCTTTAGAGGAGGTCCGTGCAGTCACAAGGAACTGCCACATCTGCGCAGAGTGCAAACCGCATTTTTTCAGGCCGGATGGTGCGCACCTGATTAAGGCTTCCCGCCCCTTTGAACGCCTTAGTCTGGATTTCAAAGGACCCCTCCCCTCCACCGACCGCAACATATACTTCCTTAATGTGGTGGGCGAGTACTCCCGCTTCCCATTCGCCATCCCCTGTTCTGACATGACCGCGGCCAGAGTCATTGAAGCCCTGAACACCATATTCACACTGTTCGGTTACCCCGCATACGTCCACAGCGACAGGGGGTCCTCCTTCATGAGTGACGAGCTGTGCCAGTTCCTGCTCAGCAACGGGATAGCCTCGAGCAGGACGACCAGCTACACCCCCCAGGGGAACGGGCAAGTAGAGAGGGAGAACGGCACGGTCTGGAAGACCGTCCTACTGGCCCTACGGTCCAGGGACCTCCCAGTTTCACGGTGGCAGGAGGTCCTCCCGGACGCCCTCCACTCCATCTGGTCACTACTGTGTACTAGCACTAACCAAATGCCTCATGAGCGCCTCCTTATCTTCCCCAGGAAGTCCTCCTCTGGAACGTCGCTGCCGACTTGGCTGGCGGCCCCAGGACCCATCTTGCTCCGAAAGCACGTGCGGGCGCACAAGTCTGACCCGTTGGTCGAAAGGGTTCACCTCCTCCACGCGAACCCGCAGTACGCTTACGTGGAGTACCCCGACGGCCGACAGGACACGGTCTCTCTGCGAGATCTGGCACCCGCCGGCAACACACACACACCCCCGACACCAATCACCCAACCCCCCCCCTTCCTGCCACCGCCGCACCCCGCGACCGCCCCCTTCCCAGGAGGATCAGTCCTCCTCCCAGGCCCGACCAGGAATGAAGCCCAAGCTGAAACCGTAAGGCTCCCGGAGAAGACAACACCGGAACAAGCACCACCACCACCACCGGGGCCGAGGCGATCGACACGGACGACCAGACCGCCCGACCGACTCGTGGCGTCGATCTAACAGTACAATGTGGACTTTTAACGAGAACATTTTGTCTATTCTTGACGATTACTGTAAATAGTTTGAAACAAAAAAAAAAAAACCTTGTACATACTGTTATAACATGTGAAAGTTTTCCTCCCAGGACCAGCCTTGTAAACCCTTACCACCATGCGAAGCATCAACCCGCCGGGTTCATTTTTAACAAGGGGTGAATGTGGTAGTATGCATTAGGGGTCATGTGGGACTGTGAAGCCATGATGTCATTGGCTGACAGATCCCGGGTCCTGGTTGGACGTTGACCTCTAGCTCCGCCCTGAAGGCGGAGTATAAGTACCTGGAGTCCTCCCCCGCAGGCAGTCTACTACTGAACTGCGGGGGAAACAGTCACGCTTAATAAAGCCTCATCGACTTCACTCTATTCGTCTCTCGGAGTCTTTGTGCGCTACAGAGGGTGATGGGGAAGGGAGGGTGTGTGAGGGTGATGGGGGAAGGGAGGGTGTGTGAGGCTGATGGGGAAGGGAGGGTGTGTGAGGCTGATGGGGAAGGAAGGGTGATGAAGGTGATGGGGACGGGAGGGTGTGTGAGGGTGATGGGGAAGGGAGGGTGTGTGAGGGTGATGGGGAAGTGAGGGTGTATGAGGGTGATGGGGAAGGGAGGGTGATGGGGAAGGGAGGGTGATGGGGAAGGGAGGGTGTGTGATCGTCATGGGGAAGGGAGGGTGTGTGAGGGTGATGGGGGAAGGGAGGGTGTGTGAGGCTGATGGGGAAGGGAGGGTGTGTGAGGCTGATGGGGAAGGGAGGGTGATGAAGGTGATGGGGACGGGAGGGTGTGTGAGGCTGATGGGAAAGGGAGGGTGTATGAGGGTGATGGGGAAGGGAGGGTGTGTGAGGGTAATGGGGAAGGAAGGGTGTATGAGGGTGATGGGGAAGGGAGGGTGTATGAGGGTGATGGGGAAGGGAGGGTGTGTGAGGGTGTTGGGGGAAGGAAGGGTGATGAGGAAGGGAGGGTGTGTGAGGGTGATGGGGGAAGGGAGGGTGATGAGGAAGGGAGGGTGTGTGAGGATGATGGGGGAAGGGAGGGTGATGAGGAAGGGAGGGTGTGTGAGGGTGATGGGGGAAGGGAGGGTGATGGGGAAGGGAGGGTCTGTGAGGGTGATGGGGAAGGAAGGGTGTATGAGGGTGATGGGGAAGGGGGGTGCGTGAGGGTCATGGGTAAGGGAGGGTGTGTGAGGGTGATGGAGAAGGGAGGGTGATGGGGAAGGGAGGGTGTGTGAAGGTGATGGGAAAGGGAGGGTGTATGAGGGTGTTGGGGAAGGGAGGGTGAGGGGGAAGGGAGGGTGTGTGAGGGTGATGGGGAAGGGAGGGTATATGAGGGTGATGGGGAAGGGAGGCTGTGTGAGGGTGATAGGGAAGGGAGGGTGTGTGAGGGTGATGGGGAGGTGAGGGTGTATGAGGGTGATGGGGAAGGGAGGGTGATGGGGAAGGGAGGGTGATGAGGGAGGTGAGGGCGATGGGGAAGGGAGGGTGTGTGATCGTGATGGGGAAGGGAGGGTGTGTGAGGCTGATGGGGAAGGGAGGGTGTGTGAGGCTGATGGGGAAGGGAGGGTGATTGGGAAGGGAGGGTGTGTGAGGGTGATGGGGAAGGGAGGGTGTATGAGGGTGATGGGGAAGGGAGGGTGAGGGGGAAGGGAGGGTGTGTGAGGGTGATGGGGAAGGGAGGGTGTATGAGGGTGATGGGGAAGGGAGGCTGTGTGAGGGTGATAGGGAAGGGAGGGTGTGTGAGGGTGATGGGGAGGTGAGGGTGTATGAGGGTGATGGGGAAGGGAGGGTGATGGGGAAGGGAGGGTGATGAGGGAGGTGAGGGCGATGGGGAAGGGAGGGTGTGTGATCGTGATGGGGAAGGGAGGGTGTGTGAGGCTGATAGGGAAGGGAGGGTGTGTGAGGCTGATGGGGAAGGGAGGGTGATTGGGAAGGGAGGGTGTGTGAGGGTGATGGGGAAGGGAGGGTGTATGAGGGTGATGGGGAAGGGAGGGTGTATGAAGGTGATGGTGAAGGGAGGGTGTGTGAGCGTGATGGGGGAAGGGAGGGTGTGTGAGGGTGATGGGGAAGGGGGGGTGTATGAGGGCGATGGGGAAGGGAGGGTGTGTGAGGGTGATGGGGAAGGAAGGGTGTGTGAGGGTGATGGGGAAGGGAGGGTGTGTGAGGGTGTTGGGGGAAGGAAGGGTGATGAGGAAGGGAGGGTGTGTGAGGGTGATGGGGGAAGGGAGGGTGATGGGGAAGGGAGGGTCTGTGAGGGTGATGGGGAAGGAAGGGTGTATGAGGGTGATGGGGAAGGGGGGTGCGTGAGGGTCATGGGTAAGGGAGGGTGTGTGAGGGTGATGGGGAAGGGAGGGTGATGGGGAAGGGAGGGTGTGTGAAGGTGATGGGAAAGGGAGGGTGTATGAGGGTGTTGGGGAAGGGAGGGTGAGGGGGAAGGGAGGGTGTGTGAGGGTGATGGGGAAGGGAGGGTGTATGAGGGTGATGGGGAAGGGAGGCTGTGTGAGGGTGATAGGGAAGGGAGGGTGTGTGAGGGTGATGGGGAGGTGAGGGTGTATGAGGGTGATGGGGAAGGGAGGGTGATGGGGAAGGGAGGGTGATGAGGGAGGTGAGGGCGATGGGGAAGGGAGGGTGTGTGATCGTGATGGGGAAGGGAGGGTGTGTGAGGCTGATGGGGAAGGGAGGGTGTGTGAGGCTGATGGGGAAGGGAGGGTGATTGGGAAGGGAGGGTGTGTGAGGGTGATGGGGAAGGGAGGGTGTATGAGGGTGATGGGGAAGGGAGGGTGAGGGGGAAGGGAGGGTGTGTGAGGGTGATGGGGAAGGGAGGGTGTATGAGGGTGATGGGGAAGGGAGGCTGTGTGAGGGTGATAGGGAAGGGAGGGTGTGTGAGGGTGATGGGGAGGTGAGGGTGTATGAGGGTGATGGGGAAGGGAGGGTGATGGGGAAGGGAGGGTGATGAGGGAGGTGAGGGCGATGGGGAAGGGAGGGTGTGTGATCGTGATGGGGAAGGGAGGGTGTGTGAGGCTGATGGGGAAGGGAGGGTGTGTGAGGCTGATGGGGAAGGGAGGGTGATTGGGAAGGGAGGGTGTGTGAGGGTGATGGGGAAGGGAGGGTGTATGAGGGTGATGGGGAAGGGAGGGTGTATGAAGGTGATGGTGAAGGGAGGGTGTGTGAGCGTGATGGGGGAAGGGAGGGTGTGTGAGGGTGATGGGGAAGGGGGGGTGTATGAGGGCGATGGGGAAGGGAGGGTGTGTGAGGGTGATGGGGAAGGGAGGGTGTGTGAGGGTGATAGGGAAGGGAGGGTGTGTGAGGGTGATGGGGAAGGGAGGGAGTGTGAGGGTGATGGGGAAGGGAGGGTGTGTGAGACTTAAGCTGGAAGGATGGATCTCCGCATCAAGCCGGAGTGCCTCAGCTCAGCCCCCACGCGGATAACTCTGCTGCTATTTTTAAACACTGGCTGGTGTGCTTTAAGGGCTACCTCGACACGGCCGTAGGCACCCCCACAGACAGACAGAAGATGCATCTCCTGCGCTCCCGGGTAAGCCCTGGGATCTACACCCTTATCGAGGAGGCGGAGAACTATGCTGCCGCTATCGAACTGCTAGAAGGACATTACATCCGCCCGGTAAACCAGATCTACGCTCGTCACCTGCTTGCAACTAGACGCAATGCCCCGGGGAATCGTTGGATGATTTCTACCAGGTGCTACTGGTGCTGGGCCGAAACTGTGGCTGCCCGCAAGTTTCGGGGAGCGAGCACACGGAACCTTTAATCAGGGATGCTTTCATTGCAGGAATGAGCTCCCCCAATATCCGCCGACGACTCTTAGAAAGGGACACTCTGGGACTTACAGAGGCACGGGCCCTGGCAGGGTCCATGGACGTTGCCTATAAAAACGCGCTGACCTTTGCACCCGATCGCACGGCGGCCCCCTGGGCTGCGTGGCATCCCGCAGCGGCAGCCCCTCAGACTTTCCCCCTGACCCCGCAAGCCTGCGTGGCGAGACGGCCCGCTATCGCCGCCGGGCCCCGCTGTTTCTTCTGCGGGCAGGCGAATCATCCCCGCCCGCGCTGCCCGGCCCGCACCGCCACCTGCAAAGGGTGCGGCAAGAAGGGCCACTTTATGGGGGTCTGCCAGGCCCGCGCCGTGGCCGCGGTCTCCAGTGACTATGGACCACCGCGGCAACCCTCCCTTCAGGCCCCGACCGGCCAGCGCTCACCGCCACCCCCCTATCCTAACGGCACATGCGACCCACGGGCGCGGCCATCTTGACCCCCCCGGACTCCACGCTGGACGGGTGGGTGCTGCCATTTTGTCCATCGCCGCCGCCATCTTGTTCGTCCCCGGACACCATGTGCGACCCGTGGGTGACGCCATCTTGGATGGGGGCCCAGGCCCCCAGCTCGGTCGACTACACGCTGCCCGATCAGAATTCTCAATTGCTTCATCTGGCCTCGGTGACACTGGACCAAAATCGACCCCGTACACTCGCAACGGCTACGACGACGGTCCTCATCAACGGCCACGAGATGTCGTGCCTGATTGACTCTGGGAGCACGGAAAGCTTTGTTCACCCTGACACGGTAAGGCGCTGTTCACTTGTAACCCACCCTGTAAACCAAAGGATCTCCCTGGCCTCCGGGTCACACTCGGTGGAGATAAAGGGGTTCTGCCTAACGAACCTCACTGTCCAAGGCAGGAGATTCAACAATTTCCGCCTATATGTCCTGCCGCACCTCTGGGCGGCTACACTCCTGGGGTTGGACTTCCAATGTAACTTGCAAAGACTGACTTTTAAATTCGGCAGCCCTATACCTCCCCTTACTGTCTGCGGCCTCGCGACCCATAAGGTCGACCCGCCTTCCCTGTTTGCGACCCTCACCCCGGATTGCAAACCCGTCGCCACCAGGAGCAGACGGTACAGTGCCCAGGACCGGACCTTCATCAGGTCAGAGGTCGAAAGGCTGCTGGGGGAAGGTGTCATCGAAGCGAGCAACAGTCCCTGGAGAGCTCAAGTAGTGGTGGTAAAGACCGGGGAGAAACATAGGATGGTCACTGACTACATTCAGACCATCAACAGGTTTACGCAGCTGGACGCGTACCCTCTCCCCCGTATAGCCGACCTGGTAAACAGGATCGCACAATACAAGGTTTTCTCCACGGTGGATCTCAAGTCCGCCTACCACCAGCTACCCCTCCGTAATAGTGACCGCAAATACACTGCCTTCGAAGCAGATGGGCGGCTCTATCAATTTTTAAGAGTTCCCTTTGGTGTCACTAATGGGGTCTCGGTCTTCCAGCGAGAGATGGACCGAATGGTTGACCGGTAGGGCTTACGTGCAACGTTCCCGTATCTGGATAACGTCACCATCTGTGGCCATGACCAGCAGGACCACGACACCAACCTCTGCATATTTCTCCAGACCGCAAAAATCATTAACCTGTCATACAATAAGGATAAATGCGTGTTTAGCACCGACCGTCTAGCCATTCTAGGCTACGTAGTGCGAAATTGAGTTATAGGCCCTGGCCCCGAACGCATGCGCCCACTTATGGAGTTCCCCCTCCCTCACTGCCCCAAGGCCCTGAAGCGCTGCCTCGGGTTTTTCAGCTGTTACGCACAGTGGGTCCCCAACTACGCAGACAAAGCCCGACCCCTAATCCAGTCCACAACCTTCCCCCTGTCGACGGAGGCCCGCCAGGCCTTCAGCTGCATCAAAGCAGACATTGCAAAGGCCACGATGCACGCCATCGACGAGTCCCTCCCCTTCCAGGTCGAGAGCGATGCGTCCGACGTAGCTCTGGCCGCCACCCTCAACCAAGCGGGCAGGCCTGTGGCTTTCTTCTCCCGCACTCTCCATGCCTCCGAAATTCGCCACTCCTCGGTCGAAAAAGAGGCACAAGCCATCGTAGAAGCTGTGAGACACTGGAGGCATTACCTGGCCGGCAGGAGATTCGCTTTCCTCACTGATCAACGGGTCGGTTGTCTTCATGTTCGATAATGCACAGCGGGGCAAGGTTAAAAACGACAAGATCTTGCGGTGGAGGATAGAACTCTCCACCTTCAACTACGAGATCTTGTACCGTCCGGGGAAGCTAAACGAGCCTCCTGATGCCCTGTCCCGCGGCACTTGTGCCACTGCACAAGTGGACCGCCTCCGAGCCCTCCACGAGGACCTCTGCCACCCGGGGGTCACTCGTTTCTTCCACTTCATCAAGACCCGCAACCTGCCCTACTCCATCGAGAGGTCAGGACAGTCACCAGGGACTGCCAAATCTGCGCAAAGTGCAAACCGCACTTCTACCGGCCAGAGAGGGCTCACCTGATTAAGGCTTCCCGTCCCTTTGAACGCCTCAGCATGGACTTCAAAGGCCCCCTCCCCTCCACCGACCGCAACACGTATTTCCAGAACGTGATTGACGAGTACTCCCGGTTCCCATTCGCCATCCCCTGCCCAGACATGACCACAACCACCGTCATCAAGGCCCTCCAGGGTATCTTTACACTGTTCGGTTTCCCCGCGTACATACACAGTGATAGGGGGTCCTCCTTTATGAGCGATGAACTGCGTCAATTCCTGCTCAACAAGGGCATCGCCTCGAGCAGGACGACCAGTTACAACCCCCGGGGAAACGGACAGGTGGAGAGGGAAAACGGAACGGTCTGGAAGACTGTTCTACTGGCCCTACGGTCCAGGAATCTCCCAATCTCCCGCTGGCAACAAGTCCTCCCGGTGGCCATTCACGCCATCCGGTCGCTGTTCTGTACAACCACAAATCAGACGCCTCATGATCGTCTCCTTGTTTTCCCCAGGAAGTCCTCCTCCGGGACTCGCTCCCAACCTGGCTAGCGACACCCGGACCCATCCAGCTTCGGAAGCAGGTGCGGGCACACAAGTCAGACCTGTTGGTCGAGAGGGTCCACCTGCTGCGCGCTAACCCCCAGTACGCCTACGTGGCGTTCCCTGACGGTCGGCAAGATACAGTCTCCCTTCGGGACTTGGCGCCCGCCAGAACCCCACGCGCACCCGAACCATTAACCCCCCCCCACAGCAGTGGGAGGGGTCAGTACTCCCGCCGCTCCTGCCTAGGCCCGCCCACCGACGCCCCCTACAGGCGCCCCCCCCATGTCAACCGTGCCCCAACAGCGCCGCCTAGGGGTGACGAAGCTGCCAGGGAGGCCGAAAACACGTTCCCGGACCCACAATCACCGTCACCCACCAGAATCACCATCGAAGCCCAGACGCTCCAGAAGGACGACCAGGCCACCCAATCAACTGATTGCTTCGCTGTGACTTTAACTGTGAACGAACACTTTGTAAATATCCTCGACAGCACAGTACCTCCATACCTGATCATACCATGTTAAAGTCGACTGTTACCACTGGCCACCACCCCCGCCGGGCTCTTTTTTAACAGGGGGTGAATGTGGTAGTACCAGGTATTGCGGTACCTAAGAGGCTAATGACCATTGGTTAGACCCAGGAGTCTATCATTGGCTGTTGTTACGTAGCTCCGCCCTGACAGGCGGAGTATAAGAAACGTTGCCGTCCCAGCAGCCTTCACTTTCTGTACCGAAGGTGCTGGGGAACAAGTTCTAGTAGATTAAAGCCTTCAGTTATGGAATCGCTTCGTCTTGAGTGTAATTGGTCGTGCATCAATGGGGAAGGGAGGATGTGTGAGGGTGGATGGGAAGGGACGGTGATGGTGAAGGGAGTGTGTGTGAGGGTCATGGGGAAGGGAGGGTGATGGGGAAGGGAGGGTGTGTGAGGGTGATGGGGAAGGGACGATGTGTGAGGGTGATGGGGAAGGGAGGGTGTATGAGGGCGATGGGAGAAGGGAGGGTGCGTGAGGGCAATGAGTGAAGTGAGGGTGTATGAGGGTGATGGGGAAGGGAGGGTGATGGGGAAGGGAGGGTGTGTGAGGGTGATGGCGAAGGGAAGGTGTGTGAGGGTGATGGTGAAGGGAGGGTGTGTGAGGGTGATGGGGAAGGGAGGATGTGTGAGGGTCATGAGGGAAGGGAGGGTGATGGGGAAGGGAGGGTGATGGGGAAGGAAGGGTGTATGAGGATGATGGGGAAGGGAGGGTGTATGAGGGCGATGAGAGAAGGGAGGGTGCGTGAGGGCAATGAGTGAAGTGAGGGTGTATGAGGGTGATGGGGAAGGGAGGGTGATGGGGAAGGGAGGGTGATGGGGAAGGGAGGGTGATGGGGAAGGGAGGGTGTGTGAGGGTGATGGCGAAGGGAAGGTGTGTGAGGGTGATGGTGAAGGGAGGGTGTGTGAGGGTGATGGGGAAGGGAGGATGTGTGAGGGTGATGAGGGAAGGGAGGGTGTGTGAGGGTGATGGGGAAGGGAGAGTGTGTGAGGGTGATGGGGAAGGGAGGGTGTGTGAGGGTGATGGGGAAGGGAGGGTGTGTGAGGGTGATGGGGGAAGGGAGGGTGCATGAGGGTGATGGCGAAGGGAAGGTGTGTGAGGGTGATGGGGAAGGGAGGGTGTGTGAGGGTGATGGGGAAGGGAGGGTGTGTGAGGGTGATGGGGAAGGGAGGGTGTGTGAGGGTGATGGGGAAGGGAGGGTGTGTGAGGGTGATAGGGAAGGGAGGGTGTGTGAAGGTGATGGGGAAGGGAGGGAGTGTGAGGGTGATGGGGAAGGGAGGGTGATGGGGAAGGGAGGGTAAAGGAGGGAAGGGAGGGTGTGTGAGGGTGTTGAGGGAAGGGAGGGTGTGTGAGGGTGATGGGGAAGGGAGTGTGTGTGAGGGTGATAGGGAAGGGAGGGTGTGTGAGGGTGATGGGGAATGGAGGGTGTGTGAGGGTGATGAGGAAGGGAGGGTGTGTGATGGTGATGGGGAAGGGAGGGTGTGTTAGGGTGATGGGGAAGGGAGAGTGTGTGAGGGTGATGGGGGAAGGAAGGGTGATGAGGAAGGGAGGGTGTGTGAGGGTGATGGGGAAGGGAGGGTGTGTGAGGGTGATGGGGAGGGGAGGGTGTGTGAGGGTGATGGGGAAGGGAGGGTGTGTGAGGGTGATGGGGAAGGGAGGGTGTGTGAGGGTGATGGGAAGGGAGGGTGTTGAGGGAAGGGAGGGTGTGTGAGGGTGATGGGGAAGGGAGAGTGTGTGAGGGTGATGGGAAGGGAGGGTGATGAGGAAAGGGAGGGTGTGTGAGGGTGATCGGGAAGGGAGGGTGTGTGTGGGTGATGGGGAAGGGAGGGTGTGTGTGGGTGATGGGGGAGCGAGGGTGCGTGAGGGTGATGGGGAAGGGAGGGTGTGTGAGGGTGATGGGGAAGGGAGAGTGTGTGAGGGTGATGGGGAAGGGAGAGTGTGTGAGGGTGATGGGGGAAGGGAGGGTGATGGGGAAGGGAGGGTGATGGGGAAGGGAGGGTGATGGGGAAGGGAGGGTGTGTGAGCGTGATGGGGGAAGGGAGGGTGTGTGAGGGTGATGGGGAAGGGAGGGTGTGTGAGGGTGATGGGGAAGGGAGAGTGTGTGAGGGTGATGGGGGAAGGGAGGGTGATGGGGAAGGGAGGGTGTGTGAGGGTGATGGGGGAAGGGAGGGTGTGTGAGGGTGATGGGGAATGGAGGGTGTGTGAGGGTGATGGGGGAAGGGAGGGTGATGGGGAAGGGAGGGTGATGGGGAAGGGAGGTGTGTGAGCGTGATGGGGGAAGGGAGGGTGTGTGAGGGTGATGGGGAAGGGAGAGTGTGGGACGGTGATGGGGAAGCGAGTGTGTGTGAGAGTGATGGGGGAAGGGAGGGTGTGTGAGGGTGATGGGGAAGGGAGGGTGATGGGGAAGGGAGGGTGTGGGACGGTGATGGGGAAGGGAGGGTGTGTGAGGGTGATGGGGAAGGGAGGGTGTGTGAGGGTGATGGGGGAAGGGAGGATGTGTGAGGGTGATGGGGAAGGGAGGTTGTGTGAGGGTGATGGGGAAGGCAGGGTGTGTGAGGGTGATGGTGAAGGCAGGGTGTGTGAGGGTGATGGTGAAGGCAGGGTGTGTGAGGGTGATGGGGAAGGGAGGGTGTGGGACGGTGATGGGGAAGGGAGGGTGTGTGAGCGTGATGGGGAAGGGAGGATGTGTGAGGGTGATGGGGAAGGGAGGGTGTGTGAGGGTGATTGGGAAGGGAGGGTGATGGGGGAGCGAGGGTGCGTAAGGGTGATGGGGAAGGGAGGTTGTATGAGGGTGATGGGGACGGGAGAGTGTGTGATGGTGATGGGGAAGGGAGGGTGATGGGGAAGGGAGGGTGATGGGGAAGGGAGGGTGATGGGGAAGGGAGGGTGTGTGAGGGTGATGGGAAAGGGAGGGTGTGTGAGGGTGATGGGGAAGGGAGAGTGTGTGAGGGTGATGGGGGAAGGGAGGTGATGGGGAAGGGAGGGTGATGGGGAAGGGAGGGTGATGGGGAAGGGAGGGTGTGTGAGGGTGATGGGGGAATAGAGGGTGTGTGAGGGTGATGGGGAAGGGAGGGTGTGTGAGGGTGATGGGGAAGGGAGAGTGTGTGAGGGTGATGGGGGAAGGGAGGGTGATGGGGAAGGGAGGGTGTGTGAGGGTGATGGGGGAAGGGAGGGTGATGGGGAAGGGAGGGTGATGGGGAAGGGAGGGTGATGGGGAAGGGAGGGTGATGGGGAAGGGAGGGTGTGTGAGGGTGATGGGGGAAGGGAGTGTGTGTGAGTGTGATGGGGAAGGGAAGGTGATGGGGAAGGGAGGGTGATGGGGAAGGGAGGGTGTGTGCGGGTGATGGGGAAGGGAGGGTGTGTGAGTGTGATGGGAAAGGGAAGGTGATGGGGAAGGGAGGGTGATGGGGAAGGGAGGGTGTGTGAGGGTGATGGGGAAGGGAGAGTGTGTGAGGTTGATGGGGGAAGGGAGGGTGATGGGGAAGGGAGGGTGTGTGAGGGTGATGGGGAAGGGAGGATGTGTGAGGGTGATGGGGAAGGGAGAGTGTGTGAGGGTGATGGGGGAAGGGAGAGTGTGTGATGGTGATGGGGAAGGGAGGGTGATGGGGAAGGGAGGGTGATGGGGAAGGGAGGGTGATGGGGAAGGGAGGGTGTGTGAGGGTGATGGGGGAAGGGAGGGTGTGTGAGTGTGATGGGGATGGGAAGGTGATGGGGAAGGGAGGGTGATGGGGAAGGGAGGGTGTGTGCGGGTGATGGGGAAGGGAGGGTGTGTGAGTGTGATGGGGAAGGGAAGGTGATGGGGAAGGGAGGGTGATGGGGAAGGGAGGGTGTGTGAGGGTGATGGGGAAGGGAGAGTGTGTGAGGTTGATGGGGGAAGGGAGGGTGATGGGGAAGGGAGGGTGTGTGAGCGTGATGGGGGAAGGGAGGGTGTGTGAGGGTGATGGGGAAGGGAAGGTGATGGGGAAGGGAGGGTGATGGGGGAAGGGAGGGTGTGTGAGGGTGATGGGGAAGGGAGGGTGTGCGAGGGTGATGGGGGAGGGAGAGTGTGTGAGGGTGATGGGGGAAGGGAGGGTGATGGGGAAGGGAGGGTGATGGAGAAGGGAGGGTGATGGGGAAGGGAGGGTGTGTGAGGGTGATGGGGAAGGGAGAGCGTGTGAGGGTGATGGGGGAAGGGAGGGTGATGGGGAAGGGATGGTGTGTGAGGGTGATGGGGGAAGGGAGGGTGTGTGAGGGTGATGGGGAAGGGAGGGTGTGTGAGGGTGATGGGGAAGGGAGAGTGTGTGAGAGTGATGGGGGAAGGGAGGGTGATGGGGAAGGGAGGATGATGGGGAAGGGAGGGTGTGTGAGGGTGATGGGCAATGGAGGGTGTGTGAGGGTGATGGGGAAGGGAGGGTGTGTGAGGGTGATGGGGAAGGGAGGGTGTGTGAGGGTGATGGGGAAGGGAGGGTGTGTGAGGGTGATGGGGAAGGGAGGGTGTGTGAGGGTGATAGGGAAGGGAGGGTGTGTGAAGGTGATGGGGAAGGGAGGGAGTGTGAGGGTGATGGGGAAGGGAGGGTGATGGGGAAGGGAGGGTAAAGGAGGGAAGGGAGGGTGTGTGAGGGTGTTGAGGGAAGGGAGGGTGTGTGAGGGTGATGGGGAAGGGAGTGTGTGTGAGGGTGATAGGGAAGGGAGGGTGTGTGAGGGTGATGGGGAATGGAGGGTGTGTGAGGGTGATGAGGAAGGGAGGGTGTGTGATGGTGATGGGGAAGGGAGGGTGTGTTAGGGTGATGGGGAAGGGAGAGTGTGTGAGGGTGATGGGGGAAGGAAGGGTGATGAGGAAGGGAGGGTGTGTGAGGGTGATGGGGAAGGGAGGGTGTGTGAGGGTGATGGGGAGGGGAGGGTGTGTGAGGGTGATGGGGAAGGGAGGGTGTGTGAGGGTGATGGGGAAGGGAGGGTGTGTGAGGGTGATGGGAAGGGAGGGTGTTGAGGGAAGGGAGGGTGTGTGAGGGTGATGGGGAAGGGAGAGTGTGTGAGGGTGATGGGAAGGGAGGGTGATGAGGAAAGGGAGGGTGTGTGAGGGTGATCGGGAAGGGAGGGTGTGTGTGGGTGATGGGGAAGGGAGGGTGTGTGTGGGTGATGGGGGAGCGAGGGTGCGTGAGGGTGATGGGGAAGGGAGGGTGTGTGAGGGTGATGGGGAAGGGAGAGTGTGTGAGGGTGATGGGGAAGGGAGAGTGTGTGAGGGTGATGGGGGAAGGGAGGGTGATGGGGAAGGGAGGGTGATGGGGAAGGGAGGGTGATGGGGAAGGGAGGGTGTGTGAGCGTGATGGGGGAAGGGAGGGTGTGTGAGGGTGATGGGGAAGGGAGGGTGTGTGAGGGTGATGGGGAAGGGAGAGTGTGTGAGGGTGATGGGGGAAGGGAGGGTGATGGGGAAGGGAGGGTGTGTGAGGGTGATGGGGGAAGGGAGGGTGTGTGAGGGTGATGGGGAATGGAGGGTGTGTGAGGGTGATGGGGGAAGGGAGGGTGATGGGGAAGGGAGGGTGATGGGGAAGGGAGGTGTGTGAGCGTGATGGGGGAAGGGAGGGTGTGTGAGGGTGATGGGGAAGGGAGAGTGTGGGACGGTGATGGGGAAGCGAGTGTGTGTGAGAGTGATGGGGGAAGGGAGGGTGTGTGAGGGTGATGGGGAAGGGAGGGTGATGGGGAAGGGAGGGTGTGGGACGGTGATGGGGAAGGGAGGGTGTGTGAGGGTGATGGGGAAGGGAGGGTGTGTGAGGGTGATGGGGGAAGGGAGGATGTGTGAGGGTGATGGGGAAGGGAGGTTGTGTGAGGGTGATGGGGAAGGCAGGGTGTGTGAGGGTGATGGTGAAGGCAGGGTGTGTGAGGGTGATGGTGAAGGCAGGGTGTGTGAGGGTGATGGGGAAGGGAGGGTGTGGGACGGTGATGGGGAAGGGAGGGTGTGTGAGCGTGATGGGGAAGGGAGGATGTGTGAGGGTGATGGGGAAGGGAGGGTGTGTGAGGGTGATTGGGAAGGGAGGGTGATGGGGGAGCGAGGGTGCGTAAGGGTGATGGGGAAGGGAGGTTGTATGAGGGTGATGGGGACGGGAGAGTGTGTGATGGTGATGGGGAAGGGAGGGTGATGGGGAAGGGAGGGTGATGGGGAAGGGAGGGTGATGGGGAAGGGAGGGTGTGTGAGGGTGATGGGAAAGGGAGGGTGTGTGAGGGTGATGGGGAAGGGAGAGTGTGTGAGGGTGATGGGGGAAGGGAGGTGATGGGGAAGGGAGGGTGATGGGGAAGGGAGGGTGATGGGGAAGGGAGGGTGTGTGAGGGTGATGGGGGAATAGAGGGTGTGTGAGGGTGATGGGGAAGGGAGGGTGTGTGAGGGTGATGGGGAAGGGAGAGTGTGTGAGGGTGATGGGGGAAGGGAGGGTGATGGGGAAGGGAGGGTGTGTGAGGGTGATGGGGGAAGGGAGGGTGATGGGGAAGGGAGGGTGATGGGGAAGGGAGGGTGATGGGGAAGGGAGGGTGATGGGGAAGGGAGGGTGTGTGAGGGTGATGGGGGAAGGGAGTGTGTGTGAGTGTGATGGGGAAGGGAAGGTGATGGGGAAGGGAGGGTGATGGGGAAGGGAGGGTGTGTGCGGGTGATGGGGAAGGGAGGGTGTGTGAGTGTGATGGGAAAGGGAAGGTGATGGGGAAGGGAGGGTGATGGGGAAGGGTGTGTGAGGGTGATGGGGAAGGGAGAGTGTGTGAGGTTGATGGGGGAAGGGAGGGTGATGGGGAAGGGAGGGTGTGTGAGGGTGATGGGGAAGGGAGGATGTGTGAGGGTGATGGGGAAGGGAGAGTGTGTGAGGGTGATGGGGGAAGGGAGAGTGTGTGATGGTGATGGGGAAGGGAGGGTGATGGGGAAGGGAGGGTGATGGGGAAGGGAGGGTGATGGGGAAGGGAGGGTGTGTGAGGGTGATGGGGGAAGGGAGGGTGTGTGAGTGTGATGGGGATGGGAAGGTGATGGGGAAGGGAGGGTGATGGGGAAGGGAGGGTGTGTGCGGGTGATGGGGAAGGGAGGGTGTGTGAGTGTGATGGGGAAGGGAAGGTGATGGGGAAGGGAGGGTGATGGGGAAGGGAGGGTGTGTGAGGGTGATGGGGAAGGGAGAGTGTGTGAGGTTGATGAACGAAGGGAGGGTGATGGGGAAGGGAGGGTGTGTGAGGGTGATGGGGGAAGGGAGGGTGTGTGAGGGTGATGGGGAAGGGAAGGTGATGGGGAAGGGAGGGTGATGGGGGAAGGGAGGGTGTGTGAGGGTGATGGGGAAGGGAGGGTGTGCGAGGGTGATGGGGGAGGGAGAGTGTGTGAGGGTGATGGGGGAAGGGAGGGTGATGGGGAAGGGAGGGTGATGGAGAAGGGAGGGTGATGGGGAAGGGAGGGTGTGTGAGGGTGATGGGGAAGGGAGAGCGTGTGAGGGTGATGGGGGAAGGGAGGGTGATGGGGAAGGGAGGGTGTGTGAGGGTGATGGGGGAAGGGAGGGTGTGTGAGGGTGATGGGGAAGGGAGGGTGTGTGAGGGTGATGGGGAAGGGAGAGTGTGTGAGAGTGATGGGGGAAGGGAGGGTGATGGGGAAGGGAGGATGATGGGGAAGGGAGGGTGTGTGAGGGTGATGGGCAATGGAGGGTGTGTGAGGGTGATGGGGAAGGGAGGGTGTGTGAGGGTGATGGGGAAGGGAGGGTGTGTGAGGGTGATGGGGGAAGGGAGGGTGATGGGGAAGGGAGGGTGGTGGGGAAGGGAGGTTGTGTGAGGGTGATGGGGGAAGGGAGGGTGTGTGAGGGTGATGGGGAAGGGAGGGTGTGTGAGGGTGATGGGGAAGGGAGAGTGTGTGAGGGTGATGGGGAAGGGAGGGTGTGTGAGGGTGATGGGGAAGGGAGGGTGTGTGAGGGTGATGGGGGAAGGGAGGGTGATGGGGAAGGGAGGGTGTGTGAGGGTGATGAGGGAAGGGATGGTGTGTGAGGGTGATGGGGAAGGGAGGGTGTGTGAGGGCGATGAGGGAAGGGAGGGTGTGTGAGGGTGATGGGAAAGGGAGGGTGATGGGGAAGGGAGGGTGTGTGAGGGTGATGGGGAAGGGATCGTGTGTGAGGGCGTTGAGGGAAGAGAGGGTGTGTGAGTGTGATGGGGAAGGGAGGGTGTGTGGGGATGATGAGGGAAGGGAGGGTCATGGGGAAGGGAGGGTGTGTGCGGGTGATGGGGAAAGGAGGGTGATTGAGGGTCATGGGGAAGGGAGGGTTAGTGAGTGTGATGGGGGAAGGGAGGGTGTGTGAGGGTGATGAGGGAAGGGAGGGTCATGGGGAAGACAGGGTGTGTGAGGGTGATGAGGGAAGTGAGGGTGTGTGAGGGTGATGGGGGAAGTGAGGGTGTGTGGGGGCGATGGGGAAGGGAGGGTGTGTGAGGGTGATGGGCAATGGAGGGTGTGTGAGGGTGATGGGGAAGGGAGAGTGATGGGGAAGGGAGGGTGTGTGAGGGTGATGGGGGAAGGGAGGGTGTGTGAGTGTGATGGGGATGGGAAGGTGATGGGGAAGGGAGGGTGATGGGGAAGGGAGGGTGATGGGGAAGGGAGGGTGATGGGGAAGGGAGGGTGTGTGAGGGTGATGGGGGAAGGGAGGGTGTGTGAGTGTGATGGGGATGGGAAGGTGATGGGGAAGGGAGGGTGATGGGGAAGGGAGGGTGTGTGCGGGTGATGGGGAAGGGAGGGTGTGTGAGGTTGATGGGGGAAGGGAGGGTGATGGGGAAGGGAGGGTGTGTGAGGGTGTTGGGGGAAGGGAGGGTGTGTGAGGGTGATGGGGAAGGGAAGGTGATGGGGAAGGGAGGGTGATGGGGGAAGGGAGGGTGTGTGAGGGTGATGGGGAAGGGAGGGTGTGCGAGGGTGATGGGGGAGGGAGAGTGTGTGAGGGTGATGGGGGAAGGGAGGGTGATGGGGAAGGGAGGGTGATGGAGAAGGGAGGGTGATGGGGAAGGGAGGGTGTGTGAGGGTGATGGGGAAGGGAGAGTGTGTGAGGGTGATGGGGGAAGGGAGGGTGTGTGAGGGTGATGGGGAAGGGAGGGTGATGGGGAAGGGAGGGTGTGTGAGGGTGATGGGGAAGGGAGGGTGTGTGAGGGTGATGGGGAAGGGAGGGTGTCTGAGGGTGATGGGGAAGGGAGAGTGTGTGAGAGTGATGGGGGGAGGGAGGGTGATGGGGAAGGGAGGATGATGGGGAAGGGAGGGTGTGTGAGGGTGATGGGCAATGGAGGGTGTGTGAGGGTGATGCGGAAGGGAGGGTGTGTGAGGGTGATGGGGGAAGGGAGGATGATGAGGAAGGGAGGGTGTGTGAGGGTGATGGGGAAGGGAGGGTGTGTGAGGGTGATGGGGGAAGGGAGGGTGATGGGGAAGGGAGGGTGGTGGGGAAGGGAGGTTGTGTGAGGGTGATGGGGGAAGGGAGGGTGTGTGAGGGTGATGGGGAAGGGAGGGTGTGTGAGGGTGATGGGGAAGGGAGAGTGTGTGAGGGTGATGGGGAAGGGAGGGTGTGTGAGGGTGATGGGGAAGGGAGGGTGTGTGAGGGTGATGGGGGAAGGGAGGGTGATGGGGAAGGGAGGGTGTGTGAGGGTGATGAGGGAAGGGAGGGTGTGTGAGGGTGATGGGGAAGGGAGGGTGTGTGAGGGCGATGAGGGAAGGGAGGGTGTGTGAGGGTGATGGGGAAGGGAGAGCGTGTGAGGGCGATGAGGGAAGGGAGGGTGTGTGAGGGTGATGGGGAAGGGAGGGTGTGAGAGGGCGATGAGGGAAGGGAGGGTGTGTGAGGGTGATGGGGAAGGGAGGGCGTGTGACGGTGATGGGCAATGGAGGGTGTGTGAGGGTGATGGGGAAGGGAGGGTGTGTGAGGGTGATGGGGAAGGGATGTCATGGGGAAGGGAGGGTGTGTGAGGGTGATGTGGGAAGGGAGGGTCATGGGGAAGGGAGGGTGTGTGAGGGTGATGGGGAAGGGAGGGTGTGTGAGGGCGATGAGGGAAGGCAGGGTGTGTGATGGTGATGGGGGAAGGGAGGGTGTGTGAGGGCGATGAGGGAAGGGAGGGTGTGTGAGGGTGATGGGGTAGGGAGGGTGTGTGAGGGCGATGAGGGAAGGGAGGGTGTGTGAGGGTGATGGGGGAAGGGAGGGTGATGGGGAAGGGAGGGTGATGGAGAAGGGAGGGTGATGGGGAAGGGAGGGTGTGTGAGGGTGATGGGGAAGGGAGAGTGTGTGAGGGTGATGGGGGAAGGGAGGGTGTGTGAGGGTGATGGGGAAGGGAGGGTGATGGGGAAGGGAGGGTGTGTGAGGGTGATGGGGAAGGGAGGGTGTGTGAGGGTGATGGGGAAGGGAGGGTGTCTGAGGGTGATGGGGAAGGGAGAGTGTGTGAGAGTGATGGGGGGAGGGAGGGTGATGGGGAAGGGAGGATGATGGGGAAGGGAGGGTGTGTGAGGGTGATGGGCAATGGAGGGTGTGTGAGGGTGATGGGGAAGGGAGGGTGTGTGAGGGTGATGGGGGAAGGGAGGATGATGAGGAAGGGAGGGTGATGGAGAAGGGAGGGTGATGGGGAAGGGAGGGTGTGTGAGGGTGATGGGGAAGGGAGAGTGTGTGAGGGTGATGGGGGAAGGGAGGGTGTGTGAGGGTGATGGGGAAGGGAGGGTGATGGGGAAGGGAGGGTGTGTGAGGGTGATGGGGAAGGGAGGGTGTGTGAGGGTGATGGGGAAGGGAGGGTGTCTGAGGGTGATGGGGAAGGGAGAGTGTGTGAGAGTGATGGGGGGAGGGAGGGTGATGGGGAAGGGAGGATGATGGGGAAGGGAGGGTGTGTGAGGGTGATGGGCAATGGAGGGTGTGTGAGGGTGATGGGGAAGGGAGGGTGTGTGAGGGTGATGGGGGAAGGGAGGATAATGAGGAAGGGAGGGTGTGTGAGGGTGATGGGGAAGGGAGGGTGTGTGAGGGTAATGGGGGAAGGGAGGGTGATGGGGAAGGGAGGGTGGTGGGGAAGGGAGGTTGTGTGAGGGTGATGGGGGAAGGGAGGGTGTGTGAGGGTGATGGGGAAGGGAGGGTGTGTGAGGGTGATGGGGAAGGGAGAGTGTGTGAGGGTGATGGGGAAGGGAGGGTGTGTGACGGTGATGGGGAAGGGAGGGTGTGTGAGGGTGATGGGGGAAGGGAGGGTGATGGGGAAGGGAGGGTGTGTGAGGGTGATGAGGGAAGGGAGGGTGTGTGAGGGTGATGGGGAAGGGAGGGTGTGTGAGGGCGATGAGGGAAGGGAGGGTGTGTGAGGGTGATGGGGAAGGGAGAGCGTGTGAGGGCGATGAGGGAAGGGAGGGTGTGTGAGGGTGATGGGGAAGGGAGGGTGTGAGAGGGCGATGAGGGAAGGGAGGGTGTGTGAGGGTGATGGGGAAGGGAGGGCGTGTGACGGTGATGGGCAATGGAGGGTGTGTGAGGGTGATGGGGAAGGGAGGGTGTGTGAGGGTGATGGGGAAGGGATGTCATGGGGAAGGGAGGGTGTGTGAGGGTGATGTGGGAAGGGAGGGTCATGGGGAAGGGAGGGTGTGTGAGGGTGATGGGGAAGGGAGGGTGTGTGAGGGCGATGAGGGAAGGCAGGGTGTGTGATGGTGATGGGGGAAGGGAGGGTGTGTGAGGGCGATGAGGGAAGGGAGGGTGTGTGAGGGTGATGGGGTAGGGAGGGTGTGTGAGGGCGATGAGGGAAGGGAGGGTGTGTGAGGGTGATGGGGAAAGGAAGGTGTGTGACGGTGATGGGGGAAGGGAGAGTCATGGGGAAGGGAGGGTGTGTGAGGGTGATGGGGAAGGGATCGTGTGTGAGGGCGTTGAGGGAAGGGAGGGTGTGTGAGTGTGATGGGGAAGGGAGGGTGTGTGGGGGTGATGAGGGAAGGGAGGGTCATGGGGAAGGGAGGGTGTGTGGGGGTGATGGGGAAAGGAGGGTGATTGAGGGTCATGGGGAAGGGAGGGTTAGTGAGTGTGATGGGGGAAGGGAGGGTGTGTGAGGGTGATGAGGGAAGGGAGGGTCATGGGGAAGACAGGGTGTGTGAGGGTGATGGGGAAGGGAGGGTGTGTGAGGGCGATGAGGGAAGGGAGGGTGTGTGAGGGTGATGGGGGAAGTGAGGGTGTGTGGGGGCGATGGGGAAGGGAGGGTGTGTGAGGGTGATGGGCAATGGAGGGTGTGTGAGGGTGATGGGGAAGGGAGAGTGATGGGGAAGGGAGAGTGATGGGGAAGGGAGGGTGAGTGAGGGTGATGGGGAAGGGAGAGTGTGAGGGTCATGGGGAAGGGAGGGTGTGTGAGGGTGATGGGGGAAGGGAGGGTGGGTGAGGGTGATGGGGAAGGGAGAGTGTGTGAGGGTGATGGGGGAAGGGAGGATGATGGGGAAGGGAGGGTGTGTGAGGGTGATGGGGATGGGATTGTGTGTGAGGGCGTTGAGGGAAGGAAGGGTGTGTGAGTGTGATGGGGAAGGGAGGGTGTGTGGGGTTGATGAGGGAAGGGAGGGTCATGGGGAAGGGAGGGTGCGTGGGGGTGATGGGGAAGGGAGGGCGTGTGAGGGTCATGGGGAAGGGAGGGTTAGTGAGTGTGATGAGGGAAGGGAGGGTGTGTGAGGGTGATGAGGGAAGGGAGGGTCATGGGGAAGACAGGGTGTGTGAGGGTGATGGGGAAGGGAGGGTGTGTGAGGGCGATGAGGGAAGGGAGGGTGTGTGCGGGTGATGGGGGAAGGGAGGGTGTGTGGGGGCGATGGGGAAGGGAGGGTGTGTGAGGGTGATGGGCAATGGAGGGTGTGTGAGGGTGACGGGGAAGGGAGAGTGATGGGGAAGGGAGGGTGATGGGGAAGGGAGGGTGTGTGAGGGTGATGGGGAAGGGAAGGTGATGGGGAAGGGAGGGTGATGGGGGAAGGGAGGGTGTGTGAGGGTGATGGGGAAGGGAGGGTGTGCGAGGGTGATGGGGGAGGGAGAGTGTGTGAGGGTGATGGGGGAAGGGAGGGTGATGGGGAAGGGAGGGTGATGGAGAAGGGAGGGTGATGGGGAAGGGAGGGTGTGTGAGGGTGATGGGGAAGGGAGAGTGTGTGAGGGTGATGGGGGAAGGGAGGGTGATGGGGAAGGGAGAGTGTGTGAGGGTGATGGGGGAAGGGAGGGTGTGTGAGGGTGATGGGGAAGGGAGGGTGTGTGAGGGTGATGGGGAAGGGAGAGTGTGTGAGAGTGATGGGGGAAGGGAGGGTGAAGGGGAAGGGAGGATGATGGGGAAGGGAGGGTGTGTGAGGGTGATGGGCAATGGAGGGTGTGTGAGTGTGATGGGGAGGGAGGATGTGTGAGGGTGATGGGGGAAGGGAGGATGATGAGGAAGGGAGGGTGTGTGAGGGTGATGGGGAAGGGAGGGTGTGTGAGGGTGATGGGGGAAGGGAGGGTGATGGGGAAGGGAGGGTGGTGGGGAAGGGAGGTTATGTGAGGGTGATGGGGGAAGAGAGGGTGTGTGAGGGTGATGGGGAAGGGAGAGTGTGTGAGGGTGATGGGGAAGGGAGGGTGTGTGAGGGTGATGTGGAAGGGAGGGTGTGTGAGGGTGATGGGGGAAGGGAGGGTGATGGGGAAGGGAGGGTGTGTGAGGGTGATGAGGGAATGGAGGGTGTGTGAGGGTGATGGGGAAGGGAGGGTGTGTGAGGGCGATGAGGGAAGGGAGGGTGTGTGAGGGTGATGGGGAAGGGAGAGTGTGTGAAGGCGATGAGGGAAGGGAGGGTGTGTGAGGGTGATGGGGAAGGGAGGGTGTGAGAGGGCGATGAGGGAAGGGAGGGTGTGTGAGGGTGATGGGGAAGGGAGGGCGTGTGACGGTGATGGGCAATGGAGGGTGTGTGAGGGTGATGGGGAAGGGAGAGTGATGGGGAAGGGAGGGTGATGGGGAAGGGAGGGTATGTGAGGGTGATGGGGAAGGGAGAGTGTGAGGGTCATGGGGAAGGGAGGGTGTGTGAGGGTGATGGGGGAAGGGAGGGTGGGTGAGGGTGATGGGGAAGGGAGAGTGTGTGAGGGTGATGGGAGAAGGGAGGATGATGGGGAAGGGAGGGTGTGTGAGGGTGATGGGGAAGGGATCGTGTGTGAGGGCGTTGAGGGAAGGAAGGGTGTGTGAGTGTGATGGGGAAGGGAGGGTGTGTGGGGTTGATGAGGGAAGGGAGGGTCATGGGGAAGGGAGGGTGTGTGGGGGTGATGGGGAAGGGAGGGCGTGTGAGGGTCATGGGGAAGGGAGGGTTAGTGAGTGTGATGGGGGAAGGGAGGGTGTGTGAGGGTGATGAGGGAAGGGAGGGTCATGGGGAAGACAGGGTGTGTGAGGGTGATGGGGAAGGGAGGGTGTGTGAGGGCGATGAGGGAAGGGAGGGTGTTTGCGGGTGATGGGGGAAGGGAGGGTGTGTGGGGGCGATGGGGAAGGGAGGGTGTGTGAGGGTGATGGGCAATGGAGGGTGTGTGAGGGTGATGGGGAAGGGAGAGTGATGGGGAAGGGAGGGTGATGGGGAAGGGAGGGTGTGTGAGGGTGATGGGGAAGGGAAGGTGATGGGGAAGGGAGGGTGATGGGGGAAGGGAGGGTGTGTGAGGGTGATGGGGAAGGGAGGGTGTGCGAGGGTGATGGGGGAGGGAGAGTGTGTGAGGGTGATGGGGGAAGGGAGGGTGATGGGGAAGGGAGGGTGATGGAGAAGGGAGGGTGATGGGGAAGGGAGGGTGTGTGAGGGTGATGGGGAAGGGAGAGTGTGTGAGGGTGATGGGGGAAGGGAGGGTGATGGGGAAGGGAGAGTGTGTGAGGGTGATGGGGGAAGGGAGGGTGTGTGAGGGTGATGGGGAAGGGAGGCTGTGTGAGGGTGATGGGGAAGGGAGAGTGTGTGAGAGTGTTGGGGGAAGGGAGGGTGATGGGGAAGGGAGGATGATGGGGAAGGGAGGGTGTGTGAGGGTGATGGGCAATGGAGGGTGTGTGAGTGTGATGGGGAGGGAGGATGTGTGAGGGTGATGGGGGAAGGGAGGATGATGAGGAAGGGAGGGTGTGTGAGGGTGATGGGGAAGGGAGGGTGTGTGAGGGTGATGGGGGAAGGGAGGGTGATGGGGAAGGGAGGGTGGTGGGGAAGGGAGGTTATGTGAGGGTGATGGGGGAAGAGAGGGTGTGTGAGGGTGATGGGGAAGGGAGAGTGTGTGAGGGTGATGGGGAAGGGAGGGTGTGTGAGGGTGATGGGGAAGGGAGGGTGTGTGAGGGTGATGGGGGAAGGGAGGGTGATGGGGAAGGGAGGGTGTGTGAGGGTGATGAGGGAATGGAGGGTGTGTGAGGGTGATGGGGAAGGGAGGGTGTGTGAGGGCGATGAGGGAAGGGAGGGTGTGTGAGGGTGATGGGGAAGGGAGAGTGTGTGAAGGCGATGAGGGAAGGGAGGGTGTGTGAGGGTGATGGGGAAGTGAGGGTGTGAGAGGGCGATGAGGGAAGGGAGGGTGTGTGAGGGTGATGGGGAAGGGAGGGCGTGTGACGGTGATGGGCAATGGAGGGTGTGTGAGGGTGATGGGGAAGGGAGAGTGATGGGGAAGGGAGGGTGATGGGGAAGGGAGGGTGTGTGAGGGTGATGGGGTAGGGAGGGTGTGTGAGGGCGATGAGGGAAGGGAGGGTGTGTGAGGGTGATGGGGGAAGGGAGGGTGATGGGGAAGGGAGGGTGATGGAGAAGGGAGGGTGATGGGGAAGGGAGGGTGTGTGAGGGTGATGGGGAAGGGAGAGTGTGTGAGGGTGATGGGGGAAGGGAGGGTGTGTGAGGGTGATGGGGAAGGGAGGGTGATGGGGAAGGGAGGGTGTGTGAGGGTGATGGGGAAGGGAGGGTGTGTGAGGGTGATGGGGAAGGGAGGGTGTCTGAGGGTGATGGGGAAGGGAGAGTGTGTGAGAGTGATGGGGGGAGGGAGGGTGATGGGGAAGGGAGGATGATGGGGAAGGGAGGGTGTGTGAGGGTGATGGGCAATGGAGGGTGTGTGAGGGTGATGGGGAAGGGAGGGTGTGTGAGGGTGATGGGGGAAGGGAGGATGATGAGGAAGGGAGGGTGATGGAGAAGGGAGGGTGATGGGGAAGGGAGGGTGTGTGAGGGTGATGGGGAAGGGAGAGTGTGTGAGGGTGATGGGGGAAGGGAGGGTGTGTGAGGGTGATGGGGAAGGGAGGGTGATGGGGAAGGGAGGGTGTGTGAGGGTGATGGGGAAGGGAGGGTGTGTGAGGGTGATGGGGAAGGGAGGGTGTCTGAGGGTGATGGGGAAGGGAGAGTGTGTGAGAGTGATGGGGGGAGGGAGGGTGATGGGGAAGGGAGGATGATGGGGAAGGGAGGGTGTGTGAGGGTGATGGGCAATGGAGGGTGTGTGAGGGTGATGGGGAAGGGAGGGTGTGTGAGGGTGATGGGGGAAGGGAGGATGATGAGGAAGGGAGGGTGTGTGAGGGTGATGGGGAAGGGAGGGTGTGTGAGGGTAATGGGGGAAGGGAGGGTGATGGGGAAGGGAGGGTGGTGGGGAAGGGAGGTTGTGTGAGGGTGATGGGGGAAGGGAGGGTGTGTGAGGGTGATGGGGAAGGGAGGGTGTGTGAGGGTGATGGGGAAGGGAGAGTGTGTGAGGGTGATGGGGAAGGGAGGGTGTGTGACGGTGATGGGGAAGGGAGGGTGTGTGAGGGTGATGGGGGAAGGGAGGGTGATGGGGAAGGGAGGGTGTGTGAGGGTGATGAGGGAAGGGAGGGTGTGTGAGGGTGATGGGGAAGGGAGGGTGTGTGAGGGCGATGAGGGAAGGGAGGGTGTGTGAGGGTGATGGGGAAGGGAGAGCGTGTGAGGGCGATGAGGGAAGGGAGGGTGTGTGAGGGTGATGGGGAAGGGAGGGTGTGAGAGGGCGATGAGGGAAGGGAGGGTGTGTGAGGGTGATGGGGAAGGGAGGGCGTGTGACGGTGATGGGCAATGGAGGGTGTGTGAGGGTGATGGGGAAGGGAGGGTGTGTGAGGGTGATGGGGAAGGGATGTCATGGGGAAGGGAGGGTGTGTGAGGGTGATGTGGGAAGGGAGGGTCATGGGGAAGGGAGGGTGTGTGAGGGTGATGGGGAAGGGAGGGTGTGTGAGGGCGATGAGGGAAGGCAGGGTGTGTGATGGTGATGGGGGAAGGGAGGGTGTGTGAGGGCGATGAGGGAAGGGAGGGTGTGTGAGGGTGATGGGGTAGGGAGGGTGTGTGAGGGCGATGAGGGAAGGGAGGGTGTGTGAGGGTGATGGGGAAAGGAAGGTGTGTGACGGTGATGGGGGAAGGGAGAGTCATGGGGAAGGGAGGGTGTGTGAGGGTGATGGGGAAGGGATCGTGTGTGAGGGCGTTGAGGGAAGGGAGGGTGTGTGAGTGTGATGGGGAAGGGAGGGTGTGTGGGGGTGATGAGGGAAGGGAGGGTCATGGGGAAGGGAGGGTGTGTGGGGGTGATGGGGAAAGGAGGGTGATTGAGGGTCATGGGGAAGGGAGGGTTAGTGAGTGTGATGGGGGAAGGGAGGGTGTGTGAGGGTGATGAGGGAAGGGAGGGTCATGGGGAAGACAGGGTGTGTGAGGGTGATGGGGAAGGGAGGGTGTGTGAGGGCGATGAGGGAAGGGAGGGTGTGTGAGGGTGATGGGGGAAGTGAGGGTGTGTGGGGGCGATGGGGAAGGGAGGGTGTGTGAGGGTGATGGGCAATGGAGGGTGTGTGAGGGTGATGGGGAAGGGAGAGTGATGGGGAAGGGAGAGTGATGGGGAAGGGAGGGTGAGTGAGGGTGATGGGGAAGGGAGAGTGTGAGGGTCATGGGGAAGGGAGGGTGTGTGAGGGTGATGGGGGAAGGGAGGGTGGGTGAGGGTGATGGGGAAGGGAGAGTGTGTGAGGGTGATGGGGGAAGGGAGGATGATGGGGAAGGGAGGGTGTGTGAGGGTGATGGGGATGGGATTGTGTGTGAGGGCGTTGAGGGAAGGAAGGGTGTGTGAGTGTGATGGGGAAGGGAGGGTGTGTGGGGTTGATGAGGGAAGGGAGGGTCATGGGGAAGGGAGGGTGCGTGGGGGTGATGGGGAAGGGAGGGCGTGTGAGGGTCATGGGGAAGGGAGGGTTAGTGAGTGTGATGAGGGAAGGGAGGGTGTGTGAGGGTGATGAGGGAAGGGAGGGTCATGGGGAAGACAGGGTGTGTGAGGGTGATGGGGAAGGGAGGGTGTGTGAGGGCGATGAGGGAAGGGAGGGTGTGTGCGGGTGATGGGGGAAGGGAGGGTGTGTGGGGGCGATGGGGAAGGGAGGGTGTGTGAGGGTGATGGGCAATGGAGGGTGTGTGAGGGTGACGGGGAAGGGAGAGTGATGGGGAAGGGAGGGTGATGGGGAAGGGAGGGTGTGTGAGGGTGATGGGGAAGGGAAGGTGATGGGGAAGGGAGGGTGATGGGGGAAGGGAGGGTGTGTGAGGGTGATGGGGAAGGGAGGGTGTGCGAGGGTGATGGGGGAGGGAGAGTGTGTGAGGGTGATGGGGGAAGGGAGGGTGATGGGGAAGGGAGGGTGATGGAGAAGGGAGGGTGATGGGGAAGGGAGGGTGTGTGAGGGTGATGGGGAAGGGAGAGTGTGTGAGGGTGATGGGGGAAGGGAGGGTGATGGGGAAGGGAGAGTGTGTGAGGGTGATGGGGGAAGGGAGGGTGTGTGAGGGTGATGGGGAAGGGAGGGTGTGTGAGGGTGATGGGGAAGGGAGAGTGTGTGAGAGTGATGGGGGAAGGGAGGGTGAAGGGGAAGGGAGGATGATGGGGAAGGGAGGGTGTGTGAGGGTGATGGGCAATGGAGGGTGTGTGAGTGTGATGGGGAGGGAGGATGTGTGAGGGTGATGGGGGAAGGGAGGATGATGAGGAAGGGAGGGTGTGTGAGGGTGATGGGGAAGGGAGGGTGTGTGAGGGTGATGGGGGAAGGGAGGGTGATGGGGAAGGGAGGGTGGTGGGGAAGGGAGGTTATGTGAGGGTGATGGGGGAAGAGAGGGTGTGTGAGGGTGATGGGGAAGGGAGAGTGTGTGAGGGTGATGGGGAAGGGAGGGTGTGTGAGGGTGATGTGGAAGGGAGGGTGTGTGAGGGTGATGGGGGAAGGGAGGGTGATGGGGAAGGGAGGGTGTGTGAGGGTGATGAGGGAATGGAGGGTGTGTGAGGGTGATGGGGAAGGGAGGGTGTGTGAGGGCGATGAGGGAAGGGAGGGTGTGTGAGGGTGATGGGGAAGGGAGAGTGTGTGAAGGCGATGAGGGAAGGGAGGGTGTGTGAGGGTGATGGGGAAGGGAGGGTGTGAGAGGGCGATGAGGGAAGGGAGGGTGTGTGAGGGTGATGGGGAAGGGAGGGCGTGTGACGGTGATGGGCAATGGAGGGTGTGTGAGGGTGATGGGGAAGGGAGAGTGATGGGGAAGGGAGGGTGATGGGGAAGGGAGGGTATGTGAGGGTGATGGGGAAGGGAGAGTGTGAGGGTCATGGGGAAGGGAGGGTGTGTGAGGGTGATGGGGGAAGGGAGGGTGGGTGAGGGTGATGGGGAAGGGAGAGTGTGTGAGGGTGATGGGAGAAGGGAGGATGATGGGGAAGGGAGGGTGTGTGAGGGTGATGGGGAAGGGATCGTGTGTGAGGGCGTTGAGGGAAGGAAGGGTGTGTGAGTGTGATGGGGAAGGGAGGGTGTGTGGGGTTGATGAGGGAAGGGAGGGTCATGGGGAAGGGAGGGTGTGTGGGGGTGATGGGGAAGGGAGGGCGTGTGAGGGTCATGGGGAAGGGAGGGTTAGTGAGTGTGATGGGGGAAGGGAGGGTGTGTGAGGGTGATGAGGGAAGGGAGGGTCATGGGGAAGACAGGGTGTGTGAGGGTGATGGGGAAGGGAGGGTGTGTGAGGGCGATGAGGGAAGGGAGGGTGTTTGCGGGTGATGGGGGAAGGGAGGGTGTGTGGGGGCGATGGGGAAGGGAGGGTGTGTGAGGGTGATGGGCAATGGAGGGTGTGTGAGGGTGATGGGGAAGGGAGAGTGATGGGGAAGGGAGGGTGATGGGGAAGGGAGGGTGTGTGAGGGTGATGGGGAAGGGAAGGTGATGGGGAAGGGAGGGTGATGGGGGAAGGGAGGGTGTGTGAGGGTGATGGGGAAGGGAGGGTGTGCGAGGGTGATGGGGGAGGGAGAGTGTGTGAGGGTGATGGGGGAAGGGAGGGTGATGGGGAAGGGAGGGTGATGGAGAAGGGAGGGTGATGGGGAAGGGAGGGTGTGTGAGGGTGATGGGGAAGGGAGAGTGTGTGAGGGTGATGGGGGAAGGGAGGGTGATGGGGAAGGGAGAGTGTGTGAGGGTGATGGGGGAAGGGAGGGTGTGTGAGGGTGATGGGGAAGGGAGGCTGTGTGAGGGTGATGGGGAAGGGAGAGTGTGTGAGAGTGTTGGGGGAAGGGAGGGTGATGGGGAAGGGAGGATGATGGGGAAGGGAGGGTGTGTGAGGGTGATGGGCAATGGAGGGTGTGTGAGTGTGATGGGGAGGGAGGATGTGTGAGGGTGATGGGGGAAGGGAGGATGATGAGGAAGGGAGGGTGTGTGAGGGTGATGGGGAAGGGAGGGTGTGTGAGGGTGATGGGGGAAGGGAGGGTGATGGGGAAGGGAGGGTGGTGGGGAAGGGAGGTTATGTGAGGGTGATGGGGGAAGAGAGGGTGTGTGAGGGTGATGGGGAAGGGAGAGTGTGTGAGGGTGATGGGGAAGGGAGGGTGTGTGAGGGTGATGGGGAAGGGAGGGTGTGTGAGGGTGATGGGGGAAGGGAGGGTGATGGGGAAGGGAGGGTGTGTGAGGGTGATGAGGGAATGGAGGGTGTGTGAGGGTGATGGGGAAGGGAGGGTGTGTGAGGGCGATGAGGGAAGGGAGGGTGTGTGAGGGTGATGGGGAAGGGAGAGTGTGTGAAGGCGATGAGGGAAGGGAGGGTGTGTGAGGGTGATGGGGAAGTGAGGGTGTGAGAGGGCGATGAGGGAAGGGAGGGTGTGTGAGGGTGATGGGGAAGGGAGGGCGTGTGACGGTGATGGGCAATGGAGGGTGTGTGAGGGTGATGGGGAAGGGAGAGTGATGGGGAAGGGAGGGTGATGGGGAAGGGAGGGTATGTGAGGGTGATGGGGAAGGGAGAGTGTGAGGGTCATGGGGAAGGGAGGGTGTGTGAGGGTGATGGGGGAAGGGAGGGTGGGTGAGGGTGATGGGGAAGGGAGAGTGTGTGAGGGTGATGGGGGAAGGGAGGATGATGGGGAAGGGAGGGTGTGTGAGGGTGATGGGGAAGGGATCGTGTGTGAGGGCGTTGAGGGAAGGAAGGGTGTGTGAGTGTGATGGGGAAGGGAGGGTGTGTGGGGTTGATGAGGGAAGGGAGGGTCATGGGGAAGGGAGGGTGCGTGGGGGTGATGGGGAAGGGAGGGCGTGTGAGGGTCATGGGGAAGGGAGGGTTAGTGAGTGTGATGGGGGAAGGGAGGGTGTGTGAGGGTGATGAGGGAAGGGAGGGTCATGGGGAAGACAGGGTGTGTGAGGGTGATGGGGAAGGGAGGGTGTGTGAGGGCGATGAGGGAAGGGAGGGTGTGTGCGGGTGATGGGGGAAGGGAGGGTGTGTGGGGGCGATGGGGAAGGGAGGGTGTGTGAGGGTGATGGGCAATGGAGGGTGTGTGAGGGTGATGGGGAAGGGAGAGTGATGGGGAAGGGAGGGTGATGGGGAAGGGAGGGTATGTGAGGGTGATTGGAAAGGAGAGTGATGGGGAAGGGAGAGTGATGGGGAAGGGAGGGTGATGGGGAAGGGAGGGTCAGTGAGGGTGATGGGGAAGGGAGAGTGATGGGGAAGGGAGGGTGATGGGGAAGGGAGGGTGTGTGAGGGTGATGGGGAAGGGAAGGTGATGGGGAAGGGAGGGTGATGGGGGAAGGGAGGGTGTGTGAGGGTGATGGGGAAGGGAGGGTGTGCGAGGGTGATGGGGGAGGGAGAGTGTGTGAGGGTGATGGGGGAAGGGAGGGTGATGGGGAAGGGAGGGTGATGGAGAAGGGAGGGTGATGGGGAAGGGAGGGTGTGTGAGGGTGATGGGGAAGGGAGAGTGTGTGAGGGTGATGGGGGAAGGGAGGGTGATGGGGAAGGGAGAGTGTGTGAGGGTGATGGGGGAAGGGAGGGTGTGTGAGGGTGATGGGGAAGGGAGAGTAATGGGGAAGGGAGGGTGATGGGGAAGGGAGGGTGTGTGAGGGTGATGGGGAAGGGAAGGTGATGGGGAAGGGAGGGTGATGGGGGAAGGGAGGGTGTGTGAGGGTGATGGGGAAGGGAGGGTGTGCGAGGGTGATGGGGGAGGGAGAGTGTGTGAGGGTGATGGGGGAAGGGAGGGTGGTGGGGAAGGGAGGGTGATGGAGAAGGGAGGGTGATGGGGAAGGGAGGGTGTGTGAGGGTGATGGGGAAGGGAGAGTGTGTGAGGGTGATGGGGGAAGGGAGGGTGATGGGGAAGGGAGAGTGTGTGAGGGTGATGGGGGAAGGGAGGGTGTGTGAGGGTGATGGGGAAGGGAGGGTGTGTGAGGGTGATGGGGAAGGGAGAGTGTGTGAGAGTGATGGGGGAAGGGAGGGTGAAGGGGAAGGGAGGATGATGGGGAAGGGAGGGTGTGTGAGGGTGATGGGCAATGGAGGGTGTGTGAGTGTGATGGGGAGGGAGGATGTGTGAGGGTGATGGGGGAAGGGAGGATGATGAGGAAGGGAGGGTGTGTGAGGGTGATGGGGAAGGGAGGGTGTGTGAGGGTGATGGGGGAAGGGAGGGTGATGGGGAAGGGAGGGTGGTGGGGAAGGGAGGTTATGTGAGGGTGATGGGGGAAGAGAGGGTGTGTGAGGGTGATGGGGAAGGGAGAGTGTGTGAGGGTGATGGGGAAGGGAGGGTGTGTGAGGGTGATGGGGAAGGGAGGGTGTGTGAGGGTGATGGGGGAAGGGAGGGTGATGGGGAAGGGAGGGTGTGTGAGGGTGATGAGGGAATGGAGGGTGTGTGAGGGTGATGGGGAAGGGAGGGTGTGTGAGGGCGATGAGGGAAGGGAGGGTGTGTGAGGGTGATGGGGAAGGGAGAGTGTGTGAAGGCGATGAGGGAAGGGAGGGTGTGTGAGGGTGATGGGGAAGGGAGGGTGTGAGAGGGCGATGAGGGAAGGGAGGGTGTGTGAGGGTGATGGGGAAGGGAGGGCGTGTGACGGTGATGGGCAATGGAGGGTGTGTGAGGGTGATGGGGAAGGGAGAGTGATGGGGAAGGGAGGGTGATGGGGAAGGGAGGGTATGTGAGGGTGATGGGGAAGGGAGAGTGTGAGGGTCATGGGGAAGGGAGGGTGTGTGAGGGTGATGGGGGAAGGGAGGGTGGGTGAGGGTGATGGGGAAGGGAGAGTGTGTGAGGGTGATGGGGGAAGGGAGGATGATGGGGAAGGGAGGGTGTGTGAGGGTGATGGGGAAGGGATCGTGTGTGAGGGCGTTGAGGGAAGGAAGGGTGTGTGAGTGTGATGGGGAAGGGAGGGTGTGTGGGGTTGATGAGGGAAGGGAGGGTCATGGGGAAGGGAGGGTGCGTGGGGGTGATGGGGAAGGGAGGGCGTGTGAGGGTCATGGGGAAGGGAGGGTTAGTGAGTGTGATGGGGGAAGGGAGGGTGTGTGAGGGTGATGAGGGAAGGGAGGGTCATGGGGAAGACAGGGTGTGTGAGGGTGATGGGGAAGGGAGGGTGTGTGAGGGCGATGAGGGAAGGGAGGGTGTGTGCGGGTGATGGGGGAAGGGAGAGTGTGTGGGGGCGATGGGGAAGGGAGGCTGTGTGAGGGTGATGGGCAATGGAGGTTGTGTGAGGGTGATGGGGAAGGGAGAGTGATGGGGAAGGGAGGGTGATGGGGAAGGGAGGGTGTGTGAGGGTGATGGGGAAGGGAAGGTGATGGGGAAGGGAGGGTGATGGGGGAAGGGAGGGTGTGTGAGGGTGATGGGGAAGGGAGGGTGTGCGAGGGTGATGGGGGAGGGAGAGTGTGTGAGGGTGATGGGGGAAGGGAGGGTGATGGGGAAGGGAGGGTGATGGAGAAGGGAGGGTGATGGGGAAGGGAGGGTGTGTGAGGGTGATGGGGAAGGGAGAGTGTGTGAGGGTGATGGGGGAAGGGAGGGTGATGGGGAAGGGAGAGTGTGTGAGGGTGATGGGGGAAGGGAGGGTGTGTGAGGGTGATGGGGAAGGGAGGGTGTGTGAGGGTGATGGGGAAGGGAGAGTGTGTGAGAGTGATGGGGGAAGGGAGGGTGATGGGGAAGGGAGGATGATGGGGAAGGGAGGGTGTGTGAGGGTGATGGGCAATGGAGGGTGTGTGAGTGTGATGGGGAGGGAGGATGTGTGAGGGTGATGGGGAAGGGAGGATGATGAGGAAGGGAGGGTGTGTGAGGGTGATGGGGAAGGGAGGGTGTGTGAGGGTGATGGGGAAGGGAGGGTGATGGGGAAGGGAGGGTGGTGGGGAAGGGAGGTTATGTGAGGGTGATGGGGGAAGAGAGGGTGTGTGAGGGTGATGGGGAAGGGAGAGTGTGTGAGGGTGATGGGGAAGGGAGGGTGTGTGAGGGTGATGGGGAAGGGAGGGTGTGTGAGGGTGATGGGGGAAGGGAGGGTGATGGGGAAGGGAGGGTGTGTGAGGGTGATGAGGGAATGGAGGGTGTGTGAGGGTGATGGGGAAGGGAGGGTGTGTGAGGGCGATGAGGGAAGGGAGGGTGTGTGAGGGTGATGGGGAAGGGAGAGTGTGTGAAGGCGATGAGGGAAGGGAGGGTGTGTGAGGGTGATGGGGAAGGGAGGGTGTGAGAGGGCGATGAGGGAAGGGAGGGTGTGTGAGGGTGATGGGGAAGGGAGGGCGTGTGACGGTGATGGGCAATGGAGGGTGTGTGAGGGTGATGGGGAAGGGAGAGTGACGGGGAAGGGAGGGTGATGGGGAAGGGAGGGTATGTGAGGGTGATGGGGAAGGGAGAGTGTGAGGGTCATGGGGAAGGGAGGGTGTGTGAGGGTGATGGGGGAAGGGAGGGTGGGTGAGGGTGATGGGGAAGGGAGAGTGTGTGAGGAGTGATGGGGGAAGGGAGGATGATGGGGAAGGGAGGGTGTGTGAGGGTGATGGGGAAGGGATCGTGTGTGAGGGCGTTGAGGGAAGGAAGGGTGTGTGAGTGTGATGGGAAAGGGAGGGTGTGTGGGGTTGATGAGGGAAGGGAGGGTCATGGGGAAGGGAGGGTGCGTGGGGGTGATGGGGAAGGGAGGGCGTGTGAGGGTCATGGGGAAGGGAGGGTTAGTGAGTGTGATGGGGGAAGGGAGGGTGTGTGAGGGTGATGAGGGAAGGGAGGGTCATGGGGAAGACAGGGTGTGTGAGGGTGATGGGGAAGGGAGGGTGTGTGAGGGCGATGAGGGAAGGGAGGGTGTGTGCGGGTGATGGGGGAAGGGAGGGTGTGTGGGGGCGATGGGGAAGGGAGGGTGTGTGAGGGTGATGGGCAATGGAGGGTGTGTGAGGGTGATGGGGAAGGGAGAGTGATGGGGAAGGGAGGGTGATGGGGAAGGGAGGGTATGTGAGGGTGATTGGAAAGGAGAGTGATGGGGAAGGGAGAGTGATGGGGAAGGGAGGGTGATGGGGAAGGGAGGGTCAGTGAGGGTGATGGGGAAGGGAGAGTGATGGGGAAGGGAGGGTGATGGGGAAGGGAGGGTGTGTGAGGGTGATGGGGAAGGGAAGGTGATGGGGAAGGGAGGGTGATGGGGGAAGGGAGGGTGTGTGAGGGTGATGGGGAAGGGAGGGTGTGCGAGGGTGATGGGGGAGGGAGAGTGTGTGAGGGTGATGGGGGAAGGGAGGGTGATGGGGAAGGGAGGGTGATGGAGAAGGGAGGGTGATGGGGAAGGGAGGGTGTGTGAGGGTGATGGGGAAGGGAGAGTGTGTGAGGGTGATGGGGGAAGGGAGGGTGATGGGGAAGGGAGAGTGTGTGAGGGTGATGGGGGAAGGGAGGGTGTGTGAGGGTGATGGGGAAGGGAGGGTGTGTGAGGGTGATGGGGAAGGGAGAGTGTGTGAGACTGATGGGGGAAGGGAGGGTGATGGGGAAGGGAGGGTGATGGGCAATGGAGGGTGTGTCAGTGTGATGGGGAGGGAGGATGTGTGAGGGTGATGGGGGAAGGGAGGATGATGAGGAAGGGAGGGTGTGTGAGGGTGATGGGGAAGGGAGGGTGTGTGAGGGTGATGGGGGAAGGGAGGGTGATGGGGAAGGGAGGGTGGTGGGGAAGGGAGGTTATGTGAGGGTGATGGGGGAAGAGAGGGTGTGTGAGGGTGATGGGGAAGGGAGAGTGTGTGAGGGTGATGGGGAAGGGAGGGTGTGTGAGGGTGATGGGGAAGGGAGGGTGTGTGAGGGTGATGGGGGAAGGGAGGGTGATGGGGAAGGGAGGGTGTGTGAGGGTGATGAGGGAATGGAGGGTGTGTGAGGGTGATGGGGAAGGGAGGGTGTGTGAGGGCGATGAGGGAAGGGAGGGTGTGTGAGGGTGATGGGGAAGGGAGAGTGTGTGAAGGCGATGAGGGAAGGGAGGGTGTGTGAGGGTGATGGGGAAGGGAGGGTGTGAGAGGGCGATGAGGGAAGGGAGGGTGTGTGAGGGTGATGGGGAAGGGAGGGCGTGTGACGGTGATGGGCAATGGAGGGTGTGTGAGGGTGATGGGGAAGGGAGAGTGATGGGGAAGGGAGGGTGATGGGGAAGGGAGGGTATGTGAGGGTGATGGGGAAGGGAGAGTGTGAGGGTCATGGGGAAGGGAGGGTGTGTGAGGGTGATGGGGGAAGGGAGGGTGGGTGAGGGTGATGGGGAAGGGAGAGTGTGTGAGGGTGATGGGGGAAGGGAGGATGATGGGGAAGGGAGGGTGTGTGAGGGTGATGGGGAAGGGATCGTGTGTGAGGGCGTTGAGGGAAGGAAGGGTGTGTGAGTGTGATGGGGAAGGGCGGGTGTGTGGGGTTGATGAAGGAAGGGAGGGTCATGGGGAAGGGAGGGTGCGTGGGGGTGATGGGGAAGGGAGGGCGTGTGAGGGTCATGGGGAAGGGAGGGTTAGTGAGTGTGATGGGGGAATGGAGGGTGTGTGAGGGTGATGAGGGAAGGGAGGGTCATGGGGAAGACAGGGTGTGTGAGGGTGATGGGGAAGGGAGGGTGTGTGAGGGCGATGAGGGAAGGGAGGGTGTGTGCGGGTGATGGGGGAAGGGAGGGTGTGTGGGGGCGATGGGGAAGGGAGGGTGTGTGAGGGTGATGGGCAATGGAGGGTGTGTGAGGGTGATGGGGAAGGGAGAGTGATGGGGAAGTGAGGGTGATGGGGAAGGGAGGGTATGTGAGGGTGATTGGAAAGGAGAGTGATGGGGAAGGGAGAGTGATGGGGAAGGGAGGGTGATGGGGAAGGGAGGGTCAGTGAGGGTGATGGGGAAGGGAGAGTGTGAGGGTCATGGGGAAGGGAGGGTGTGTGAGGGTGATGGGGAAAGGAGGGTGGGTGAGGGTGATGGGGAAGGGAGAGTGTGTGAGGGTGATGGGGGAAGGGAGGATGATTGGGAAGGTAGGGTGTGTTAGGGTGATGGGGAAAGGGAGGGTGTGTGAGGGTGATGGGGGAAGGGAGGGTCTTGGGGAAGGGAGTGTGTGTGAGAGTGATGGGGGAAGACAGGGTGTGTGAGGGTGATGGGGAAGGGAGAGTGTGTGAGGCTGATGGGGGAAGGGAGGGTCATGGGGATGGGAGGGTGTGTCAGGGTGATGGGGAAAGGGAGGGTGTGTGAGGGTGATGGGGGAAGGGAGGGTCATGGGGAAGGGAGTGTGTGTGAGGGTGATGGGGAAGGGAGAGTGTGTGAGGGTGATGGGGGATGTGAGGGTCATGGGGAAGGCAGGGTGTGAGGGTGATGGGGAAGAGTGCGTGTGCGAGGGTGATGGCGAAGGGAGGGTGGGGTGTGAGGGTGATGAGGGAAGGGAGGGTGTGTGAGCGTGATGGGGAAGGGAGGGTGTGTGAGGGCGATGGGGGAAGGGAGGGTGTTGGGGGAAGGGAGGGTGTGTGAGGGTGATGGGGAAGGGAGGGTGATGGGGGAAGGGAGGGTGTGTGAGTGTGATGGGGAAGGGAGGGTGTGGTGTGAGGGTGATGAGGGAAGGGAGGATATGTGAGGGTGATGGGGAAGGGAGGGTGTGTGAGGGTGATGGGGAAGGGAGGGTCTTGGGGAAGGAAGGGTGTGTGAGGGCGATGAGGGAAGGGAGGGTGTGTGAGGGTGATGGGGAAGGGAGGGTGTGAGAGGGCGATGAGGGAAGGGAGGGTTTGTGAGGGTGATGGGGAAGAGAGGGTGCATGAGGGTGATGGCGAAGGGAAGGTGTGTGAGGGTGATCGTGAAGGGAGGGTGTGTGAGGGTGATGGGGAAGGGAGGGTGTGTGAGGGTGATGGGGAAGGGAGGGAGTGTGAGGGTGATGGGGAAGGGAGGGTGTGTGAGACTTAAGCTGGAAGGATGGATCTCCGCATCAAGCCGGAGTGCCTCAGCTCAGCCCCCACGCGGATAACTCTGCTGCTATTTTTAAACACTGGCTGGTGTGCTTTAAGGGCTACCTCGACACGGCCGTAGGCACCCCCACAGACAGACAGAAGATGCATCTCCTGCGCTCCCGGGTAAGCCCTGGGATCTACACCCTTATCGAGGAGGCGGAGAACTATGCTGCCGCTATCGAACTGCTAGAAGGACATTACATCCGCCCGGTAAACCAGATCTACGCTCGTCACCTGCTTGCAACTAGACGCAATGCCCCGGGGAATCGTTGGAAGATTTCTACCAGGTGCTACTGGTGCTGGGCCGAAACTGTGGCTGCCCGCAAGTTTTGGGGAGCGAGCACACGGAACCTTTAATCAGGGATGCTTTCATTGCAGGTATGAGTTCCCCAGCTCGGTCGACTACATGCTGCCCGATCAGAATTCACAATTGCTTCATCTGGCCTCAGTGACACTGGACCAAAATCGACCCCGGACACTCGCAACGGCTACAACGACGGTCCTCATCAACGGCCACGAGATGTCGTGCCTGATTGACTCTGGGAGCACGGAAAGCTTTGTTCACCCTGACACGGTAAGGCGCTGTTCACTTGTAACTCACCCTGTAAGCCAAAGGATCTCCCTGGCCTCCGGGTCACACTCGGTGGAGATAAAGGGGTTCTGCCTAACGAACCTCACTGTCCAAGGCAGGAGATTCAACAATTTCCGCCTTTATGTCCTGCCGCACATCTGAGCGGCTACACTCCTGGGGTTGGACTTCCAATGTAACTTGCAAAGACTGACTTTTAAATTCGGCGGCCCTATACCTCCCCTTACTGTCTGCGGCCTCGCGACCCTTAAGGTCGACCCGCCTTCCCTGTTTGCGACCCTCACCCCGGATTGCAAACCCGTCGCCACCAGGAGCAGACGGTACAGTGCCCAGGACCGGACCTTCATCAGGTCAGAGGTCGAAAGGCTGCTGGGGAAGGTGTCATCGAAGCGAGAAACAGTCCCTGGAGAGCTCAAGTAGTGGTGGTAAAGACCGGGGAGAAGCATAGGATGGTCACTGACTACAACCAGACCATCAACAGGTTTACACAGCTGGACACGTACCCTCTCCCCCGTATAGCCGACCTGGTAAACAGGATCGCACAATACAAGGTTTTCTCCACGGTGGATCTCAAGTCCGCCTACCACCAGCTACCCCTCCGTAATAGTGACCGCAAGTACACTGCCTTCGAAGCAGATGGGCGGCTCTATCAATTTTTAAGAGTTCCCTTTTGTGTCACTAATGGGGTCTCGGTCTTCCAGCGAGAGATGGACCGAATGGTTGACCGGTACGGCTTACGTGCAACGTTCCCGTATCTGGATAACGTCACTATCTGTGGCCATGACCAGCAGGACCACGACACCAACCTCTGCATATTTCTCCAGACCGCAAAAATCATTAACCTGACATACAATAAGGATAAATGCGTGTTTAGCACCGACTGTCTAGCCATTCTAGGCTACGTAGTGCGAAATTGAGTTATAGGCCCTGGCCCCGAACGCATGCGCCCACTTCTGGAGTTCCCCCTCCCTCACTGCCCCAAGGCCCTGAAGCGCTGCCTCGGGTTTTTCAGCTATTACGCACAGTGGGTCCCCAACTACGCAGACAAAGCCCGACCCCTAATCCAGTCCACAACCTTCCCCCTGTCGACGGAGGCCCGCCAGGCCTTCAGCTGCATCAAAGCAGACATTGCAAAGGCCACGATGCGCGCCATCGACGAGTCCCTCCCCTTCTAGGTCGAGAGCGATGCGTCCGACGTAGCTCTGGCCGCCACCCTCAATCAAGCAGGCAGGCCCATGGCTTTCTTCTCCCGTACCCTCCATGCTTCAGAAATTCGCCACGCCTCGGTCGAAAAAGACGCACAAGCCATCGTAGAAGCTGTGAGACATTGGAGGCATTACCTGGCCGGCAGGAGATTCACTCTCCTCACGGACCAACGGTCGGTTGCCTTCATGTTCGATAATGCACAGCGGGGCAAGGTTAAAAACGACAAGATCTTGCGGTGGAGGATAGAACTCTCCACCTTCAACTACGAGATCTTGTACCGTCCGGGGAAGCTAAACGAGCCGCCTGATGCCCTGTCCCGGGGCACTTGTGCCACTGCACAAGTGGACCGCCTCCGAGCCCTCCACGAAGACCTCTGCCACCCGGGGGTCACTCGTTTCTTCCACTTCATCAAGACCCACAACCTGCCCTACTCCATCGAGAGGTCAGGACAGTCACCAGGGACTGCCAAATCTGCGCAAAGTGCAAACCGCACTTCTACCGGCCAGAGAGGGCTCACCTGATTAAGGATTCCCGTCCCTTTGAACGCCTCAGCATGGACTTCAAAGGCCCCCTCCCCTCCACCGACCGCAACACGTATTTCCAGAACGTGATTGACGAGTACTCCCGGTTCCCATTCGCCATCCTCTGCCCAGACATGACCACAACCATCGTCATCAAGGCCCTCCAGGGTATCTTTACACTGTTCGGTTTCCCCGCGTACATACACAGTGATAGGGGGTCCTCCTTTATGAGCGACGAACTGCGTCAATTCCTGCTCAGCAAGGGCATCGCCTCGAGCAGGACGACCAGTTACAACCCCCGGGGAAACGGACAGGTGGAGAGGGAAAACGGAACGGTCTGGAAGACTGTTCTACTGGCCCTACGGTCCAGGAATCTCCCAATCTCCCGCTGGCAACAAGTCCTCCCGGTGGCCCTTCACGCCATCCGGTCGCTGCTCTGTACAACCACAAATCAGACGCCTCATGATCGTCTCCTTGTTTTCCCCAGGAAGTCCTCCTCCGGGACTCGCTCCCAACCTGGCTAGCGACACCCGGACCCATCCAGCTTCGGAAGCACGTGCGGGCACACAAGTCGGACCCGTTGGTCGAGAGGGTCCACCTGCTGCGCGCTAACCCCCAGTACGCCTACGTGGCGTTCCCTGACGGCCGGCAAGATACAGTCTCCCTTCGGGACTTGGCACCTGCCGGAACCCCACGCGCACCCGAACCATTAACCCCCCCCCCCCACAGCAGTGGGAGGGGTCAGTATTCCCGCCGCTCCTGCCTAGGCCCGCCCACCGACGCCCCCGACAGGCGCCCCCCCCATGTCAACCGTGCCCCAACAGCGCTGCCTAGGGGTGACGAAGCTGCCAGGGAGGCCGAAAAAACGTTCCCGGACCCACAATCACCGGGACCCCCACCAGAATCACCATCGAAGCCCAGACGCTCCAGAAGGACGACCCGATCGACTGATTGCTTCGCTGTGACTTTAACTGTGAACAACACTTTGTAAATATCCTTGACAGCACGGTACCTCCATACCTGATCATACCATGTTAAAGTCGACTGTTACCACTGGCCACCACCCCCGCCGGGCTCTATTTTAACAGGGGGTGAATGTGGTAGTACCAGGTATTGCGGTACCTAAGAGGCTAATGACCATAGGTTGGACCCAGGAGTCTACCATTGGCTGTTGTTACGTAGCTCCGCCCTGACAGGCGGAGTATAAGAAACGTTGCCATCCCAGCAGCCTTCACTTTCTGTACCGAAGGTGCTGGGGAACAAGTTCTAGTAGATTAAAGCCTTCAGTTATGGAATCGCTTCGTCTTGAGTGTAATTGGTCGTGCATCAATGGGGAAGGGAGGATGATGGGGAAGGGAGGATGTGTGAGGGTGATGGGGAATGGAGGGTGTGTGAGGGTGATGGGGAAGGGAGGGTGTGTGAGGATGATGGGGAAGGGAGGGTGTATGAGGGCGATGAGGGAAGGGAGGGTGCGTGAGGGCAATGAGTGAAGTGAGGGTGTATGAGGGTGATGGGGAAGGGAGGGTGATGGGGAAGGGAGAGTGATGGGGAAGGGAGGGTGTATGAGGGTGATGGGGAAGGGAGGGTGATGGGGAAGGGAGGGTGATGGGGAAGGGAGGGTGATGGGGGAGCGAGGGTGTGTGAGGGTGATGGGGAAGGGAGGGTGTGTGAGGGTGATGGGGAAGGGAGGGTGTGTGAGGGTGATGGGGAAGGGAGGGTGTGTGAGGGTGATGGGGAAGGGAGGGTGTGTGAGGGTGATGGGGAAGGGAGGGTGTGTGAGGGTGATGGGGAAGGGAGGGAGTGTGAGGCTGATGGAGAAGGGAGAGTGTGCTGAGGGTGATGGGGGAGGGAGGGTGATGCGGAAGGGAGGGTAAATGGGGGAAGGGAGGGTGTGTGAGGGTGTTGAGGGAAGGGAGGGTGTGTGAGGGTGATGGGGACGGGAGGGTGTGTGAGGGTGATGGGGAAGGGAGGGTGTATGAGGGTGATGAGGAAGGGAGGGTGTGTGAGGGTGATGGGGAAGGGAAGGTGTGTGAGGGTGATGGGGAAGGGAGAGTGTGTGAGGGTGATGGGGGAAGGGAGAGTGATGAGGAAAGGGAGGGTGTCTGAGGGTGATGGGGAAGGGAGGGTGTGTGAGGGTGATGGGGAAGGGAGAGTGTGTGAGGGTGATGGGGGAAGGGAGAGTGATGAGGAAAGGGAGGGTGTCTGAGGGTGATGGGGAAGGGAGGGTGTGTGAGGGTGATGGGGAAGGGAGGGTGTGTGAGGGTGATGGGGAAGGGAGGGTGTGTGAGGGTGATGGGGAAGGGAGGATATGTGAGGGTGATGGGGAAGTGAGGGTGTGTGAGGGTGATGGGGAAGGGAGGTTGTGTGAGGGTGATGTGGAAGGGAGGATGTGTGAGGGTGATGGGGAAGGGAGGGTGTGTGAGGCTGATGGGGAAGGGAGGTTGTGTGAGGGTGATGGGGAAGGGAGGATGTGTGATGGTGATGGGGAAGGGAGGGTGTGTGAGGGTGATGGGGAAGGGAGGGTGCATGAGGGTGATTAGGGAAGGGAGGGTGATGGGGGAGCGAGGGTGCGTGAGGGTGATGGGGAAGGGAGGGTGTGTGAGTGTGATGGGGAAGGGAGAGTGTGTGAGGGTGATGGGGAAGGGAGGGTGATGGGGAAGGGAGGGTGATGGGGAAGGGAGGGTGATGGGGAAGGGAGGGTGTGTGAGGGTGATGGGGGAATAGAGGGTGTGTGAGGGTGATGGGGGAAGGGAGGGTGATGGGGAAGGGAGGGTGTGTGAGCGTGATGGGGAAGGGAGGCTGTGTGAGGGTGATGGGGAGGGAGCGTGTGTGAGGGTGATGGGGAAGGGAGGGTGATGGGGAAGGGAGGGTGATGGGGAAGGGAGGGTGATGGGGAAGGGAGGGTGATGGGGAAGGGAGGGTGTGTGAGGGTGATGGGGAAGGGAGGGTGTGTGAGGGTGATGGGGAAGGGAGGGGGTGTGAGGCTGATGGAGAAGGGAGGGTGTGCTGAGGGTGATGGGGTAGGGAGAGTGATGCGGAAGGGAGGGTAAATGGGGGAAGGGAGGGTGTGTGAGGGTGTTGAGGGAAGGGAGGGTGTGTGAGGGTGATGGGGAAGGGAGGGTGTGTGAGGGTGATGGGGAAGGGAGGGTGTATGAGGGTGATGAGGAAGGGAGGGTGTGTGAGGGTGATGGGGAAGGGAAGGTGTGTGAGGGTGTTGGGGAAGGGAGAGTGTGTGAGGGTGATGGGGAAGGGAGGGTGTGCGAGGGTGATGGGGAAGGGAGAGTGTGTGAGGGTGATGGGGGAAGGGAGAGTGATGAGGAAAGGGAGGGTGTCTGTGGGTGATGGGGAAGGGAGGGTGTGTGAGGGTGATGGGGAAGGGAGGGTGTGTGAGGGTGATGGGGAAGGGAGGGTGTGTGAGGGTGATGGGGAAGGGAGGATGTGTGAGGGTGATGGGGAAGTGAGGGTGTGTGAGGCTGATGGGGAAGGTAGGATGTGTGAGGGTGATGTGGAAGGGAGGATGTGTGAGGGTGATGGGGAAGGGAGGGTGTGTGAGGGTGATGGGGAAGGGAGGTTGTGTGAGGGTGATGGGGAAGGGAGGATGTGTGAGGGTGATGGGGAAGGGAGGGTGTGTGAGGGTGATGGGGAAGGGAGGGTGCATGAGGGTGATTAGGGAAGGGAGGGTGATGGGGGAGCGAGGGTGCGTGAGGGTGATGGGGAAGGGAGGGTGTGTGAGTGTGATGGGGAAGGGAGAGTGTGTGAGGGTGATGGGGAAGGGAGGGTGATGGGGAAGGGAGGGTGATGGGGAAGGGAGGGTGATGGGGAAGGGAGGGTGTGTGAGGGTGATGGGGGAATAGAGGGTGTGTGAGGGTGATGGGGGAAGGGAGGGTGATGGGGAAGTAAGGGTGTGTGAGCGTGATGGGGAAGGGAGGCTGTGTGAGGGTGATGGGGAGGGAGCGTGTGTGAGGATGATGGGGAAGGGAGGGTGATGGGGAAGGGAGGGTGATGGGGAAGGGAGGGTGATGGGGAAGGGAGGGTGATGGGGAAGGGAGGGTGATGGGGAAGGGAGGGTGTGTGAGGGTGTTGGGGAAGGGAGAGTGTGTGAGGGTGATGGGGAAGGGAGGCTGTGTGAGGGTGATGGGGAGGGAGAGTGTGTGAGGGTGATGGGGAAGGGAGGGTGAAGGGGAAGGGAGGGTGATGGGGAAGGGAAGGTGATGGGGAAGGGAGGATGTGTGAGCATGATGGGGAAGGGAGGCTGTGTGAGGGTGATGGGGAGGGAGAGTGTGTGAGGGTGATGGGGGAAGGGAGGGTGTGTGAGGGTGATGGGGAAGGGAGGGTTCATGAGGGTGATTAGGGAAGGGAGGGTGATGGGGGAGCGAGGGTGCGTGAGGGTGATGGGGAAGGGTGGGTGTGTGAGGGTGATGGGGAAGGGAGGGTGATGGGGAATGGAGGATGATGGGGAAGGGAGGGTGATGGGGAAGGGAGGGTGATGGGGAAGGGAGGGTGATGGGGAAGGGAGGGTGTGTGAGCGTGATGGGGAAGGGAGGCTGTGTGAGGGTGATGGGGAGGGAGAGTGTGTGAGGGTGATGGGGAAGGGAGGGTGATGGGGAATGGAGGGTGATGGGGAAGGGAGAGTGATGGGGAAGAGAGGGTGATGGGGAAGGGAGGTTATGTGAGGGTGATGGGGAGGGGAGGGTGTGTGAGGCTGATGAGGGAGGGAGGGTGTGTGAGGGTGATGGGGAAGGGAGGGTGTGTGAGAGTCATGGGGAAGTTAGGGTGTGTGAGGGTCATGGGGAAAGGAGGGTGTGTGAGGGCGATGGGGAAGGGAGGGTGTGTGAGGGTGAGGGGAAGGGAGGGTGTGTGAGGGCGATGGTGAAGGGAGGTTGTGTGAAGGTGATGGGGAGGGGAGGGTGTGTGAGGCTGATGGGGGAGGGGACGGTGTGTGAGGCTGATGGGGGAAGGGAGGGTGTGTGAGGGTGATGGGGAGGGGAGGGTGTGTGAGGGTGATGGGGAGGGGAGGGTCTGTGAGGGTGATGGGGAAGGGAGGGTGTGTGAGGGCGATGGGGAAGGGAGGTTGTGTGAAGGTGATGGGGAATGGAGGGTGTGTGAGGGTCATGGGGAAGTTAGGGTGTGTGAGGGTCATGGGGCAGGGAGGGTGTGTGAGCGTGATGGGGGAAGGGAGGGTGTGTGAGGGTGATGGGGAAGGGAGGGTGATGAGGAAGGGTGGGTGTGTGAGGGTGATGGGGAAGGGAGGGTGTGTGAGGGTGATGGGGAAGGGAGGGTGTGTGAGGGTGATGGGGAAGGGAGGGGGTGTGAGGGTCATGGGGAAGGGAGGGTATGTGAGGGTGATGGGGGAGGGGAGGGTGTGTGAGGGTGATGGGGAAGGGAAGGTGTGTGAGTGTAATGGGGAAGGGAGGGTGATGGGGAAGGGTGGGTGTGTGAGGGTCATGGGGAAGGGAGGGTGTGTGAGGGTGATGGGGAAGGGAGGGTGTGTGAGGGTGATGGGGAAGGGAGGGGGTGTGAGGGTCATGGGGAAGGGAGGGTATGTGAGGGTGATGGGGGAGGGGAGGGTGTGTGAGGGTGATGGGGAAGGGAAGGTGTGTGAGTGTGATGGGGAAGGGAGGGTGATGGGGAAGGGTGGGTGTGTGAGGGTGATGGGGAAGGGAGGGTGTGTGAGGGTGATGGGGAAGGGAGGGTGTGTTGGGGTCATGGGGAAGGGAGGGTGATGGGGAAGGGAGGGTGTGTGAGGGTGATGGGGTAGGGAGGGTGTGTGAGGGTCATGGGGAAGGGAGGGTGATGGGGAAGGGAGGGTGTGTGAGGGTGATGGGGAAGGGAGGGTGATGGGGAAGGGAGGGTGTGTGAGGGTCATGGGGAAGGGAGGGTGTGTGAGGGTGATGGGGAAGGGAGGATGTGTGAGGGTCATGGTGAAGGGAGGGTGTATGAGGGTCATGGGGAAGGGAGGGTCATGGAGAAGGGTGGGTGTGTGAGGGTCATGGGGAAGGGAGGGTGTGTGAGTGTGATGGGGAAGGGTGGGTGATGGGGAAGTGTGATGGAGGAGTGTGGGTGTGTGAGGGTCATGGGGAAGGGAGGGGGTGTGAGGGTCATGGGGAAGGGAGGGTGTGTGAGGGTCATGGGGAAGGGAGGGTGTGTGAGGGTGATGGGGAAGGGAGGGTGTGTGAGGGTGATGGGGAAGGGAGGGTGTGTGTGGGTGATGGGGAAGAGAGGGTGTATGAGGGTGATGGGGAAGGGAGGGTGATGGGGAAGGGAGGGTGTGTGAGGGTGATGGGGAAGGGAGGGTGTGTGAGGGTGATGGGGAAGGGAGGGTGTGTGAGGGTGATGGGGAAGGGAGGGTGTGTGAGGCTCATGGGGAGGGAAGGTGTATGAGGGTCATGGGGAAGGGAGAGTGTATGAGGGCGATGGGGAAGGGAGGGTGTATGAGGGTGATGGGGAAGGGAGGGTGTCTGAGGGTGATGGGGAAGGGAGAGTGTGTGAGGGTCATGGGGAGGCGAGGGTATGTGAGGGTGAATGGGAAGGGAGGGTGTGTGAGGGTCATGGGGAAGGGAGGGTGTGTGAGGGTCATGGGGAAGGGAGGGTATGTGAGGGTCATGGGGAAGGGTGGGTGATAGGGAAGGGAGGGTGATGGGGAAGGGAGGGTGCGTGAGGGGAATGGGGAAGGGAGGGTATGTGAGGGTCATGGGGAAGGGTGGGTGATGGGGAAGGGAGGGTATGTGAGGGTCATGGGGAAGGGAGGGTGATGGGGAAGGGAGGATGATGGGAAGGGAGGGTGCGTGAGGGTAATGGGGAGGGGAGGGTGTGTGAGGGCGATGGGGAAGGGAGGGTGTGTGAGGGTGATGGGGAGGGGAGGGTGTGTGAGGCTGATGGGGGAGGGGAGGGTGTGTGAGGGTGATGGGGAGGGGAAGGTGTGTGAGGGTGACGGGGAGGGAGGGTGTGTGAGCGCGATGGGGAAGGGAGGTTGTGTGAAGATGATGGGGAGGGGAGGGTGTGTGAGGCTGATGTGGGAGGGGAGGGTGCGTGAGGGTGATGGGGAAGGGAGGGTGTGTGAGGGCGATGGGGAAGGGAGGGTATGTGAGGGTCATGGGGAAGGGAGGTTATGTGAGGGTGATGGGGAGGGGAGGGTGTGTGAGGCTGATGGGGGAGGGGAGGGTGTGTGAGGGTGATGGGGAAGGGAGGTTGTGTGAAGGTGATGGGGAAGGGAGGGTGTGTGAGGGTCATGGGGAAGTTAGGGTGTGTGAGGGTCATGAGGAAGGGAGGGTGTGTGAGGGTCATGGGGAAAGGAGGGTGTGTGAGGGAGATGGGGAAGGAAGGGTGTGTGAGGGTGATGGGGAAAGGAGGGTGTGTGAGGGCGATGGGGAAGGGAGGGTGTGTGAGGGTGATCGGGAAGGGAGGGTGTGTGAGGGCGATGGGGAAGGGAGGTTGTGTGAAGGTGATGGGGAGCGGAGGGTGTGTGAGGCTGATGGGGGAGGGGAGGGTGTGTGAGGCTGATGGGGGAAGGAAGGGTGTGTGAGGGTGATGGGGAGGGGAGGGTGTGTGAGGGTGTTGGGGAAGGGAGGGTGTGTGAGGGCGATGGGGAAGGGAGGTTGTGTGAAGGTGATGGGGAAGGGAGGGTGTGTGAGGGTCATGGGGAAGGGAGGGTGATGGGGAAGGGAGGTTGTGTGAGGGTGATGGGAAGGGAGGGTGTGTGAGCGTGATGGGAAGGGAGGGTGTGTGAGGGTCATGGGGAAGGGAGGGTGTGTGAGGCTCATGGGGAGGGGAGGGTGTATGAGGGTCATGGGGAAGGGAGGGTGTATGAGGGTAATGGGGAAGGGAGGGTGTATGAGGGTGATGGGGAAGGGAGGGTGTCTGAGGGTGATGGGGAAGGGAGGGTGCGTGAGGGTCATGGGAGGGGAGGTTATGTGAGGGTGATGGGGAAGGGAAGGTGTGTGAGGGTCATGGGGAAGGGAGGGTGATGGGGAAGGGAGGGTGTGTGAGGGTGATGGGGAAGTGAGGGTGTGTGAGGGTCATGGGGAAGGGAGGGTGATGGGGAAGGGAGGGTGTGTGAGGGTGATGGGAAGGGAGGGTGTGTGAGGGTCATGGGGAAGGGAGGGTGTGTGAGGCTCATGGGGAGGGGAGGGTGTATGAGGGTCATGGGGAAGGGAGGGTGTATGAGGATGATGGGGAAGGGAGGGTGTATGAGGGTGATGGGGAAGGGAGGGTGTCTGAGGTTGATGGGGAAGGGAGGGTGTGTGAGGGTCATGGGGAAGGGAGGGTGATGGGGAAGGGAGGTTGTGTGAGGGTGATGGGAAGGGAGGGTGTGTGAGCGTGATGGGAAGGGAGGGTGTGTGAGGGTCATGGGGAAGGGAGGGTGTGTGAGGCTCATGGGGAGGGGAGGGTGTATGAGGGTCATGGGGAAGGGAGGGTGTATGAGGGTAATGGGGAAGGGAGGGTGTATGAGGGTGATGGGGAAGGGAGGGTGTCTGAGGGTGATGGGGAAGGGAGGGTGCGTGAGGGTCATGGGAGGGGAGGTTATGTGAGGGTGATGGGGAAGGGAAGGTGTGTGAGGGTCATGGGGAAGGGAGGGTGATGGGGAAGGGAGGGTGTGTGAGGGTGATGGGGAAGTGAGGGTGTGTGAGGGTCATGGGGAAGGGAGGGTGATGGGGAAGGGAGGGTGTGTGAGGGTGATGGGAAGGGAGGGTGTGTGAGGGTCATGGGGAAGGGAGGGTGTGTGAGGCTCATGGGGAGGGGTGGGTGTATGAGGGTCATGGGGAAGGGAGGGTGTATGAGGATGATGGGGAAGGGAGGGTGTATGAGGGTGATGGGGAAGGGAGGGTGTCTGAGGTTGATGGGGAAGGGAGGGTGTGTGAGGGTCATGGGGAAGGGAGGGTGATGGGGAAGGGAGGTTGTGTGAGGGTGATGGGAAGGGAGGGTGTGTGAGCGTGATGGGGAAGGAGGGTGTGTGAGGGTCATGGGGAAGGGAGGGTGTGTGAGGCTCATGGGGAGGGGAGGGTGTATGAGGGTCTTGGGGAAGGGAGGGTGTATGAGGGTAATGGGGAAGGGAGGGTGTATGAGGGTGATGGGGAAGGGAGGGTGTCTGAGGGTGATGGGGAAGGGAGGGTGCGTGAGGGTCATGGGAGGGGAGGTTATGTGAGGGTGATGGGGAAGGGAAGGTGTGTGAGGGTCATGGGGAAGGGAGGGTGATGGGGAAGGGAGGGTGTGTGAGGGTGATGGGGAAGGGAGGGTGTGTGAGGGTCATGGGGAAGGGAGGGTGATGGGGAAGGGAGGGTGTGTGAGGGTGATGGGAAGGGAGGGTGTGTGAGGGTCATGGGGAAGGGAGGGTGTGTGAGGCTCATGGGGAGGGGAGGGTGTATGAGGGTCATGGGGAAGGGAGGGTGTATGAGGATGATGGGGAAGGGAGGGTGTATGAGGGTGATGGGGAAGGGAGGGTGTCTGAGGGTGATGGGGAAGGGAGGGTGTGTGAGGGTCATGGGGAGGGGAGGGTATGTGAGGGTGATGGGGAAGGGAGGGTGTGTGAGGGTCATGGGGAAGGGAGGGTGTGTGAGGGTCATGGGGAAGGGAGGGTATGTGAGGGTCATGGGGAAGGGAGGGTGATAGGGAAGGGAGGGTGATGGGGAAGGGAGTGTGCGTGAGGGGAATGGGGAAGGGAGGGTGTGTGAGGGTCATGGGGAAGGGAGGGTATGTGAGGGTCATGGGGAAGGGAGGGTGATGGGGAAGGGAGGGTATGTGAGGGTCATGGGGAAGGGAGGGTGATGGGGAAGGGAGGGTGATGGGGAAGGGAGGGTGCGTGAGGGTAATGGGGAAGGGAGGGTGTGTGAGGGTGATGGGGGAGGAGAGGGTTCGTGAGGGTGATGGGGGAGGGGAGGGTGTGTGAGGGCGATGGGGAAGGGAGGGTGTGTGAGGGTGATGGGGAGGGGAGGGTGTGTGAGGCTGATGGGGGTGGGGAGGGTGTGTGAGGGTGATGGGGAGGGGAGGGTGTGTGAGAGTGATGGGGAAGGGAGGGTGTGTGAGGGCGATGGGGTAGGGAGGTTTTGTGAAGGTGATGGGGAGGGGAGGGTGTGTGAGGCTGATGGGGGAGGGGAGGGTGTGTGAGGGTGATGGGGAAGGGAGGTTATGTGAGGGTGATGGGGAGGGGAGGGTGTGTGAGGCTGATGGGGGAGGGGAGGGTGTGTGAGGGTGATGGGGAAGGGAGGTTGTGTGAAGGTGATGGGGAAGGGAGGGTGTGTGAGGGTCATGGGGAAGTTAGGGTGTGTGAGGGTCATGGGGAAGGGAGGGTGTGTGAGGGTGATGGGGAAAGGAGGGTGTGTTAGGGCGATGGGGAAGGGAGGGTGTGTGAGGGTGATGGGGAAGGAAGGGTGTGTGAGGCCGATGGGGAAGGGAGGTTGTTTGAAGGTGATGGGGAGGGGAGGGTATGTGAGGCTAATGGGGGAGGGGAGGGTATGTGAGGGTGATGGGGAAGGGAGGGTGATGGGGAAGGGAGGGTATGTGAGGGTCATGGGGAAGGGAGGGTGATGGGGAAGGGAGGGTGATGGGGAAGGGAGGGTGCGTGAGGGTAATGGGGAAGGGAGGGTGTGTGAGGGTGATGGGGGAGGAGAGGGTTCGTGAGGGTGATGGGGGAGGGGAGGGTGTGTGAGGGCGATGGGGAAGGGAGGGTGTGTGAGGGTGATGGGGAGGGGAGGGTGTGTGAGGCTGATGGGGGTGGGGAGGGTGTGTGAGGGTGATGGGGAGGGGAGGGTGTGTGAGAGTGATGGGGAAGGGAGGGTGTGTGAGGGCGATGGGGTAGGGAGGTTTTGTGAAGGTGATGGGGAGGGGAGGGTGTGTGAGGCTGATGGGGGAGGGGAGGGTGTGTGAGGGTCATGGGGAAGGGAGGTTATGTGAGGGTGATGGGGAGGGGAGGGTGTGTGAGGCTGATGGGGGAGGGGAGGGTGTGTGAGTGTGATGGGGAAGGGAGGTTGTGTGAAGGTGATGGGGAAGGGAGGGTGTGTGAGGGTCATGGGTAAGTTAGGGTGTGTGAGGGTCATGGGGAAGGGAGGGTGTGTGAGGGTGATGGGGAAAAGAGGGTGTGTTAGGGCGATGGGGAAGGAAGGGTGTGTGAGGGTGATGGGGAAGGAAGGGTGTGTGAGGCCGATGGGGAAGGGAGGTTGTTTGAAGGTGATGGGGAGGGGAGGGTGTGTGAGGCTGATGGGGGAGGGGAGGGCATGTGAGGGTGATGGGGAAGGGAGGGTGTGTGAGGGCGATGGGGAAGGGAGGTTGTGTGAAGGTGATGGGGAAGGGAGGGTGTGTGAGGGTCATGGGGAAGTTAGGGTGTGTGAGGGTCATGGGGAAGGGAGGGTGTGTGAGGGTGATGGGGAAAGGAGGGTGTGTGAGGGCGATGGGGAAGGGAGGGTGTGTGAGGGCGATGGGGAAGGGAGGGTGTGTGAGGGCGATGGGGAAGGGAGGTCGTGTGAAGGTGACGGGGAGGGGAGGGTGTGTGAGGCTGATGGGGGAAGGGAGGGTGTGTGAGGGTGATGGGGAGGGGAGGGTGTGTGAGGGTGATGGGGAAGGGAGGGTGTGTGAGGGCGATGGGGAAGGGAGGTTGTGTGAAGGTGATGGGGAAGGGAGGGTGTGTGAGGGTCATGGGGAATTTAGGGTGTGTGAGGGTCATGGGGAAGGGAGGGTTTGTGAGGGTGATGGGGAAAGGAGGGTGTGTGAGGGTGATGGGGAAAGGAGGGTGTGTGAGGGTGATGGGGAAAGGAGGGTTTGTGAGGGTGATGGGGAAGGGAGAGTATGTGAGGGTGATGGTGAAGGGAGGGTGATGGGGAAGGGAGGGTGTGTGAGGGTGAAGGTGAAGGGAGGGTGATGGGGAAGGGAGGGTGTGTGAGGGCGATGGGGAAGGGAGGGAATGTGAGGGTCATGGGGAAGGGAGGGTGTGTGAGGGTCATGGGGAAGTTAGGGTGTGTGAGGGTCATGGGGAAAGGAGGGTGTGTGAGGGTGATGGGGAAAGGAGGGTTTGTGAAGGTGATGGGGAAGGGAGGGTGTGTGAGGGTGATGGGGAAAGGAGGGTGTGTGAGGGCGATGGGGTTGGGAGGGTATGTGAGGGTCATGGGGAAGGGAGGGTATGTGAGGGTGATGGGGGAGGGGAGGCTGTGTGAGGCTGATGGGAGAGAGGAGGGTGTGTGAGGGTGATGGGAAGGGGAGGGTGTGTGAGGGTGATGGGGATGGGAAGGTGTGTGAGGGTGATGGGGAAGGGAGGGTGTATGAGGGTGATGGGGGAGGGGAGGCTGTGTGAGGCTGATGGAGGAGGGGAGGGTGTGTGAGGGTGATGGGGAAGAGAGGGTGTGTGAGGGTGATGGGGATGGGAAGGTGTGTGAGGGTGATGGCGAAGGAAGGGTATGTGAGGGTCATGGGGAAGGGAGGGTATGTGAGGCTGATGGGGGAGTGGAGGGTTTGTGAGGCTGATGGGGGAGGGGAGGGTGTGTGAGGGTGATGGGGAGGGGAGGGTGTGTGAGGGTGATGGGGAGGGGAGGGTGTGTGAGGGTGATGGGGAGGGGAGGGTGTGTGGTTGATGGGGAAGGGAGGGTGTGTGAGGGCGATGGGGAAGGGAGGTTGTGTGAAGGTGATGGGGAAGGGAGCGTGTGTGTGGGTCATGGGGAAGGGAGGGTGTGTGTGGGTGATGGGGAAGGGAGGGTATGTGAGGGTCATGGGGAAGGGAGGGTTTGTGAGGGTGATGGGGAAAGGAGGGTGTGTGAGGGTGATGGGGAAAGGAGGGTGTGTGAGGGTGATGGGGAAAGGAGGGTGTATGAGGGCGATGGGGAAGAGAGGGTGTGTGAGGGTCATGGGGAAGGGAGGGTGTGTGAGGGTGATGGGGAAAGGAGGGTTTGTGAGGGTGATGGGGAAGGGAGAGTATGTGAGGGTGATGGTGAAGGGAGGGTGATGGGGAAGGGAGGGTGTGTGAGGGTGATGGTGAAGGGAGGGTGATGGGGAAGGGAGGGTGTGTGAGGGCGATGGGGAAGGGAGGGTATGTGAGGGTCATGGGGAAGGGAGGTTATGTGAGGGTGATGGGGAGGGGAGGGTGCGTGAGGGCGATGGGGAAGGGAGGTTGTGTGAATGTGATGGGGAAGGGAGGGTGTGTGAGGGTCATGGGGAAGTTAGGGTGTGTGAGGGTCATGGGGAAGGGAGGGTGTGTGAGGGTGATGGGGAAAGGAGGGTCTGTGAGGGTGATGGGGAAGGGAGGGTGTGTGAGGGCAATGGGGAAAGGAGGGTGTGTGAGGGCGATGGGGAAGGGAGGGTATGTGAGGGTCATGGGGAAGGGAGGGTATGTGAGGGTGATGGGGGAGGGGAGGCTGTGTGAGGCTGATGGGGGAGGGGAGGGTGTGTGAGGGTGATGGGGAGGGGAGGGTGTGTGAGGGTGATGGGGATGGGAAGGTGTGTGAGGGTGATGGGGAAGGGAGGGTGTATGAGGGTGATGGGGGAGGGGAGGCTGTGTGAGGCTGATGGGGGAGGGGAGGGTGTGTGAGGGTGATGGGGAAGAGAGGGTCTGTGAGGGTGATGGGGATGGGAAGGTGTGTGAGGGTGATGGGGAAGGGAGGGTATGTGAGGGTCATGGGGAAGGGAGGGTATGTGAGGCTGATGGGGGAGTGGAGGGTTTGTGAGGCTGATGGGGGAGGGGAAGTTGTGTGTGGGTCATGGGGAAGGAAGGGTGTGTGTTGGTGATGGGGAAGGGAGGGTGTGTGTGGGTCATGGGGAAGGGAGGGTGTGTGTGGGTGATGGGGAAGGGAGGGTGTGTGTGGGTGATGGGGAAAGGAGGGTGTGTGTGGGTGATGGGAAAGGAGGGTGTGTGAGGGTGATGGGGAAGGGAGGGTGTGTGAGGGTGATGGGGAAGGGAGGGTGTGTGTGGGTGATGGGGAAAGGAGGGTGTGTGAGGGTGATGGGGAAGGGAGGGTGTGTGAAGGCGATGGGGAAGGGAGGGTATGTGAGGGTGATGGGGAAGGGAGGGTGTGTGAGGGTAATGGGGAAGGGAGGGTGTGTGAGGGTGATGGGGAAGGGAGGGTGTGTGAGGGTAATGGGGAAGGGAGGGTGTGTGAGGGTGATGGGGAAGGGAGGGTGATGGGGAGGGGAGGGTGTCTGAGGGTGATGGGGAAGGGAGGGTGTGTGAGGGTGATGGGGAAGGGATTTTGTGTGAAAGTGATGGGGAAGGGAGGGTGTGTGATGGTAATGGGGAAGGGAGGGTGTGTGAGGGTGATGGGGAGGGGAGGGTGTGTGAGGGTGTTGGGGAAGGGAGGGTGTGTGAGGGCGATGGGGAAGGGAGGTTGTGTGAAGGTGATGGGGAAGGGAGGGTGTGTGAGGGTCATGGGGAAGGGAGGGTGATGGGGAAGGGAGGTTGTGTGAGGGTGATGGGAAGGGAGGGTGTGTGAGCGTGATGGGGAAGGGAGGGTGTGTGAGGGTCATGGGGAAGGGAGGGTGTGTGAGGCTCATGGGGAGGGGAGGGTGTATGAGGGTCATGGGGAAGGGAGGGTGTATGAGGGTAATGGGGAAGGGAGGGTGTATGAGGGTGATGGGGAAGGGAGGGTGTCTGAGGGTGATGGGGAAGGGAGGGTGCGTGAGGGTCATGGGAGGGGAGGGTATGTGAGGCTGATGGGGAAGGGAAGGTGTGTGAGGGTCATGGGGAAGGGAGGGTAATGGGGAAGGGAGGGTGTGTGAGGGTGATGGGGAAGGGAGGGTGTGTGAGGGTCATGGGGAAGGGAGGCTGATGGGGAAGGGAGGGTGTGTGAGGGTGATGGGGAAGGGAGGGTGTGTGAGGGTGATGGGAAGGGAGGGTGTGTGAGGGTCATGGGGAAGGGAGGGTGTGTGAGGCTCATGGGGAGGGGAGGGTGTATGAGGGTCATGGGGAAGGGAGGGTGTATGAGGATGATGGGGAAGGGAGGGTGTATGAGGGTGATGGGGAAGGGAGGGTGTCTGAGGGTGATGGGGAAGGGAGGGTGTGTGAGGGTCATGGGGAGGGGAGGGTATGTGAGGGTGATGGGGAAGGGAGGGTGTGTGAGGGTCATGGGGAAGGGAGGGTGTGTGAGGGTCATGGGGAAGGGAGGGTATGTGAGGGTCATGGGGAAGGGAGGGTGATAGGGAAGGGAGGGTGATGGGGAAGGGAGTGTGCGTGAGGGGAATGGGGAAGGGAGGGTGTGTGAGGGTCATGGGGAAGGGAGGGTATGTGAGGGTCATGGGGAAGGGAGGGTGATGGGGAAGGGAGGGTATGTGAGGGTCATGGGGAAGGGAGGGTGATGGGGAAGGGAGGGTGATGGGGAAGGGAGGGTGCGTGAGGGTAATGGGGAAGGGAGGGTGTGTGAGGGTGATGGGGGAGGAGAGGGTTCGTGAGGGTGATGGGGGAGGGGAGGGTGTGTGAGGGCGCTGGGGAAGGGAGGGTGTGTGAGGGTGATGGGGAGGGGAGGGTGTGTGAGGCTGATGGGGGTGGGGAGGGTGTGTGAGGGTGATGGGGAGGGGAGGGTGTGTGAGAGTGATGGGGAAGGGAGGGTGTGTGAGGGCGATGGGGTAGGGAGGTTTTGTGAAGGTGATGGGGAGGGGAGGGTGTGTGAGGCTGATGGGGAGGGGAGGGTGTGTGAGGGTGATGGGGAAGGGAGGTTATGTGAGGGTGATGGGGAGGGGAGGGTGTGTGAGGCTGATGGGGGAGGGGAGGGTGTGTGAGGGTGATGGGGAAGGGAGGTTGTGTGAAGGTGATGGGGAAGGGAGGGTGTGTGAGGGTGATGGGGAAAGGAGGGTGTGTTAGGGCGATGGGGAAGGGAGGGTGTGTGAGGGTGATGGGGAAGGAAGGGTGTGTGAGGCCGATGGGGAAGGGAGGTTGTTTGAAGGTGATGGGGAGGGGAGGGTGTGTGAGGCTGATGGGGGAGGGGAGGGTATGTGAGGGTCATGGGGAAGGGAGGGTGATGGGGAAGGGAGGGTATGTGAGGGTCATGGGGAAGGGAGGGTGATGGGGAAGGGAGGGTGATGGGGAAGGGAGGGTGTGTGAGGGTAATGGGGAAGGGAGGGTGTGTGAGGGTGATGGGGGAGGAGAGGGTTCGTGAGGGTGATGGGGGAGGGGAGGGTGTGTGAGGGCGATGGGGAAGGTAGGGTGTGTGAGGGTGATGGGGAGGGGAGGGTGTGTGAGGCTGATGAGGGTGGGGAGGGTGTGTGAGGGTGATGGGGAGGGGAGGGTGTGTGAGAGTGATGGGGAAGGGAGGGTGTGTGAGGGCGATGGGGTAGGGAGGTTTTGTGAAGGTGATGGGGAGGGGAGGGTGTGTGAGGCTGATGGGGGAGGGGAGGGTGTGTGAGGGTCATGGGAAGGGAGGTTATGTGAGGGTGATGGGGAGGGGAGGGTGCGTGAGGCTGATGGGGGAGGGGAGGGTGTGTGAGGGTGTTGGGGAAGGGAGGTTGTGTGAAGGTGATGGGGAAGGGAGGGTGTGTGAGGGTCATGGGGAAGTTAGGGTGTGTGAGGGTCATGGGGAAGGGAGGGTGTGTGAGGGTGATGGGGAAAAGAGGGTGTGTTAGGGCGATTGGGAAGGGAGGGTGTGTGAGGGTGATGGGGAAGGAAGGGTGTGTGAGGCCGATGGGGAAGGGAGGTTGTTTGAAGGTGATGGGGAGGGGAGGGTGTGTGAGGCTGATGGGGGAGGGGAGGGTATGTGAGGGTGATGGGGAAGGGAGGGTGTGTGAGGGCGATGGGGAAGGGAGGTTGTGTGAAGGTGATGGGGAAGGGAGGGTGTGTGAGGGTCTAAGGGAAGTTAGGGTGTGTGAGGGTCATGGGGAAGGGAGGGTGTGTGAGGGTGATGGGGAAAGGAGGGTGTGTGAGGGCGATGGGGAAGGGAGGGTGTGTGAGGGCGATGGGGAAGGGAGGGTGTGTGAGGGCGATGGGGAAGGGAGGTCGTGTGAAGGTGACGGGGAGGGGAGGGTGTGTGAGGCTGATGGGGGAAGGGAGGGTGTGTGAGGGTGATGGGGAGGGGAGGGTGTGTGAGGGTGATGGGGAAGGGAGGGTGTGTGAGGGCGATGGGGAAGGGAGGTTGTGTGAAGGTGATGGGGAAGGGAGGGTGTGTGAGGGTCATGGGGAAGTTAGGGTGTGTGAGGGTCATGGGGAAGGGAGGGTCTGTGAGGGTGATGGGGAAAGGAGGGTGTGTGAGGGTGATGGGGAAAGGAGGGTGTGTGAGGGTGATGGGGAAAGGAGGGTTTGTGAGGGTGATGGGGAAGGGAGAGTATGTGAGGGTGATGGTGAAGGGAGGGTGATGGGGAAGGGAGGGTGTGTGAGGGTGATGGTGAAGGGAGGGTGATGGGGAAGGGAGGGTGTGTGAGGGCGATGGGGAAGGGAGGGAATGTGAGGGTCATGGGGAAGGGAGGTTATGTGAGGGTGATGGGGAGGGGAGGGTGCGTGAGGGCGATGGGGAAGGGAGGTTGTGTGAATGTGATGGGGAAGGGAGGGTGTGTGAGGGTCATGGGGAAGTTAGGGTGTGTGAGGGTCATGGGGAAAGGAGGGTGTGTGAGGGTGATGGGGAAAGGCGGGTCTGTGAAGGTGATGGGGAAGGGAGGGTGTTTGATGGTAATGGGGAAGGGAGGGTGTGTGAGGGTGATGGGGAGGGGAGGGTGTGTGAGGGTGTTGGGGAAGGGAGGGTGTGTGAGGGCGATGGGGAAGGGAGGTTGTGTGAAGGTGATGGGGAAGGGAGGGTGTGTGAGGGTCATGGGGAAGGGAGGGTGATGGGGAAGGGAGGTTGTGTGAGGGTGATGGGAAGGGAGGGTGTGTGAGCGTGATGGGGAAGGGAGGGTGTGTGAGGGTCATGGGGAAGGGAGGGTGTGTGAGGCTCATGGGGAGGGGAGGGTGTATGAGGGTCATGGGGAAGGGAGGGTGTATGAGGGTAATGGGGAAGGGAGGGTGTATGAGGGTGATGGGGAAGGGAGGGTGTCTGAGGGTGATGGGGAAGGGAGGGTGCGTGAGGGTCATGGGAGGGGAGGGTATGTGAGGCTGATGGGGAAGGGAAGGTGTGTGAGGGTCATGGGGAAGGGAGGGTAATGGGGAAGGGAGGGTGTGTGAGGGTGATGGGGAAGGGAGGGTGTGTGAGGGTCATGGGGAAGGGAGGCTGATGGGGAAGGGAGGGTGTGTGAGGGTGATGGGGAAGGGAGGGTGTGTGAGGGTGATGGGAAGGGAGGGTGTGTGAGGGTCATGGGGAAGGGAGGGTGTGTGAGGCTCATGGGGAGGGGAGGGTGTATGAGGGTCATGGGGAAGGGAGGGTGTATGAGGATGATGGGGAAGGGAGGGTGTATGAGGGTGATGGGGAAGGGAGGGTGTCTGAGGGTGATGGGGAAGGGAGGGTGTGTGAGGGTCATGGGGAGGGGAGGGTATGTGAGGGTGATGGGGAAGGGAGGGTGTGTGAGGGTCATGGGGAAGGGAGGGTGTGTGAGGGTCATGGGGAAGGGAGGGTATGTGAGGGTCATGGGGAAGGGAGGGTGATAGGGAAGGGAGGGTGATGGGGAAGGGAGTGTGCGTGAGGGGAATGGGGAAGGGAGGGTGTGTGAGGGTCATGGGGAAGGGAGGGTATGTGAGGGTCATGGGGAAGGGAGGGTGATGGGGAAGGGAGGGTATGTGAGGGTCATGGGGAAGGGAGGGTGATGGGGAAGGGAGGGTGATGGGGAAGGGAGGGTGCGTGAGGGTAATGGGGAAGGGAGGGTGTGTGAGGGTGATGGGGGAGGAGAGGGTTCGTGAGGGTGATGGGGGAGGGGAGGGTGTGTGAGGGCGATGGGGAAGGGAGGGTGTGTGAGGGTGATGGGGAGGGGAGGGTGTGTGAGGCTGATGGGGGTGGGGAGGGTGTGTGAGGGTGATGGGGAGGGGAGGGTGTGTGAGAGTGATGGGGAAGGGAGGGTGTGTGAGGGCGATGGGGTAGGGAGGTTTTGTGAAGGTGATGGGGAGGGGAGGGTGTGTGAGGCTGATGGGGAGGGGAGGGTGTGTGAGGGTGATGGGGAAGGGAGGTTATGTGAGGGTGATGGGGAGGGGAGGGTGTGTGAGGCTGATGGGGGAGGGGAGGGTGTGTGAGGGTGATGGGGAAGGGAGGTTGTGTGAAGGTGATGGGGAAGGGAGGGTGTGTGAGGGTGATGGGGAAAGGAGGGTGTGTTAGGGCGATGGGGAAGGGAGGGTGTGTGAGGGTGATGGGGAAGGAAGGGTGTGTGAGGCCGATGGGGAAGGGAGGTTGTTTGAAGGTGATGGGGAGGGGAGGGTGTGTGAGGCTGATGGGGGAGGGGAGGGTATGTGAGGGTCATGGGGAAGGGAGGGTGATGGGGAAGGGAGGGTATGTGAGGGTCATGGGGAAGGGAGGGTGATGGGGAAGGGAGGGTGATGGGGAAGGGAGGGTGTGTGAGGGTAATGGGGAAGGGAGGGTGTGTGAGGGTGATGGGGGAGGAGAGGGTTCGTGAGGGTGATGGGGGAGGGGAGGGTGTGTGAGGGCGATGGGGAAGGTAGGGTGTGTGAGGGTGATGGGGAGGGGAGGGTGTGTGAGGCTGATGAGGGTGGGGAGGGTGTGTGAGGGTGATGGGGAGGGGAGGGTGTGTGAGAGTGATGGGGAAGGGAGGGTGTGTGAGGGCGATGGGGTAGGGAGGTTTTGTGAAGGTGATGGGGAGGGGAGGGTGTGTGAGGCTGATGGGGGAGGGGAGGGTGTGTGAGGGTCATGGGAAGGGAGGTTATGTGAGGGTGATGGGGAGGGGAGGGTGCGTGAGGCTGATGGGGGAGGGGAGGGTGTGTGAGGGTGTTGGGGAAGGGAGGTTGTGTGAAGGTGATGGGGAAGGGAGGGTGTGTGAGGGTCATGGGGAAGTTAGGGTGTGTGAGGGTCATGGGGAAGGGAGGGTGTGTGAGGGTGATGGGGAAAAGAGGGTGTGTTAGGGCGATTGGGAAGGGAGGGTGTGTGAGGGTGATGGGGAAGGAAGGGTGTGTGAGGCCGATGGGGAAGGGAGGTTGTTTGAAGGTGATGGGGAGGGGAGGGTGTGTGAGGCTGATGGGGGAGGGGAGGGTATGTGAGGGTGATGGGGAAGGGAGGGTGTGTGAGGGCGATGGGGAAGGGAGGTTGTGTGAAGGTGATGGGGAAGGGAGGGTGTGTGAGGGTCATGGGGAAGTTAGGGTGTGTGAGGGTCATGGGGAAGGGAGGGTGTGTGAGGGTGATGGGGAAAGGAGGGTGTGTGAGGGCGATGGGGAAGGGAGGGTGTGTGAGGGCGATGGGGAAGGGAGGGTGTGTGAGGGCGATGGGGAAGGGAGGTCGTGTGAAGGTGACGGGGAGGGGAGGGTGTGTGAGGCTGATGGGGGAAGGGAGGGTGTGTGAGGGTGATGGGGAGGGGAGGGTGTGTGAGGGTGATGGGGAAGGGAGGGTGTGTGAGGGCGATGGGGAAGGGAGGTTGTGTGAAGGTGATGGGGAAGGGAGGGTGTGTGAGGGTCATGGGGAAGTTAGGGTGTGTGAGGGTCATGGGGAAGGGAGGGTCTGTGAGGGTGATGGGGAAAGGAGGGTGTGTGAGGGTGATGGGGAAAGGAGGGTGTGTGAGGGTGATGGGGAAAGGAGGGTTTGTGAGGGTGATGGGGAAGGGAGAGTATGTGAGGGTGATGGTGAAGGGAGGGTGATGGGGAAGGGAGGGTGTGTGAGGGTGATGGTGAAGGGAGGGTGATGGGGAAGGGAGGGTGTGTGAGGGCGATGGGGAAGGGAGGGAATGTGAGGGTCATGGGGAAGGGAGGTTATGTGAGGGTGATGGGGAGGGGAGGGTGCGTGAGGGCGATGGGGAAGGGAGGTTGTGTGAATGTGATGGGGAAGGGAGGGTGTGTGAGGGTCATGGGGAAGTTAGGGTGTGTGAGGGTCATGGGGAAAGGAGGGTGTGTGAGGGTGATGGGGAAAGGCGGGTCTGTGAAGGTGATGGGGAAGGGAGGGTGTGTGAGGGCGATGGGGAAAGGAGGGTGTGTGAGGGCGATGGGGTTGGGAGGGTATGTGAGGGTCATGGGGAAGGGAGGGTATGTGAGGGTGATGGGGGAGGGGAGGCTGTGTGAGGCTGATGGGAGAGAGGAGGGTGTGTGAGGGTGATGGGAAGGGGAGGGTGTGTGAGGGTGATGGGGATGGGAAGGTGTGTGAGGGTGATGGGGAAGGGAGGGTCTATGAGGGTGATGGGGGAGGGGAGGCTGTGTGAGGCTGATGGAGGAGGGGAGGGTGTGTGAGGGTGATGGGGAAGAGAGGGTGTGTGAGGGTGATGGGGATGGGAAGGTGTGTGAGGGTGATGGGGAAGGGAGGGTATGTGAGGGTCATGGGGAAGGGAGGGTATGTGAGGCTGATGGGGGAGTAGAGGGTTTGTGAGGCTGATGGGGGAGGGGAGGGTGTGTGAGGGTGATGGGGAGGGTAGGGTGTGTGAGGGTGATGGGGAGGGGAGGGTGTGTGGTTGATGGGGAAGGGAGGGTGTGTGAGGGCGATGGGGAAGGGAGGTTGTGTGAAGGTGATGGGGAAGGGAGCGTGCGTGTGGGTCATGGGGAAGGGAGGGTGTGTGTGGGTGATGGGGAAGGGAGGGTATGTGAGGGTCATGGGGAAGGGAGGGTTTGTGAGGGTGATGGGGAAAGGAGGGTGTGTGAGGGTGATGGGGAAAGGAGGGTGTGTGAGGGTGATGGGGAAAGGAGGGTGTATGAGGGTGATGGGGAAGAGAGGGTGTGTGTGGGTCATGGGGAAGGGAGGGTGTGTGAGGGTGATGGGGAAAGGAGGGTTTGTGAGGGTGATGGGGAAGGGAGAGAATGTGAGGGTGATGGTGAAGGGAGGGTGATGGGGAAGGGAGGGTGTGTGAGGGTGATGGTGAAGGGAGGGTGATGGGGAAGGGAGGGTGTGTGAGGGCGATGGGGAAGGGACGGTATGTGAGGGTCATGGGGAAGGGAGGTTATGTGAGGGTGATGGGGAGGGGAGGGTGCGTGAGGGCGATGGGGAAGGGAGGTTGTGTGAATGTGATGGGGAAGGGAGGGTGTGTGAGGGTCATGGGGAAGTTAGGGTGTGTGAGGGTCATGGGGAAGGGAGGGTGTGTGAGGGTGATGGGGAAAAGAGGGTCTGTGAGGGTGATGGGGAAGGGAGGGTGTGTGAGGGCAATGGGGAAAGGAGGGTGTGTGAGGGCGATGGGGAAGGGAAGGTATGTGAGGGTCATGGGGAAGGGAGGGATTGTGAGGGTGATGGGGGAGGGGAGGCTGTGTGAGGCTGATGGGGGAGGGGAGGGTGTGTGAGGGTGATGGGGAGGGGAGGGTGTGTGAGGGTGATGGGGATGGGAAGGTGTGTGAGGGTGATGGGGAAGGGAGGGTGTATGAGGGTGATGGGGGAGGGGAGGCTGTGTGAGGCTGATGGGGGAGGGGAGGGTGTGTGAGGGTGATGGGGAAGAGAGGGTCTGTGAGGGTGATGGGGATGGGAAGGTGTGTGAGGGTGATGGGGAAGGGAGGGTATGTGAGGGTCATGGGGAAGGGAGGGTATGTGAGGCTGATGGGGGAGTGGAGGGTTTGTGAGGCTGATGGGGGAGGGGAGGTTGTGTGTGGGTCATGGGGAAGGGAGGGTGTGTGTGGGTGATGGGGAAGGGAGGGTGTGTGTGGGTCATGGGGAAGGGAGGGTGTGTGTGGGTGATGGGGAAGGGAGGGTGTGTGTGGGTGATGGGGAAAGGAGGGTGTGTGTGGGTGATGGGAAAGGAGGGTGTGTGAGGGTGATGGGGAAGGGAGGGTGTGTGAGGGTGATGGGGAAGGGAGGGTGTGTGTGGGTGATGGGGAAAGGAGGGTGTGTGAGGGTGATGGGGAAGGGAGGGTGTGTGAGGGTGATGGGGAAGGGAGGGTATGTGAGGGTCATGGGGAAGGGAGGGTATGTGGGGGTGATGGGGTAGGGGAGCGTGTGTGAGGCTGATGGGGGAGGGGAGGGTGTGTGAGGGTGATGGGGAGGGGAGGGTGTGTGAGTGTGATGGGGATGGGAGGGTGTGTGAGGGTGATGGGGAAGGGAGGGTGTGTGAGGGTGATGGGGAAAGGAGGGTGTGTGAAGGCGATGGGGAAGGGAGGGTGTGTGAGGGTGATGGGGAAGGGAGGGTGTGTGAGGGTAATGGGGAAGGGAGGGTGTGTGAGGGGGATGGGGAAGGGAGGGTGTGTGAGGGTAATGGGGAAGGGAGGGTGTGTGAGGGTGATGGGGAAGGGAGGGTGATGGGGAGGGGAGGGTGTCTGAGGGTGATGGGGAAGGGAGGGTGTGTGAGGGTGATGGGGAAGGGATTTTGTGTGAAAGTGATGGGGAAGGGAGGGTGTGTGAGGGTAAAGGGGAAGGGAGGGTGTGTGAGGGTGATGGGGAGGGGAGGGTGTGTGAGGGTGTTGGGGAAGGGAGGGTGTGTGAGGGCGATGGGGAAGGGAGGTTGTGTGAAGGTGATGGGGAAGGGAGGGTGTGTGAGGGTCATGGGGAAGGGAGGGTGATGGGGAAGGGAGGTTGTGTGAGGGTGATGGGAAGGGAGGGTGTGTGAGCGTGATGGGCAAGGGAGGGTGTGTGAGGGTCATGGGGAAGGGAGGGTGTGTGAGGCTCATGGGGAGGGGAGGGTGTATGAGGGTCATGGGGAAGGGAGGGTGTATGAGGGTAATGGGGAAGGGAGGGTGTATGAGGGTGATGGGGAAGGGAGGGTGTCTGAGGGTGATGGGGAAGGGAGGGTGCGTGAGGGTCATGGGAGGGGAGGGTATGTGAGGCTGATGGGGAAGGGAAGGTGTGTGAGGGTCATGGGGAAGGGAGGGTGATGGGGAAGGGAGGGTGTGTGAGGGTGATGGGGAAGGGAGGGTGTGTGAGGGTCATGGGGAAGGGAGGCTGATGGGGAAGGGAGGGTGTGTGAGGGTGATGGGGAAGGGAGGGTGTGTGAGGGTGATGGGAAGGGAGGGTGTGTGAGGGTCATGGGGAAGGGAGGGTGTGTGAGGCTCATGGGGAGGGGAGGGTGTATGAGGGTCATGGGGAAGGGAGGGTGTATGAGGATGATGGGGAAGGGAGGGTGTATGAGGGTGATGGGGAAGGGAGGGTGTCTGAGGGTGATGGGGAAGGGAGGGTGTGTGAGGGTCATGGGGAGGGGAGGGTATGTGAGGGTGATGGGGAAGGGAGGGTGTGTGAGGGTCATGGGGAAGGGAGGGTGTGTGAGGGTCATGGGGAAGGGAGGGTATGTGAGGGTCATGGGGAAGGGAGGGTGATAGGGAAGGGAGGGTGATGGGGAAGGGAGGGTGTGTGAGGCTGATGGGGATGGGGAGGGTGTGTGAGGGTGATGGGGAGGGGAGGGTGTGTGAGAGTGATGGGGAAGGGAGGGTGTGTGAGGGCGATGGGGAAGGGAGGGTATGTGAGGGTCATGGGGAAGGGAGGGTGATGGGGAAGGGAGGGTATGTGAGGGTCATGGGGAAGGGAGGGTGATGGGGAAGGGAGGGTGATGGGGAAGGGAGGGTGCGTGAGGGTAATGGGGAGGGGCGGGTGTGTGAGGGCGATGGGGAAGGGAGGGTGTGTGAGGGTGATGGGGAGGGGAGGGTGTGTGAGGCTGATGGGGGTGGGGAGGGTGTGTGAGGGTGATGGGGAGGGGAGGGTGTGTGAGAGTGATGGGGAAGGGAGGGTGTGTGAGGGCGATGGGGTAGGGAGGTTTTGTGAAGGTGATGGGGAGGGGAGGGTGTGTGAGGCTGATGGGGGAGGGGAGGGTGTGTGAGGGTGATGGGGAAGGGAGGTTATGTGAGGGTGATGGGGAGGGGAGGGTGTGTGAGGCTGATGGGGGAGGGGAGGGTGTGTGAGGGTGATGGGGAAGGGAGGTTGTGTGAAGGTGATGGGGAAGGGAGGGTGTGTGAGGGTCATGGGTAAGTTAGGGTGTGTGAGGGTCATGGGGAAGGGAGGGTGTGTGAGGGTGATGGGGAAAGGAGGGTGTGTTAGGGCGATGGGGAAGGGAGGGTGTGTGAGGGTGATGGGGAAGGAAGGGTGTGTGAGGCCGATGGGGAAGGGAGGTTGTTTGAAGGTGATGGGGAGGGGAGGGTGTGTGAGGCTGATGGGGGAGGGGAGGGTATGTGAGGGTGATGGGGAAGGGAGGGTGATGGGGAAGGGAGGGTATGTGAGGGTCATGGGGAAGGGAGGGTGATGGGGAAGGGAGGGTGATGGGGAAGGGAGGGTGCGTGAGGGTAATGGGGAAGGGAGGGTGTGTGAGGGTGATGGGGAGGAGAGGGTTCGTGAGGGTGATGGGGGAGGGGAGGGTGTGTGAGGGCGATGGGGAAGGGAGGGTGTGTGAGGGTGATGGGGAGGGGAGGGTGTGTGAGGCTGATGGGAGTGGGGAGGGTGTGTGAGGGTGATGGGGAGGGGAGGGTGTGTGAGAGTGATGGGGAAGGGAGGGTGTGTGAGGGCGATGGGGTAGGGAGGTTTTGTGAAGGTGATGGGGAGGGGAGGGTGTGTGAGGCTGATGGGGGAGGGGAGGGTGTGTGAGGGTCATGGGGAAGGGAGGTTATGTGAGGGTGATGGGGAGGGGAGGGTGTGTGAGGCTGATGGGGGAGGGGAGGGTGTGTGAGGGTGATGGGGAAGGGAGGTTGTGTGAAGGTGATGGGGAAGGGAGGGTGTGTGAGGGTCATGGGGAAGTTAGGGTGTGTGAGGGTCATGGGGAAGGGAGGGTGTGTTAGGGCGATGGGGAAGGGAGGGTGTGTGAGGGTGATGGGGAAGGAAGGGTGTGTGAGGCCGATGGGGAAGGGAGGTTGTTTGAAGGTGATGGGGAGGGGAGGGTGTGTGAGGCTGATGGGGGAGGGGAGGGTATGTGAGGGTGATGGGGAAGGGAGGGTGTGTGAGGGCGATGGGGAAGGGAGGTTGTGTGAAGGTGATGGGGAAGGGAGGGTGTGTGAGGGTCATGGGGAATTTAGGGTGTGTGAGGGTCATGGGGAAGGGAGGGTGTGTGAGGGTGATGGGGAAAGGAGGGTGTGTGAGGGCGATGGGGAAGGGAGGGTGTGTGAGGGCGATGGGGAAGGGAGGGTGTGTGAGGGCGATGGGGAAGGGAGGTCGTGTGAAGGTGACGGGGAGGGGAGGGTGTGTGAGGCTGATGGGGGAAGGGAGGGTGTGTGAGGGTGATGGGGAGGGGAGGGTGTGTGAGGGTGATGGGGAAGGGAGGGTGTGTGAGGGCGATGGGGAAGGGAGGTTGTGTGAAGGTGATGGGGAAGGGAGGGTGTGTGAGGGTCATGGGGAAGTTAGGGTGTGTGAGGGTCATGGGGAAGGGAGGGTTTGTGAGGGTGATGGGGAAAGGAGGGTGTGTGAGGGTGATGGGGAAAGGAGGGTGTGTGAGGGTGATGGGGAAAGGAGGGTTTGTGAGGGTGATGGGGAAGGGAGAGTATGTGAGGGTGATGGTGAAGGGAGGGTGATGGGGAAGGGAGGGTGTGTGAGGGTGATGGTGAAGGGAGGGTGATGGGGAAGGGAGGGTGTGTGAGGGCGATGGGGAAGGGAGGGAATGTGAGGGTCATGGGGAAGGGAGGTTATGTGAGGGTGATGGGGAGGGGAGGGTGCGTGAGGGCGATGGGGAAGGGAGGTTGTGTGAATGTGATGGGGAAGGGAGGGTGTGTGAGGGTCATGGGGAAGTTAGGGTGTGTGAGGGTCATGGGGAAAGGAGGGTGTGTGAGGGTGATGGGGAAAGGAGGGTCTGTGAAGGTGATGGGGAAGGGAGGGTGTGTGAGGGCGATGGCGTTGGGAGGGTATGTGAGGGTCATGGGGAAGGGAGGGTATGTGAGGGTGATGGGGGAGGGGAGGCTGTGTGAGGCTGATGGGAGAGAGGAGGGTGTGTGAGGGTGATGGGAAGGGGAGGGTGTGTGAGGGTGATGGGGATGGGAAGGTGTGTGAGGGTGATGGGGAAGGGAGGGTGTATGAGGGTGATGGGGGAGGGGAGGCTGTGTGAGGCTGATGGAGGAGAGGAGGGTGTGTGAGGGTGATGGGGAAGAGAGGGTGTGTGAGGGTGATGGGGATGGGAAGGTGTGTGAGGGTGATGGGGAAGGGAGGGTATGTGAGGGTCATGGGGAAGGGAGGGTATGTGAGGCTGATGGGGGAGTGGAGGGTTTGTGAGGCTGATGGGGGAGGGGAGGGTGTGTGAGGGTGATGGGGAGGGGAGGGTGTGTGAGGGTGATGGGGCGGGAGGGTGTGTGGTTGATGGGGAAGGGAGGGTGTGTGAGGGCGATGGGGAAGGGAGGTTGTGTGAAGGTGATGGGGAAGGGAGCGTGTGTGTGGGTCATGGGGAAGGGAGGGTGTGTGTGGGTGATGGGGAAGGGAGCGTATGTGAGGGTCATGGGGAAGGGAGGGTTTGTGAGGGTGATGGGGAAAGGAGGGTGTGTGAGGGTGATGGGGAAAGGAGGGTGTGTGAGGGTGATGGGGAAAGGAGGGTGTATGAGGGCGATGGGGAAGAGAGGGTGTGTGAGGGTCATGGGGAAGGGAGGGTGTGTGAGGGTGATGGGGAAAGGAGGGTTTGTGAGGGTGATGGGGAAGGGAGAGTATGTGAGGGTGATGGTGAAGGGAGGGTGATGGGGAAGGGAGGGTGTGTGAGGGTGATGGTGAAGGGAGGGTGATGGGGAAGGGAGGGTGTGTGAGGGCGATGGGGAAGGGAGGGTATGTGAGGGTCATGGGGAAGGGAGGTTATGTGAGGGTGATGGGGAGGGGAGGGTGCGTGAGGGCGATGGGGAAGGGAGGTTGTGTGAATGTGATGGGGAAGGGAGGGTGTGTGAGGGTCATGGGGAAGTTAGGGTGTGTGAGGGTCATGGGGAAGGGAGGGTGTGTGAGGGTGATGGGGAAAGGAGGGTCTGTGAGGGTGATGGGGAAGGGAGGGTGTGTGAGGGCAATGGGGAAAGGAGGGTGTGTGAGGGCGATGGGGAAGGGAGGGTATGTGAGGGTCATGGGGAAGGGAGGGTATGTGAGGGTGATGGTGGAGGGGAGGCTGTGTGAGGCTGATGGGGGAGGGGAGGGTGTGTGAGGGTGATGGGGAGGGGAGGGTGTGTGAGGGTGATGGGGATGGGAAAGTGTGTGAGGGTGATGGGGAAGGGAGGGTGTCTGAGGGTGATGGGGAAGGGAGGGTGTGTGAGGGTCATGGGGAGGGGAGGGTATGTGAGGGTGATGGGGAAGGGAGGGTGTGTGAGGGTCATGGGGAAGGGAGGGTGTGTGAGGGTCATGGGGAAGGGAGGGTATGTGAGGGTCATGGGGAAGGGAGGGTGATAGGGAAGGGAGGGTGATGGGGAAGGGAGGGTGTGTGAGGCTGATGGGGGTGGGGAGGGTGTGTGAGGGTGATGGGGAGGGGAGGGTGTGTGAGAGTGATGGGGAAGGGAGGGTGTGTGAGGGCGATGGGGAAGGGAGGGTATGTGAGGGTCATGGGGAAGGGAGGGTGATGGGGAAGGGAGGGTATGTGAGGGTCATGGGGAAGGGAGGGTGATGGGGAAGGGAGGGTGATGGGGAAGGGAGGGTGCGTGAGGGTAATGGGGATGGGAGGGTGTGTGAGAGTGATGGGGGAGGAGAGGGTTCGTGAGGGTGATGGGGGAGGGGCGGGTGTGTGAGGGCGATGGGGAAGGGAGGGTGTGTGAGGGTGATGGGGAGGGGAGGGTGTGTGAGGCTGATGGGGGTGGGGAGGGTGTGTGAGGGTGATGGGGAGGGGAGGGTGTGTGAGAGTGATGGGGAAGGGAGGGTGTGTGAGGGCGATGGGGTAGGGAGGTTTTGTGAAGGTGATGGGGAGGGGAGGGTGTGTGAGGCTGATGGGGGAGGGTAGGGTGTGTGAGGGTGATGGGGAAGGGAGGTTATGTGAGGGTGATGGGGAGGGGAGGGTGTGTGAGGCTGATGGGGGAGGGGAGGGTGTGTGAGGGTGATGGGGAAGGGAGGTTGTGTGAAGGTGATGGGGAAGGGAGGGTGTGTGAGGGTCATGGGTAAGTTAGGGTGTGTGAGGGTCATGGGGAAGGGAGGGTGTGTGAGGGTGATGGGGAAAGGAGGGTGTGTTAGGGCGATGGGGAAGGGAGGGTGTGTGAGGGTGATGGGGAAGGAAGGGTGTGTGAGGCCGATGGGGAAGGGAGGTTGTTTGAAGGTGATGGGGAGGGGAGGGTGTGTGAGGCTGATGGGGGAGGGGAGGGTATGTGAGGGTGATGGGGAAGGGAGGGTGATGGGGAAGGGAGGGTATGTGAGGGTCATGGGGAAGGGAGGGTGATGGGGAAGGGAGGGTGATGGGGAAGGGAGGGTGCGTGAGGGTAATGGGGAAGGGAGGGTGTGTGAGGGTGATGGGGAGGAGAGGGTTCGTGAGGGTGATGGGGGAGGGGAGGGTGTGTGAGGGCGATGGGGAAGGGAGGGTGTGTGAGGGTGATGGGGAGGGGAGGGTGTGTGAGGCTGATGGGAGTGGGGAGGGTGTGTGAGGGTGATGGGGAGGGGAGGGTTTGTGAGAGTGATGGGGAAGGGAGGGTGTGTGAGGGCGATGGGGTAGGGAGGTTTTGTGAAGGTGATGGGGAGGGGAGGGTGTGTGAGGCTGATGGGGGAGGGGAGGGTGTGTGAGGGTCATGGGGAAGGGAGGTTATGTGAGGGTGATGGGGAGGGGAGGGTGTGTGAGGCTGATGGGGGAGGGGAGGGTGTGTGAGGGTGATGGGGAAGGGAGGTTGTGTGAAGGTGATGGGGAAGGGAGGGTGTGTGAGGGTCATGGGGAAGGGAGGGTGTGTTAGGGCGATGGGGAAGGGAGGGTGTGTGAGGGTGATGGGGAAGGAAGGGTGTGTGAGGCCGATGGGGAAGGTAGGTTGTTTGAAGGTGATGGGGAGGGGAGGGTGTGTGAGGCTGATGGGGGAGGGGAGGGTATGTGAGGGTGATGGGGAAGGGAGGGTGTGTGAGGGCGATGGGGAAGGGAGGTTGTGTGAAGGTGATGGGGAAGGGAGGGTGTGTGAGGGTCATGGGGAATTTAGGGTGTGTGAGGGTCATTGGGAAGGGAGGGTGTGTGAGGGTGATGGGGAAAGGAGGGTGTGTGAGGGCGATGGGGAAGGGAGGGTGTGTGAGGGCGATGGGGAAGAGAGGGTGTGTGAGGGTGATGGGGAGGGGAGGGTGTGTGAGGGTGATGGGGAAGGGAGGGTGTGTGAGGGCGATGGGGAAGGGAGGTTGTGTGAAGGTGATGGGGAAGGGAGGGTGTGTGAGGGCGATGGGGAGGGGAGGGTGTGTGAAGGTGATGGGGAGGGGAGGGTGTGTGAGGCTGATGGGGGAAGGGAGGGTGTGTGAGGGTGATGGGGAGGGGAGGGTGTGTGAGGGTGATGGGGAAGGGAGGGTGTGTGAGGGCGATGGGGAAGGGAGGTTGTGTGAAGGTGATGGGGAAGGGAGGGTGTGTGAGGGTCATGGGGAAGTTAGGGTGTGTGAGGGTCATGGGGAAGGGAGGGTTTGTGAGGGTGATGGGGAAAGGAGGGTGTGTGAGGGTGATGGGGAAAGGAGGGTGTGTGAGGGTGATGGGGAAAGGAGGGTTTGTGAGGGTGATGGGGAAGGGAGAGTATGTGAGGGTGATGGTGAAGGGAGGGTGATGGGGAAGGGAGGGTGTGTGAGGGTGATGGTGAAGGGAGGGTGATGGGGAAGGGAGGGTGTGTGAGGGCGATGGGGAAGGGAGGGAATGTGAGGGTCATGGGGAAGGGAGGTTATGTGAGGGTGATGGGGAGGGGAGGGTGCGTGAGGGCGATGGGGAAGGGAGGTTGTGTGAATGTGATGGGGAAGGGAGGGTGTGTGAGGGTCATGGGGAAGTTAGGGTGTGTGAGGGTCATGGGGAAAGGAGGGTGTGTGAGGGTGATGGGGAAAGGAGGGTCTGTGAAGGTGATGGGGAAGGGAGGGTGTGTGAGGGCGATGGCGTTGGGAGGGTATGTGAGGGTCATGGGGAAGGGAGGGTATGTGAGGGTGATGGGGGAGGGGAGGCTGTGTGAGGCTGATGGGAGAGAGGAGGGTGTGTGAGGGTGATGGGAAGGGGAGGGTGTGTGAGGGTGATGGGGATGGGAAGGTGTGTGAGGGTGATGGGGAAGGGAGGGTGTATGAGGGTGATGGGGAGGGGAGGCTGTGTGAGGCTGATGGAGGAGGGGAGGGTGTGTGAGGGTGATGGGGAAGAGAGGGTGTGTGAGGGTGATGGGGATGGGAAGGTGTGTGAGGGTGATGGGGAAGGGAGGGTATGTGAGGGTCATGGGGAAGGGAGGGTATGTGAGGCTGATGGGGGAGTGGAGGGTTTGTGAGGCTGATGGGGGAGGGGAGGGTGTGTGAGGGTGATGGGGAGGGGAGGGTGTGTGAGGGTGATGGGGCGGGAGGGTGTGTGGTTGATGGGGAAGGGAGGGTGTGTGAGGGCGATGGGGAAGGGAGGTTGTGTGAAGGTGATGGGGAAGGGAGCGTGTGTGTGGGTCATGGGGAAGGGAGGGTGTGTGTGGGTGATGGGGAAGGGAGGGTATGTGAGGGTCATGGGGAAGGGAGGGTTTGTGAGGGTGATGGGGAAAGGAGGGTGTGTGAGGGTGATGGGGAAAGGAGGGTGTGTGAGGGTGATGGGGAAAGGAGGGTGTATGAGGGCGATGGGGAAGAGAGGGTGTGTGAGGGTCATGGGGAAGGGAGGGTGTGTGAGGGTGATGGGGAAAGGAGGGTTTGTGAGGGTGATGGGGAAGGGAGAGTATGTGAGGGTGATGGTGAAGGGAGGGTGATGGGGAAGGGAGGGTGTGTGAGGGTGATGGTGAAGGGAGGGTGATGGGGAAGGGAGGGTGTGTGAGGGCGATGGGGAAGGGAGGGTATGTGAGGGTCATGGGGAAGGGAGGTTATGTGAGGGTGATGGGGAGGGGAGGGTGCGTGAGGGCGATGGGGAAGTGAGGTTGTGTGAATGTGATGGGGAAGGGAGGGTGTGTGAGGGTCATGGGGAAGTTAGGGTGTGTGAGGGTCATGGGGAAGGGAGGGTGTGTGAGGGTGATGGGGAAAGGAGGGTCTGTGAGGGTGATGGGGAAGGGAGGGTGTGTGAGGGCAATGGGGAAAGGAGGGTGTGTGAGGGCGATGGGGAAGGGAGGGTATGTGAGGGTCATGGGGAAGGGAGGGTATGTGAGGGTGATGGTGGAGGGGAGGCTGTGTGAGGCTGATGGGGGAGGGGAGGGTGTGTGACGGTGATGGGGAGGGGAGGGTGTGTGAGGGTGATGGGGATGGGAAGGTGTGTGAGGGTGATGGGGAAGGGAGGGTGTATGAGGGTGATGGGGGAGGGGAGGCTGTGTGAGGCTGATGGGGGAGGGGAGGGTGTGTGAGGGTGATGGGGAAGAGAGGGTCTGTGAGGGTGATGGGGATGGGAAGGTGTGTGAGGGTGATGGGGAAGGGAGGGTATGTGAGGGTCATGGGGAAGGGAGGGTATGTGAGGCTGATGGGGGAGTGGAGGGTTTGTGAGGCTGATGGGGAGGGGAGGTTGTGTGTGGGTCATGGGGAAGGGAGGGTGTGTGTGGGTGATGGGGAAGGGAGGGTGTGTGTGGGTCATGGGGAAGGGAGGGTGTGTGTGGGTGATGGGGAAGGGAGGGTGTGTGTGGGTGATGGGGAAAGGAGGGTGTGTGTGGGTGATGGGAAAGGAGGGTGTGTGAGGGTGATGGGGAAGGGAGGGTGTGTGAGGGTGATGGGGAAGGGAGGGTGTGTGTGGGTGATGGGGAAAGGAGGGTGTGTGAGGGTGATGGGGAAGGGAGGGTGTGTGAGGGTGATGGGGAAGGGAGGGTATGTGAGGGTCATGGGGAAGGGAGGGTATGTGAGGGTGATGGGGTAGGGGAGCGTGTGTGAGGCTGATGGGGGAGGGGAGGGTGTGTGAGGGTGATGGGGAGGGGAGGGTGTGTGAGTGTGATGGGGAAGGGAGGGTGTGTGAGGGTGATGGGGAAGGGAGGGTGTGTGAGGGTGATGGGGAAAGGAGGGTGTGTGAAGGTGATGGGGAAGGGAGGGTGTGTGAGGGTGATGGGGAAGGGAGGGTGTGTGAGGGTAATGGGGAAGGGAGGGTGTGTGAGGGTGATGGGGAAGGGAGGTTGTGTGAGGGTAATGGGGAAGGGAGGGTGTGTGAGGGCGATGGGGAAGGGAGGGTGTGTGAGGGTGATGGGGAAGGGAGGGTGTGTGAGGGTAATGGGGAAGGGAGGGTGTGTGAGGGTGATGGGGAAGGGAGGGTGATGGGGAGGGGAGGGTGTCTGAGGGTGATGGGGAAGGGAGGGTGTGTGAGGGTGATGGGGAAGGGATTTTGTGTGAAAGTGATGGGGAAGGGAGGGTGTGTGAGGGTAATGGGGAAGGGAGGGTGTGTGAGGGTGATGGGGAAGGGAGGGTGATGGGGATGGGAGGGTGTGGAGTACAGGTCTCGCTCATCCTTGCACACTCTGCTGCACCAAGATCTTCGCCACCCTACCCATGGAGTGCATCATTTCATTATCCAGCAGGTGAATGGCTTCCTCCCTCTCTCGTGCTCCCCTGTAGAGTGCGTCTGACATCTCTGTCTGACTTTCCCCTCGCTCTTGCTGCTTCGCCAGCTTAACTTGGAATGCCGATTCCGTTGTTGGGTGTGAATCTTGGATGTCCCACAGCCGTCCTCCAAATGCCGGTGAGCTGGGCTGATCCTGCCTCCTCTTGCTGTAGATGCCTGTTGGTGCAGTCACCATCAGAACGTATGGTCCTAAACTACAGCTACCCACTTATGTGTGTGTCTGTGGGCTAGTGGAGGATGCAGATATCTACAGGTGCATTTTCTTCATCAGGGTTGTCCTTATTCCTCTTCCGGCTTGTGGGCGTGCTGGATGGGCCTACCTCTGATTCAACGGTCTTGCCTTTTTTCTGGTAGCGCCTGTAAGTGAGAGAGGAGAGCACAAGTGACCATGAGCACCCTGCATCATGGAGAGCCCTTGACCCTGAGGTTTCCACGACATGCATGGAGCCTTACTGGATCGAGGATGCAAACAAATCTCTCCACCTCCACAAGATCCATCTCGGGGGTTGTGGTGGGGGCTCCCGCGATCGGGATGCCATTTAAAAATGGCTTCCCGATCTCTCGCGGCACTGACAGGTTCTGGTGAGCGGAGTTCATCGGAGCAGAAAACGGGACTGAGTGCCATCTAACCCAAGTGATGTTAGGTAGCATTGTGCTCCTTGGATGTTGCGAGCGCTGGGAAAGACGCGGTTAAACGTACTCGCTATGTGACTTTGTTCCCATTTTGTTAAATCCTGCCCACTGTATGAATTCCCAGCAGCCTCTGTGGCATGAAGCACCCTCCATCCCCAACCCCTCCTCGGGATTTAATCCCAGAAGGAAAACTCCCACCTTGATGCACCGTCAATTACCACAAGACGAGAATGGTGGAACAATCGAGGCTTTATTGAACAAGATGTTGTGCCTCCTGTAGCTGGAACCAGAATGGCTGCAGCGCAGGAGAGCACACACTTTGATACGCCGCCTGCTGGGAGGAGCCAGCAGGCAGGGATTTACCATTGTAATTCTAATATACGGGCAGTGCCGTAATACATATAATATACCACTAGTGGTGACTACCACACACCTTATCTTCTGTACTCTCTGAGAAACCTATAAACAGGGAATTTTATAACAATGTGATATGAAATCATTCTGAAAACGAAAATAAAACTATAATGAAGCTCAGATTAGCTTTCGCAATTTGAAAATGTTGTTGCTTCACCTAACCAGAGAACGATTTGACATATTAAATATTTTTCACCACAGGTTGAATCGGAATAATAACAAATCTGTAAAATCATTCCCAGAATAATAATAGATAATTCTACATGAGATAGACTCAGATTGAGACAGGAGTTTGCAAAGTAATTTATTAAACTGCTCTTGTTCCATATTTAATGTTATTGAGTTTCATTACTTTTATTTATTTTATTGTTTCTTTCCTCGTTCAAGCAATCAGTTTTTAACATATCAAAAGGATCTTTTCCAAATTCAACATTATATCAGAATTACAGCACCGAAATAGATTGCTCAGCTCAACCAGTCCATGTCGGTGTTCATCTTCCACATGAACAATCTCTTCAGGTGCTCACTCATCCCTGTTCAAATATCTCTTTAGCTTCCTTTCCCTCAATTCCCCTATTTATCAGGACTCTGCTTCAACCATTGAGGCCTGACATTTCACGCAGATAGAGAGGCTCTAGGTCCGTCTTGGCAACAAAATGGCGCCGGAGATTCAAGTCTGGAAGATCTAATAATAACTTATTGTCACAAGTAGGCTTCAATGAAGTTACTGTGAAAAGCCCCTAGTCGCCACATTCCGGCGCCTGCTCGGGGAGGCTGGTACGGGAATTGAACCCGCGCAGCTGCCTTGTTCTGAATTACAAGCCAGCTGTTTAGCCCACTGAGCTAAACCAGCCCCTAAGATGGATGTCAGGAGTGGGATTTGAACCCACAACCCTAGAAAGGGACCAGAAATCATCAAGTCCTCAATGTCAATGAAAAACACTGCTCAAGTCTGGCGCCTTAGACCTCTCGGCCATCCTGACAAGTTTGTCAAATCCTGACAGGATCTGCCCCCGAACCCAACCCCCATCATTTTCGCACTCAGAGGTGGGGACAGAGGAGGGCCAAACTTTGGACCTCAGTGGTTCACAGAGGCAGCTGCACATGATAGAGTGTAGCTGCCTTCAGTCTGACCTGAATTTCACAAAGAGAGAGGGGGAAATACGACTTGTGCACGATAGACCTGTATTACGATTCCAGACCAGACCACAACATTGGCTAGGATAACTGATAGAAACCCCAATATTTTATTTTAACTTTGTAAGACTGTGAGGAAAGGATACCTTGCTCCAGGAGTGATTTCACGCAAAATAGGGTCATGGTATATTAAAACAAACTTTATTACTTTAACATCACATAAGAACATAGCTTACAATTGCCCCATAAAAAATGCTATTCAATACAGTGAGACAATAACCCTTTACTGCTATCTTTATTCCCACTCAAACAACAAAACCATTTCAGATCCCAATCCACTTTTAAATACAGTTAGCAGACTCAGGAATACTTGCTGTACAGAGATGTCTTGGAAACTTCACTTTGAGAACGATAGGTCTTTTGAGGCTGCTTGAAAGAAAGAGACCTGAAACCCTGTCAGAATAATGCAGAATATCTGACTGGAGTTCTTCAGAAACCGTCTCAGCTCCCCTTCCAGCCATAAACTAACCCTGAAAGCCTCTACCTGACTGCTTCGCCCCTGGCTCCTCCCATTAACTACATCCTCTCACTAAACTGAATATAGTGTCTCGAATTAACTACTTTGCAGGGAACCCTCTGAATATAAATCAAAGTCCATTTGCCCAAACTTTTATGATGCTTTAATTGCACCTCTGGCTCCAAAACGCCGGATTCTGCTGCCATTTTCGCATTAGCAGAGAAACGCTGTGAAAAACGTCAGCCCTAACTCCATATCCCATGTTCCTTGCCCTCTGTCCTAATTCTCTTGTGTTTTCATTGTCAGTCTCTGTGTGCTATTTTCTGTTCTGCAGTGTGGTTTTCAATCTGGACCCTCTGTCTCTGTGGCCAGTCTGTCTGTGGAGTTTGTCTCCTTATGACTGTTCAATCACTGATTGATCGGTTGACTGCATCCCAGGGCTGTAGATTTAGTGGGGTCCAGAGTGACGGGATCTTATTCTTAATCTGAATTTCTCCTCTTTTTAAAGGGGACAGTCAGTTTTCTTTGAGGTTGTCCATCATCATTTCTTCCCCTTTAATCATGAAGGAAATAAAAAATCAATCCTCTTGATTAAAGGTTTTTTTGAAATGATTTTTTTTTGGAAATATTTTTTTATTAGATTTTTAACAATTTAAACGAAATATGTAAAGTATAAATCAAACTGACAAACCATGTATCAACAACTTCAACAACCCCCAACTGATCCAAAAACAGAACTCCCCCCAACTCTTACAACACCCCCTCTCCAATAGAATCCCCTCCCCCCCCCCCACTATTAAGAGCTAACAGTGACCAGATCCTTAAAATGCAATATAACCGGGTGCCATGTCCTATAGAATCCATCAATCGCTCCCCTCACCGTAAACGGGTGCAGGTTTAGCACAGTGGGCTAAACAGCCGGCTTGAAATGCAGAACAAGACCAGCAGCGCGGGTTCAATTCCCGTTCCAGCCTCCCCGAACAGGCACCGGAATGTGGCGACTCGGGGCTTTTCACAGTAACTTCATTGAAGCCTACTTGTGACAATAAGTGATTATTATTATTAACTTAACCTTCTCGAAATACAAGAACGCCATTAAATCACCCAGCCACGCTGCAGCATTGGGCGGTGTCGCCTGTTGCCAACTCAGCAGTCCATCCCCGAGCCAGCAATGGCCAAAGTGTCCATCATCACCCCTGTCCTCAGTTCAGGCTGGTCCGACACCCCAAATATCGCTACTAATGGGCAGGGCTCCAAATCCACATTTAACATTGCCGATACGGTGTCAAAAAAAGGCCCCCAAAAACCCACCAACTTGGGGTAGGACCAGAACATGTGCATATGGTTCGCAGGCCCCTCGAACACCGCTCGCACCTATCCTCAACCCCCTCAACAAAACCACTCATCCTGGCCTTGGTGAGATGCGCTCTGAACACCATCTTGAGCTGTATCAAATTTAACCTCGTGCAGGATGACGTAGCATTCACTCTGCGGAGACACTCGCCCAGCACCACCTGTCCAAAATGGGACGCACCTCTTCCTCCCACCTGGCCTTCACCTCCTCCACCGATACCTGCTTTCCCCCATGCTCCGTCCATTTATCCCAGATGTGTACCCCTCCTCTGTCTCTGCACATGAAATAGTTCTCCAGTAAAGTAGTCGGCAGCGCCACCGGGAATGTCGGGAATGCACACCAGACCCAACAACGCACCAGAAAGTACCAAACAGATCCAATCCACCAAGGCTTACCTTCTCCCTCAGACCGACCCTCCAAAAATAAATACTTTACCTGTTCCTCCAGCCCCTTACCTTTCCACCCCTTAAATGTCAATTATCAATTTTCACTGGCTGAAACAAATGGTTCCACAAATAGGGAACCACCACTTGTCGTTCCCCCCCGTCCCCCACCATCGGCTTGAAATGCTGGCGAAGCTGCCGCCATATCTTTAGTGTAGAGACGGCCACCGGGTTCGATGAATACTCTGTTGGATTAAACAGCAGCTTAGCCGTCACCAAAGCCTCCAGACTTAACCCCTTACCTGACCCCAGCTCCATCTGTACCCAAGCAACTGGTCCCCGAACCAACCCAACACCTTCTCCTCATTCGCTACCCAACAGTAAAATAACAGGTTCGGCAGCGGAAGCCCCCCCTTCAGTGCCCCCCCGCCCCCCCCCCCACCCCCAACCACTTGCCTCTCCCTCTGCAAAATCCCCCTCTGAACCTGAGGTGGCCGCCCTGCCTATATAAACCCCATTATGAGCCGCGCCAGACCCCAAATAAACGCTTTAGGCAGAAAGACCGGAAGATACTGAAACAATAACACGAATCTTCGCAAGATATTTATCTTAATCGCCTGCACCCCGCCTGCCAGAGACAATGGAAGGCTGTCTCACCTCTGCAAATCTGTCCTCACCCTACTCGACAAACTAGTAAAGTTCAACTTGTGAAGCTGCGCCCAGTCACACGACATTTGAGCCCCCAAATAGCGAAAGATAGTCCCAGCACACCGAAAACGCTGCTCCCTTACCCCAGCTCCCCCTTCATAGGGCCAACCACAAAAAGTTATCTCGCCCCAACATACAACTTATACCCCGAAAACAAACCAAAACTCTCCACTCTCCCCATAATATCACCCATCGCCAGCCCGGGTCCCTTACATACAACAAAAGATCATCAGTGTACAAAGATACCCTATGCTCTACGTTCCCCTCACAATCCCTCTCCATTTATCTGAGGCCCGCAAAGCAATTGCCAATGGCTCAATTGCCAACGCAAATAACAACGGGGACAAAGGACAACCTAGCCTGTCACCCATATAGCCCACAGGACCCTGAGTTTGTGTTGTTAGTTGGCACACTACCCAACAGAGCCTCAAACAGCAACCGTACCTGTGATACAAACCCAGGCCCAACCCAAACTTCCCCAGAACCGTAAACAAGTATCTCCATTCAACCCTGTCGAAGGCCTTTTCTGCATCCAACGACACAGTTATCTCTGGCTCTGGTCCCAACTACCGGTGCAAGAACCACGTTGAGTAACAGCCTCACATTAGACGACAGCTTCCTGCCCTTCACAAAGCCCATCTGATCCTCTCCCACAACCTCTGGGAGACACGGCTCCAACCTTAATGCCAAAACCTTAGCTGGAAGTTTTGCATCCACAGTAAGCAGAGAAATCGGCCGATACAACCCACACTCAGGTGGGATCCTTATTCTCCTTTAGAATGAGGGAGATAGAAGCCTGCCCCAGCATCTCTGGAAGGGAACCTCGTGTCAATGAATCATTAAACATCCCCGGCATCAATGGGGCTAACTGACCCACAAACCTCTTATAAAATTCTACCGGGGACTCATCTGGCCCTGACGCCTTCCCAGACTGCATCTTCCCCAAAGCCATGTGCACCTCCTCCAACCTCAATGGTGCCTCCTCCAATTCTTCCCTCAACTCCTCCGTTACCTGAGGAAACTCCAATCCCTCTAAGAACCCCAGCCTCTCCTGCTCGTCCTTCGACAGCTCCGACTTATGAAGCCTCTCGTAGAAGGCCCGAAACACCGCATTGATCATTTCTAGGGCAAATGCCAATACTCCCCCAGCCCATGGGGAGAGTGGAGAATTTCGGTTTGTTTTCGGGGTATAAGCATGGTCAACAGGTCAAACTGCACTTGCAGCTTCTTCCCTCGCATCCAAAGCTCTGGCATAGGATCAATCGCATACACCCTAACCAGCATCAAGATCTCAGCCACCAGCTCCTGGCTCTCTTGTCTTGCCTCCCTGTCCATATAAGCCTTGTATGGAATGATCTTCCCCCTGATCACCACTTTTAAAGCCTCCCACATTGTGGAGGGCAAGACCTCCTCATTTTCATTCCATGTCACGTTTGGTATGTCTGACCACAGTTCGGTTATTAGTTCACAGTTCCGCACACTTAGCATGAATATTATAGTGTAAGGCAGATTTTGTTAATTGTGTTATCTTTACAATGTTGTGTGCATCCGTAAAGGTATAGTTGGGGGTGAAGGAAAATGTAAGTTGATTTATTTACTGGTGTTTGAATTGTAATCTTTCCAAACTTTTTGGCGAGTTCATTGTCTTCTTCAGCAAATGTTTGTGTTAAAAACATACTGGCAGACTCCCGTGAATCATAGATTCATAGTCATAGAGCACAGAAAAGGCTCTTTAGCCAGTCGCGTCTGCGCCAGTCAAAAACAAGCACCTAACTCCTATAATTCCATTTTCTAGCACTTGGCCCATAGCCTTGTATACCTTGGCATCGCAAGCGCACATCTAAATACTTCTTAAATGTCATGAGCGTCTCTGTCCCCACCACCCTTTCAGAGAGTGATTTCCAGACTCCCACCAGCCTCTGAGTAAAAAGGTTTCTCCTCACATCCCCTCTAAACCGCCTGCCCCTTACCGTAAATCTGGTCATTGAGCCCTCCACCAAGGGGAACAGTTTTTTCCTGCCGACTCTGTCTTCTCTGTTTATGCCTCTCGTAATTTTATACATCTCAATCATGTCCCTCCACAGTCTCCTCTGTTCTAAGGAAAACAATCTAAGTCGTTCCAAGCTCTCTTCATAACCAAAACCCTTCGATGGGCCGAATGGCCTCCTTCTGCACTGTAAATTCCATGTAAAATCTCCTTTGCATCCTTTCCAGTGCTATCACCTCCCTCCTATAATGTGGATTCCAAAATTGCTCTCAATATTCTAGCTGTGGCCTAACCAACATTTTATACAGTTCCAGCTTACCTTCCTGCTCTTAAACTCTAGGCCTCAGATAATAAAGGCAAGTATACCATATGCCTTCTTAACCACTGTATCCACTTGCTCTGCTACCTTAAAGGATATTTTCAACTTGACGGGCTATGACTAGTGGAGAGCGACAGGGAATAGTGCTGGGGCCTCAGCTATATACCAGCAATATTAATGACTTAAACCATGAGACCGAGAGTGATATATCTAAGTTTGCTAAGGGCTGAGTTAAAATATATTCCGAATATTGACCCAAAATTCTCTGGGCTCTCCAGGGTTTTAGGTGCACACTGGCCAGGCAGTGGAGTAAGGGTTTATGCTGAATGGATGGCGTTAAAATATTCCCTTTAATGTTTCATTGTTGGTGAATTTTCATGACTGCAACACCAGGATTAAAGCCAGGTCCTCTTCAACAAATAACCCCGTGCGGGAGCTGCAGATCTCGTCCTCTGGTCATGAAAGGCGTTATATAAATGTTCTTTCTTTTCCACATGAATGAGGAATACTGGTAAGAAAATGAGTACAGCTTTCAGACAACTGCTGTTGCCAACTGGCTGGAATTGGTTCCACAATGTAAGTATGGCAGAGCTACAGAGTGCGTCTAGGTCACATTGAGCATTGCTGGCCGCCTCCATGACTGATAGTCATCGAGAGAAGAAATCCAGGTTGTTGCTGTACATTTTGTTGCTGGCATTTTTCTGACTTCAGAAGGCAGTAGCAGAAAAACACATGGTTCCGATGAATGACTGAGCTGTCTGTGGTGTTGCGATTTGGGCCCTTGCACATTAGACAGTAGCAAAGCCAAGGCGGGGACCTCACACACACTCCCAGCTCCTGAATGTTTCTGATTATCTCCAATTGCCACAAAATGCTTGCCCATGAGAATTCAATTTGGGTTCTTGATGTGACTAACCATTGATCAACAAGAGCTGGTTTCTCCACTTCCAGACCTCAATGTTGTCATCAGCGAGGTAAATAGTGACAGGATCAAGGTGTGGGTCTGAACCTTTGACTGGGCACTAGTTAATTTTCCTGTGTGATTTCACAGCCTGAATTTTTTGAGTCAGACCCGAACTGCAATTGAAATGGAGACTTCAGTGACTTCCGGATGCGGCTTTGCCTTGGTAGGTCGCACGGTCGGCAGCTCCCGCTGATAACGGACTTTTGACCCTTTTAAGGAGCTCCAGCGGCATTTGGACGACGATTCCCGGTGTGGGAAGGAAACAGTGAGGGTCCCCCAGCACTGTATGGAGTGCATCAGGAGTGGAGCGGTCAAAAAAGTGGCTTTAGAGAAGAGAGGAGAACGGGCGCGAAAAAACAAGATGGCGGCAGGTGGGGATCAGGCAGCGTGGGCCCAGCGGTCCCGGGAGCAGCAGGAGTTTTTAAAAAGCTGCTTTGTTGACTTGAAGGCGGAGATGTTGGCCCCTGCGAAGGCGTCGATTGAAAGGCTGGTGGAGACCCAGAAGATGCAGGGGACGGCGATCAAGGAGGTGCAGCAGAAGGCCTCTGATAATGAGGACAAGATTCTGGGCATGGCGGTCAGAGTGGAAGCGCACGAGGCGTTGCACAAAAAATGGCAGGAGAAGCTGGAGGACCTGGAGAATAGGTCGAGGAGGCAGAACCTGTGGATTCTGGGTCCCCTGAAGGCGCGGAGGGGTCGGATGCTGGGGCGTATGTGACCACGATGCTGAGTACGCTGATGGGCGCGGGGGCCTACCCGAGGCCCCTGGAGCTGGATGGGGCGCACAGAGTCCTGTCAAGGAGGCCGAGGGCGAACGAGCCGCCGAGGGCTATGGTGGGAAGGTTCCACCGCTTCACCGACAGGGAGTGTGACCTGCGATGGGCGAAGAAGGAGCGGAGCAGCAGGTGGGAGAACACCGAGATCCGGATTTATCAGGATTGGAGTGCAGAGCTGGCCAAGAAGCGTGCAGGGTTCAATCGGCCCAAGGCGGTCCTCCACGGGAAGGGGGTGAAGTTCGGGCTGCTGCAGCCAGCGAGGCTGTGGGTCACATACCAGGACCGACACCATTATTTTGATACGCTGGATGAGGCGTGGACTTTCATCAAGAATGAGAAGGTGGACTGGAGTTAATGGATTGCAGAATGTTATGGGGGTTGTTGGTGAGGGGGTGGGGCGGTGTTTGGGTGGGGTTTTCTCCGCGTTTTCTTGTGTCTTTGTGGCCCCGTGGCCCGGGGCCCTCGGGGATTTGGGTGAGGTCGCAGTTGAGAGGAGCTGCGTCACAGGGGGTGGGGTCGGCCCAGGCAGGGAGCGTGGTTTTTCCCTCAAAATGATGGGGGCGGTACCTGAAGCGGGGGACGGTACTGTGTTCGATGTCCGCATTGGTTCATACGGGGTGTGGGGGGGGGGGGACTTTCTCTACCCCACTTAGGTGGGGGGGGGGGCTGGAGATTTGGATGCAGAATCCACAGGGGGATTGGTGGTAGAGGCGGGAGCGGCTGGGGTCAGCATGAGTCAGGTGACTTACAGGAGTGCAGTGGGGGGGGGCAAGGGGGTTAAGCAGTTGCTTGGCCGGGGGAGGGGGATGTTTTGGGGGGGGGGGGGACTGGGTTGCCTGCTGTGCTGACTGAGGGGGAATTGATGATAAGAGGGAGAGTCGGGGCGGGAAGCCTCCGCCTGGGGGGCTGGAGGGTGCGGGAGGCGCGGGCACGTGGCTAGCCTAAAAAAGGAGATGGCTAGTTGGCAGGGGGGGCGGTGGGTAGCCCCCCAATCCGGCTGATCACGTGGAAGGTGAGAGGCCTGAATGGGCCGGTCAAGAGGGCCCGGGTGTTTTGCACTTGAAGGGGCTAAAGGCAGACGTAGCCATGCTTTAGGAAACACACCTGAAGATAAAGGATCAGACCTGCCTGAGGAAGGGATGGGTGGCACAGGTCTTTCACTCAGGGCTGGATGCGAGGTACAGGGGATCGCAATCTTGGTGAGTAAGCGGGGGGCGTTTGAGGCGGCGGGTATTGTGGCAGATAAGGGGAGTCGTTATGTTATGGTGAGTGGCAGGCTGCAGGGGGCCCGGGTGGTGCCAGTGAATGTGTACGCTCCGAACTGGGACGATGCAGGGTTCATGAAGCGGATGCTGAGTCGGATTCCGGATCTGGAGTCATGTAGTTTGGTAATGGGGGGGGGAACCTTAATACGGTCCTGGACCCGACATTGAATCGGTCTAGGTCGAGGTCGGGTAAGAGGCCGGCAGTGGCCAAGGTCCTGAGGGGGTTCATGGACCAGATGGGGGGAGTGGATCCGTGGAGATTTGCCAGGCCAAGGGCGAAGGAGTTTTCCTTCTCCTCCCATGTACACAAAGCTTACTCGCGGATAGATTTTTTTCATGGTAAGCAGGGCGCTAATTCCGAGAGTGGAGGGGGCGGAGTACTCGGCCATTGCGATCTCGGACCATGACCCGCACTGGGTGGAGCTGGGGATGGAGGAGGAGAGAGTCCAACGCCCGCTGTGGCGAATGGACGTGGGAATACTGGCAGACGAGGAGGTCTGTGGGCGGGTTCAGAGGTGCATCCAAAGATATGTGGAGGCCAATGATAATGGGGAGGTTTCGGTGAGTGTGGTCTGGGAGGCGCTGAAGCCAGTGGTCAGGGGGGGGGGGGAGATAATCTCAATCAGGGCCCCCATGGAGAAGAGGGAGAGGGGTAGGTTGGTGGGGGAGATACTGAGGGTGGATAAGAGGTATGCGGAATCCCCCAAGGAGGGGTTGTTGAAGGAGCGTTGGAGCCTTCAAACGGAGTTTGACTTGCTAACCACGGGGAAGGCTGAGGCCCAGTTGAGGAAGGTACAGGTAGCAGTGTATGAGTATGGGGAGAAGGCAAGTCGGATGCTGGTGCATCAGCTGCGGAAGAGGGAGGCGGCTAGGGAGATTGGAGGAATTAGAGATAGGGGGGGAACATGGTGCTGAGCTCAGCTAAGATAAACAAGGTCTTTAAGGACTTTTATGGTAAATTATACGAATCGGAAACCCCGGAGGGAGAGGAGGGGATGAGGCAGTTCCTGGACCAGCTGAGGTTTCCAAGGGTGGAGGAAGGGTGGGTAGAGGGATTGGGGGCCCCGATTGAGATGGAGGAACTAATTAAGGGGTTGGGGAGTATGCAGGCGGGCAAGGCCCCGGGGCCGGATGGGTTTCCCGTAAAGTTCTATCGGAAATTCTCAGAGCTGTTGGGCCCGTTGCTGTTGAGAACTTTTAACGAGGCTAAGGAAAAGGGAATCCTTCCCCCGACGATGTCGCAGGCTCTGATCTCGTTTACCCTCAAGCGTGATAAGGACCCGCTGCAATGCGGCTCCTCCAGGCCGATTTCGCTCCTGAATGTGGATGCCAAGCTGTTGGCCAAGATCTTGGCCAGTAGGATTGAGGACTGTGTCCCGGGAGTGATTCATGAGGATCAGGCGGGGTTTGTGAAGGGCAGGCAGCTGAATACGAATGTGCGGAGGCTTCTGAATGTGATCATGATGCCCTGGAGGGTGGGGATGCAGAAGTGGTAGCGGCAATGGACGCGGTAAAAGCCTTTGACCGGGTGGAGTGGGATACCTGTGGGAGCTGTTAGGCAGATTTGGGTTTGGGGAGGAATTCGTAGGGCGGGTCAAATTGTTGTATCAGGCCCCGGTAGCGAGTGTTTCAACGAACCGGCGGCGGTCGGGCTACTTTAGACTATATCGTGGAAAGAGGCACCTGTGCCCCTTGTCCACCCTGCTGTTTGCCCTGGCGATTGAGCCGCTGGCCATGGCGTTGAAGGAGTCCAGAAACTGGAGGGGATTGGTTCGGGGTGGGGGGGGGGGGGGCATCGTGTTTCACTGTATGCGGATGACCTGCTTCTGTACATTGCAGATCCGGTGGAGGGGATGGGGGAGGTCATGCGGATACTTAGGGGTTTTGGAGACTTCTCGGGATACAAGCTAAATGTGGGAAAAAGCGAGCTTTTTGTGGTGGATGCGAGGGGCCAGGAAAAGAGGTTGGGGTAGCTACCGCTCAAGATGGTGGAGAGGAGCTTTCGGTACTTGGGCATCCAGGTGGCCATGAGCTGGGGGGTCTTGCACAAGGTCAATTTAGCGCAGCTGGTGGATCAGATGGAGGAGGATTTTAGGAGGTGGGACATGCTGCCACTCTCCCTGGCGGGCAGGGTGCAGTCCGTAAAGATGATGGTCCTGCCTGGGTTCTTGTTCGTCTTCCAGTGCCTGCCCATTCTCATCGCCAAGTCCTTTTTCAAGCGGGTAAATAGGAGCATTACGGGATTTGTGTGGGCACCCCGCCCCCGGGTTGCTGCCGCTGCTGACCATCTTCTAACGTTCTGCCAGGAAGTCTAGGAATGGTTCCCACCGCCTGAAGAACCTTTGCACCGATCCCCTTAAGGCGAATTTCACCCTCTCCAATTTAATAAATCCCGCCATATCGCTGATCCAGGATTCCACGCTTGGGGGCCTCGCATCCTTCCACTGAAGAAGAATCCTTCGCCGGGCTACCAGGGAAGCAAAGGCCAGAATTCCGGCCTCTTTCGCCTCCTGCACTCCCGGCTCCTCTGCCACCCCAAATATTGTGAACCTCCAGCCCGGCTTGACCCTGGATCCTACCACCCTCGACACCGTCCTCGCTACACCCTTCCAAAAGTCCTCCAGCGCTGGGCACGCCCAGAACATGTGGGTGTGGTTTGCTGGGCTCCCTGAGCACCTAACACACCTGTCCTTGCACCCAAAGAACCGACTTGTCCTTGCCCCGGTTATGTGAGCCCTATGCAGCACCTTAAATTTTTTGAAGCTGAGCCTCGCGCAAGAGGAGGAAAAGTTCACTCTCCCCAGGGCATCCGCCCACATCCCCTCATCAATCTCCTCACCCAACTCCTCCTCCCACTTACCTTTTAGCTCCTCCACCAAGGCCTCCTCCTCCTCCTGCATCACCTGATACGTTGCCGAGATCCTCCCCTCTCCAACCCACACCCCCGACAGCACCCTGTCCTGGACCCTGCGTGGCAGCAACAGTGGGAATGCCTGCCGCCGAACATATATCTGAAGGTGTTCCCCGGGGGGAGCCCGAACTTCTCCTCCAGCTCACCCAAGCTCGCGAACTTTCCGTCCACAATAGGTCCCCCAACCTTCTAATACCTGCCCTGTGCCAGCTCAGGAACCCTCCGTCCATCCTCCCCAGGACAAACCGGTTGTTCCCCCGTATCGGGGACCACATAGAGGCCCCCACCTCCCCCCTGTGACGTCTCCATTGCCCCCACATTTTGAGGGTAGCCGCCACCACCGGGCTCGTGGTATACCTCGTTGGAGGAAGCGGCAGCGGCGCCGTCACCAGCGCCTCCAGGCTCGTGGCCACACAGGACACCATCTCCAGCCTCTTTCATGCCGCCCCCTCCCCCACCATCACCCACTTACGCACCATCACCACGTTGGCGGCCCAATAATATCCACAGAGGTTAGGCAGCGCCAACTCCCCCCTATCCCTGCATCGCTCCAGGAACACCCTTCTCACCCTCGGGGTCTTCTGCGCCCACACAAACCACATAACGCTCCTATTAACCCGCCTGAAGAAGGCCTTAGGGATCAGGATGGGGAGGCACTGGAACAGGAACAAAATTCTCGGGAGCACCATCATTTTAACTGACTGCACCCTACCCGCCAGGGAGAGTGGCAGCACATCCCACCTCTTAAACCCCTCCTCCATTTGCTCCATCAGTCTCGTGAAGTTAAACTTATGCAGAGCCCCCCAGCTCCTAGCCACCTGGACCCCCAGGTACCTGAAACTCCTCTCCGCCCTTTTTAGCGGGAGCTCACCAATCCCCCTCTCCTGGTCCCCTGGGTGAACAACGAACAACTCGCTCTTCCCCATATTGAACTTATACTGGGAGAAATCCCCAAACTCCCTGAGAATCCTCATCACCTCCGGCATTCCCCCCTACTGGGTCCGCCACATATAACAGCAAATCGTCTACATAGAGCGACACCTGATGCTCCTCCCCATCCTGCACCAGCCCCCTCCAGTTCCTCGACTCCCTCAATGCCACGGCCAGGGGCTCAATCGCCAGTGCAAAGAGCAGGGGGGACAGGGGACACCCCTGCCTCGTCCCCCGGTGTAGCCGGAAATACTCTGACCTCCTTCTGTTCGTGGTCACACTCGCCACCGGGGCCTCATACAGCAACTTAACCTGCCTGACAAACCCCTCCCCAAACGCGAACCTTTTCAGCACCTCCCACAGGTGCCCCCACTCTACCCCATCAAAGGCCTTCTCCGCATCCATCGCCGCCACTATCTCCGCCTCCACTCCCACCGCCGGCATCATTATAACATTCAAGAGCCTCCGTACATTGGTATTCAACTGTCTCCCTTTCAGGAACCCCTTCTGATCCTCGTGAATGACCTGCAGCACACAGTCCTCTATCCTCGTGGCTAAAATCTTCGCCAACAACTTTGCATCTACATTTAGGAGTGAGATTGGCCTATATGACCCACATTGTAGGGGGTCCTTGTCCCGCTTCAGGATCAAGGAGATCAGCGCCCGAGACATCGTCGGGGGCAAAGCCCCTCCTTCCCTTGCCTCGTTAAAGGTCCTTACCAACAGCGGGCCCAGCAGGTCCGCATACTTCTTATAAAATTCAACCGGGAACCTATCCGGCCCAGGTGCCTTCCCCGCCTGCATGTTCCCTATCCCTTTGACCAACTCCTGCAACCCAACCAACGCCCCAACCCCGCCACCTGCCCCTCCTCCACCCTCGGGAATCTCAACTGGTCCAGGAAGCGACCCATCCCTCCCTCCTCCAGTGGGGGCTCAGACCAGTACAGTTCCTCGTAGAAGTCCCTGAAGACCCCATTGATACCCACCCCACTTTGCACCGTGTTCCCTCCCCCATCCTTAACTCCCCCGATCTCCCTAGCTGCCTCTCGTTTCCGAAGCTGGTGCGCCAGCATCCGGTTTGCCTTTTCTCCGGATTCATATACCGCCTCCTGCGCCTTCCTCCACTGCGCCTTCGCCTTCCTGGTGGTCAACAGATCGAATTCGGCCTGGAGGCTGCGCCGCTCCCTAAGCAATCCGTCCTCCAGGACCTCCGCGTACCACCTGTCCTCCCTCACCATCTCCCCCACCAGCCTCTCCCTCTCTCTTCTGCCTCTTCTCCTTATGGGCCCTAATGGAGATCATCTCTCCCCTGACCTCTGCCTTCAGCGCCTCCCAGACCACCCCCACTTGGACCTCCCCACTGTCATTATCCTCCAGGTACCTCTCTATGCACCCTCGGACCCGCCCGCTCACCTCCTCGTCCGCCAGCAACCCCACCTCTAAGCGCCACAGCGGGCGCTGGTCCCTCTCCTCCCCCAGCTCGAGGTCTACCCAATGCGGAGCGTGATCAGAAATGGCTATCGCCGAGTACTCAATATCTTCCACTCTCGGAATCAGCGCCCTACTCATAACAAAGAAGTCAATCCGGGAATAGGCCTTGTGGACATGGGAGAAGAATGAGAATTCCCTGGTCCCTGGCCTCGCAAACCTCCATGGGTCCACCCCTCCCATCTGGTCCATGAACCCCCTCAGCACCTTGGCTGCTGCCGGCCTCCTGCCCGTTCTAGACCTGGAGCGATCTAGTGCCGGGTCCAGCACCGTATTGAAATCGCCCCTGTGGTAGTATGCATTAGGGGTCATGTGGGACTGTGAAGCCGTGATGTCATTGGCTGACAGATCCCGGGTCCTGGTTGGCCGTTGACCTCTAGCTCCGCCCTGAAGGCGGAGTATAAGAACCAGGAGTCCTCCCCCGCAGGCAGTCTACTACTGAACTGCGGGGGAACAGTCACGCTTAATAAAGCCTCATCGACTTCACTCTATTCGTCTCTCGGAGTCTTTGTGCGCTACAGCCCCCCCATTATCAGGCCCCATGTTTCCAGGTCCGGAATCCGGCCCAGCATACGCTGCATGAACCCCGCATCGTCCCAATTCGGGGCGTATACATTGACCAACACCACCCGCTCCCCCTGCAGCTTGCCACTTACCATCACATACCTACCGCCATTGTCTACCACGATGCTCGACGCCTCGAACGACACTCTCTTCCCCACCAAGACCGTCACCCCCTGATTTTTTGCATCCAACCCCGAATGAAACACCTGGCCTACCCACCCCTTTCTCAACCTTACCTGATCCGACACCCTCAGATGTGTCTCTTGAAGCATGGCCACATCTGCCTTTCAGGTGCACGAACACCCGGGCCCGTTTGACCGGCCCGTTCAGTTCCCTTATGTTCCAGGTTATCAGCCGGATCAGGGGGCTACCCGCCCCCCTCACCCGCCGACTACCCATATCCCCTCCTAGGCCAGCCACATGCCCGCGTCCCCCCGCACAGTCCGTTCCCCACAGGGGCAGACCCCCGCCCCGACCTCCTCTACCAACTCCAGCTCCCCCTTGGCCATTCCAGCAGCAACCCAGTTTCCCCCCAGCTAGGCCCCCCTAGCTACATTGCTCCCCCCATTGCACTCCCGTAAGTCAGCTGACTCCTGCTGACCCCGGCCACTCCCGCCAATCCCTCGAACCCTCCGAGTGTGGAACTTCCCCTCCCCCCGCAGCATGCTCTCCCCCTCCTCCTTCCACTCCCAGCGTGGGAAAAGCCCGCGCTTTCCACTCACCTGGCCCCGCCTCCTCTGGCGTAGCTCCCTTTTCAGGCCCGGTCCCCTTGCCCCCAACTCAGGCCTCCCCCCCCCCCCCCCCCCCGTGGGGCCCCAACCCCCCCTGCCGGCCATCAACCCCCGAAGCCGTTTACCTGCCCCCCTCCACGAGCCCACCCGGCGGACCCAACCGAAACAGTGCCCAACCAACCCCCGAAAAACAAAGAACCAACAATGAACAAAGAACTCCCCCTCAAAATACAACACAACAATCCCCAACCATCCCTTCACTGAGGCCCCCCGCCCCTGACCCTCAGTCCGAGTCCAATTTTTCGGCCTGAACAAAGGCCCACGCCTCCTCCGGGGACTTAGAATAATGATGTCGGTCCTTATAGATGACCCACAGATGCGACGGCTGCAACATGCCAAACTTCACCCCCCTCCTGTGCAGCACCGCCTTCGCCCGACTGTACCCGGCCCTCCTCTTCGCCACCTCCGCGCTCCAATCTTGGTAGATCCGGACCTCCGCGTTCTCCCACCTGCTGCTCCGCTCCTTCTTGGCCCACCTTAGCACGCACTCCCGATCAGCAAACCGGTGGAACTGCACCAGCACCGCCCACGGCGGCTCGTTGGGCTAGGACAAAGAAGCTGAACTCCAGAGGAGGGGTTGGGAGAGTGACTGCCCTTGATATCAAGGCAGCATTTGACCGAGTGCGGCATCAAGGAGCCCTAGCAAAACTGGAGTCAATGGGAATCAGGGGGAAAACTCTCCACTGGTTGGAGTCATTCCGAGCACAAAGGAAAATGGCTGTGATTGTTGGAAGTCAGTCATCTCAGATCCAGGTCACCATTACAGGAGTTCCTCAGGGTAGTGCCTCATCTCAATCACCTTCAGCTGCTTCATCAATGACCATTCTTCGTAATATCAGAAGCAGGGATGGTCGCTGATGACTGCACAAAGTTCAACAACATTTACGATTCCTCACATATTGAAGCAGTCCTCATGCAATCGCAGCAAGATCGGGACAATATCCTGGTTTATATTGACAAGTGGCAAGTAACATTCGTGCCACACAAGTGCTAGGCAATAACCATCCCCAACAAGAGAACATCGAACCATCTCCCTTGACATACAATGGCATTAATATCACTGATTCTTCCACTATCAACATCCTGCAGGTTACCATTGATCAGAAACTGAACTGGATTAGCCAAACAAATACTGTGGCCACAAGAGCAGGCCACCTCTTGGAAGCTCCCCTCCAAGTCATACTACATCCTGACTTGGAAATATACTGTTGTTCCTTCATTGTCACTGGGCCAAAATTCTGGAATTCCCTCCTAAAAGCACGGTGGGTGTACCACACCATATGGACTGCAGCGGTTCAAGAAGGCATCTCACCACCACCTTCTTAAGGACAATTTGGGATGGACAATAAATGCTAGTTTAACCAGCGATGCCCAAATCCTGTAAATGAACTAAAAAATAACAATCGCAGAAGAACTCGTAATGGCTTCAGACAAGTGGAAGTGAAACTAGGGGGCGATTTAACGCGCAACAAAGGGTCCTATTTTGGGTGCATAAAGTGGGGTCTTTCTCAGCACCTACAGCACCGAGGTTGGCCCCTCTATCTAATGGGACTCTGCTGCGGTTTTGGCCTCGGTCAGGTGCCAAGGCTGCACGCCTCACTTCCTGCACTGACGAACTCAGCTCAGCAAGATCAGGGCGCCATTTTTAAATTGACCCCCATAGGAATCCTCAACGCGGCCTCTGGACTCCCCCACTTCCCCAGCGTACCTCTTGGGGGAATCCTCAAGTCCCCCCCTCACCTGACTTCTTGAGGGCAGGGCACCCCAAAGGCCTGATTGTTGGCATGGGCAACCTGGCACCTGGGTACTTTGGCACTGCCAGCCTGGCCCGGGTACCCTGGCACTGCTAGGGTGCCTGAGTGGCCATGCCAAGGTGCTAGGGTGGCAGTGCCAAGGTTCCCAGGTGTCAATGGGAGTGCCAGAGTACCACCCTGCCCAGAGCCCAACCACCCAGGAGCCTCCGATGTCCTAGGAAACCTCCCAGGTACTGTTACACCTGGTCCACGTTAGTGTGAACCAATACTAAACGGAGCCCTGGCGAGGTCCCAGGCACAGGCGTTAGTTTCCGGGACTTGGCAGGATATGGCGCCGACATATTTAAATGAACCTACCTATGACTCATTTAAATATGTTAATCTGGATCTTGCCTAGTGACGTCTCCCAGGACCTCGTTAGATGTCCTGAGGCATTCCAAGCTTTGCAAATATCTTGAGATGCCTCTTGAGAGATTTAACAGCCTGTCGGTTCACCATGTTGGGTGCAACAAGGCCATTAAATCACATCCTATATCTTGACAGAAAGTCTGAAGAACTAGGAACGTTCAGAGGCTTTGAACATTTTGGGTAAAATGAACTGTGCAGGATTTAAATATTGAAGGCCAAAAGAAAGAAAGGAAAAAGTGTGTAGAACGGAAAACAGTCAACTCGGGCCAAAGATGGGAAATGTTGGCGAAAACATCACTCCACAATGTGTGGTCTGGGAACGAGAGTCTGTCACAGAAATTGGCTGCGAAAGAATGGATTAAATTGTAGATCCTGATACACTATCAATTATGACGAGACGAGAGTAGAATGTAATCGAGGCTTTATTACACAGAGATGTGTGGCCTCCTACAGCAGTGTGGTGAATGTATTAGGCCAATAATCCACCATTGTATTTGTATCTGTGCTGGTGCCCTTGTATTTGTATCTGTGCTATGCTGTTGCTCTTGTGGGCTCCTCCTATGGGTCATTGCATGGCATTATCCATAGGGGAACATGTTGGGGCCTGTATGGGCTCCGCTCATGGCTCCTCCCCTTGAGGGGAGGTATAAAGAACAGTCGACCTCTAGGTGGTTCTCAGTATTGGATTAGTCGCCGGCAGGCATTGTTCTAAGTTGACTAAAGCCACAATTTACTTCTACTCCCGTCTCGAGTGAATTGATGATCGCATCAATTTAATCAACTACAACGCAACTATGGAATCGGCCCTCAAACCTGAACCGACTGGAACTCGATCCGCAGGCCGCGGAGGCGAAATAAATTTTTTCGCACTGGCTTCGATGCTTCAAGGCCTATCTCGCCTCCTCCTCCACGCTTTCCGTCACCGACGAACAGAAGCTGAGCCTCCACCACGCACGGGTGAGCCATCGAATCTTTGTTCAACTCGACGAGGCCTCCTCCTAAGCAGACGCCCTCACAATGCTCGAACGCCTCTATGTATGGCGCGTGAGGTCTACGCGCGACACATCCTCACCACTCGCCGCCAGCGCCCCGGGGAATCGCTAGAAGACTACCTACGTGACCTCAAAGCCCTCGCACACAGCTGCAACTACCAGGCCGTTACGGCCACTCAACATATGGAACTCGCCGTCCGAGACGTCTACGTGGCGGGAGTCCGGTCCAACTACGTGAGACAGCGCCTACTCGAAAAGGGGGCCCTGGACCTGGATGAGACGGTAAAGTTAGCCTCCTCTCTGGAAGTTGCGTTCCAAAGCCTTAACGCGTTCCCGGCTGACCACGCGACCCCCTCGTGGGCCCCGACCAAAGACTACCCCAGGCCTGTGCCGCGCGGCCACCCGCCCACCATGGGGGGCTACCCTGCTATTTCTGCGGCCAGTCCCAACACCTCCGGCAGCACTGCCTGGCCCGCAATGCGAACTGCAGCAGCTGCGGGAGAAAAGGACATTTCGCCAAAGTCTGCCTGGCCAGGTCCAAGAACTCTAAATCGCAGGCCCGACCCTCAGACTCACGGCCCGCAGACCCCGCAGTGTGGCAGTGTGTCTGCCGACTCGGCCCCCTGTAGATGCGTCACCAGCCTCGTGCTATCCATGGGGGCAGCCATCTTCCAGCCCACACAGCACGTGCGACTCACGGGGGCCGCCATCTTGGCCATCCTCCCCCACGCGGCCGGCCACGTGCGATCCATGGGGGCCATCATCTTGGACGCCATCTTCCTCACCGCCCGCCACGCTCGACCATCTTGGCCGCCATCTGCTACGCCGCTCAACGCGTATGATCAACAAGGGCAGCCATCGCTGAACCGCCCCAGCACCTCCGACCACGCCAACTACCCGCAACTCAGCGCGGTCACCCTGGACCAGTCGCGACCCAAGCACTTCCGGAGCTCCATGATGACCTTCCGGGTAAAGGGGCACAAAACGCCTTGCCTCTTAGACTCCGGGAGCACAGAGAGCTTCATTCACCCGGACATGGTAAGACGCTGCTCGCTCCCAATTTTCCCGGCGCACCAAACTACTCCCTCGCCTCTGGGTCACACTCGGTGCAAATCCGAGGGTGCACTACCGCAACCCTAGCAATACAGGGCGCCGAGTACGCCAATTTTAAATTATATGTGCTCCCAGACCTCTGCGCTCCTCTCCTATTGGGACTAGATTTCCAGTGCAATCTCAAGAGCCTAACCCTGAAGTTCGGGGGGCCCCTACCCCCCCTCACCATATGCCTCGCGACCCTAAAAGTCGACCCTCCCCCACTCTTCGCAAATCTCACCGCCGACTGCAAACCAGTTGCCACCAGAAGCTGGCGGTATAGCATACAGGACAGGACTTTTATCAGGTCCGAGGTCCAGCGACTCTTGCGGGAGGGAGTCATCGAGGCCAGCAATAGCCGCTGGAGAGCCCAGGTGGTGGTCATCAAGACCGGGGAAAAGAACCCGATGGTTGTAGATTATAGCCAAACCATAAACCGGTACACGCAACTCGATGCGTACCCACTTCCCCGGATTGCAGACATGGTAAACCAGATCGCACACTACCGGGTGTTCTCCACGGTGGATCTGAAATCTGCATACCACCAGCTCCCAATCCGCCCGGAGGACCGCCACTACATGGCTTTTGAGGCAGACGGCCGCCTTTTCCACTTCCTCCGGGTACCCTTTGGCGTCACGAACGGGGTTTCGGTGTTCCAAAGAACAATGGACCGAATGGTGGACCAGTACGGGCTGCGGGCCACATTTCCGTACTTGGACAATGTCACCATCTGCAGCCATGATCAGCAGGACCATGACGCCGACCTCCACAGATTTCTCCAAACCGCCCAAACCCTAAACCTCACGTACAACAAGGAGAAATGCGTTTTCCGCACAACCAGACTAGCCATCCTCGGCTACGTCGTGGAGAACGGGGTCCTAGGACCCGACCCTGACCGTATGGGTCCCCTCCTGCAACTCCCCCTCCCCCATTGCCCCAAGGCCCTGAAGAGGTGCCTCGGGTTCTTTTCATATTATGCCCAGTGGGTCCCCAACTATGCGGACAAAGCCCGCCCACTAATCGGGCCAACATCTTCCCACTGAGGCCCCCCAGGCCTCACGGCAGCACGGTAGCATTGTGGATAGCACAATTGCTTCACAGCTCCAAGGTCCCAGGTTCGATTCCGGCTTGGGTCACTGTCTGTGCGGAGTCTGCACATCCTCCCCGTGTGTGCGTGGGTTTCCTCTGGGTGCTCCGGTTTCCTCCCACAGTCCAAAGATGTGCAGGTTAGGTGGATTGGCCATGATAAAATTGTCCTTAGTGTCCAAAATTGCCCTTAGTGTTGGGTGGGGTTACTGGGTTATGGGGATGGGGTGGAGGTGTGGACCTGGGTGGGGTGCTCTTTACAGTAGCTGGTGCAGACTCAATGGGCCGAATGGCCTCCTTCTGCACTGTAAATTCTAGGCCTTCAGCTGCATCAAGGCAGACATCGCCAAAGCTGCGATGCGCGCGGTGGACGAGTCCGTCCCCTTCCAGGTGGAGAGCGACGTATCAGAGGTCGCTCTCGCCACCACCCTCAACCAAGCAGGCAGACAGGTAGCGTTTTTTTCGCGCACCCTCACCACCTCTGAAATTCAGCACTCCTCAGTCGAAAAAGAGGCCCAAGCCATCATGGAAGCCGTACGGCACTGGAGGCACTACCTCGCTGGTAGGAGGTTTACCCTCGTCACCGACTAACGATCGGTTGCCTTCATGTTCGATAATACGCAGCGGGGCAAAATCAAGAACGATAAGATCTTGAGGTGGAGGATCGAACTCTCCACCTATAATTACGATATAGTATATCGGCCTGGGAAGCTCAACGGGCCTCCAGATGCCCTGTCCCGCGGCACATGCGCCAGCGCGCAAGATGACGACTCCGGGCTATCCACGATGACCTCTGCCACCCGGGGGTCACCCGGCTTCTCCACTATATCAAGGTCCGCAACCTGCCCTACTCCACCGAGGAGGTCAGAGCTATGACCAGGGACTGCCAGATCTGTGCAGAGTGTAAACCGCACTTCTATCGACCAGATAAGGCCCACCTGGTAAAGGCATCCCGGCCCTTTGAGCGCCTCAGTATCGATTTCAAAGGGCCCCTCCCCTCTACCAACCGCAACGCATATTTCCTCAACATTATTGATGAGTTCTCCCGCTTCCCCTTTGCAATCCCTTGCCCCAACATGACCACGTCCACCGTCATTAAGGCCCTACATAGTGTCTTCACCCTGTTTGGCTTTCCCAATTATGTCCACAGTGACCGGGGCTCGTCGTTCATGAGTGACGAACTGCATCAGTACCTGCTCAGTAAGGGCATTGCCTCGATCAGGAGTACTAGTTATAACCCCAGGGGAAACGGGCAGGTGGAGAGGGCGAACGTGACGGTCTGGAAGACCGTCCTACTGACCCTGCGGACCAGGAATCTCCCAGTTTCTCACTGGCAGGAGGTCCTCCCCGATGAGCTCCACTCTATTAGGTCCCTACTTTGCACGGCCACAAACGAGACCCCTCATGACCGCCTATTTGTTTTCCCTAGGAGATCCATCTCAGGGGCCTCGCTTCCATCCTGGCTGAAGACACCGGGGCCAGTCCTACTCAGAAAACACATCAGGAGCCATAAGTCCGATCCTCTGGTAGAGAGGGTCCAGCTCCTACACTCAAACCACCAGTACGCTTATATCGAACACCCTGATGGCCGACAGGATACGGTCTCCCTCCGGGACCTGGCGCTTGCCGGTTCCACCACCACCACCACCACTGCCCCTCCACCATAGCCCGCCCAACCTACCATAACCAGCGCCCCCGCCCTTATATGGCTCCCGCGCTCCCTCCCGCCTGCCATCCCCCCTTCACCGATCCACAGGAATGAAGCACCAGAAGAGACGCTGCCGGAGTCCACATCTGTACCTGTACCAGCGCCCTCACTACCGATGCCAGCATGGGCGAGCTCGACACCCGGGCCAGCAACAACGCCAGAGCTTCGGCGATCACAGCGCACAATCTGTGCGCCGGACCGGCTGAGCTTATGAACCCGTCACACCCGCCGAACTTCATTTTTTTAACAGGGGGTGAATGTGGTGAATGTATTATGCCAATAATCCAGCATTGTATTTGTATCTGTGCTGTTGCCCTTGTATTTGTATCTGTGCTAGGCTGTTGCCCTTGTGGGCTCCTCCTATGGGCCATTGTATGGCATTATCCATAGGGGAACATGTTGGGGCCTGTATGGGCTCGCCCATGCCTCCTCCCCTTGAGGGGAAGTATAAAGAGCAGTCGACCTGTAGGCGGTTCTCAGTAATGGATCAGTCACAGGCAGGCACTATTCTAAGTTGATTAAAGCCACAGTTTACCTCTACTCCCGTCTCGAGTGAATTGATGGGCGCATCAAGCAGCATACGAAATGGCTGCTGTTCGGAGAGCACACATATTTATACTCCGCCTCCTGGGTGGAGCCAGCAGGCAGGGATCTACCCCCGTACCTGTAGTACAGGGGCCTTACCGTAATACACATACATACAATATAATACAACAGTGGTGACTACCACATTCACCCCCTGTTAAAAATGAGTCCAGCGAGAGTGGTGGAAAACTATATACATACAGATTGGTTTTAAAATTACAGAGAAGGTTACAAATTTAGACGATCGGGCGCCTTTATCTGTCGTTGAGAATGCCGCAGTGCAGGGGGGTGGGGCGATGTGGGGACCCAGCTGGTGCCAGATCCCTGAGGGAGACTGTGTCTTGGCGGCCATCGGGGTACGCTATGTAGGCGTACTGCGGGTTCGCATGGAGTAGCTGTACCTTCTCAACCAACAGGTCCGCCTTGTGGAGCTGCACGTGCTTGCGGAGGAGAACTGGTCCTGGACCTGCCAGCCACGTTGAGAGCGAAACCCCGGAGGCGGACTTCCTGGCCGGTAGAATTGCGGTTTACACTCCACGCAGACCTGGCAGTCTTTGGTGATAGCCTCGATGGAGTAGGGCAGATTGCGGGCCTTAATGAAGTGGTAAAAGCGGGTGACAGAGATCGTCGTGCAGTGTCCGGAGTCGGTCCACTTGTGCGCTGGCACATGTACCTCGGGACAGGGCATTGGGAGGCTCATTGAGCTTACCGGGGCGATACAAAATCTCGTAATTGTAGGTGGAGAGCTCGATCCTCCACCTCAAGATTTTATCGTTTTTGATCTTGCCCCGCTGTGTGTTGTTAAACATGAAGGCAACCGACCGTTGGTCTGCGAGGAGAGTGAATCTCCTGCCGGCCAGGTAATGCCTCCAATGACGCACAGCTTCAACGATCGCTTGGGCCTCCTTTTCGATGGAGGAGTGCTGAATTTTGGAGGCATGGAGGGTGCGGGAAAAGAATGCCACGGGCCTGCCTGCCTGGTTGAGGGTGGTGGCCAGAGCGACGTCTGATGCATCGCTCTTGACTTGGAAGGGGTGCAGCTTGTCGACCGCGTGCATCGCGGCCTTGGCGATGTCGGCCTTGATACAGTTGAAGGCCTGGTGAGCCTCGGCCGTCAGTGGGAAAGCATAGTTTGGGACCCACTGGGTGTAATACGAAAAGAACCCCAGGCATCGTTTGAGGGCCTTGGGGCAGTGGGGGAGGGGGAGTTCCATGAGAGGGCGCATGCAATCGGGGTCGGGCCCTAGAATTCCATTCTGAACCACATAGCCGAGGATGGCCAATCGGTTTGTGCTGAACACACACTTCTTGTTGTAAGTTAGGTTGAGGAGTGTGGCGGTGTGGAGAAATTTGGAAAGGTTAGTGAGATACCCTCAATAATGACGCTTAGAGATTAAACTGTAAAGAAGGCTTTATTAGACTAATAACTATGCTACAGCTATGGACGAGAGCTGACTGCTATACAGACCATGAGGCAGGCCTTTATGTATGGCTCCCAGATGGGCGGAGCCAGAGGCAGAGTCCCCAGGGTTCCAAGCCCAGTCTTAAAGGGGACATCACCTTACATGATGATAAGGCAGTAACCGTTCATCACAGTTAGCGCCATGGTCCTGCTGGTCATGGCCGCAGATGGTGACGTTGTCCAGGTACGGGAAAGTGGCCTGCAGCCCGTACCGGTCAACCATTCGGTCCATCTCCCGTTGGAAGACCGAGACCCCGTTGGTGACGCCGAAGGGAACCCTAAGGAAATGGTAAAGGCGGCCGTCTGCTTCAAATGCAGTGTATGGGCGGTCCCCCTTACGGATGGGGAGCTGGTGGTAGGCAGATTTCAGGTCCACTGTCGAGAACATCCGGTACTGTGCAATCTGATTGACCATATCAGATATGCATGGGAGGGGGTATGTGTCGAGCTGCGTGTACCGATTGATGGTCTGATTGTAGTCAGCGACCATCCTGTTTTTCTCCCCAGTTTTCACCACTACCACTTGGGCTCTCCAGGGGCTGTTGCTGGCCTTGATGATACCTTCCCGCAGCAGCCGCTGGACCTCAGACCTGATGAACGTCCTGTCCTGGGCACTGTACCGTCTGCTCCGGGTGGCAACGGGTTTGCAATCCGGGGTGAGGTTTGCAAACAGAGAAGGTGGGTCAACCTTAAGGGTCACGAGGCCACAAACAGTAATGGGTGGAAGGGGCCCGCCAAATTTCAGGGTAAGGCTCTGGAGGTTGCACTGGAAGTCCAGGCCGAGTAGCAAGGCAGCGCAGAGGTTGGGGAAGACGTAGAGCCAGAAGCCGCTGAACTCTACGCCCTGGATGGTGAGGGTGGTGATGCAGTACCCCCGGATCGCCACGGAGTGGAATCCGGAAGCCAGTGAGATTCTTTGGTTAGCGGGGTGTACCGCGAGGGAGCAGCGCCTTACCTTATCGGGGTGAATGAAGCTCTCAGTGCTCCCGGAGTCCACTGAGCATCCGGGAAGGCAGGATATCTCATGCCCGTCGACCTTCACCTTTGTCGAAGTGGTCGCGAGGTTGTGCGGTCGAGACTGGTCGATTGTGACCGAGACGAGACACGGCTGGTTGTCGTCGGTTGCTGGGGTCCTGAGTTGCTGGGTAAGATGGCGGCGCCCACAGGCCGCACGTGTCCTGGGGCAGGCAAGATGGCAGTGCCCATTGGTTGTGAGGCAAACAAGATGGCGCTCCCACGGGCCACACGTGTTGTGAGTGGAGCAACATGTCGGCACCCACAGGCCGCACGTGGTCTGAGGAGAGGAAGATGGCGGCGCCCACTGGCCGCACGTGGGGGGTGCCGGGACAATAGCAGCGATTGAGTGGGCCTGGCACACTGCAGCGAAATGTATCTTCTTGCCACAGGCCTTGCAGAGCGCGCTCCGCGCCGGGCAGCGCTGCCGGGGGTGTTTTGTCTGTCCGCAGATGTAGCACTTGGGTCCCCCGGGGTTGGTTGGCTGCCGCGCGGCGCAAGCGTGGGGTTGGCTGAGGGTGGGCGCTGATGGGGTCCACGATGCCCAGGGTGGGTGGGCCGGGTGTCCGGGGGCATAAGCCTGTACGTTGCATGAGGCGACCGTGAGCGAGAGTGCTAATTTCTTGGCCATCGCGAGGTCAAGCGAGGCCCCTTCTAAGAGGCACTGGCGGATGTAGTCAGACCCTATGCCCGTAACGAACGCGTTTCTCATTAGCAGGTTCGAATGTTCAGTGGCCGAAATGGCCTGGCAATCACAGTCTCTTACCAGGGCGAGCAGGGCACGCCAGAAGTCCTCCACAGACTCACCGGGAAGTTGGTGCCGCGTGGACAGGAGGTGCCTGGCGTAGATCTTGTTGGTCTGCTGAGCGTAATTCTCCTTCAGTAGCGCCATGGCCTCTGCGAGGGGAAAAACGTTGGAGCTCAGCCGCGTGTACAGAATCTGCAGCTTCTGTGCTTCTGAGATTTGGTCTGGCGCAGACCCGATGTAAGCTTCAAAGCAAGCTAGCCAATGTGTGAAGTCCTTTTTGGCGTTGTCTGCTTGATGATGCAGCTGCAGGCGATCCGGCTTGATGCGGAGATCCATCTTTGTAAAATCTCTGTGTAATAAATTGATGCACTATCAATTACGACGAGACGAGAGTAGAGAGTAATCGAGGCTTTATTACACAGAGATGTGTGGCCTCCTACAGCAGCTTATGAAATGGCTGCTGTTCGGAGAACACACACATTTATACTCCGCCTCCTGGGCGGAGCCAGCAGGCAGGGATCAACCCCCGTACCTGTAGTCTAGGGGCCTTACCGTAATCCCATATATGCAATATAATACAACAGTGGTGACTACCACAGATCCACACGTAAAAAATATGGCTTTGGAGAAGTAATTACTGTTGTGTAAATATAGAATGAAATAAAATTCCACCTCATGCTCCAGGAAGCGGGGCAGTGAACTGATGTTAAGTTGGATTAACACACTGCGGCCCAGCCCTCAGTGAAGGGCTGTGAGTATTGACCATGTGTGAGGGGCTGTGTGTACTGACCCTGTGTGAGGGGCTGTGTGTACTGACCCTGTGTGAGGGGCTGTGTGTACTGACCCTGTGTGAGGGGCTGTGTGTACTGACCCTGTGTGAGGGGCTGTGAGTACTGACCCTTGTGAGGGGCTGTGTAAACTGACGCTGTATGTGGGTCTGTGAGTACTGACCCTGTGTGTGGGGCTGTCAGTACTTAGCCTGTGTGAGGGGCTGTGCGTACTGACCCTGTGTGTGGGGCTGTCAGTACTTACCCTGTGTGAGGGGCTGTGCGTACTGACCCTGTGTGAGGGGCTGTGTGTACTGACCCTGTGTGAGGGACTGTGTGTACTGACCCTGTGTGAGGGGCTGTGTGTACTGACCCTGTGTGAGGGACTGTGTGTACTGACCCTGTGTGAGGGGCTCTGTGTACTGACCCTGTGTGAGGGGCTGTGTGTACTGACCCAGTGTGAGGGGCTGTGCGTACTGACCCTGTGTGAGGGGCTGTGCGTACTGACCCTGTGTGAGGGACTGTGTGTACTGACCCTGTGTGAGGGGCTCTGTGTACTGACCCTGTGTGAGGGGCTGTGCGTACTGACCCTGTGTGAGGGGCTGTGTGTACTGATCCTGTGTGAGTGGCTCTGTGTACTGACCCTGTGTGAGAGGCTGTGTGTACTGATCCTGTGTGAGGGGCTGTGTGTACTGACCCTGTGTGAGAGGCTGTGTGTACTGACCCTGTGTGAGAGGCTGTGTGTACTGACCCTGTGTGAGGGGCTGTGTGTACTGATCCTGTGTGAGGGGCTGTGTGTACTGACCCTGTGTGAGGGGCTGTGTGTACTGACCCTGTGTGAGGTGCTGTGTGTACTGACCCTGTGTGAGGGGCTGTGTGTACTGATCCTGTGTGAGGGGCTGTGTGTACTGACCCTGTGTGAGAGGCTGTGTGTACTGATCCTGTGTGAGGGGCTGTGTGTACTGACCCTGTGTGAGGGGCTGTGTGTACTGACCCTGTGTGAGGGGCTCTGTGTACTGACCCTGTGTGAGGGGCTGTGTATACTGACCCTGTGTGAGAGGCTGTGTGTACTGACCCTGTGTGAGGGGCTCTGTGTACTGACCCTGTGTGAGGGGCTCTGTGTACTGACCCTGTGTGAGAGGCTGTGTATACTGACCCTGTGTGAGAGGCTGTGTGTACTGACCCTGTGTGAGAGGCTGTGTGTACTGATCCTGTGTGAGGGGCTGTGTGTACTGACCCTGTGTGAGAGGCTGTGTGTACTGACCCTGTGTGAGGGGCTCTGTGTACTGACCCTGTGTGAGGGGCTGTGTATACTGACCCTGTGTGAGAGGCTGTGTGTACTGACCCTGTGTGAGGGGCTGTGTGTACTGACCCTGTGTGAGAGGCTGTGTGTACTGACCCTGTGTGAGGGGCTGTGTGTACTGACCCTGTGTGAGGGGCTCTGTGTACTGACCCTGTGTGAGAGGCTGTGTATACTGATCCTGTGTGAGGGGCTGTGTGTACTGACCCTGTGTGAGAGGCTGTGTGCACTGACCCTGTGTGAGGGGCTCTGTGGACTGACCCTGTGTGAGGGGCTGTGTGTACTGACCCTGTGTGAGAGGCTGTGTGTACTGACCCTGTGTGAGAGGCTGTGTGTACTGACCCTGTGTGAGGGGCTCTGTGTACTGACCCTGTGTGAGGGGCTCTGTGTACTGACTCTGTGTGAGGGGCTGTGTATACTGACTCTGTGTGAGGGACTGTGTGTACTGACCCTGTGTGAGGGGCTCTGTGTACTGACCCTGTGTGAGGGGCTGTGTATACTGACTCTGTGTGAGGGACTGTGTGTACTGACCCTGTGTGAGGGGCTCTGTGTACTGACCCTGTGTGAGGGGCTGTGTGTACTGACCCTGTGTGAGGGGCTCTGTGTACTGACCCTGTTTGAGGGGCTGGTGTCCTGACCCTGTGAGAGGGGCTGTGTGTACTGACCCTGTGTGAGAGGCTGTGTATACTGACCCTGTGTGAGGGGCTGGTGTCCTGACCCTGTGAGAGGGGCTGTGTGTACTGACTCTGTGTGAGGGACTGTGTACACTGACCCTGTGTGAGGGGCTGGTGTCCTGACCCTGTGAGACGGGCTGTGTGTACTGACTCTGTGTGAGGGACTGTGTATACTGACCCTGTGTGAGGGGCTGGTGTCCTGACCCTGTGAGAGGGGCTGTGTGTACTGACCCTGTGTGAGGGGCTGTGTGTACTGACCCTGTGTGAGGGGCTGGGGTCCTGACCCTGTGAGAGGGGCTGTGTACACTGACCCTGTGTGAGGGGCTGTGTGCACTGACCCTGTTTGAGGGGCTGGTGTCCTGACCCTGTGTGAGGGGCTGTGTGTACTGACCCTGTGTGAGAGGCTGTGTGTACTGACCCTGTGTGAGGGGCTATGTGTACTGACCCTATGTGAGGGGCTGTGTATACTGACCTGTGTGAGAGGCTGTGTATACTGACCCTGTGTGAGGGGCTGTGTGTACTGACCCTGTGTGAGGGGCTGTGTGTACTGACCCTGTGTGAGGGACTGTGTACTGGCCCTGTATGAGGGGCTGTGCATACTGACCCTGTGTGAGAGGCTGTGTGTACTGACCCTGTGTGAGGGACTGTGTGTACTGACCCTGTGTGAGGGGCTGTGTATACTGACCCTGTGTGAGAGGCTGTGTGTACTGACCCTGTGTGAGGGGCTGTGTGTACTGACCCTGTGTGAGGGGCTGTGTATACTGACCCTGTGTGAGGGGCTGTGTATACTGACCCTGTGTGAGGGGTTGTGTGTACTGACTCTGTGTGAGGGGCTGTGTGTACTGACCCTGTGTGAGGGGCTGTGTATACTGACTCTGTGTGAGAGGCTGTGTGTACTGACCCTGTGTGAGAGGCTGTGTGTACTGTGAGTACTGACATGTGTGAGGGGCTGTGTATACTGCCTCTGTGTGAGGGGCTGTGTGTACTGACTCTGTGTGAGAGGCTGTGTGTACTGACCCTGTGTGAGGGACTGTGTGTACTGACCCTGTGTGAGGGGCAGTGTGTACTGACCCTGTGTGAGGGGCTGTGTGTACTGACCCTGTGTGAGGGACTGTGTATACTGACCCTGTGTGAGAGGCTGTGTGTACTGACCCTGTGTGAGGGGCTGTGTGTACTGACCCTGTGTGAGGGGCTGGTGTCCTGACCCTGTGTGAGGGACTGTGTATACTGACCCTGTTTGAGAGGCTGTGTGTACTGACCCTGTGTGAGGGGCTGTGTGTACTGACCCTGTGTGAGGGGCTGTGTGTACTGACCCTGTGTGAGGGGCTGGTGTCCTGACCCTGTGTGAGGGACTGTGTATACTGACCCTGTGTGAGGGGCTGTGAGTACTGACCCTGTGTGAGGGGCTGTGAGTACTGACCCTGTGTGAGAGGCTGTGTGTACTGACCCTGTGTGAGGGGCTGTGTGTACTGACCCTGTGTGAGGGGCTGTGTGTACTGACCCTGTGTGAGGGGCTGTGAGTACTGACCCTGTGTGAGAGGCTGGTGTCCTGACCCTGTGAGAGGGGCTGTGTACACTGACCCTGTGTGAGGGGCTGTGTGCACTGACCCTGTTTGAGGGGCTGGTGTCCTGACCCTGTTTGAGGGGCTGGTGTCCTGACCCTGTGAGAGGGGCTGTGTACACTGACCCTGTGTGAGGGGCTGTGTGTACTGACCCTGTGTGAGAGGCTGTGTGTACTGACCCTGTGTGAGGGGCTGTGTGTACTGACCCTGTGTGAGGGGCTGTGTATACTGACCCTGTGTGAGGGGCTGTGTGTACTGACCCTGTGTGAGAGGCTGTGTATACTGACCCTGTGTGAGAGGCTGTGTGTACTGACCCTGTGTGAGGGGCTATGTGTACTGACCCTATGTGAGGGGCTGTGTATACTGACCTGTGTGAGAGGCTGTGTATACTGACCCTGTGTGAGGGGCTGTGTGTACTGACCCTGTGTGAGGGGCTGTGTGTACTGACCCTGTGTGAGGGACTGTGTACTGACCCTGTGTGAGAGGCTGTGTATACTGACCCTGTGTGAGAGGCTGTGTGTACTGACCCTGTGTGAGAGACTGTGTATACTGACCCTGTGTGAGAGGCTGTGTGTACTGACCCTGTGTGAGGGGCTGTGTGTACTGACCCTGTGTCAGGGACTGTGTGTACTGACCCTGTGTGAGGGGCTGTGTATACTGACCCTGTGTGAGAGGCTGTGTGTACTGACCCTGTGTGAGGGGCTGTGTGTACTGACCCTGTGTGAGGGACTGTGTGAACTGACCCTGTGTGAGGGGCTGTGTGTACTGACCCTGTGTGAGGGATTGTGTGTACTGACCCTGTATGAGGGGCTGTGTATACTGACCCTGTGTGAGAGGCTGTGTGTACTGACCCTGTGTGAGGGACTGTGTGTACTGACCCTGTGTGAGGGGCTGTGTATACTGACCCTGTGTGAGAGGCTGTGTGTACTGACCCTGTGTGAGGGGCTGTGTGTACTGACCCTGTGTGAGGGGCTGTGTATACTGACCCTGTGTGAGGGGCTGTGTATACTGACCCTGTGTGAGGGGTTGTGTGTACTGACTCTGTGTGAGGGGCTGTGTGTACTGACCCTGTGTGAGGGGCTGTGTATACTGACCCTGTGTGAGAGGCTGTGTGTACTGACCCTGTGTGAGAGGCTGTGTGTACTGTGAGTACTGACATGTGTGAGGGGCTGTGTATACTGCCTCTGTGTGAGGGGCTGTGTGTACTGACTCTGTGTGAGAGGCTGTGTGTACTGACCCTGTGTGAGGGACTGTGTGTACTGACCCTGTGTGAGGGGCTGTGTGTACTGACCCTGTGTGAGGGGCTGTGTGTACTGACCCTGTGTGAGGGACTGTGTATACTGACCCTGTGTGAGAGGCTGTGTGTACTGACCCTGTGTGAGGGGCTGTGTGTACTGACCCTGTGTGAGGGGCTGATGTCCTGACCCTGTGTGAGGGACTGTGTATACTGACCCTGTTTGAGAGGCTGTGTGTACTGACCCTGTGTGAGGGGCTGTGTGTACTGACCCTGTGTGAGGGGCTGTGTGTACTGACCCTGTGTGAGGGGCTGTGAGTACTGACCCTGTGTGAGGGACTGTGTATACTGACCCTGTGTGAGGGGCTGTGTATGCTGACCCTGTGTGAGGGGCTGTGAATACTGACCCTGTGTGAGAGGCTGTGTATACTGACCCTGTGTGAGAGGCTGTGTGTACTGACCCTGTGTGAGGGACTGTGTGTATTGACCCTGTGTGAGGGGCTGTGTATACTGACCCTGTGTGAGAGGCTGTGTGTACTGACCCTGTGTGCGGGGTTGTGTGTACTGACCCTGTGTGAGGGACTGTGTGTACTGACCCTGTGTTGGGGGCTGTGTGTACTGACCCTGTGTGAGGGACTGTGTGTACTGACCCTGTGTGAGAGGCTGTGTATACTGACCCTGTGTGAGAGGCTGTGTGTACTGACCCTGTGTGAGGGGCTGTGTGTATTGACCCTGTGTGAGGGACTGTGTGTACTGACCCTGTGTGAGGGACTGTGTGTACTGACCCTGTGTGAGGGGCTGTGTGTACTGACCCTGTGTGAGGGACTGTGTGTACTGACCCTGTGTGAGGGGCTGTGTATACTGACTCTGTGTGAGAGGCTGTGTGTACTGACCCTTTGTGAGAGGCTGTGTGTACTGACTCTGTGCGAGGGACTGTGTGTACTGACACTGTGTGAGGGGCTGTGTATACTGACTCTGTGTGAGAGGCTGTGTGTACTGACCCTGTGTGAGGGGCTGTGTATACTGACCCTGTGTGAGGGACTGTGTGCACTGACCCTGTGTGACAGGCTGTGTGTACTGACCCTGTGTGAGAGGCTGTGTATACTGACCCTGTGTGAGAGGCTGTGTATACTCACATTGTGTGAGAGGCTGTGTGTACTGACCCTGTGTGAGGGGCTGTGTATACTGACCCTGTGTGAGGGACTGTGTGTACTGACCCTGTGTGAGAGGCTGTGTGTACTGACCCTGTGGGAGAGGCTGTGTGTACTGACCCTGTGTGAGAGGCTGTGTATACTGACCCTGTGTGAGAGGCTGTGTGTACTGACCCTGTGTGAGGGGCTGTGTGTACTGACCCTGTGTGAGGGGCTGTGTATACTGACGCTGTGTGAGAGGCTGTGTGTACTGACCCTGTGTGAGGGGCTGTGTATACTGACGCTGTGTGAGAGGCTGTGTGTACTGACCCTGTGTGAGGGGCTGTGTGTACTGACCCTGTGTGAGGGGCTCTGTGTACTGACCCTGTGTGAGGGGCTGGGGTCCTGACCCTGTGTGAGGGACTGTGTGTTCTGACCCTGTGTGAGGGGCTCTGAGTACTGACCCTGTGTGAGGGGCTGGGGTCCTGACCCTGTGAGAGGGGCTGTGTATACTGACCCTGTTTGAGGGGCTGGTGTCCTGACCCTGTGTGAGGGGCTGGTGTCCTGACCCTGTGAGAGGGGCTGTGTATACTGACCCTGTGTGAGGGGCTGTGTGTACTGACCCTGTGTGAGGGGCTGTGTGTACTGACCCTGTGTGAGGGGCTGTGTATACTGACCCTGTGTGAGGGGCTGTGTGTACTGACCCTGTGTGAGAGGCTGTGTACTGACTCTGTGTGAGGGTCTGGTGTCCTGACCCTGTGAGAGGGGCTGTGTATACTGACCCTGTGTGAGAGGCTGTGTATACTGACCCTGTGTGAGAGGCTGTGTGTACTGACCCTGTGTGAGGGGCTGTGTGTACTGACCCTGTGTGAGGGGCTGTGTATACTGACCCTGTGTGAGAGGCTGTGTATACTGACCCTGTGTGAGGGGCTGTGTGTACTGACCCTGTGTGAGGGGCTGTGTGTACTGACCCTGTGTGAGGGACTGTGTGTACTGACCCTGTGTGAGGGGCTGTGTACACTGACCCTGTGTGAGAGGCTGTGTGTACTGACCCTGTGTGAGGGGCTGTGTGTACTGACCCTGTGTGAGGGACTGTGTGTACTGACCCTGTGTGAGGGGCTGTGTGTACTGACCCTGTGTGAGGGACTGTGTGTACTGACCCTGTGTGAGGGGCTGTGTATACTGACCCTGTGTGAGAGGCTGTGTGTACTGACCCTGTGTGAGGGACTGTGTGTACTGACCCTGTGTGAGGGGCTGGGTGTACTGACCCTGTTTGAGAGGATGTGTGTACTGACCCTGTGTGAGGGGCTGTGTGTACTGACCCTGTGTGAGGGACTGTGTATACTGACCCTGTGTGAGGGGCTGTGTATGCTGACCCTGTGTGAGAGGCTGTGTGTACTGACCCTGTTTGAGGGGCTGTGTGTACTGACCCTGTGTGAGGGGCTGTGTGTACTGACCCTGTGTGAGAGGCTGTGTATACTGACCCTGTGTGAGGGGCTGTGTATACTGACCCTGTGTGAGGGACTGTGTGTACTGACCCTGTGTGAGGGGCTGTGTATACTGACTCTGTGTCAGAGGCTGTGTGTACTGACCCTGTGTGAGAGGCTGTGTGTACTGTGAGTACTGACATGTGTGAGGGGCTGTGTATACTGCCTCTGTGTGAGGGGCTGTGTGTACTGACTCTGTGTGAGAGGCTGTGTGTACTGACCCTGTGTGAGGGACTGTGTGTACTGACCCTGTGTGAGGTGCTGTGTGTACTGACCCTGTGTGAGGGGCTGTGTGTACTGACCCTGTGTGAGAGGCTGTGTATACTGACCCTGTGTGAGAGGCTGTGTACACTGACCCTGTGTGAGGGGCTGTGTGTACTGACCCTGTGTGAGGGGCTGTGTGTACTGACCCTGTGTGAGGGACTGTGTCTACTGACCCTGTGTGAGAGGCTGTGTATACTGACCCTGTGTGAGAGGCTGTGTATACTGACCCTGTGTGAGAGGCTGTGTGTACTGACCCTGTGTGAGGGGCTGTGTGTATTGACCCTGTGTGAGGGACTGTGTGTACTGACCCTGTGTGAGGGACTGTGTGTACTGACCCTGTGTGAGGGGCTGTGTGTACTGACCCTGTGTGAGGGACTGTGTGTACTGACCCTGTGTGAGGGGCTGTGTATACTGACTCTGTGTGAGAGGCTGTGTGTACTGACCCTTTGTGAGAGGCTGTGTGTACTGACTCTGTGCGAGGGACTGTGTGTACTGACACTGTGTGAGGGGCTGTGTATACTGACTCTGTGTGAGAGGCTGTGTGTACTGACCCTGTGTGAGGGGCTGTGTATACTGACCCTGTGTGAGGGACTGTGTGCACTGACCCTGTGTGACAGGCTGTGTGTACTGACCCTGTGTGAGAGGCTGTGTATACTGACCCTGTGTGAGAGGCTGTGTATACTCACATTGTGTGAGAGGCTGTGTGTACTGACCCTGTGTGAGGGGCTGTGTATACTGACCCTGTGTGAGGGACTGTGTGTACTGACCCTGTGTGAGAGGCTGTGTGTACTGACCCTGTGGGAGAGGCTGTGTGTACTGACCCTGTGTGAGAGGCTGTGTATACTGACCCTGTGTGAGAGGCTGTGTGTACTGACCCTGTGTGAGGGGCTGTGTGTACTGACCCTGTGTGAGGGGCTGTGTATACTGACGCTGTGTGAGAGGCTGTGTGTACTGACCCTGTGTGAGGGGCTGTGTATACTGACGCTGTGTGAGAGGCTGTGTGTACTGACCCTGTGTGAGGGGCTGTGTGTACTGACCCTGTGTGAGGGGCTCTGTGTACTGACCCTGTGTGAGGGGCTGGGGTCCTGACCCTGTGTGAGGGACTGTGTGTTCTGACCCTGTGTGAGGGGCTCTGAGTACTGACCCTGTGTGAGGGGCTGGGGTCCTGACCCTGTGAGAGGGGCTGTGTATACTGACCCTGTTTGAGGGGCTGGTGTCCTGACCCTGTGTGAGGGGCTGGTGTCCTGACCCTGTGAGAGGGGCTGTGTATACTGACCCTGTGTGAGGGGCTGTGTGTACTGACCCTGTGTGAGGGGCTGTGTGTACTGACCCTGTGTGAGGGGCTGTGTATACTGACCCTGTGTGAGGGGCTGTGTGTACTGACCCTGTGTGAGAGGCTGTGTACTGACTCTGTGTGAGGGTCTGGTGTCCTGACCCTGTGAGAGGGGCTGTGTATACTGACCCTGTGTGAGAGGCTGTGTATACTGACCCTGTGTGAGAGGCTGTGTGTACTGACCCTGTGTGAGGGGCTGTGTGTACTCACCCTGTGTGAGGGGCTGTGTATACTGACCCTGTGTGAGAGGCTGTGTATACTGACCCTGTGTGAGGGGCTGTGTGTACTGACCCTGTGTGAGGGGCTGTGTGTACTGACCCTGTGTGAGGGACTGTGTGTACTGACCCTGTGTGAGGGGCTGTGTATACTGACCCTGTGTGAGAGGCTGTGTGTACTGACCCTGTGTGAGGGGCTGTGTGTACTGACCCTGTGTGAGGGACTGTGTGTACTGACCCTGTGTGAGGGGCTGTGTGTACTGACCCTGTGTGAGGGACTGTGTGTACTGACCATGTGTGAGGGGCTGTGTATACTGACCCTGTGTGAGAGGCTGTGTGTACTGACCCTGTGTGAGGGACTGTGTGTACTGACCCTGTGTGAGGGGCTGGGTGTACTGACCCTGTTTGAGAGGATGTGTGTACTGACCCTGTGTGAGGGGCTGTGTGTACTGACCCTGTGTGAGGGACTGTGTATACTGACCCTGTGTGAGGGGCTGTGTATGCTGACCCTGTGTGAGAGGCTGTGTGTACTGACCCTGTTTGAGGGGCTGTGTGTACTGACCCTGTGTGAGGGGCTGTGTGTACTGACCCTGTGTGAGAGGCTGTGTATACTGACCCTGTGTGAGGGGCTGTGTATACTGACCCTGTGTGAGGGACTGTGTGTACTGACCCTGTGTGAGGGGCTGTGTATACTGACTCTGTGTCAGAGGCTGTGTGTACTGACCCTGTGTGAGAGGCTGTGTGTACTGTGAGTACTGACATGTGTGAGGGGCTGTGTATACTGCCTCTGTGTGAGGGGCTGTGTGTACTGACTCTGTGTGAGAGGCTGTGTGTACTGACCCTGTGTGAGGGACTGTGTGTACTGACCCTGTGTGAGGTGCTGTGTGTACTGACCCTGTGTGAGGGGCTGTGTGTACTGACCCTGTGTGAGAGGCTGTGTATACTGACCCTGTGTGAGAGGCTGTGTACACTGACCCTGTGTGAGGGGCTGTGTGTACTGACCCTGTGTGAGGGGCTGTGTGTACTGACCCTGTGTGAGGGACTGTGTGTACTGACCCTGTGTGAGAGGCTGTGTATACTGACCCTGTGTGAGAGGCTGTGTGTACTGACCCTTTGTGAGAGGCTGTGTATACTGACCCTGTGTGAGAGGCTGTGGATACTGACTCTGTGTGAGAGGCTGTGTGTACTGACCCTGTGTGAGGGACTGTGTGTACTGACCCTGTGTGAGGGGCTGTGTATACTGACCCTGTGTGAGAGGCTGTGTGTACTGACCCTGTGTGAGGGGCTGTGTGTACTGACCCTGTGTGAGGGACTGTGTGTACTGACCCTGTGTGAGGGGCTGTGTGTACTGACCCTGTGTGAGGGATGTGTGTACTGACCCTGTGTGAGGGGCTGTGTATACTGACCCTGTGTGAGAGGCTGTGTGTACTGACCCTGTGTGAGGGACTGTGTGTACTGACCCTGTGTGAGGGGCTGTGTGTACTGACCCTGTGTGAGAGGATGTGTGTACTGACCCTGTGTGAGGGGCTGTGTGTACTGACCCTGTGTGAGAGGCTGTGTGTACTGACCCTGTGTGAGGGGCTGTGTGTACTGACCCTGTGTGAGGGGCTGTGTGTACTGACCCTGTGTGAGAGGCTGTGTATACTGACCCTGTGTGAGCGGCTGTGTATACTGACCCTGTGTGAGGGACTGTGTGTACAGACCCTGTGTGAGGGGCTGTGTATACTGACTCTGTGTGAGAGGCTGTGTGTACTGACCCTGTGTGAGAGGCTGTGTGTACTGTGAGTACTGACATGTGTGAGGGGCTGTGTATACTGCCTCTGTGTGAGGGGCTGTGTGTACTGACTCTGTGTGAGAGGCTGTGTGTACTGACCCTGTGTGAGGGACTGTGTGTACTGACTCTGTGTGAGGGGCTGTGTGTACTGACCCTGTGTGAGGGGCTGTGTGTACTGACCCTGTGTGAGAGGCTGTGTATACTGACCCTGTGTGAGGGGCTGTGTATACTGACCCTGTGTGAGGGACTGTGTGTACAGACCCTGTGTGAGGGGCTGTGTATACTGACTCTGTGTGAGAGGCAGTGTGTACTGACCCTGTGTGAGAGGCTGTGTGTACTGTGAGTACTGACATGTGTGAGGGGCTGTGTATACTGCCTCTGTGTGAGGGGCTGTGTGTACTGACTCTGTGTGAGAGGCTGTGTGTACTGACCCTGTGTGAGGGACTGTGTGTACTGACCCTGTGTGAGGGGCTGTGTGTACTGACCCTGTGTGAGGGGCTGTGTGTACTGACCCTGTGTGAGAGGCTGTGTATACTGACCCTGTGTGAGAGGCTGTGTGTACTGACCCTGTGTGAGGGGCTGTGTGTACTGACCCTGTGTGAGGGGCTGGTGTCCTGACCCTGTGTGAGGGACTGTGTATACTGACCCTGTGTGACGGGCTGTGAGTACTGACCCTGTGTGAGGGGCTGTGAGTACTGACCCTGTGTGAGGGGCTGTGTGTACTGAGCCTGTGTGAGGGACTGTGTGTACTGACCCTGTGTGAGGGGCTGTGTGTACTGACCCTGTGTGAGGGACTGTGTGTACTGACCCTGTGTGAGGGGCTGTGTATACTGACCCTGTGTGAGAGGCTGTGTGTACTGACCCTGTGTGAGGGACTGTGTGTACTGACCCTGTGTGAGGGGCTGGGTGTACTGACCCTGTGTGAGAGGATGTGTGTACTGACCCTGTGTGAGGGGCTGTGTGTACTGACCCTGTGTGAGGGACTGTGTATACTGACCCTGTGTGAGGGGCTGTATATGCTGACCCTGTGTGAGAGGCTGTGTGTACTGACCCTGTTTGAGGGGCTGTGTGTACTGACCCTGTGTGAGGGGCTGTGTGTACTGACCCTGTGTGAGAGGCTGTGTATACTGACCCTGTGTGAGGGGCTGTGTATACTGACCCTGTGTGAGGAACTGTGTGTACTGACCCTGTGTGAGGGGCTGTGTATACTGACTCTGTGTGAGAGGCTGTGTGTACTGACCCTGTGTGAGAGGCTGTGTGTACTGTGAGTACTGACATGTGTGAGGGGCTGTGTTTACTGCCTCTGTGTGAGGGGCTGTGTGTACTGACTCTGTGTGAGAGGCTGTGTGTACTGACCCTGTGTGAGGGACTGTGTGTACTGACCCTGTGTGAGGAGCTGTGTGTACTGACCCTGTGTGATGGGCTGTGTGTACTGACCCTGTGTGAGAGGCTGTGTATACTGACCCTGTGTGAGAGGCTGTGTACACTGACCCTGTTTGAGGGGCTGTGTGTACTGACCCTGTGTGAGGGGCTGTGTGTACTGACCCTGTGTGAGGGACTGTGTGTACTGACCCTGTGTGAGAGGCTGTGTATACTGACCCTGTGTGAGAGGCTGTGTGTACTGACCCTGTGTGAGAGGCTGTGTATACTGACCCTGTGTGAGAGGCTGTGGATACTGACTCTGTGTGAGAGGCTGTGTGTACTGACCCTGTGTGAGGGACTGTGTGTACTGACCCTGTGTGAGGGGCTGTGTATACTGACCCTGTGTGAGAGGCTGTGTGTACTGACCCTGTGTGAGGGGCTGTGTGTACTGACCCTGTGTGAGGGACTGTGTGTACTGACCCTGTGTGAGGGGCTGTGTGTACTGACCCTGTGTGAGGGACTGTGTGTACTGACCCTGTGTGAGGGGCTGTGTATACTGACCCTGTGTGAGAGGCTGTGTGTACTGACCCTGTGTGAGGGACTGTGTGTACTGACCATGTGTGAGGGGCTGTGTGTACTGACCCTGTGTGAGAGGATGTGTGTACTGACCCTGTGTGAGGGGCTGTGTGTACTGACCCTGTGTGAGGGACTGTGCATACTGACCCTGTGTGAGGGGCTGTGTATACTGACCCTGTGTGAGAGGCTGTGTGTACTGACCCTGTGTGAGGGGCTGTGTTTACTGACCCTGTGTGAGGGGCTGTGTGTACTGACCCTGTGTGAGAGGCTGTGTATACTGACCCTGTGTGAGGGGCTGTGTATACTGACCCTGTGTGAGAGGCTGTGTGTACTGTGAGTACTGACATGTGTGAGGGGCTGTGTATACTGCCTCTGTGTGAGGGGCTGTGTGTACTGACTCTGTGTGAGAGGCTGTGTGTACTGACCCTGTGTGAGGGACTGTGTGTACTGACCCTGTGTGAGGGGCTGTGTGTACTGACCCTGTGTGAGGGGCTGTGTGTACTGACCCTGTGTGAGAGGCTGTGTATACTGACCCTGTGTGAGGGGCTGTGTATACTGACCCTGTGTGAGGGACTGTGTGTACAGACCCTGTGTGAGGGGCTGTGTATACTGACTCTGTGTGAGAGGCTGTGTGTACTGACCCTGTGTGAGAGGCTGTGTGTACTGTGAGTACTGACATGTGTGAGGGGCTGTGTATACTGCCTCTGGGTGAGGGGCTGTGTGTACTGACTCTGTGTGAGAGGCTGTGTGTACTGACCCTGTGTGAGGGACTGTGTGTACTGACCCTGTGTGAGGGGCTGTGTGTACTGACCCTGTGTGAGGGCCTGTGTGTACTGACCCTGTGTGAGAGACTGTGTATACTGACCCTGTGTGAGAGGCTGTGTGTACTGACCCTGTGTGATGGGCTGTGTGTACTGACCCTGTGTGAGGGGCTGGTGTCCTGACCCTGTGTGAGGGACTGTGTATACTGACCCTGTGTGACGGGCTGTGAGTACTGACCCTGTGTGAGGGGCTGTGAGTACTGACCCTGTGTGAGAGGCTGTGTGTACTGACCCTGTGTGAGGGGCTGTGTGTACTGACCCGGTGTGAGGGGCTGTGTGTACTGACCCTGTGTGAGGGGCAGTGAGTACTGACCCTGTGTTAGGGACTGTGTATACTGACCCTGTGTGAGGGGCTGTGAGTACTGACCCTGTGTGAGGGGCTGGTGTCCTGACCCTGTGTGAGAGGCTGGTGTCCTGACCCTGTGTGAGGGACTCTGTGTACTGTCCTTGTGTGAGGGGCTGTGTGTACTGACCCTGTGTGAGGGACTGTGTATACTGACCCTGTGTGAGAGGCTGTGTGTACTGACCCTGTGTGAGGGGCTGTGTGTACTGACCCTGTGTGAGAGGCTGTGTGTACTGACCCTATGTGAGGGGCTGTGTGTACTGACCCTGTGTGAGGGACTGTGTGTACTGACCCTGTGTGAGGGGCTGTGTATACTGACCCTGTGTGAGGGGCTGTGAATACTGACCCTGTGTGAGAGGCTGTGTATACTGACCCTGTGTGAGAGGCTGTGTGTACTGACCCTGTGTGAGGGACTGTGTGTACTGACCCTGTGTGAGGGGCTGTGTATACTGACCCTGTGTGAGAGTCTGTGTGTACTGACCCTGTGTGCGGGGCTGTGTGTACTGACCCTGTGTGAGGGACTGTGTGTACTGACCCTGTGTGAGGGGCTGTGTGTACTGACCCTGTGTGAGGGACTGTGTGTACTGACCCTGTGTGAGGGGCTGTGTATACTGACCCTGTGTGAGAGGCTGTGTGTACTGACCCTGTGTGAGGGGCTGTGTGTATTGACCCTGTGTGAGGGACTGTGTGTACTGACCCTGTGTGAGGGACTGTGTGTACTGACCCTGTGTGAGGGGCTGTGTGTACTGACCCTGTGTGAGGGACTGTGTGTACTGACCCTGTGTGAGGGGCTGTGTATACTGACTCTGTGTGAGAGGCTGTGTGTACTGACCCTGTGTGAGAGGCTGTGTGTACTGACTCTGTGTGAGGGACTGTGTGTACTGACCCTGTGTGTGAGGCTGTGTATACTGACTCTGTGTGAGAGGCTGTGTGTACTGACCCTGTGTGAGGGGCTGTGTATACTGACCCTGTGTGAGGGACTGTGTGTGCTGACCCTGTGTGAGAGGCTGTGTGTACTGACCCTGTGTGAGAGGCTGTGTATACTGACCCTGTGTGATGGAATGTGTGTACTGACCCTGTGTGAAAGGCTGTGTGTACTGACCCTGTGTGAGGGGCTGTGTATACTGACCCTGTGTGAGGGACTGTGTGTACTGACCCTGTGTGAGAGGCTGTGTGTACTGACTCTGTGTGAGAGGCTGGTGTCCTGACCCTGTGTGAGGGGCTGTGTATACTGACCCTGTGTGAGGGACTGTGTGTACTGACTCTGTGTGAGGGACTGTGTGTACTGACCCTGTGTGAGGGACTGTGTGTACTGACCCTGTGTGAGGGGCTGTGTGTACTGACCCTGTATGAGCGACTGTGTGTACTGACCCTGTGTGAGGGACTGTGTGTACTGACCCTGTGTGAGGGGCTGTGTGTACTGACCCTGTGTGAGGGGCTGTGTGTACTGACCCTGTGTGAGAGGCTGTGTGTACTGACCCTGTGTGAGAGGCTGTGTGTACTGACTCTGTGTGAGGGACCGTGTGTACTGACCCTGTGTGAGGGGCTGTGTATACTGACTCTGTGTGACAGGCTGTGTGTACTGACCCTGTGTGAGAGGCTGTGTATACTGACCCTGTGTGAGAGGCTGTGTATACTGACCCTGTGTGAGGCACTGTGTGTACTGACTCTGTGTGAGAGGCTGTGTGTACTGACCCTATGTGAGGGACTGTGTGTACTGACCCTGTGTGAGAGCCTGTGTGTACTGACCCTGTGTGATTGGCTGTGTATACTGATCCTGTGTGAGAGGCTGTGTGTACTGACCCTGTGTGAGAGGCTGTGTATACTGACCCTGTGTGAGAGGCTGTGTATACTGACCCTGTGTGAGCGACTGTGTGTACTGACCCTGTGTGAGGGACTGTGTGTACTGACCCTGTGTGAGTGACTGTGTGTACTGACCCTGTGTGAGGGGCTGTGTGTACTGACCCTGTGTGAGAGGCTGTGTGTACTGACCCTGTGTGAGAGGCTGTGTGTACTGACTCTGTGTGAGGGACCGTGTGTACTGACCCTGTGTGAGGGGCTGTGTATACTGACTCTGTGTGACAGGCTGTGTGTACTGACCCTGTGTGAGAGGCTGTGTATACTGACCCTGTGTGAGAGGCTGTGTATACTGACCCTGTGTGAGGCACTGTGTGTACTGACTCTGTGTGAGAGGCTGTGTGTACTGACCCTATGTGAGGGACTGTGTGTACTGACCCTGTGTGAGAGCCTGTGTGTACTGACCCTGTGTGATTGGCTGTGTATACTGATCCTGTGTGAGAGGCTGTGTGTACTGACCCTGTGTGAGAGGCTGTGTATACTGACCCTGTGTGAGAGGCTGTGTATACTGACCCTGTGTGAGGGACTGTGTGTACTGACTCTGTGTGAGAGGCTGTGTGTACTGACCCTGTGTGAGAGGCTGTGTGTACTGACCCTGTGTGAGAGGCTGTGTGTACTGACTCTGTGTGAGGGACTGTGTGTACTGACCCTGTGTGAGGGGCTGTGTGTACTGACCCTGTGTGAGGGACTGTGTGTACTGACCCTGTGTGAGGGACTGTGTATACTGACCCTGTGTGAGGGGCTGTGTGTACTGACCCTGTGTGAGAGGCTGTGTGTACTGACTCTGTGTGAGGGGCTGTGTGTACTGACCCTGTGTGAGAGGCTGTGTGTACTGACCCTGTGTGAGGGACTGTGTATACTGACCCTGTGTGAGGGGCTGTGTGTACTGACCCTGTGTGAGTGGCTGTGTGTGCTGACCCTGTGTGAGAGGCTGTGTGTACTGACCCTGTGTGAGAGGCTGTGTGTACTGACTCTGTGTGAGGGGCTGTGTGTACTGACCCTATGTGAGAGGCTGTGTGCACTGACCCTGTGTGAGGGGCTGTGTGTACTGACCCTGTGTGAGAGGCTGGTGTCCTGACTCTGTGTGAGGGGCTGTGTGTACTGACCCTGTGTGAGAGGCTGTGTGTACTGACCCTGTGTGAGGGGCTGTGTGTGCTGACCCTGTGTGAGAGGCTGTGTGCACTGACCCTGTGTGAGAGGCTGTGTGTACTGACCCTGTGTGAGAGGCTGGTGTCCTGACTCTGCGTGAGGGGCTGTGTGTACTGACCCTGTGTGAGAGGCTGTGTGCACTGACCCTGTGTGAGAGGCTGTGTGTACTGACCCTGTGTGAGGGGCTGTGTGTACTGACCCTGTGTGAGAGGCTGTGTGTACTGACCCTGTGTGAGGCACTGTGTGTACTGACCCTGTGTGAGTCGGCGCCTGGGGGACCAATACTAACTGGGCAACTGCAACAACCTGGGAACTGCTGCCACCTGGAGGCCTTAACCACCTGACGCCCATTAAAACCTGGGGGCCATTACCACTTGCGGGCCATAAAAACCCAAGGAACACTCCTGGTGATGGGTTTGTGCTGGGCAGACGCACGAAAGGGCCTGGAAACTCGAAATTAGGCACATTTAACCCGAAATAGCCCCAAAGCCCTCCTCCAAGGATGTGAGGCAAACTGCCTCTACCACCTTCCCAGGCAGTGCATTCCAGAACGTCACCACCCTCTGGCTAAAAATAATTTTCCTCAAATCCCTCCTAAACCTCCCGCGCCTTCACCTCGAATGTGTGCCCCCATCATAACTGACCCTTCAACTGAGGGGAACAGTTGCTCCCTATCCACACTGTATCAGGTCGCTCCCTCCGACTTCTCTGTTCCAACGAGAACAATCCAAGCCCATCCAACCTCTCTTCATAACTTAAATGTTCCATCCCAGGCAACATGCTGGTGAATCACCTCTGCACCCGCTCCAGTGCAATCACATCCTTCTTATAATGAGGTGGCCAGACATGGAGACAAAGCCAGCTGCCTGCTGGCATGCCAGCTGAGGAAGCAGGCAGCCACAACGGAAATAGCTCAGGTTAAAGACAGAAGCAGCAGATTAGTCACCACGCCACAAAGGGTCAATGAGGCCTTCGCGACCTTTTACTGGGGACGATACACCTCCCAGCACCCCCGAGCAAGACTTGGGGATGAAGTAGTCCCTTGATGGACTGGACGTGCTGGTTGTGGGGGAAGAGCTCCATGCAAGCGGGGAAGCGACGAAGCCAAATGGATTCCCGGCGGGCGTCTACAAAAGATTTGTGCCAGCATTTGTGCCGCACTTGTGGAAGATGTTCGCAGGCTTTCTAGTTAGGGGCATCCTGCCACCGACACAGGCACAAGCGTATTACTGACCGGACAAAGACCCAACAGAATGCAGGTCCTATCTCACTGGTCAATGTAGACGCAAAGATCCTGGCAAAGGCTCTGCCGAGGCGGCTGGAGAGCTGTGTGACAGAGGTAGTCACGGTGGACCAGACGTTCTCTGTCAAGGGCAGGCAGCTAACGTCAAACATCAGGTACCTACTAAACATGATAATGACTCCATCCAGCGACCCAGGGAAGGGAATCTGGGGACTTGTACGGGTGACAGCTGGAGGAGGTACGCACCCCCTGGATGCGGGAGACCAGTGAAGGGAATCTGGGGACTTGTACGGGTGACAGCTGGAGGAGGTATGCACCCCCTGGATGGGACAAGGGAAAATAGGAGAAGGAACCAGACATAGAAATAGGTGGAGGACTCTGGATCAAAGCGCTGCGTAGGGCAAACGCTACCTCCACATGCGCAGGGCTCAGCCTAATGCAGCTAAAGGTGGTGCACAGAGCGCACCTAACCAGAACCCGAATGAGTAGGTTCTTTCCGGAGGTGGAGGTCAAATGTGAACGGTGTCAGGGAGGCCCGGCCAACCACACCCACATGTTCTTGGCATGCTTCACACTTGCCGGGTACTGGACGACAATGTCCAGGGGTTGTGGGAGGGAGGAGCCATGCTCAGACCAGCCAAAACTCTTCATGGGGAGGGGGGCCGACGCCCTGGCGCCTCCCTGATCGCCTGCCGGAGAATCCTGCTCGGCTGGCAATCGGCAGCACCGCCCAAAGCTGCTGACTGGTTGTCCGACCTGGTGGAATTTCTCAAACGGCAGAAAATAAATGTTGCCTTCCGTGGGTCAGAAGGCGTCTTCCACAGGACGTGGAAGCCATTCGCCAACTTGTTCCAAAATCTGTTTGTCGCCAGCAACCGGAGGGGGAGACACAAGCGAGTCGCGGAATAATGATGAAAAGGAAAGAGGGGGGAGAGGGAAAGGATAGGAGGGGGGTGGGGGGGGGGGGGGGGGGGGAGGACACACGAGAAAAACGAGAGGGACAAGGGACTAATACCGTAGATAGACATCTGTAAATATGTGCCGAGGCCAAATTAGGAACTGCAACAAAGATACACCAGTCAAAGTGGGGGTCATGGCCACAGCAGGAGGGAAAGCAAGTGTATGCAAATACCTGTACTGACTGCGACCTGTTTTTTTACCTCCTTTTATTTCTTGTTCGTTTCTGTTTTCTGTTCCTCTGGTCAGCCGGTTTTGTCAAGTGGAACATGAGTTGTGAAATTCCAAAGGTGAAAACCCAATAAAATCACTTAGAAAATCTGAGGACCATTACCACATGATGACCTTTTACCTCCTGGGGGCTGTTACCACTAGGGGGCCATAAAAACCTGAGGACTGCTGCATCTGGGGACCATTGCCATCTGGGGACCGTTGTTACATGGGGACCATTACCACCCGGGGGACCGTTACCACCTGGGGACCGGCATTCATCCTGAATCAGAGGGAGGTGTGTGCTGCAATATGATCACAACAGCGTTGAAATAACAGACTTGCATTGATGTGGCACCTTTCACAGGCTCTGAATTTTCCAAAGTGCTTCCGAGCTAATGGAGCATTATTGAAGTGTGGGTGGTGTTGCAGGAAATTGGGCACATCAAAATCCCACCAAGAGCGACACAATAATGGATCTAATCATCTCATTTACTGATGTTTAGATGGGGAGAACTCCCTGCCTCTTCTTCACAATGGGAAGGTTTCAAAACAATGAAGGGTTTTGATAGGGTAAAAGGCTGTTCCTTCTTTCCATGCAGATAGCTGAGAATTAGCAATTGAAATCAGTCCTGAAGCAGACCGGGATGAGGAGAATTATTTTCGTGAAGAGTGTTTGTTGGAGCACGAACTGCTCTTTCCCACGGGGAACGATTGAGGTAGGCATCAGTGCATTCTTAATGGCGAAAATAGATAAATATTTGAAGCAAATGGAATGACCAGGGCTTTGTAGAAAGAGCCGGGATTCATTTTGCATTAGGAAAGAGCACAGGAATTGGAAAGGGATTGAAATTGAAAAGTGAAGAAGTGATGCATCCATTCTACAGAGCCTTGGCCAGAATCGCAGATGCTTTCAATTATGGCCATTGGACCACAGAAAAGTTATTATTTATTCCTTGGATTCTTTCATGGGCTTCGCTGGCTAGGCCAGCATTTATTGCCCATCCCTAATTGCCCTTGAGTAGGTGGTGGTGAGCTACCTTTTTGAACCGCAGCAGCCTATGTAGTGTAGGTACACCCACAATGCAGTTAGGGATGGAGTTCCAGGATTTTGACCCAGCGACTGTGAAGGAATGACCAACATATTTCCAAATCAGGATGGTGTGTGGCTTGGAGAGGAACTTGTATTTGGCGGTTTTCCCATTTATCTGCTTCCCTTGTCCTTCTAGGTGGTAGAGATTGCAAGCTTCGAAGATGCAATCGAAGGAGCCTTGGTGAGTTCCTTCACTGGGGTCCTGGGGTGGAAATGGCCAATGCCTGGCATTCGTGTGGCGCAAACATCTCTTGCCAAATTGCACTTAGAGGACATAAAGCCCAGATTCAGCAGAATTATATCAGAATTTAAAGGGTTAAATCATGAGGGCAAGTTGCATAACCTTAAATTGAGCGGGTTGAGAATTGATTTAATTAAAGTGATGAAGAGATTTGACAGAAAAGATCCAGAGAAATGATTTACTCTGATGGAGGAATCGAGAGCAAGATTAATATTAAGGTCGAAATTTTTCAGAAATGAAATCAGGAAGCACATTTACACACAAAGGATCCTGGACATCAAGCAGCAGTGTTCAATGTAAGAATGGGAAACATGGTGGGCGAAGGGGATTTAATTAGGCAGCAGCCAACATCTCAGAAGCCAGGTTGAGTTTGTGAGATAAAGTTGGTGGCGGGTCAGCGATGGACTGGCCAACACACCGCCCCGGTGGCAAGAACCAATTTACCCTTCATTTACATACCATGAATACATTGGGAACAAAATTAAGTCCTACCTTCAAAGTTCAGTCAGCAACACATGGAAATGTGCGCCTTCTGTTTCCCATCACCTTAAATGTGGTGTGCATCAGCTGGGTGTTATATTTATTTGTTGCCGCAAAGGAAAAGGGCGGGATTCTCCGTCGGCTGATGCTGGAATTGGGAAACACGATTTGGCGGAGAATCGGTTTTGATGGCGAAATCATGGCAGGTGCTGATTTCACACCAAATTGCAATTTCCCGATGCCTTGAAAGCGGCATCAATGCTTTCCAGAACGCATGTACAGTAAACGCCATTGGCATATCATTAGCGGCCTGACCTGGTCTTCTCTGGGTCCTCTGCGATGCTCCGCCTCCTCTAGAGCAAATTCCAGATGGTGAGGTTCACTTATGCTTTTAAAATTCGGGAAACAGGCACTGTGGCTCCTGAGGGTGAGAGAGGGGGTACTGAAACATTGCCATAGTTTGCTGACAGTTGTGCCGCTGGCTGGGGGGGCTTCTGCCAGGGCAGAGGTCCACGAATCCTGCCCCAGCATCAACGCTAAAGGGCTGGATTATCCGATTTTGAGGATATGTCCGGAGGAAGTGTCTAGTTTTACAATGAAAATGTCGGCGCCGCCCCTGCACCGATGCTCCGCTGGTGGGGGGGGGGGCTAGCAGCTGCACCACATAAAGCCCCAGGCTTTACCTGCAGGTATGGATGGAGAATTGTCTGGTCCAGGCTGCGCATGCGCACGGCGGCGACCTGCGGCGGCCGTGCCTTACAACATGGCGCCAGCCGCGCGTGGACCCGGCCTGCCAGATAGTAGCACCCTGTAACACCCCTCGCCACCAACGGACCACCCCCTACCAATCCCCCCCAGCCCCCGTTGAAGCCCCACAGCCAGCGGAATGCCTCCCCCCCCCCCAACTGTGGTGGCGCTGGACACAGTCCGCAGCCGCCATGCGAGGTCCCCGAAATCTGTGAGGACACGCGACCGACGCCGTCGGGAAGTCAGCCCATTAGGGGCGGAACATCGGGGGAGGATCTCAGGTGACGTCCTGAGGCCGTCCCAATGGCATGCGGCCTACTCAGCGATTACGCCATTTTTGAGGGGACGGAGCATCCAAAAAATGGCAGCATCCCCGATTTTGGCGTAAAAACGGACTCTCCGGCCAATCGCCGGATGCGATTTCGGCACCGGCAATCGGAGGATCCCGCCTTTCGTCTCAGGAATGGAAAATTCCGCCGAAAAGGTATGAAGGTGCCCACTCTCTGGATTCTTGTAAAACATGATGATGTTGCCCAATACAATCAAAGATGGTGAACTGCCTAAATTGCAAACACTCTGCTGACGTCACTGCGCATTACTAGCAAGAATGTATTCCCAGATACATAACTTCCCTCCCTCTTTACTTCATTAGCACAATGACGACAGTTAACACTTACACAACAGATCCCCTGGTGTGTTATTTCTATACATATATATATACAATTCAACAAGACAGTCTCTGTGGTGGACATCTATTCCTTTTTTGGTAAAATTCGGCGTTCTTGAATTCGGTTACTTGTGACCTCAGAAGTGTCCTCATTCCTTTCTGTAGATGGTACTTCTTGAGTATTTATTTCAGTATCTGTCACTATAGGCATTGAAAAGCCCTCAGAAACAAAATCTGAATTCCTCACTGTTACTGGTCTCTGTTCCAAAGTACAGCTCTCCAGATCTTCTAACGGGAGAACCTCTTGAGAAGTTTCTGCAAAGTCACCTTGTGCAGCCAATAACTGATCAGCTTGACATGACCAAACTCTTTCATCATTCGCGTGTACGTTGTATGCTATTGGACCTGCCTTTGTTAGGAGCATAACTGCTACCCATTTCTTGTTAGTGGTGTAACTCTTAGTTAACACTCTCTTTCCTGGTTGTATACTCGCCTTTTAGAGTTTTGCTTCCTCTGAGCAATTTGCCTTTATTGTTGTCATTTGTCAATCTCTGAAGTATCAGGTGGAGTTAATAAATTAAACTGTTCGTAGTTTCCTATTGAACAACAGTATTGCCAGTTAACTTTGTGTGGTAGCATGGAGAGTGCCCCGATAAGATATTAGAAATGTGTTTACTCGTCTTGATAATGTTCCCAGGTCTTTCAATGCTTTGATAGAATGCTTAATGATTGCACAAACATTCAGCCAATCCATTCATTATTGGATGATATGGTGCTGACTTGATACGGTGTATACTGTTCCCTTTCAAGTTAGACCTTCGAAGTAAACTGTGTACATTGTCACTAACAATCTGCTCCGGTGTTCCAAATCTTGTAAATACTTTGTCGAGTTTTTCAATGGTCTACTCAGTCATCATTGACTTCATTATCATAACTTCTGGCCATTTAGAGCGTGCATCCACAATCACTGAGAACATGTGATCCTCCGATGGACCAGCATAATCGATGTGTATTCTCTGCCATGGCTGTATCATCCATTCCCACGGATGGAATGGTTGTCATGGTGGAGTGTGCCTTAGTTTTGTACAAGATCCCTGGCATGGGCAACCTGACAGCTGGGCACCTTGACACTTCTAGCCTGGCACTCTGGCAGTGCCCCACCATGCAGGCTGTGCCCCATCTACTCTAGAAGGGCAACCCTGACAGTGCCACCTGGGCACGCTGGCAGTGGCAAGATGCCTGGGTGTCAGCAGGGGTGTGGGGGTACCATCCTGCCCAGAGCCCGACCTGCTGACAATGGCCTGGGAGACCCTCCCCCGGGTGTTATTATGCCTGGTCCTCGTTTGTGGAAACCAAGAATAAATGACGCCATGGTGAGGTCTCCCAGGCGAGGCCATTAGTTCCCGGGTGCTGTGTAGACACAGCGCAGACGTATTTGAATGAGCCCAATGGCTCACTTAAATATTGGAGGAGATCCAAATTGCGACGTCTCACGAGATTTTGTTAAAATGCGTGTGACGTTTCGAGCGTCATGAATCTCGCATGAGGCCTCTCGTGAGATTCAACTGCCTCGTCGCGTCACCAAGGCGGGTGCAACAAGGCCATTAAATTGCATCCACCGGTATACTATCCACGAGAGAGAAGTACAAAATATTGACAAAATGTTCTTCTGGGCCATGCCTGACTTGTAACGGTAACCGTGACAAAGCATCAACAATTGCATCCTGCTCGGATTGTGACACTGGACACTGTAAGTTTGTGCCGACAATATCAATGACCACCTTTGCAATCTACTAGCTTTCAAAGAAGGTATACGTTTACATGGTCCAATGATTGTAATCAAGGGTTGATAATCCGTCTATAGGGTAAAATGATGTCCATAAAGGTAATGGTGGAAACTTTTTACATCAAAAAAGATGCTCAAAGCTTCTTTTTGCAGCTGAGCGTAATTTGTTTCTGCACTAATAAGAGTGCATGAAGCAAATGCTATCGGTCGTTCCTCAGCTGAAGGTATAATGTGCAGGCAACTGCACCATCCCCATAGGGTGAGGCATCACCAGCTCGTCGCAACTTCATTCTTGGATTATAACGAACCAACAGCTCTGAGTTCAGTGAAGCTTCTTTCACTTCATTGTCTGCATTTCACATTCTTCTGATCTGTGCCATGTCTGTTTGACACATAGCAACGTGTGGAAAGGCTTCAATTGTGTTGCTAATCCTGCACAAATTTTCCATAATAATTGATCAATCATAAGAACAACCTTAATTGTGTCACATTTTGAGGATCTGGAGCTTTTAAGACTGCTGACATTTTCTTTGGTTCTGTGTGTAAACCATCTTTCTTGAGGATATGAGTAAGGTAATTTATGGATGACTTTAAAAAGTCGCCCTTTTCCTTTTTAACTCTCAGGTTGTGGCTCTGTAAATGCCTCAGGGTAGCTTCAAAATTCTCCAAGTGTTCCTGTTCACTCGAACCGGTGATGATCATGGCATCTAAATAAAATTGCAGTCCATTCAACCCACTGAGAATTTGAAATGGATCTTTGAAAAAGAGCAGGCACCGATGTTATTCCAAAAGGAAGTTCTTCTCTAACGAAACAGACCTTCGTGCGTTACGATGCTGATTAGCAGCTGTGATTCAGCAGACACATTCACCTGCAGATATGCCTTTGAAAGATCAATTTTACTGAATTTCTGTCCTCCAGAAAGTTCAGCAAACAAGTCTTTGATCAGTGGCAGTGGATAATGATATGCGCACAAAACTGAGTTAATAGAAGATTAAAAATCTCCACGAACTCTCACTGAGCCATCACGTTTTAATACAGGAATGATTGGTGTCACCCCAGCCTGTGTGCAATGGTTTCACCCTTGCAGCATTGTTCTTTGAGGTATCCATTTTATGTAGCTTCATTCCAATCCCTATCTGCGAAGGTTCTCTCATTGCAAGCTCCATAGATGTGTCAACATCCACAGCAGCTTTTAGAGTTAAATCTCTTACAGTAAACAGCTTTCTCTGAATAGCTCCATTGTGTAATCCACAAATCAGCCTGTCTCGAAGAGTATCATCAAATTCACAATATCCAGCTGATCTTCTTAAAGACGCTACAAGCTGTAAAATGGTTTCACCTTCTTCCTGGCTGTGGCGGTGGAATTGAAACCTTTCTGAAATCAGGAACGGTTCATGAGAGAAATGTCCCTCTAAGATTTTCATTTATTCACTGAACAACCTGTCTCCTGGTTTTATTGGGTGAACAAGATTCTGTGGCAGCATAAACGTTTTATGGCCAAATGTTCTGACCTTTAGATCCTCCAGTGTCTGATTAGCTGTTAAAAACAATTCGAATACTTATCCATATGAATTCCATGTTTCATAATCCTCATCAATAGCGTCCATGGCGTCCCTATTTCCTGTCATTTTTGGATCCCAGTTCCCAGGGTCTACACTTCCTCCTTTTCGACTGTGTTGGAACGTTTGGCACAAACTAGGTTTCTTGCCAATACAGGGCGACCAACAACCTTTTTTGGGCATATCGAAAACTTGACGGTCATGAAATTAAAATGGAAGTAGATATGGGCTTAGCAGTATTGCTAATACATGAGACAATCATCATCAAAATCTTCCTTGAAAACCATCCAATCTGATCCATACACTGAATCCCTTGAATAAGCGACTAGGAAATGTTTCCCCTTTTGCCTGAATATTCCAACTTTTCGCCCAAGCAGCCTTTGAAATCCCTGTTCCCTGCAGCCCGGATCCCACTCACTGTGGTGATATGCATCACTGTAAATAAACAAGGGGTTAATGTGAACACACTACACCTAGCTAGACACCAGAGGGAGCACCAGAGACATGACACACAGACATTCAACCAATAGGTCAATAAGATAGGACACGACCAATGGGCAGTCACGACACACCCAGACGTGACACTACCACAGGGGGGCATTACACCAACCCATATATAAGGACACAGCACACATGATCTTTCTCTTTCCAGTGGAGACATTTAGTGAGAACAGACAGGGTTGATTGAAACATATCACACCCACCACATGGATTGGAGCAGACTGTCAGTCTTATTACTCACAGTTGCTGTCGAACATCATTTTCTAACAGTCACATTGATGGAAGTGCTTCGGCCGTTGTCTGCGTGGCTGCCAGTCCGGTCCCAAGATCCTTCCATCGTTCCGGATGCCGTTGGTCGATGAAAATCATCTTTCCAGCTTTTGTTTCTGCCTCAATGCTCGCCACAAATTTTCTCTGGCCCCAGATTTATGTTGCCAGTTTTCTCTCCTGTTATATTTCTTTGTTGCCACAAAGAGAAAAAGTATGGACGTGCCCACACTCTGGATCCTTCTGAAACACGATGGGAAGTTTATTAAGGGTGTTTCTCAATACAATCAAGATGGAGAACTGCTCAAAGTCTCGTGCAAACACTCTGTTGACGTGATGACTCATCACATGATGCAGATCCAGCAAGAATGCACTCCCAGACACACAGCAGTGAGGTTTACTAGTATGGCATGGGGTGGATACCAGAGCAATAGGTCAGAAGTTGAAAAAAGTGAGGGAGAACTAGGAAATAGGGCCTCTATGGCTCTGTGGAAGAGCAGACAGTGAGATGTTGCTGAAAACAGCAGGACTGGTGGCCTGAAGTGTATATGTTTTAATGCAAGAAGTCTAACAGGTAAGGCAGATTAACTTAGAGCTGGGATTAGTACTTGGAACTATGATGTTGTTGCCATTACAAAGACCTAGTTGAGGGAAGGACAGGATTGCCAGCTAAACATTCCAAGATTTTGATGTTTCAGGTGGGATAAAGGGGGATGTCAAAGGGGTGGAGGAGTTGCACCACTGGTTAGGGAGAATATCACAGCTGTACTGCGGGAGGACCCTCAGAGGGCAGCGAGGCTATATGGGTAGGGATCAAGAATAACAAGTCATTGACAAATAGAGTTTTACACGTACATAAAAAGCAAGAGGGAAGCCAGGGAAAGGGTTGGCCCACTGAAGGACAGGGAAGAGACTCTATGTGTGGAGCCAGAGGAAATGGGCGAGGTACTAAATGAATACTTTGCATCAGTATTCACCAAAGAGAAGAAATTGGTGGATGTTGAGTCTGGGGAAGGGTGTGTAGATAGCCTGGGTCACATAGAGATCCAAAAAGACGAGGTGTTGAGCGTCTTGAAAAATATTAAGGTGGATAAGTCCCCAGGGCCTGATGGGATCTACCCCAGAATACTGAAGGAGGTTAGAGAGGAAATTCCTGAGGCCTTGAAAATATTTGAATCTTCGCTGTCTTCAGGTGATGGCCCAGAGGACTGGAGAATGGCCAATGTTGTTCCTTTGTTCAAGAAGGGTAGCAAGGATAATCCAGGGAACTACAGGCCGGTGAGCCTTACGTCAATGGTAGGGAAATTACTGGAGAGAATTCTTCGAGACAGGATCTACTCCCATTTGGAAGCAAGTGGTCGTATTAGCGAGAGGCAGCACGGTTTTGTGAAGGGGAGTTCGTGTCTCACTAACTTGAAAGAGTTTTTTGAGGAGGTCACAAAGATGTTTGATGCAGGTAGGACAGTGGATGTTGTCTATATGGACTTCAGTAAGGCCTTTGACAAGGTCCCTCATGGCAGACTAGTACAAAAGGCGAAGTCACACGGGATCAGAGGTGAGCTGACAAGATGGATACAGAACTGGCTAGGTCATAGAAGGCAGACAGTAGCAATGGAAGGATGCTTTTCTAATTGGAGGGCTGTGACCAGTGGTTTTCCACAGGGATCAGTGCTGGGACCTTTGCTGTTTGCAGTATATATCAATGATTTGGAGGAAAATGTAACTGGTCTGATTAGTAAGTTTGCGGATGACACAAAGGTTGGTGGAATTGCGGATAGCGATGAGGGCTGTCAGAGGATACAACAGGATTTAGATCATTTGGAGACTTGGGCGGAGAGATGGCAGATGGAGTTTAATCAGGACAAATGTGAGGTAATGCATTTTGGAAGGTCTAATGCAGGTAGGGAATATACAGTGACTGGTAGAACCCTCAAGAGTATTGACAGTCAGAGAGATCTTGGTGTACAGGTCCACAGGTCACTGAAAGGGGCAATTCAGGTGGAGAAGGTAGTCAAGAAGGCATACAGCATGCTTGCCTTCATTGGCAGGGGCATTGAGTATAAAAATTGGCAAGTCATGTTGCAGCTGTATAGAACCTTAGTTAGGCCACACTTGAGGAGTGTTCAATTCTGGTCCCCAGACTACCAGAAGGATGTGGAGGCTTTAGAGAGGGTGCGAAAGAGATTTACCAGGATGTTGCCTGGTATGGAGGGCATTAGCTATGAGGAGAGGTTGAATGAACTTGGTTTGTTCTCACTGGAACGAAGGAGGTTGAGGGGCGACCTGATAGAGGTCTACAAAATTATGAGGGGCATAGACAGAGTGGATAGTCAGAGACTTTTCCCCAGGGTAGAGGGGTCAATTACTAGGGGGCATAGACTTAAGGTGCGAGGGGCAAGGTTTAGAGGAGATGTACAAGGTAGGTTTTTTACACAGTGGGTAGTGGGTGCCTGGAACTCACTGCCAGAGGAGGTGGTGGAAGCAGGGATGATAGTGATGTTTAAGGGGCATCTTGACAAATGCAGGACCCCGGAAGTGTAGAAGATTTTAATTTAGACGGGCAGCATGATCGGCGCAGGCTTGGAGGGCCAAAGGGCCTGTTCCTGTGATGTACTTTTCTTTGCTCCTTGTTCTTTGTTGTCCAGTCTTTGGATCTGAGGTGAGGTTTTGCCTTTCTCTAACTCAGCAGCACAGGGGGTGGGAGCCAGAGAGGATAATTGGCCCTGTAGCAGCATGTTGGGGGTGAGGGTGGGTGATGCAGTGTGGTGGCCAAGTCCTCAAACGGTCCAGCAGTTGGGAGCATTGGACCAAGGAGCAGGAATAGGCCATTCAGCCCTTCAAACCTGCTCCACCATTTGATAGGGTCATGACTGATCTGGCTGTCGTCTTAGCTCCACCTTCCTGTCTGCCCCCCTCCATAACCCTTGACTCTCTTGTCTATCAATAATCTGTCCAATCCTGCCTTGAATAGATTTGAATACCCGGCCCCTGCTGCTTTCTGGAGAAGACATGTCATCAACCTTCGGAGATAAATAAATTCTCCTCATCTGTGTCTTAAACCTTTTATTCTTTTTCAACCTTGCCTCATAAGATAAATCCCTTCTCCCAGGATTGAGTCGAGTGAATCTTCTCTGAACTGCTTCTAACATAAAAATTTGTTTTTCAAGTACAGAGACCAACATTGTCCCCAGATTTTTAGATGAGGTCTCACCAAGGCCCTGTACCACTACAGTAAAGACTTCCCTACTTTTAGAAAGCACACAGAATTGGAGCCAACCTTGAGACATCGGTAGGTAATTGGCTGGGATGTAGGAGACACAGCAGAGATAAAGCAAATATTGGGTATGATGAGTATTGTTCCCAGGGGCGTTGAGAGCTTTTCACCATATACATTAATGCCTTGGATAAAGGAATGGAGAGTTATCTAAAGTTTGACTGTCTGAGAGTGTGGTGAATGTATTCACCATAATGTATGCATGATACCATAACCTGTGACCTATGACCTGGAAGTGGTCAGGTACTGTACTGTAACCCCGGTATGGCTCCGCCCACACCGGGGCATATATGGGCCGGCCTCTTGTGGGCGGCATTCATCTGTACTACTGACTCTGGCTAGGCAAGTTCATGACTAATAAAGCCTTAAGTTCACTCACTCTCGCTGCCTCTCTGTGGATTGACGGTTCATCAGTGAGTGAAATCGGGAAGTTGTTTTCCCACAAAGATTGGTGGAAACCCGGAACTCTCTCCCCCAAAAGCTGTGGATTGTGGGAGTCAATTCAAAATTTCAGGACAGAATCACTGATCAGGGTTTTGCAGTTAGTGCTGAGGGACTAACATTTAGCATCCATTGCACTGACAGCTGGCCGCAGATTTGTCACATTCCTTTCAGCGGTAATCGATTGTTCACGGAGATTGTTTTTAGCTTGGGCTTTGTGGCATGTTTGAGCAAGACAAGCAGCAGCAGGGTTCTTTAAGCCAGTCAGTCTGAAGAATCCTCACTGAGACACACCGGGTGAAAGTTAATGTTCTCCCTCCCCTCTGGTAAGTTTGGTGCTAGTGGACCATTTAATGGGGCAGGAGTGTGGAGGATGCGGAACCTTACCGCCACTGCCCAAATTAAGTCTGTGGCAGGAAGGCCTGCGGGTGACCGTCTTGATCTGCTGTCACCTTGGATGGACAATTAATCGCCACTTAAGGGCCATCCCTCCGTCGCTGGTGTTCACCCAACGGGAGGGGGACTCACCCATGTGTTAAGCCTGAAAAGTAAACCCTGTCACTATTGCTTGCGGGTTCCTGGGGTCCGGCATTGGGAAGGGGTAGTCCACTGAAAGTCATTCCCCCCTTCCCTTACTGAACCCCTTTTCCACCCCTACCCTTGCAAAACTCCCTCCTCCCATCCCCCAGCCATCACTCACCTGCAGCTTGGCCCATCAACGATCATAGATCTCAAATGAGTGTCGTACCGGCAGCAACCGCCGTCTCGCGGGTGGCGCTCCTGAGCTTTAATTTTTATTATTATTCGTTCATGGGATGTGGACGTCGCTGGGCCAACATTTGTTGCCCATCCCTGAGGGCACTTAAGAGTCAACCACATTGCTGTGGGTCTGGAGTCACATGTAGGCCAGATCAGGTAAGGACGGAAGATTTCATCGCCTAAAGGACATTAGTGAACCAGGTGGGTTTTTACGGCAATCAACAATGGTCATCATGAGAGTTTTAATTCCAGATTTTTATTGAATTCAAATTCCACCAACTGCCCTGGTGGGATTCGAACCCAGGTCTCTGGATTACTAGTCCAATGACAATACCACCAAGCCACTGCCTCCCCTGGTCCCCTGGAATATATGTGCACACTCTGATGCTCTGTTAGCCTCACTGTTACATTTGATGAAAGGTCTAGGCCAATAGATTTTTGTCAAGGGTATCAAAGTATATGGAGCAAATGTGACAAATGGAGTTGAAGAGCAGGTCAGTCATCATCAAATCGATCCGATGATTTAGTAGGTTTAGTAGGTTTGAGAGGCTCCTCCTGTTCTTATGTTATTTATACTAACTAGGGAATTAGGGAGCGAAGTATAAAATGTGAAAACAAAGAATTAGATTCAGCACTGGGCAATATTTCTTGTTGCAGAAATGCATTGCGTGTGTTATAAGTCTACATTATTTCAAAACGCGCATTCCTGGGAGGGGAATTAATTTTGTGCCGAATGGGAATGATGTGTGAGATTTTGGAAAGCCTGGCATCTTGCCCCCCCCTGGAATGAGTTGCAGAGGTTCAAGAGTTTCGAATCAATTGCCAAAAAGTTTCTTACACCTCTCGATTGAGATTGCCTGAATAGTGACTGGGCTGACGTGGTGAACGTGGCTACACTATGTTTGAATGGGACAGGATTAACAGAGGAGGGGATTGTGTCACCCTAGATTTGTTAAATCAAGCCCTGCAGTGAGCTTTGAATCTAAAACCTGTCTCGACTGTTCCCTGTGGCTAAGGTTGACTGGTAGGCTCACATCTGCCAGAAAGGCTCCAACAAAACTGACAAATCGAAAGCAGCGCTGCATTTAGTCCTTCTGTCACATCAGCCGTCATATTTACAGGGAGTTGGAGAGAGCCCAAGGGTGGTGGCACCGAGGATGAAGAATGAGTCAAGGCTGGAGGCACAGAGACCTCGGCAAATTTAACGGCAGGGTCACAGCGCCATCTCTTTCTTCTGTTAGCTGCCTGACAGCAGCCAGATTGACAGACTGGCCTCTGGCAACTGGAGGCCCACGGGAATTGCTTCCACCATTTGGAAAGGGGAAGGTCAGCAATCAGGCTTGGGGGTGGGGAGAAGGAAATGGGAGCCGGCGAGGTGGCGAAGAGAGAGAGAGAGAGAGAGAGAGGAGAGATCACAGGAGGGAGTGGGGGAAGGTTGGCGTTCGAGGGTGGGGTTTGCTATGATTGTGAATGGGGGGAGAAACAGGCCTTGGTCGCAGAGAGCCAAGGGAGATCTTCCTGCCCACAGGAAATGCTGAAACAGGCACTGATCTTCTTCCAGTGGCAGCTCTCACCTTCTTTACATTGCCTGGTTACCTGAACTATGGGAAACCCATGTAGTAATGATTAGACTGCATTCAGGAAGACTAAATATACTAATAAAGTTAGTCATCACATTGGCCATAGTCCCAGATGACCAAAGGCTTCTTTCCCTTTGGGGGGGGGGGGGGGGGGAGCTGACTGGGGGTGATTTAACCTGACGATCACTACACCTCAGGCCGTGCTGTTGGCCTTGCTCTGCATCAAGAACCAGCTGTACAGCCAATTGAGTTAACCGACCCCCATCGTGACGTTATTGGAATGATATGATTGCACTGGTGAGGGAGGTTTACCAGGATGCTGCCTATACTGGAGGGTCTGCGAGATGAGGAAAGATTGGATAGGCTGAGGCTGTTTTTCTTGGAGCAACGAAGGCCCAGAGAGGACCTGATAGAGGTGTGTCAGAGTGAGGGGTATAGATAAGGTTGATAGGAAGGCACTTTTTCCATTCGTAGAGGTGTAAACCACCAGGGGACATAGATTTAAGGTAAGAGGTAGAAGGCTAAGAGGGAAGTTGAGGAGAAACATTTTCACTCAGAGGATGGTGGGAGTCTGGAACTCACTGCCTGAAAGAGTGGTTGAGTCAGAAACACTCGGAACATTTAAGAAGTATTTAGATATTTTCTCGAGCTGCCCTAACCAATTTCGGCGTTGTCGATCAGAGAATCCCGCCCCACATCTTCTGTGCGAATATCTTTCCTTGTATCGATATCTTCTTTAATGCAATTTCGCCAGCTTTTCCTTTCTCTGTCCTTTCTAAAAACTGAAGAGCTATCCCATCCTTTGTCACCTTGGTGCCATGTGTCCGTAATCCCAACGATGTCATACCCCTTTACATCTATCCACATAACTAATTCATCCATTTTATTTTGAATGTTCCGAGGTACAAAACCTTAAGGCTAGTCCTTTTAGTGTTCCTAGACGAATTCCTTCTATGTTTTACTGTGTCCTCAACTAATTCTGGCCCTTGATTTCTCTGCCTGAAATGAAAATCGCTTATTGTCACAAGTAGGCTTCAAATGAAGTTACTGTGAAAAGCCCATAGTCGCCACATTCCGGCGCCTGTTCGGGGAGGCTGGTACAGGAATTGAACTGTGCTGCTGGCCTGCCTTGGTCTGCTTTAAAAACCAGCTACTTAGCCCTGTGCTAAACCAGCCCCTCTTACCAGCCTATCACTTTTCTTATTCTTCCTTCTGTATTTTTCTCTTGTTCTTGATTTCCTCTGCTCTGAATCCTTGCATGGCCATATTAGTTTAAACCCTCCCCAACCGCTCTAGCAAGTAACTAACGCCCCCCACCCCCCACCCCACCCCCACAAGGACACGAGTTCAGCTCCTGCCCAGGTGTAACTCTTCCAGTGTAACTCATCCACTTTGCACTGGTCCCGCCTCCCCCAGAACCAGTCTCATTGCCCCAGGGATCTGAAACCCTCCCATTCTCACCATCTTTTCAGCCACGTATTCATCCTATATATCCTTTCGTTTCTATTCTGATTAGCACGTGGCTAATCCTGAGATCACTACCTTTGAGGTCCTACTTTTCAACTTGCTTCCTAGCTCCTAGCTTTTAGGACCTCCTCCCTTTTTTTTACCTGTGTTGTTTGTACCAATGTGTACTACGACAACTGACTGTTCCCCCTCCAAAATGTCCTGTATCCGCTCTGAGACATCCTTGACCCCAGCAACAGGGAGGCAACATGCCATCCTGGAGTCTGTTTTGTGGTCACAGAAACGTCTGTCTAGTCCCCTATGACTATTGCATTTTTACGTCTTTTGCTCCTCCCCTGTGCAGCATCTGGTTTGCAGGGGAATTGCCACAGCAGATTCTGTCACTGCCTGCCTAGTCCTCTTGTTCTGCCTGGTGGTCACCCATTCCTTTCCTGCCTGTTGAGTCTGAGCCTGCGTGTGACCACCTCTCTATATGTGCTATCCACAATACTCTCCACCTCACGGATACTCCAAAGTGTCCCCAGCCCCCCTCCAGCTCTGAAACTCAGGCTTCCAGGAGCTGCAGCTGGAGACACTTCCTGCACACATGCTGGTCCTGGGAACTGGAACTGGACCTAGTCTCCCACATGGAGCAAGAAGAGCAGACCACAGCTGCCAAGCCTTACCACTTTAAGTTAAATTAATTCTTTTTTAATATCAAACAATATCAATTAGGGCCCTTCGTCTCTTCTCTCTGTTGTTGTAGAATATATTTCTTAAAAACAATGCATCACAGAATGATATCTTAACAATTATAACCAGTAATAGTCGTAAGTACCTACCCATCTGTACTGACCAAACAGCTGTTTAGATTTCCTGAGAAGATGTAAACTTGCACTCTGCTCTCTCTTACAGTATATTAACCACTGGGTTCCGTTCTTAGGTTCACTTTTTCTTTACTCCTTTACCCTCCCAGCTTTGTTTCCTAACTGTTATCTTATTTAATTATTTAAGTTTCAGCTATTTAAAGACTATCGCTAATATCAGTTACATGGCAACCAATCAGCTTACACCTTGATTTTTCAAACTCCGTGCTCTGTCTGAACAGTGGGCGCAGGTCCAGTGCTTTCTGCTGTCCCAAGGTGAGTGAGGGCCCCGAGTCTCAAGCTCCCTTTATCCTATGCTCCCAGAAGAGTGTCCCTTGCAGGTCCGATGCTCTCTGCCATCCCAAAGTGAGTTGGGGGGGGGGGGGGTCCCGAGTCTCGTGCTCACTCCCCCAGCTCCCAGAAGAGTGTCCCTCGCAGGTCTGGTGCTTTCCACTGCCCGAAGATGAGTGAGGGCCCCGTGCCTCGCATCCCTTTTATCCTCTGCTCCAAGAAGAGTGCCCGTAATAATAATAATAATCACTTATTGTCACAAGTAGGCTTCAGTGAAGTTACTGTGAAAAGCCCCTAGTCACCACATTCCAGTGCCTGTTCGAGGAAGCTGGTACGGCAATTGAACCCGCGCTGCTGGCTGTGTTCTGTATTACAAGCCAGCGATTTAGCCCACTGTGCTAAACCAGCCCCGTCACAGGTCTGGTGCTGTCTGCTGCTCGAATTAAACATATTATGGTCACTATTTCCCAAAGGCTGCTTTACAGCAAGGTTATTAATTAGCCCTTTTTCATTATACAAATCCAAAATAACCCAATCCTTCATTGGCTCCTCAATGTACTGCTTGTACGCACTGCAGGAATTCCTCCTCCTGAGCATTAACGCTGATTTTATTAACCCTATCCACGTATAAATTAAAGTTGACTATAACTCCCACCAAGGTTTGCTGCCCCTCACTCCACCTAAACTGATTCTACACCTTGATCCTTTGATCTAAGAGGCCCCACTTCAGTCCTTGAGAGAATAGTCCAGGATGGCACCTCAGTGGTACAAAGTTTCTGTATTGAACAAAGTCCTCTCTTTGGAATGCCACATTAAACAAAGGCCCTCTCTGGTGCAAAGTGTGAAGGTGAAAGATTGCACGGTACTTCCTGAAAGAGCTGAGCATTCCACCAGTATCCTGGTCAACATCCCTTCTTCAACCAGCACTATGACTGTGCACGGATTGGCTCCTACAGCAGCGGCTGCATTTTGAAAGCACTGATTGGAAAGCACTTGGGACATGATGAGGATATGAAAGGCGCCAGGTAAATGCAAAGTCATTCTTTCTCTCATTCAACAGTGAATTTGACATGATGATATCGAAGTTAGAGGCAAAGGGTACAGATATTGCAGAATACTGTCCAGTCCCAGATTCAGTAGTAAATCACTCACCAAAATTGACTGGAGGTTATATGTGTCAGGTAAGCAGACAGTAGCAGTAATTTATGACATTGTTTCTTTGCGAGGAGAATGTTTGCGGTGAATCTACCCATGGAAGTGAGATTTCTGGAAGAGGGCCCCTTCGAGCTCGAACCATATTATGCAAAGCGCACTGTGCCACCTGTCGAAGGTTGAGTAAATAAGTATAATTGGAGGCAGACTTTCGTTAAGTCTGACTTATTCTGGAAACTGTGCTGGGCTTAAAGAAAATAATTGAGTCTCGCGACAATGAAAACCTTCTGTTTCTGCAGGGAAAAAAATACATTTTTGCTCTCAGTGAGTCAGCAGAGAATGTTTCCAAACAATTAAAGTTTTTTTTTTAATCTGCCCAAAAGAAAACAAAGCCCAACTCCTCAAAAATATGATTTTAAAGTTGGACACGGGTGTAAAACAGGGCTGCCCATTCAATGCCTATTTTGTGCATTCACTGAAGATCAATTCTGCCCCCTCTCATTTCAACAGAAGGTTTTCCACTAATATATGTTTTCAAAATCTAAATGCAGGCCCACAGAGGTAAGAAGATTATTTTAAAATCCTAGTCATCATTTACTATTGATATGTTCCTCTCCTACCAACATAAACGAGGAGACAATAGCCCAGATCTTCCATTCTCTGGAGGGCCTTACCCCCTAGTATCCTGGAAGAATTCTTGTCCTGTGCAAGAATTACAGGAATTTCCCAGGAAGTGTTAACTTCCGTGGAGCAATTCCCCTGCGTCTGGAACCATCCGAAACTCTGATTTAAATCGATGACTTTGAACGGTTCCGACTCTCTCAGCAGGATAGTTACCCAAGAAAGGTTAGAAGGATTAAAACCACTTCAAACTCCTGGATAGCTATAGCTCTGATCACCCCCCACAACCACCCTACAGGGCGTCCCAACTAACCCCCACCCCCAACGATGCCGGACAACCTGACTACTACCCCATCCCCCGACAACACCCTGACGTCACCCCCTCCACTTCCTGTGTCCTCTGACCACACGACTGTCCTCTTATTATCCCCCCAGACCCCTGACTACCCTCCATCCCTGAATAAACCCCACCAACAAATTCCAACCCCCGACTACTTCCCCGAATTACACGAATACTCCTCCACTCCTGACTAGTCCTGTCGTCCCCAACATTCCCACCTACCCCAACCTGCCTTCCCCCAACATTCCTACCTCTCAGTTATCCCCTGACTACCCGACTACCCCATTACCTTCCAAAAGCCCCACCCAAACACGATCTCCTCGCCCTCCGACTACCCCTTCATCCTGCGGCCCACCCTCCAACTAACCCCCACCAAGACTACCCCCTGACGACTTGACCACCCCCTGCCCCTCCACTGCCCATCCCAACCTAAATAATCCGCCCAGCCCGATCCCCCCCTACCCACTCCCTGAATCACCTACTTCCCCGACTACATGCTCTGACTCAACCCCGGCACTCCTGCCACCCCTCTGACTAGTCTCCACCTCTCAAGCTCACCCGACCCCCTTACCCACTTTCCTTTCACACTTACCTTCTCTTCTGGCTTGTCAAAGTTGCTTTGGATTTCAAACTCACATTTAAATTTACCGGAATATGGCAGCTAGTGCTATATAAAGGGGGGGGGGGGTCTTCTCTTGATGAGCCTGCACTGCACTGACAGACGACGGTTCCATTTGTCAGCATGATCTAGTCAAAGGTCCATGCGGGAAATGTGCAGCTCCTGACCAAGGTAGGTTAGCTGATGGTGATTGCCACTCCACGGAAGATTCAAACTATCATATCATGCGGAGAGTTGTTGTAATCTGGAAAGCATTATCGGAAAGAATGGAATCAGATTCCATTGGGACGTTCTCAGGGCAATTAGACATCTACTTGAAGAGAACTAATTTGTACGGTTATGGGGGAGTCGCTCGCAGTGCTGGGAAACACATGGTTATAAAACTCGACTTGCATTGAACAATGGGCCTGAACAAGGAACATGCGGCCGAGGCTGCTCATAGCCCTGTTTTGTACAGTGGGGACCTCCGCTCACTGGAACTCCCCATTGGAGCGAGAGATGGCATCCTAATCTCCGAAGCACCCAAAACAATCCCCTACCTCCCCCCAGCCTGAACGCACTACGGGAGGGTCCAGGCCCAATCCCGCACCCCCCTAACACACACACCAGGCAACCCCAGCCCGATTGCACACATGCAGTGCCAGACTGGAACCCTGGAAGTGCCCAGGCCAGCTGGCACTGCCAGGATGCCCAGGTGGCACCAGCAGTGCCAGGACATCACCCTTCCCAAAGGCTATGCACCTGTGGGCCTCTGATCGCCTGGGAGACCCCCATGAATGCCATTCTGTCCGGACCCCATTTGTGCGGACAAAGGGCTGGACAGCACTCGCCCGAGGTCTCCGAGACAAAGGGATGAATCCCAAAGCCTCAGGTACCTCGGGAATCTACACTGAGAGTGAGGCTAACTACCTCGCTCTAATATGCAGATTTGCCATAAAGTAACCCTGCCCATTGTAGGCGGGATTCACATCACAACGTCTCGCGAGATTGCGTTGGATCTCGCGAGGTGTGGTGAGCCGGTTAGATCTCGGGAGTGGGATCTCCCGGCTTTCGTTGGCCACGCTGCACCACGGCAAGCTGCTTTTGGGTGAAGCGTGGCCGTTGGATCTCGCGAGGTGTGGTGAGCCGGTTAGACCTTGGGAGTGGGATCTCCCGGCTTTCGTCGGCCACGCTGCACGACAGTGAGCTACTTTAGGGCGTTGTGTAGCCGTTGGATCGAGCCCGTAGAATTTTCCTCAGCACTGGGGAAGCAAAGAGTGGGGATTAATGGGTGTTTCTCTGGTTGGCAATCAGTAGCTAGTGGTGTCCCTCAGGGATCAATGTTGGGCCCACAACTGTTCACAATTTACATAGATGATTTGGAGTTGGGGACCAAGGGCAATGTGTCCAAGTTTGCAGACGACACTAAGATAAGTGGTAAAGCAAAAAGTGCAGAGGATACTGGAAGTCTGCAGAGGGATTTGGATAGGCTAAGTGAATGGGCTAGGATCTGGCAGATGGAATACAATGTTGACAAATGTGAGGTTATCCATTTTGGTAGGAATAACAGCAAAAGGGATTATTATTTAAATGATAAAATATTAAAACATGCTGCTGTGCAGAGAGACCTGGGTGTGCTAGTGCATGAGTCGCAAAAAGTTGGTTTTCAGGTGCAACAAGTGATTAAGAAGGCAAATGGAATTTTGTCCTTCATTGCTAGAGGGATGGAGTTTAAGACTAGGGAGGTTCTGCTGCAATTGTATAAGGTGTTAGTGAGGCCACACCTGGAGTATAGTGTTCAGTTTTGGTCTTACTTGAGAAAGGACGTACTGACACTGGAGGGTGTGCAGAGGAGATTCACTAGGTTAATCCCAGACCTGAAGGGGTTGGATTACGAGGAGAGGTTCAGTAGACTGGGACTGTACTCGTTCAAATTTAGAAGGACGAGGGGGGATCTTATAGAAACATATAAAATTATGAAGGGAATAGATAGGATAGATGCGGGCAGGTTGTTTCCACTGGCGGGTGAAAGCAGAACTAGGGGGCATAGCCTCAAAATAAGGGGAAGTAGATTTAGGACTGAGTTTAGGAGGAACTTCTTCACCCAAAGGGTTGTGAATCTATGGAATTCCTTGCCCAGTGAAGCAGTAGAGGCTCCTTCATTAAATGTTTTCAAGATAAAGATAGATAGTTTTTTGAAGAATAAAGGGATTAAGGGTTATGGTGTTCGGGCCGGAAAGTGGAGCTGAGTCCACAAAAGATCAGCCATGGTCTCATTGAATGGTGGAGCAGGCTCGAGGGGCCAGGTGGCCTACTCCTGCTCCTAGTTCTTATGTTCTTATTGCGGCGTCCCTCACACAGGCTAAAACAAATGGCAAAATGCCATTAAACAGCAATGTCTTTTGCGGTGTTACAGGCTGTGAGAAATACCCCGTTAAACCTGCCCGATCGGAACTCTGTTTTTGGTCCCGTTTAATCGCGCTCATTGGCTGCCAATGACGAAACTTCTGCTGCAGAATATATCGCCGTTCCTTCAATGTCACTGGGTTAAAATCCTGGAATTCCCTCCCTAACAGCACTGTGGATACACCTACACTGCATGGACTGCAGCGGTTCAAGAACACAACTTACCACCACTTTCTCAGGGACAATTAGGGGCGGGCAATAAATGCTGGCCTAGCCAACGACGCTCACATCCCATAAATGAATAAAAAAGAGATTCTGTTTTCTGAAGTAGATCTAGAAATGAAGCATCTAAAGAATGCAGAAAAACAAGTCTCCGTAATCTAATCCGTCCCGAGGCTGTTTCACTCCCTAACTATATGGCAAGAATTTAACCAAAATAATATTAGTGTGTAATTGCTGGAATTGAATCAAAGTCGTTGAGATTTGCAATGAGAACAACAACAGATTAGCCTCCGGTTAGGAGAATTCTAAACGTTGGTGGTTTAGATTCATGGGTCTGTAACAATTCATTGGCATTAATATTTGACATGAACTTTGGTGGAGTCGCTATGGATACTGCAAGTGAAGTTGCCATGGTTATAGTATCCAAGAATCACACCAGCCTGTGCAACTTGATGAAGTAGGATCGAGAACCACTTGCATCACAACCATTTCTTCAGCACGTCAGCTTGACTCAGTTGCTCAGCTTATAAATCTGATTGAGGATTCGAGTCGCATTGCGGACACTTGAGCACAGGTAATTGGAGTGCAGCACTGAGGGAATTCTGCATTCCACAGGAGCGGGAGTCAGCTATTTCTTCCTTCCAGCCTTCATGGCCATTCAATGAAATCATGACTGTTCTATTTGCCGCATACCTCTTCATGCCTCTTCTTCGCAAAAATCTATCGACTCAGCTTTAAAATGGCCAATCAACCTGGCAACAATTTTGTTGCCGATTTGAAGAGAGTTCCTAATTTCTATTGCACTTTCTGTTCAGAGCTGTTTCTGAATTTTGCTTCTGAAAAGTCTGCCTCGAATATGTCCCCGAATCCTAGATTGTCCAACCCAGTGAAATACTTTCACCCTATCCATCCAATCTGTTCCCCACTATTGTCCTGAAAAAGCCTTGATAAAATCACCCCTTAACCTCTCGATTTTTGGGCATACAATCCTACTTTGTGTAATCTCTCCTCACAACTTGAAGTCCAGGGTTCTGATTCCGGTGAATCTATGGTTGAAAATGAAAATGAAAAATGAAAATTGCTTATTGTCACAAGTAGACTTCAAATGAAGTTACTGTGAAAAGCCCCTGTCATGATATGCATCAGCATATCATGGTGCAATCACACACACACTGACACACTTTGGACATACAGTAGGACTAATCAGCATACACAACATCGCAGCCAGTCACCAGTGAGAGCACACGCACTATAAAGACAGGGGACACCAGAGTTCCTGCTCATTCTAGCAGCAGCCAGCTCAGAGCACAGAGCTCACAGCCTGCCTCTCAGACATTCACCATGTGTTGAGTGCCTCACCTAGATAGTGATAGGACAGGGTCGACAGATAAGCTGGTAATGCACGTACCCAAGCTTACAGTACGTTATTACAGTTGAGTTGTTAATAAAATAGAGTTACACCATCTCCAGCCATGTTGACCTGTTTGTAGACCTGAACACCCAACACGACAGCCCCTAGTCGCCACATTCAGGCGCCTGTTCGGGGAGGCTGGTACAGGAATTGAACCCGCGCTGCTGGCCTGCCTTGGTCTGCTTTAAAAGCCAGTTATTTAGCCCTGTGCTAAACCAGCCCCTAAGGTTGTGCTATCCTTCCAAATGTGCGAGACACAGCACTGCTGACAGTACTCTGGGTGTGATATAATCTTTTGGGCAGCACGGTAGCACAAGTGGAAAGCACTGTGGCTTCACAGCGCCAGGGCCCCAGGTTCGATTCCTCGCTGGGTCACTGTGTTTGTGCGGAGTCTGCACGTTCTCCCCGTGTCTGCGTGGGTTTCCCCCGGGTGCTCCGGTTTCCTCCCACAGTCCAAAGATGTGCAGGTTAGGTGGTTTGGCCATGATAAATTGCCCTTAGTGACCAAAAAGGTTAGGAGGGGTTATTGGTTTACGGAGATCGGGTGGAAGAGAGGGCTTAAGTGGGTCGGTGCAGACCCGATGGGCCGAATGGCCTCCTTCTGCACTGTATGTTCTATGTAATCAAGGCTTTGTATTGTTGTAGCATAGCCTATACCCGCTATAAATGGCCCTCTAGATATAAAAGCCAGCAAACCGTTAACCATTTTGCTTTTTTCCCTGTAACTTTTAATGACATTTTAATGATTTATGTACATGATCCTTACATTTCTTTGAACTCGCACTGTTTCCAGCTTATCACCATTTACAAAGTGTTCTGATATCTTCTTTTTTGTCCAATGTGGATGACTTGATCTTGCAGAGATTGAAATCCATGTGCCACAGTTTTTCCTATTCCCTTAATTTTTTAATGTCTATTTTCATTTTTATGCTTCCATCTGCATTGTTTATAGTGCTGCCAGCCTTTGTGTCACAGGCAAACTTCAATAAATGGCTTTTTATACCATTAATTCAGTTGTTAATAAACGTAATGACTAGTTGAGGCCCCAATATAGATCCCGATGGGATCCCACTCGTCACTGCCAGCTAATTAGACTACCAGCTCATTATCCCAACTCTGTCCCCTGCTACTCTGTCAGTTTCCTAACCAGGGCAATAATTTGCCTTCAATTAGTAAGCTTCAACTTTAGCTAACATTCTCATATGGAGGATTTTATTAGAGAAACAGACAAATTAGGAGCAGGAGGATGTATCTCGGCCTCACGGGCCTGCTCATGGCTGATCTCATTTTAACCTCAACTCCACATTCCTGCCTCCCCCAGATAACCTTTCACCCCCAGATAAACTTTCACCCCCTTGCTTATCATGAATCTATCTACTTTGGCCGCCGAGATATTCAAAGACTTTGCCGCAACCACCTTTTAAAAAAAAATTTTTTTTTTTTAATTAAAGTTTTGCAAAGTTTTTCATAATAAATAGTAATAATCCTAACACAGCAAAAGAGAGTGAACATTAACATAGTGCAAAAAGAGAATATACAATAGCAATTGACTAGACGTGACCCCAGGCGCCTCAGTCTTCCCACACCCTCCCAACGGAGCACTCACCCCCACTCCCCTACGGGTCGCTGCTGACGTTTTAATTTTCCCTGAGAAGCATCGGACGGTAGCCAACAGCAGCAGCTCTGTACACTTGGCAAAATTATTGACACACATAAGTAGGCATCCGTTCGTGGTGTCACGAACCAGAGTCCCCACCCTATTTCGATCCCCAGGTCCACCTCCCACTTCATTCTTGTTGCGTCCAAAACGGTGTTGGCCCCTTCTACCAGTCGGTCATACATGTCACTACAGTTCCCTTTATCTAGTATGCTTGCGTCCAGTAACTCTTCCAGTAATGTCTGTCCTGGTGGTTGTGGGTATGTCCCTGTCTCCTTTCATAGGAAGTTTTTTTAGTTGCAGGTACCTTAGCTCGTTCCCCCTGGCTAGCTGGAATTTCTCTGTCAGTTCGCCCAGTGTTGCGATCCTGCCGTCCGTGTATAGGTCCCTGACTGTCAGTGTCCTTCTGTCCTGTCCCCACCGTTTGAAGGTGGCGTCAGTCAGCGCTGGCGTGAACCTATGGTTGTTGCAGATGGGAGCTTTACCTGACATTCTGGTCAGGCCAAATTGTTGCAGTAGTTGGTTCCAGGACTGGAGGGTGGCTGTTACCACCGGGCTGCTGGAGTGTTTTTTTGGGTGGGGATGGGGATGGGAGCACCACCGTGGCGAGGGCCCGAGGGAGGTCCCCATGCAGGAGGTCTCTTCCGCACGCACCCACTCGGCTTGCAACCACCTTTTGAGGAATATAATTCCAAAGTCTCACAACTCTCTGAGAGAAAAATAATTTCTTCATCTCCTGCTTAAATGGGTGAGTACTTATTTTTAAACAGTGACCCCCCCCCCCCCCCCCCCCCCCCCCCCACACACACACACAGTTCAAGAGTCTCTGACAAGAGGAAACATCCTCTCCATATTCACCGGGTCAAGTCCCCTCATGATCAACTCGCCTCTCACTCTTCGAAACACCAGCGGATACCAGCCTAGCCTTCCAACCTTTCCAACAATTCGTCCATTCCAGGTATTAATCTAGTAAACATTCTCTGAACTGCTTCCAATGCATTTATATCTTTGCTTAAATAAGGTGACCAATGCTGTGCACAATACTCCAGATGTGGTCTCACCAGTGCCCTGCCAATTGAAGCCTAACTTCACAACTCTTGTAATCTATTCCCCTCACAACAAATGATAACATTCTATTAACTTTGCTAATTACTTGTTGCACCTAAAAACTAACCTATTGTGATTCATGCACTAGAACACCCTGATCCCTCTGCTCCTCTGAGCTCTACATTCTCTCAGGATTTCAATGATATGCTTCATTTTTATTTGTCCTGCCAAAATGGACAAGCTCACATTTTCCCACATTATACTCCATTTGCCATATCGTTGCCCATTCACCTAGTCTATCCATTTATAGCCTCTTTATGTCCTGGAAGCTCGGGTTTCGGAGTTGGAGTGGTGGCTGGGGACACCGTGTAGCATCCACGAGGAAGATAGCACACATGGAGAGTGGTCACACTACAGGCTAAGACTCCACAAGCAGGAAGGGAATGGGTGACCACCAGGCAGAGCGAGAGGCCTAGGCAGGCCGTGCGGGAATATCCTGTGGCCATTTCCCAACAAAACACATTTTGTCATCAGCAATAACCTTTGACTCCCTTGTTAGTCATGAATCTATCTCCCTCTAGGGCAGCAAAGTGGCACAGTGGTTAGCATTGCTGCCTGACGGCGCCGAGGTCCAAGGTTCAATCCTGGCTCTGGGTCACTGTCCTTGTGAAGTTTGCACATTCTCCCCGTGTTTGCATGAGTTTCGGCCCCACAACCCAAAGATGTGTAGGGTAGGTGGATTGGCCACACTAAATTGCCCCTTTTCATTGGAAAAAATGAATTGGTTACTCTAAATTTTTTTTTTTTAAACAATCTACCTCTGACTTTCAAATATTCATTGATTGTGCTTCCACTGCTAATCTGTTACCCCCGATATAAAGATGACACAAAAATTGGCCAGGTGGTTAACAGTGAGGTTGAGTGTCGTGGGTTACAGAAAGATACAGATGGGGTGGTCAAATAGGCGGCTAAGTGGCAGGTGGAATTTAACCCTGAAAAGTGTGAGGTGACACACTTTGGAAGGAGTAATTTACTCTGAAGATCTGACACTGGGAAGTTCTGAAGAACAAAGAGACCTTGGCCTGTTGGCCATAGATCTCTGAAGAAAGAAGGGCAGGTTAATAAGGTGGTGAAAAGGGCACAAGGGACACTCGCTTTTATCAAGCGGAGCATAGATTATAAAAGCAGGGAGGTCATGGTGGAGCTGCATAGAACTTTGGTGAGGCCACAGTGGAAGTGCTGTGTGCAATCCTGGTTGTAACATTCTAGGAAGGATGTGATTGCACTGGAAACACGCGCAGGGAATGTTATATGGGCTGGGGACGAGAGACAAGGCCGCAACAGAAGCTGCATCAGGGGGGGCGGGGCAGGCTCTGGAAAGCACGGGGTTTTTCTCCCGCGCGCGGGAAGAAAGGTGGGAGGGGGAACGTAGGAACGTCTACTGATGGGGAGATTCCCACACGGGGGGGTCAAAGGGTGGCGGGGGAAGCCGGGGTCAGCAGGCGTCAGCTGACTTACGGGAGTGATATGGGGGGGGGGAGCAAAAAAGCTGGACAGGGATGTAGCAGGGGGGGGGGGGGGGGGGGGGAGGGGGGGGAAACAGGTTTGCTGCTGCACTGGCCGAAATGGAATGGGACACAGAAGAGGTGGCCGGGACGGAGGTCCCCCGGTTGGGGGCCTGGAGGGTGAGGGAGACGTGGACACGGGACTGGCCCAGAAAAGGAGATGGCTAGTCAGCGGGGGGGGGGGGGGGGGGGGGGGCTCCAATCCGGCTGATAACATGGAACGTGAGGGGTCCGAACGGACCGGTGAACAGGGCTCGAGTGTTCGCGCACTTGAAAGGACTGAAGGTAGACATGGCTATGCTCCAAGAGACACACCTGAAGGTGGTGGACCAGGTTAGGTTAAGAAGGGGATGGGTAGGACAGGTATTTCACTCGGGACTGGATGTGAGAAATAGAGCGGTGGCAATTCTGGTGGGAAAACATGTGTCATTTGAGGCCAAGACTATCGTAGCGGACAATGGAGGGAGATACATGATGGTGAGTGGTAGGTTGCAAGGGATGTGGGTGGTGTTGATAAATGTATACGCCCCGAACTGGGACGATGCTGGATTCATGAAGCGCATGTTGGGGCGCATCCCGGACCTGGAGGTAGGAGGACTGATAATGGGAGGGGACTTTAATACAGTGCTGGATCCAGCACTAGACCGCTCCAGATCAAGGACGGGAAAGAGGCCGGCGGCGGCCAATGTGCTCAGGGGGTTTATGGACCAGCTGGGGGGAGTGGACCCATGGAGGTTTGCAAGACCGCAGGCCAGGGAATTTTCTTTCTTCTCCCACGTGCACAAGGCATACTCCCGGATAGACTTCTTTGTGCTGGGCAGGGCACTCATCCCGAGGGTGGAGGGGATGGAGTATTCGGCCATAGCCGTTTCGGACCATGCCCCGCACTGGGTGGAAGTGGGGCTGTGAGAGGAGAGGGACCAACGCCCACCGTGGCGGTTGGATGTGGGACTGCTGGCAGATGAGGTGGTGTGTGGGAAGGTAAGGGGGTGTATTGAAAGGTACCTGGAGGCCAACGACACCGGGGAGATGCAAGTGGGGGTGGTATGGGAGGCATTGAAGGCGGTGATCAGGGGAGAGCTAATCTCCATCAGGGCTCATAGGGAGAAGACAGAGGGCAGGGAAAGGGAGAGGTTAGTGGGTGAGATTTTGCAAGCGGACAGGAGATACGCAGAGGCCCCGGAGGAAAGATTACTTGGGGAAAGGCGACGGCTCCAGACGGAGTTTGACCTGTTGACCACGGGGAAGGCGGAGGCACAGTGGAGGAAGGCGCAGGGGACAACCTACGAGTACGGGGAAAAGGCCAGTCGGATGCTGGCACACCAGGACAATCACCTGGACAATCTTTGTGATATCTGAAAACTTACTGATCCAACCCCCACATAGTCATTCAATGTAATTTATATAAATGACAAATAATAGGGGACCCAGCACGGATCCCTGTGGTACACCACTGGGCACTGGCTCCCAGTCACTAAAGCAGCCGTCTGAATCCACCTTATCAAGTTACCCTGTAACCCAAGTGCATTTGCCTTCTTTATAAGTCTCCCATGTGGGATCTTGTCATAAGCTTTGCTGAAATCCGTGTAAACAACATCAACTGAACTACCCACATCTATACACCTGGTCACATGCTCAAAGAATTTGATCAAATTTGTTAGGCATGACCTCCCCCTGTCAAAGCCATGATGACTATGGCTGATAAAACCTTGCCTCTCCAAGTGGAGATAGATTCTCTCCTTCAGAATCTTCTCCAATCCCTACCACTGACATGAAACTCTCTGGTCTTATCTCTACAATCGTTCTTATATAGTGGGACCACATTCTCCAGTCCTCTGGCATCTCCCCCATGGCCAGTGAGGAATGAAAAGTTTGGGTCAGAGCCCCTGCAATCTCCTTCTTGCCTCCCACTGCATCCTGGGACACAATTCATCAAGGCCTGGAGATTTGTCCACTTTTAAGCCTGCCAACACCTCCAATACCTTGTCACTCCCTATGACAATTTGCTCAAGAACCTCACAGTCTCTTTACCTGTGGTTAGCACTGTTGCTTCACAGCACCAAGGTCCCGGGTTCAATTCCTGCTTGGGTCACTGTCTGTGTGGAGTCTGCACTTTCTCCCCATGTCTGCGTGGGATTCCTCCCGGTGCTCCAGTTTCCTCCCACAAGTCCCGAAAGACATGCTTGTTAGGTGAATTGGACATTCTGAATTCTCCCTCTGTGTATCCGAACAGGCGCCGTAGTGTGGCGACTAGGGGATTTTCATAGTAACTTCATTGCAGTGTTAATGTAAGCCTACTTGTGACAATAATAAAGATTATTATTATCTACCTCCTCATTCTATTGGGCGAAGACAGATGTGAAGTATTCGTACAACACTACCAATGTCCTCTGGCTCCTTCCACAGATTGCCCCTTTTGTCCCTAATGGGCCCTACTCTTTTTCTGGATATCCCCTTCCCATTGATATACTTACAGAATATCTTGGGATTTTCCCTACTTTTACCAGCTAGAGCTTTCCATATGCCCTCTTTGCTCTCCTAATTGCTTTCATAAGCTCCATCCTGCACTTTCTGTACTCCACTAATGCCTCCGTTGACTTGCTGCCCTTCTACTTGCTGAAAGCCTCTCTTTTCCTTCTCATCGTATCCTGAAAGTTTCTGGTCATCCATGGTTCTCTGGGCTTGTTAATCCTTCCTATTACCTCAGAGGGAACATGTTAGGCCTGTACCCTCCCCATTTTGTTTTTGAATAGTCTCCATTTATCTTCTGTAGATTTTCCCACAAGTAATTCTTTCCAGTCTCCCTTGGCAAGATCCGACCTTATTTTACTAAAATCCGCTCTCCTCGAATCCAAAACATTTTATTGCAACTTGTCTATTTATTTGTCCATAACAAACTTAAATTGAACCATGTTGTGGTCGCTATCACCAAAATGCTCCTCCAGCAACACGTCAACCACGTGTCTGGCTTCATTTCCCAGAATTAGGTCCAGCATTGCAACGTCCATTGATGGACCCTCTACATATTGAGCTAAAATGTTCTCCTGCGTACATTTTAATAACTCCATTCCATCTAAGCCCTTAACATGATGACTATCCCAGAGACAGTAACCACTCTTCTAGGTGATGGTTACTGTTTCCGGGTCCCCTTTTCACCCACTCTTCCAGGTGGTGGTTACTGTTTCTGACTTCCCCTTTCGCCCACTTTTCTTTTTTTTAAATAAATTTAGAGTACCCAATTCATTTTTGTTTCAATTAAGGGGAATTTCGCGAGGCAAATCCACCTACCCTGCACATAGAAAATACAGCACAGAACAGGCCCTTCGGCCCACGATGTTGTGCCGAACCTTTGTCCTAGCTTAATCATAGATTATCATTGAACTTACAGTGCAGAAGGAGGCTATTTGGCCCTTTGAGTCTGCACCGGCTCTTGGAAAGAGCACCCTATCCAAACTCAACATCTCCACCCACACCAAGGGCAATTTTGGACACTAAGGGCCAATCATGGCCAATCCACCTACCCTGCACATCTTTGGACTGTGGGAGGAAACCGGAGCACCCGGAGGAAACCCACGCACACACGGGGAGGATGTGCAGACTCCGCACAGACAGTGATCCAAGCCGGAATCGAACCTGGGACCCTGGAGCTGTGAAGCAATTGTGCTATCCACAATGCTACCGTGCTGCCCTTAAGAACAAATAAATCTACACTGTATCATTTTACCGTAATCCATGTACCTATCCAATAGCTGCTTGAAGGTCCCTAATGTTTCTGACTCAACTACTTCCACAGGCAGTGCATTCCATGCCCCCACTACTCTCTGGGTAAAGAACCTACCTCTGATATCCCTCCTATATCTTCCACCTTTCACCATAAATTTATGTCCCCTTGTAATGGTTTGTTCCACCCGGGGAAAAAGTCTCTGACTGTCTACTCTATCTATTCCCCTGATCATCTTATAAACCTCTATCAAGTCGCCCCTCATCCTTCTCCGTTCTAATGAGAAAAGGCCTAGCACCCTCAACCTTTCCTCGTAAGACCTACTCTCCATTCCAGGCAACATCCTGGTAAATCTTCTTTGCACCTTTTCCAAAGCTTCCACATCCTTCCTAAAATGAGGCGACCAGAACTGTACACAGTACTCCAAATGTGGCCTTACCAAAGTTTTGTACAGCTGCATCATCACCTCACGGCTCTTAAATTCAATCCCTCTGTTAATGAACGCGAGCATACCATAGGCCTTCTTCACAGCTCTATCCACTTGAGTGGCAACTTTCAAAGATGTATGAACCTACGCAAACACGGGGAGAATGTGCAAACTCCACACGGACAGTGACCCAGAGCCGGGATCGAATCTGGGACCTCGGCGCTGTGAGACAGCAGTGCTAACCACTGCGCCACCATGCTGCTCTTCGCCCACTTTCCTAGGTGGTGGTTACTTTTTCTGCATCCTCCCTTCACCCATTTTTCTCAGTACTGGTTACTGATTCCAGATCCTCTTTCTCCCAACTCTCAGCACAGTACTGAGCAAGTGCTTCATTATTGGAGGCACCGTCTTTCACATGAGATGCGATTATGTATTCCAGTTTACATGGACGTTAAAGACTTTATGACACTATTTGAAGACGAGAATGGAAGTCTTTTGGTGTCTTGGCCAACATTCCTCCCTCAATTAACATCAACCTAAAACATTAACTCTGTTCCTCTTTCCACAGATGCCACCAGATCTGCCGAGTGTTCCCGACAGTTTCTGATGTAATCACGCATTAAATGGCTGTTCATTTTGTGCATACAAGTTGGCTCTGGCACAAATGCCTTAGCAACAGATCTTAAATAATTTATTGGTAGTGCAGCGAATTGCAATATCCTGAGGACATAATAAGACATTGTATATCATCAAGTTCTTTGGAAGTAATTTACCTTCAACTGAATAGCCTGTCATTAACTATGTTGCTGCATTTCAATGAATTTCATTGTTGTCAATTCTTTAGTTGAAGTAACATTTGTCTATAGATCTTAAACAATGAAATAGAGCATTTCTAAATGATGTAATTTTAAAAATGAAATAAAAATTATAGAAAATTGTTTTCACTGTATGCTAGAACACATAGAACGATGCCTGGAAGGGCTTGATTTCAAATTATCCCCCTACAAATAGCACTCAAATTCAAAAGCCTTTTAACATTACGGAACAAAACATACTTTAAAACGCAGTAGACAATTATTTCCTCTTTCTGAATCAGAGGACAGAATAAAAGGAAATTATTTTGTCTTTCCCTGATTTGTTTACTTGTGTTTCTTTTCCCTTTCATTGCATCTTTCCTTTAAACGTCAAAGAACAACCTTTTTTGTTGTCTTCGCAGGATGCATTAAACATCCTTTGCACTGTCGATTGTGAGGGAATGCCTCCCTGCAGTCATATAAAGTGGAAATGATTTTTCGAACCATGCAAAGCAAAGAGCTGACTGAGAAATGACTAACTAAATTGGGCTGGTGGAATGAGCTGGTCCATGCGCATGTTTGACAAAATTCCATTTCCCAATATGAGCCAATCACTTTTACAGGTGCACCATCGAAAGCATCCTATCTGGCTGCATCACAGCCTGGAATGGCAACTGCTCGGCCCAAGACCGGAAGAAATGACAGAGAGGTGTGAACGTCGCCTAGTCTATCACACGAACCCACCTCCCATCCATTGACTCTGTCTACACCTCCCGCTGCCTTAGGAAAGCGGGCAGCAAAATCAAAGACTTTCAAAGGGGTTCCGAGATGATACCTCTTAAAACTGAATAGCTAGCATGCCACTAGAGTAGTTTTACATAAGTTACTTTATTAAGGATTGAGATGAATTATAGGGAGTGTACTGAGTAATCATTAGCAACTATTAAACATGTATTTTTAGGAAGAAGTTTTAAACACCAGGTTGATGTCCAACAGGTTTGTTTCAAATCACTAGCTTTCAGAGCACTGCTCCTTCCTCAGATGAATGAAGAGGTAGGTTCCACAAACATATATATAGACAAAGTCAAAGATGCAAGACAATGCTTTGAATGCGAGCATTTGCAGGTAATTAAGTCTATACAGATCTAGAGAGAGGGGTAATCCCAGTTAAAGAGGTGTGAATTGCCTCAAGCCAGGACAGTTGGTAGGATTTTGCAAGTCCAGGCCAGATGGTGGGGGATGAATGTAATGTGACATGAATCCCAGGTCCCGGTTGAGGCCTTACTCATGTGTGCGGAACTTGGCTATAAGTTTCTGCTTGGCGATTTTGCGTTGCCTGAAGGCCGCCTTGGAGAACGCTTACCTGGAGATCAGAGGCTGAATGCCCTTGACTGCTGAAGTGTTCCCCGACTGGAAGGGAACATTCCTGCCTGGCGATTGTCGGTGCGATGTCCGTTCATCCGTTGTCGCAGCGTCTGCATGGTCTCGCCAATGTACCACGTTTCGGGCCATCCTTTCCTGCAACGTGAGAGGTAGACAATGTTGGCCAAGTCACACAAGTATATACCACGTACCTGGTGGGTGGTGTTCTCACCTGCAATGGTGGTATCCATGTCGATGATCTGGCACGTCTTGCAGAGATTGCCATGGCAGGGTTGTGTGGTGTCATGGTCGCTGTTCTGAAGGCTGGGTAGTTTGCTGCAAACAATGGTTTGTTTGAGGTTGAGTGGTTCTTTGAAGGCAAGTAGTGGGGGTGTGGGGATGACCTTGGCAAGATGTTCATCTTCATCGATGACGTGTTGAAGGCTGCGAAGAAGATGTCGTAGTTTAGCGCTCCAGGGAAGTACTGGACGACGAAGGGTATTCTGTCGGTTGTGTTCCGTGTTTGTCTTCTGAGGAAGTCGGTGCGGTTTTTTGCTGTGGCGCGTTGGAACTGTCGATCGATGAGTCGAGCGCCATATCCCGTTCGTACAAGGGCATCTTTCAGCACCTGTAGGTGTCTGTTACGCTCCTCCTCGTCTGAGCAGATCCTGTGTATACGGAGGGTTTGTCCATAGGGAATGGCTTCCTTAATGTGTTTAGGGTGGAAGCTGGAGAAGTGGAGCATCGTAAGGTTATCCGTGGGCTTGCGGTAAAGCGGAGTGTTGAGAAGCCATCCCCTATGGACAAGCCCTCCGTATACACAGGATCTGCTCAGACCTGTGGTGTAAAGAGGGTCAGCCAGTGCTCATGTGCCCCTCTGCCATCGCCACACTGCAGGGCGAGGGTCCCCCAAGGGTCCTGCTGGTTGAGTGGGCTCTGGCTTTGGGTAAGAGGTTGACCCTGGGACCCTGCCCCAGGATGGAAGTCCGGTGTCTGGACTATCCCTTCCAGCCCCGGGCAACCTGAAAATCACTATTGGCATGGTGATGTCAGGCAGCCTTCTGTTCAAAGTCTTCATCCTGGTTTGACATTTTTAAACTCTGAAATGACCTTCCCACTCTGAACTGCTCTGCCTGACAGCTGATGAGCAGATCAGATAGTTCAGTGAAGATTCAAGCCAGGAATAATTTCCCTTTCCATACATTTGTTCCCTCTCCCGTATGCTTTTGAAACTGCTGCTTTTTGAAGTGTCAGAGCCTTCCTAGAAATCCTCAACATTTGAAAAGGCTTGAAATCCCCTGAGATCCTTTGAAATGTGAAGCATTCATTCAATTTCACAGTGCGGTACCTTTAACTAGCTTTTGATTGACAGCTTAGTGGTTTAAACTCAGCTGCCAGAAGATTTGTGTATTTCTCTTTCTCTTTATGCTTGAATTACCCTCCATTGATTGTAACCCCAAATTTATAAACATTCTTGTTATGATTGACAGCTGCTGACAACTTCAAAACAGCTGAGTGGTTTAACTTTCTGTTTTCTAAATGCAGAAAGCACTTAGCCTTGTTGAAGTTAGCCACTTATCTACTGCCTGAGCCCACCCAACCTCCAGGATCTTTGGGGGACCCGCCCTCTGCAGCCTGGCAGTGGAAGACTGGCAAATGAGCAAGAGGCTGACCTCTCCCTCCCTTTTAGGGTCCACCGCACCAGGTAATGGAGTTACTGCCAGGAAGTCAGTGCCGTGGTGCCAGGGGGCAATGTACCATTGGCAATGCCAGGGGGCACTAAAGGAGGGACTGAAGGTCAGGCCTGATTTGGGGGGGGGGGGGTGGCTGAAAGGCGGATGGCTGAAGGGGGATGGCTGGAAGAGGGTGAGATGGGGCTGAGGGGGTGCTTAAGGGGGGACAGAGGGAGGGCTAGAGGTTGAGGCGGTGAATGTGGAGGCCAGGTGGGGATTGGGTCATCCTCATGTGTGTGTGGGTAGTGACCCGTTATTATCTGATGGGGTGGATATCACGATCCTTGTGGAGTTAGGGGTGCTCCCCTTGTCAGCACGGGGGGGGGGGGGGGGGGGGGGGAAGGTGGGAGGGGTTAACGTTTGCATTGTGGAGGGGAGGGGTACTGCTCCTGGATGCTGGGTTTGAGGGCACTCGTTCAAAATGGTGGTTGTCGTGTTGGGTGTTCCGATGCACAAATGATCCAACACGGCTGTAGATGGTACAACTCTGTTTTATTGTCTTAACAACGGTAACAACTAACTGCTGGCTTGGGTACGTGCTTCACCAGCTAACCTGTGGACCCAGCCCTATCACTATCTTAGTGAGGCACTCAGCACATGGTCTATGTCTGAGTGGCACGCTGTGAGCTCTGTGCTCTGAGCTATCTACTGGTAGAATGAGCGGGAACTGTGGTGTTCCCTGTTTTATAGTGTGTGTGCTCTCACTGGTGATTGGCTGCGATGTAATGTGTGTGCTGGTTGGTCCAACTGCCTGTCCATCAATGTGTGTGTGATTGCACCATGATATGCTGATGTGGATATCATGACAGTGGCCTGACCCCAGTAACGGCAGGGAAACCGGCATGTTCAGCGCTATGCATTTTATTGCAGTCAAACCATGATAATCCCATCCTGAGGACACTGCTCGCGCCAGTGGGACACAGTCCTGATTCTCCGCTGGCGGCAACACTTAGAATCTGGAATGGGGAATTCCAGCCTCAGTAAGTTACAACAATGCCTCTACTCAGAAGATTAGAGCCCATTGACCATTTGGAAGACTGGTTTCAATACAATGAACGCTTGCCATTTTTCTCAATGCAAATAAAATATGGAAGGGGAAGAGAAGAAGGGGGTAATACTGATAACAGCCTGAGGTGCTGAAATCTACAATTTATAAGGAGCTTGATTTCTCCAGACGCCCAGAGCCTAAAACCATCGAAGAGCGAGTAGAAATAGTAAAAGGACATTTTCACACAAAGCCCTCGATAATTATGCAGAAATATAAATTCAACTTAACAGCAAGAGTTCCTGGGGTAGCGATAGCAGCTTTTGTGGTGAGATTGAGGCAAACGGGCTGAACATTGTGAATGTGGGCCTCCCCTAAATGATATGTTGAGAGACCGCCTTGTGTGCGGTGCCAATACTACTGCTGTACAGAAAAGGCTGCTGGCAGAGGCAGAAATAACCCTAAAGAAGGTGCCAGAAATTGCCCTTGTCATGGAAAGTGCAGAAATAGATGCGATGGAGCTTCAAGGTGTGCAAGGCGGCGAGGCCCACCAGGTTTGGAGGCAAGCTACTAGCGGCAGCAATGCCAAAGATGAGGGCACGGGGTTTGGCGAACAAAGAAATTTAGAGCCAGAGTTGGCCAATGTACCAAGATTTGTGAAAAGTGATATCGGTGTGGGGGAAAAAGTCCCCAGGAGAAGTGTGTGTTCAAGGGAGCTGTGATATATCGGAGGCAGAAAGGGACAGATAAGAAGCAACTATAGGGTCAAGCAGGGCCAGCCCGGTGTTATCAGGGTCAAGATTCCCACTTCGGTGCATGGCATGGAAAGTAATTCTGAAGGGGGACCAAATGTATATGAGTTAAATAATATTATGGTGGAAAAATAGCCCCATCTCAATAATACTGATGGTCAATGGTCGTCTATTCAAAATGGAGGTAGACACAGTAGCCCCTGCCACAGTAGTGGGAGAGCAAACCTATCAATACCTACAGGGAGAGGCCCAATCCCTGAGATTAAAAACGCGAACGTCAAGCTGGCAACGTGTATGGGTGAGGCAATACCGATCGTGGGAACAACAAAAATCCCTGCAATCTGCCCAATTGTCCTTAATTGTAGTTGTGGGTGCAGGACCAAGCTTGATGCTCCGAGATTGGCTTCAGGGATTAAACTAAATGGGCAAGACATTTTCAAAATTAATGCAGGAAGCCTACCTGAAGTCTTTAGAAGGTGCCAATTGGTATTTCAAGAAGAATTGAGCAAAATCCCAAGGTTTGGAGGCCAAAATTTGCATGGATTCAGAGGCGACACTAACATTCTGTCGAGCCAGACCTGTGCCTTATCTGTTGCATGAGATTGTGGAAATCAAATTTAGACGATTAGGAGATTTGTGTGTCATAAAACTCATGCAATTTGTGGAGTGGGTAGCTCCCATTGTGCCAGTGGTCAAGCCAGATAACACTGTAAGAATATGTGGAGACTATAAAGTAACAATAAACTGGGCAGTAAAATTAGACAGCTATCCAATACCTAAAATAGAGGACTTGTCGTACAAAGTTGGCTGGGGTTCCTAACACACACCAAGTTAGACATGAGTCATGCATTGCAGCAGCTAGATCTGGACAATGTTTCAAGGGACTTTGTCACTATTAATACGCATAAGGGCTTGTACCAGTACACCAGATTGCCATTTGGAGTCTCGTCTGCTTGTGTAATCTTTCAATGCACAATGGAGAGCCTATTGCAAGATTTGTCTGATGTAGTCACCTATTTGGATGATGTGCTAAACACGAAAGCTACAGAAGAGGAAAATCTAACTAATATGGAGGTGGTTTTAAAAAGGCTCCAGAAGACTGGGACCTAGTAACGTCAAGTAGCTGCCTGTGGATCACCAATTAGGAATTTCTGTTAGGTCAAGTAGGGGGTTTAAAAGCCTGACAGCTGAGATTGTGACATTGACTGAAGTTTATCCCACTCCCATATCGACTGCCTTGAATGAACTGGATACTGGCAACATCAACAGAGCAGCATAAACAGGGTCCACATGAATGGCTCAAGCCCTGGTCGCAACCTATAGAAACCAAGAAGGTAAGCTGGACTGAGTTTGCTCTTTTGATTAGGTCTTGCTGGTTTTGGCCACACATGGTGGAAAATGCCACATTGCCCATCTCCAACATGTACACCACAGTGAAGTGGTCAATGCAATTTTATTGATCCTGGAAATTCTCACACAATCAGTGCCAACTCGTCAACACGATGCAAAGACTACTCTGCTGTACTTATTGTCCATTAACAAGGGGATGAAAGGTTATCGGGGGATGGGCAGGAATATGCAGTTGCAGTTACAATCGGATCAGTCCATGATCTTAGTAAAAGGTGGAGCCGGCTCGAGGGGCCGAGTGGCCTACTCCTGCTCCTAATCCGTATGTTTGAAATGGCAATGAAGCTAGGGCAGCACGGTGGCGCAGTGGTTGGCACTGCTGCCTCACAGCGCCAAGATCCCAGGTTCGATCCTGGCTCTGGGTCACTGTGTGGAGTTTGCACATTCTTCCCATGTTTGCGTGGGTTTCACCCCCACAACCCAAAGATGTGCAGGGTAGGTAGGTTGGCCACGCTAAATTGCCCCTTAATCGGAAAAAATGAATCGGGTGCTCTAAATTTATATTAAAAAAAAGAAATGGCAATGAAGCTGAATTATGTATATTCAGCTTCCCATGTTTATGATTCCAACCATGTAGCTTCTCCTGTGATGTTTCCTGAAGTAAAGGGAATGTTTGATATTGTGCACCAGGGGGGAAGAGTGGATTTGTTTCTAATGAACAATGTTGTGGCTTAATGATTAAATAAGCCTCTGATTGAAGACTTCAGTGGGATCTATGCCAAACCAAACAGGGACCGAAGACTTGCTGCACTATGGAGGAAAGCTTTTCATAGCTAGACCTGAAAAGGACAACATCCCTTTAAACAACCTAAATTGCACTGAGTATAATATTTTCCTGCTAAAAATCTTGCAACTGTGATATCAGCAAATACCTATAATATGAACTCAGAGTTGACAAATGGGAGATCGACTTGTGCAAATTGGTAAAATCTGAGTTGAAAGGCTCCCAGCCTGAGGAAGGCAGAGTTCTGATTTTGGTCAGACAATAAATTGTAATTTATAGTTGTCTTGCTGTAATCTATCATTTGCCTTTGGTTCATGACTTCACTTCCTGTCAATATCAAAAATGTTACTTCTTCATTTTGTTTTGAAGAACTTTTGCCAATTTTATAACAACAAAAGGCCTTTTGACCCGCCCAAGGTATTCCTGGAAGACCACCAACTCCTAGAATTATAGCAAACGTTACCCATACTCACTAGAATTACATTCCCTGCATCACACTTTAAATAGGTTGTATTTGATCAAGAAACACTTTTGGCAAGTCATTGTTAGTGATTATTGGCAAGAATTAGCTTTAAAATGTTTCTCAAATGGCAGAAGAGTTTTGTGTTTCACCCCCTTGGAGCAGGACAGAAGTGGCGACTCAGTCATTACCAAGTGAGTTTAGGATTGGTTTTGCTGTGAACCCACATTGACAGAGAACATGGTCAGGAACATTTAGTATCACTCCACAAGCCTGGCTGTAGTGGCAGCCCTGAGGGTGTGGGGACAGTGGAGTCAGCACTTGACGCTTGAGGGGCCTCGATTTGGGCCCCGATCTGTGGGAATCATAGCTTCGCTCCGGGGAAACTGGATAGGGATTTTCAGGGTTGGCAGCGGGCTGGGATTGAGAGGTTTGGAGATTTGTTCGTGGACAGCAGCTTCCCGAGTTTGGAAGGACTGATGGAGAAGTATGAGTTGTGTTACGGGCCAGGGTTTAGAGAACACCAAAGTATATCATGGAGTTCACCTGACCCACAACTTTAAATAGATTTTGGTTATGGGGAGCACAAGGGCCCACTTTACAGGTGTGATGCAACAGAGAGCTAAAGTATGTTTAAAACAAAAACAATGTTTATTCTATGAATCCAGTTCACATTTTATTAACACACAGTAAACAGTTTATCAACTACCAACCCTGCCAACCCCCCCAAAAGATACAGTACTCAATAGATAACCATTAATAACTTCCCAAACAGCATCCACAAGTTAAACCTTTTTTAAATAAAGACAGCACGTTTAAATGCTCTACAGAAACAGGTATTACTTTGAAATCATCAAGTGATCTTTCAATTGCAGAGAGAGATTATAACATCTTCTTGCTGTGACTGCAGCTCTTCAACTCTGAAAACAAAACCAAAAACACACTGCAGCTGCCAGCTCAAAAACGAAAGTAAAAGATAGACAGCCCAGCTCCACCCACACAATAACATCACTGCAGATATTTGATAAACACCCATTTCTTAAAGGTACATCCAGCTGACAGTTGTCCTGGGGAAATGGGTTCAGATCTTTACAGGTGCGGAACTACGTGAGGAAGCATGTGCTGTCCTTTCCTGAACTGCCGCACCCGGGGTTGCAGATCAAGGTGCTGTCGAAAGTAGGGGTTGGAGATGACAAGATGTCAGAGATATATAATGAATTGATGGATTGGGAGCGCTCTGATAGGAGTAGCTAAGTGGAAGTGGGAGAAGGAGCTGGGGTGGGGGAGAGCTGGAGGCTGGGTTGGGGGAGGAAGCCTTGAGGAGGGTGAATGGATCCTCTTTGTGTGCCAGACTGAGTCTCATTCAATTTAAGGTAGTTCACAGAGCGCATATGACGGTGGCCAGAATGAGCAAGTTCTTTGAGGGGGTGGAGGATAGGTGTGGGCAGTGCGGGGGGGGGGGGGGGGGGGGCGCGTGGGCCGCGAATCATTTTCACATGTTTTGGGCCTGCCCGGAGCTGGAGGGATTTTGGCGGGGGTCCGCTGACGTGATGTCAGAGATACCGAGGGTGGAGGTGGTTCCGAGTCCAGAATTGGCAGTGCTTGGAGTGTCGGTAGACCCGGGAATCCAGGGGGTGAGAGTGGCTGACATCCTGGCCTTTGCCTCTCTGGTAGCCCGGAGATGGATCCTGTTGGCGTGGAGGGGCTCGGAGCCGCCAAAACCAGGGGTATGGGTGAGAGACCTCGCGGATTTCCTTGGATTGGGGAAAATTAAATTTGCCTGAAGGGAGTCGATGGAAGTGTTCGCTTGGAGATGGAAATCGTTCATTGACTTCTTCCAGGACAGTTAAGTCAGCAGCGGGAGGGTGGGGGGGGTGGGGGATTAGGGTTAACTAGAAAAAGCAGAGGCAGAGAGGATGGGGAGGGATGATATGGAGGGCGGGGCGCGGTTATTGGCTATTTATTGAGTTATGTTGTGTTCTCCTGTTTGGTTATCTTTTTCTATTTTTTTAAAATGCATTTTATTCAAACTTGTATCAAAGTAGTTACAACAAATAAACACCCCGGGAAACATTCTTCCCAACAACCAACTATACAGTTTGTACAGATTCTTCTCCTTTTTCACCCCTCCCCTTCCCATCACCCACCCCCCACCCCCCCTGCGACGAACAGCTCCTCAAACACGGTCACAAACATCCCCCCCTTTTCTCAAACTCCCCTGCTGAGCCCCTTAACTTATACTTTATCTTCTCTCACCGCAGGAAGTCATACAGGTCACCCAGCCATGCTGCTACCCCCGGTGGCGATGCCGACCGCCACTCCAGCAAAATTTGTTGCGTGCAATCAGAGAGGCGAAGGCCAAGACATCGACCTTCCTCCTCTCCATGAGCTCCGGCTTCTCTGAAACCCCAAATATCACCACAAAAGGGTCCGGGTCCACTCCCTCCTCTACTATTCTGGCTAAGACCGCGAACATTCCCGCCCAGAATCTTCCCAATTTTTCACAACCCCCAAATTTGTGTGCATGATTCGCTGGCCCCCGCCCACACCTCTCACACTCATCTGCTACCCCCTGAAAGAACCCATCTCATTCTCGCCCAAGTCATATGCACCCAGTGCACCACCTTAAACTGTATCAGGCTCATCATTGCACAAAAGGAAGTCCCGTTTACCCTTCACAGTGCCTCACTCCATACTCCCCAATTGATCTCCATTCCCAACTCCGCTTCCCATTTCTCCTTGATCTTCACCACCCGCTCACCTCCCTGCTCCCCCAGCCACTTATATATATCCCCAATTCTTCCCTCCCCTTCCACATCCGGAAGCAGCAGTCGCTCCAGCAGGGTGTATCCCGGCAATCTAGGGAACCCCTTCCAGACCTTTCGTGCAAAGTCCCTAATCTGTAGATACCTGAACTCACTACCCCTTCGGCAGCTCTACCCTCTCCCTTAGCTCCTTCAGACTGGCGAACCCTTCCTCCAAATACAAATCCCTCACCTTGACCAGCCCCACTTCCCTCCACCTCCTGTATACACTATCCACCCCCCCGGCTCAAACCCATGATTCTCGGACAGCAGCGTTAGCACCGACATCCCTTCCACCCTAAAAAGCCTCTTCAACTGATTCCATATCTTCACCGTGGACTGCACCACCGGGCTCCCTGAATACCTACTCGGAGCCATTGGCAATGCTGCCGTCACCATAGCCCTCAAACTAGACACCTTACAAGATTCCTCCTCCATCCTAACCCACTCTACCCCTTCTCCTTCCCACCACCGCCGCACCTTGTCCACATTCGCCACCCAATAATAATAAAGCAGGTTTTTGGTTATCTTTTTCATCCTGGTTGTGATTTTGTTTGATGTTTATTTATAAATGCCTTAATAAACATATTTTCAAAGAAAAGGAAAGTTTAGTATCGCCCAAGACACACCCATTCAAGAAAGTGTCAGAGGTCAGGATTGCTTCTACCAATCAACCTTTAATGTGTGAGTTTAATATACATTCTGAAAACTTTTGATGATATTAGCTAGTTATTACACTTTATTTTTTGAATGTAATGCTATAGATTTGTATTTAATTGTGAAGTAGTGTTATCATTGTGTGTACACAGTATACGCTGCCTTGTCTCTAACCCAATGGTGATCAAACTGCGGCCCAGGGGCCACATGCAGCCCATCAGGTATCTGAGTGTGGCCCAGGAGACATTTTGTTGACCATTGTCCAAGTGTAGAGTTGCCGCATTCTGCTGAGTTCCATCGTCGTAGTTTTTTTTCCTACCGGTGTGAGTGAAGTGATTTGCACGTAAAGCAAGGGCAAGTGAAGTGAGGTGTGTGCTGATTGCTCACAACATTGACTGTGGAAGCCGTGCTCTTCCTCTGTGTCCAAAGTGCAGATATTTTTGTTTTTACCATTTGAAATTGATAGTTCTATCAATATATAAATGATTAAGCATTTTCAACAACGTGTTAAGAAATATTCGGGTCTGGATTCTCCGGCCCCCCCCCCTCCCCCAATGCGGGGACCCCAATGCGGAGGAGAATCGAAAAATTAGGATTGGCGGCGAGCACCGATCCGAACACAATGCTCTGACCATGCTGGGATCGGGGTTTATGCCCACGCACCAGCGTCAGGGTGTACATTAATACAAATGGGTCTTATTGACCGATTTGTATCCATTTAGCGGGCCCGCCACCCTATTCTCCGTCCCGTCGTGATTCTCCGGTCTCCTGGGTGGTTATTACTACAGGTCTGACCAAACGCGAGCCTGACGTGGTGGTCCTCACAGTGGGCCAAGGGGGTAACTCCTTAAAGGAGTCACATCCAAAGGCCACTCTTCCCTCCCCATAATTCACTTCCTGCCCAACCCTCTTCTACCAGATCCACATTACATCTCCTCCCCAGAGACCCCCAAAACAGGAGAACACCTCAAGAGACCCCCTTAATAGGGAGACCCCATGAGGGATCCCCTTAATAGGGCGAACCCCGCTGGGACTCCCTAACTAAAGGAACCCCTGACAGGGATTTCCCCCCCCCCCCACTTCAGAAAGGAGACCCCTACATGGAAGCTGGAGAGCAGTCCAGATAGGGGCAGTGATAAGAATTACAGCTGTAACACTCACCTGGAAGCTGCATGTGTCCATTCCTGGAAGAATAACAGCTGTGACCTGTGTTTCAACCCCTCAGGTCTGGTAGCTGCAAGCCATTCATTCATTTCTAGTAGTGGGCTGTGATTGACAGCTTCCACAAAACAGCTGCAGCCTTGATTCATTCATTTCCCTTCAGGGATGAGTGATTCTAAGTGCTGAAACCCCAATGTTTAACTTCCCCCACCCTTATCCCCATAACCCTTAATTCCTTTATTGATTAAAAATATGTCTAGCCTTGAACATACTTAATGACCCAACCTGTAAAACCATCTGTGATGAAGAATTCCACAGATTCACTACCCTCTGAGAGAAGAAATGACTCCTCACACTGTCTAAAATGGACGACCCCTTACAAAAATGTATGCATTTATTTTTCCAATTAAGAGGCAATTTAACGTGGCCAATCTGGCTACCCTGCACATCTTTGGGTTGTGGGGGCGAGACCCACGCAGACACGGTGAGAATGTGCAAACTCCTCATGGACAGTGACCAGGGCTGGGATCGAACCTGGGTCCTCGGCGGCCTGAGGCAGCAGTGCTAATCACTGCGCCACCATGCCGCCGACAAAAAATATATTTATAATAGATAAAGATCTGTGATGTATCTCAATCAAACATATAACATTCCAGATGAACAAAGAAAATGTAAAATCTTGTCACTGAACAGGAAACGCCGTGGGATGTGAGATCTGATAATGGATTGTTTTCCTCTGTAACTAAATGCAAGAAATCCTGGGTCCACGGAGACAGCACAGCACATTACAATTCACCACAAGATATAAGAGCTAATGGGAAAGGGATGAATTGCACAGTAAATCTGCAGTAAAATAAAATAAAACAAAATCAGCACTTCTGAGGCATCTCCGAAGGCAGTTTGAAAGCTCCGTCAGATGAAGCTGGAAATAAAACACAGGCGCTGAATGAAATGAAGCAATGGGCTATCGGACTTCGGGCGGCAAGGGGCTCATTGCCCTAGGCAGTGCCCATCGTCAGCGCGTAGTAGAATCGTGGCCAACATGAGCTGAATTGTGATATTGAGAGAAAAAAGCAAAATACTGTGGATTGTGGAATTTTTTAAAAAAGAAGAGAAAGTGCTGGAAAATCTCAGCCAGTCTGGCAGCAGCTGTGGAAAGGGGAACGGCGATAGCTTTTCGATCCGGCGTGACTCTTTTTCGGAACGGGTGTTCTGCCGAGCTCCGAATAAGTCACATGTTGGACCTGAAACATTGGGCGGGATTTTACTGGCCCCGCCCATCGTGGGACGGGAAACCCCTGCCCGAAGTCACCGGATCTTTCGTTGGCCCGTTTCCCGCCCTGCCTGCAACCTTGCCCGTGGCTGGCGGGTGGGAGCGGAAAATCCCACTGCTTAACTCTACTTCTCTCTCCGGAGAAGCTGCCAGACATGTTGTTTAGAAAGAACCACTGCTCCATGCCTTGTCATGTATGTCAGAAAGACATAAGGGCACCAATCACTCATACGGGATTGAGTAAACATGTAGTGGGTTCACTTATTCAGACCAGGCACAAAGGAACAGTTATACAGAGGCAAAAAAGCTCGAGGACTTCAGAGCTGCCTAGCTCTGTGTGTGTGTGTGTGTGCGTGCCCTGCAGAAGGCAAAAATAAAATTAAACAGAATCACATGACGTACTTCTGGTGATGCTTTGCTGCAATCCTTTAAAGCAATGCTACAACAAAAATATTTTCAAAAAATTAATTAAAAGCATACGACAACAACTTGGGGGACATGGGGGACGGGGGGGTGGGGGGTGGGGGGGGACGGGGACGGGGGGGGGGGAAGCGGGTGATTGTGTTCATTTTGTGCCCTAATGTAAATCATTGAATTATTTCCGGCACTGGATCCAAGTTTGGTGCATCACATCATGGCAGCTTATCTGGGCAAGCTTTCTTCCTCTGCTGGGATGCCCTCCTCTTGTCGACCTGCGGCTATAGTATTTCACACAGGACAACACTCTCTGCCTCCACCAGAGCGTGCAGGCAGTTGCCAGAGAATCGAGAGGCCAGTGGCACTACCCTCCTGCTTGCCATGTCCACAGCTCTGTTTTTCTCCCCACAACTCAAGGCTGCCTTCAGGGAGCTGCCTGGGTTAGTTGTAAACCCGCCTCCAGGTCAACATTGGACCTGACACCCGCCACGCTCAAACCCCTGCCCCTACGCCCTCCGATGATGCTGCATCAGTCTCCTGCCGTGTTTCACATTGACTGGCCATTTAGGAGCGCAAGGTTCAGGGCACAGTTTGTGTTGCAAATTACTTCACGATGCATTCAGCACAGAGCACATGTACCTTTTCATAACTTCACAATAAACAGAAATGGCAACAGCATTGAAATACTCATACTCAAATAGCATAATTTTCTGTAAAATATTTTAAAAAATATTTTATTTCAATTTTAGCAAATTTTCAACAAAATCCCCCCTTACAGAAAAAAGAAAAGAATAAAACACACAGATCAACATTGTACACTTATATCGCAAATTCCCCCACTGTACAAACCCCCCCATGAAGCAATCATAAACACATACCTGAAACACCCCCCTCCCTCCCCTGGGTTGCTCCTGCTGACCACCTCCTACCATTCCGCTAGAAAGTCTAGGAACGGTTGCCACCACCTGAAGAACCCTTGCACAGACCATCACAAGGCAAACTTTACCCTCTCCAATTTAATGAACCCTGCCATGTCGCTGATCCAGGCTTCTACGCTTCGGCGCTTCGCATCCTTCCACTGTAGCAGAATCCTCCGCCGGGCTACCAGGGACGCAAAGGCCAGAATACCGGCCTCTTTCGCCTCCTGCACTCCCGGGTCGTCCGATACCCCAAATAATGCTAACCCCCCAGCCTGGCTTGACCTGGGTGTTCACCACCTTAGACACAGTCCTCGCAAAGCCCCTCCAAAACCCATCCAGCGCCGGACACGCCCAGAACATATGGGTGTGGTTTGCTGGGCTCCCCGAGCACCTCACACACCTGTCCTCGACCCCAAAAAACCTACTCAGCCTCACCCCTGTCATATGTGCTCTGTGAAGAACCTTAAATTGTATCAGGCTAAGACTGGCGCAAGAGGAGGAAGAATTAACCCTACCCAGGGCATCAGTCCACAGACCCGCATCTATCTCCTCCCGAAGCTCCTCCTCCCATTTACCCTTTAGCTCCTCCACCGAGGTCTCCTCCTCTTCCTGCATTTCCCGATAGACCGCCGAGACTTTTCCTTCTCCAACCTACACCCCCGAGAGCACCCTATCTTGAATCTTACGTGCTGGAAGCAGCGGAAATTCCCATACCTGCCATCTCACGAACGCCCTCACCTGCATGTAGCTGAAGGCGTTTCCGGGGGGCAGCCCAAATTTCTCCTCCAGCGCCCCAAGGCTCGCAAACGTCCCATCTATAAACAGGTCCCCCATTCTTTTAATTCCTGACCGATGCCAGCTCAGAAACCCCCCATCCATTCTCCCCGGGACGAACCGATGGTTCTCTCGGATCGGGGACCAAACCAAGGCCTCTACCTCACCCCTGTGGCGCCTCCACTGCCCCCAAATTTTCAGAGTCACCGCCATCACCGGACTCGTGGTGCACCTTGTCGGCGGGAGCGGCAGCTGTGCCGTCACCAGCGCTCTCAGACTCGTGCCCACACAGGACAGCATCTCCAGCCTCTTCCACGCCACCCCCTCCTCCTCCATTATCCACTTACGGATCATCACCACATTGGCAGCCCAGTAGTACCCACATAGATTGGGCAACGCTAGCCCTCCTCTGTCCCCTCTATGCTCCAGAAACACCTTTTTACCATCGGGGTCTTATTTGACCACACAAATCCCATGATGCTCCTGCTGACCCATTTAAAAAAGGCCTTAGGGATCAGGATGGGAAGGCACTGGAACACAAAGAGGAACCTCGGAAGGACCATCATTTTCACCGACTGCACCCTACCCGCCAACGACAGTGGCAACATATCCCACCTTTTAAACTCCTCCTCCATCTGCTCCACCAGCCGGATCAAATTGTGCTTGTGCAGGGCCCCCCAACTCCTAGCCACCTGGATCCCCAGGTACCGAAAGCTCCTTTCCACCCTCTTCAGCGGAAGCTCATCTATCCCCCTTCCCTGGTACCCTGGGTGTATCACAAAGAGCTCACTCTTCCCAACTTTAAGCTTATATCCGGAAACGTCCTTGAGCTCCCTGAGGATCCGCATAACCTCCACCATCCCCTCCACTGGGTCCGCCACATACAATAACAGGTCATCAGCATACAGTGACACCCGGTGTTCCTCTCCCCCTCGAACCAGTCCCCTCCAGTTCCTGGACTCCCTCAATTCCATGGCCAAATGCTCAATTGCCAATGCGAACAACAGGGGGGATACGGGACACCCCTGCCTCGCCCCCCGGTACAGCCGAAAGTATTCCGACCTCTGCCGGTTCATGGCCACACTTGCCACCGGGGCTTCATAAAGTAGCCTAACCCAACTGATGAACCCCTCCCCGAACCCAAATCTCCTCAGCACTTCCCAAAGCTACTCCCACTCCACCCTATCGAAGGCCTTCTCTGCGTCCATAGCCGCCACTACCTCCGCTTCCCCCTCCATTGCAGGCATCATAATTACGTTGAGGAGCCTCCGCACATTGGTGTTCAACTGCCTACCCTTCACAAATCCTGTCTAGTCCTCGTGAATCACCACCGGGACACAGTCCTCAATTCTGGTAGCCAGCACCTTCGCCAACAACTTCGCGTCGATGAGAAGCGAGATCGGCCTGTACGACCCACACTGTAATGGGTCCCTGTCCCGCTTCAGGATCAGCGAGATCAGCGCCTTGGACATTGTCGGGGGCAGGGTCCCCCCCGCCTTGGACATTGTCGGGGGCAGGCCCCCCCCCCCCCCCTCCCTCGCCTCAATGAAACTTTTCTGTAAAATTAATGATTTTTGCAAATTCCTAGGTAGTTGAAAATTTTATTTTCAAATAATATTGTGGAAGTTGACTTAGAATCAATGTGTTCCTCAAGTTGGTGTGATCTTCAGATACTCCTTGCTCACTCTGAATATGTTTGAGGGCCCCTTTATCATTCCTGGAAATCACTGCAGCAGTTTTATTTCCAATATCAGCCGTGACTTCCTCTTTAACTTTTTAACCTGCTCCTCCTTGCCATTTGTAACTGACCCAATCCTCGCCATTTATAACTGGCTCAATCTTCACCATTTGTAACTGGCCCAATCCTTTTGTCTAGTAGATTCTCAGCATAATTTTAAAAGCCTGTCCATCAGGAATACCGCTCATAATAACAGTGTCAGTAACCTTACCCTCCCAGCGTAGAGCAGCAGTTGCAGGATGAGTGGGTTGATTACTGGGTGTGGATGCCATCCACAAGCATTGCTCTCTGCTGTTTGTGTCGCCTGCAACTTTCTGCCACATTCTTGTGGTTGGTAAGTGTGCGGGCATGCTAACAGTTTGTTTAATTTCATCGTCCCTTAACCTGTTTTGAGTCAAGCAGAATTTATTTTGATTTCAGCCCCAGTAACAGTTCCTTAAATAGTTCCCAATTTTCCATAATGGAACTTTCAACCAACATTCAGTTTCAATTATCAATTAACTGTCTGCTTTTAGCTTATTTTCCATTCTCTCTTATCTTTGATGAAAATGTCCAATATTTTACAATCGTTATTACACCCTAGTGAGCAATTGAAGTTCTAATAATATCATGATCTTTGGATTCTGCTCCACGTTCATCTTGTGCACTGTTATAAATGCTCAGCAGACCCGAGACGGTGAGTCTAAACAACAGTTTATTTTCTGCTAAAAGCAAAGGCCGTAATGTGGCGTACAGCACAACCGGGGCTATCGATCCTGCCGGTCCCAATCTGGGCCGACTTTTTTTTAAAAAACATTTTATTCGGGTATTTATAGTTTTGAAAATAATACCAATAACAACAACATGAACATAGTATATAATACATTTCCATCTCTGACACGTTCCTCACACCCTCAACACAAAAACAATAGCCTAAAACCCCCCCGCTAGATTTCCTGGACCGACTTGTATGAGACGATTTCTACTAGCCCCAGCTGATGGGCCGCTACCCATTAACGGGGGAGCTGCTACTCCACAAGCCCCACAGGGAGATTCAGGTCATCCCCATGTATTTTGTGAGGGTTGTTACATCTCTCCCCCTGTAGTCCAAAGGTCCCACTGTGTCTGGATGTAGAGGTCTCCTTCGCTGTTTTTCCCAGGGTTGCGCTTCCGACATCTGTGGGGCTAGGCCAGGGGGTGAATAATATGTTGGGGAACGTCATTTTCGCGCTGGACAATGAAAGAGTCCTGTCTGGTGTCTGCCTCTGACTGTGCTGTCCTCCGAAAGCATTGAGAATTCCGTATCCATGTCTGATGCTGAGTCTTCCATCACTTGCTGACCTGGGCCCAGATCCCTGGAGAGTTGTGCTCCTTGGTTAATAGATCGTAGACAGGGGGAAACGAGGGACTGACCCATATGGTGGGGTTGCCTCTCATGCGGGGTCCCTGCCTCAGAGGTGGTCCATGTGCTTGTGTACAGTCTGTATAGGAGATTGGCCTGTTTTCTCCACTATGGTGCCTGGTATCCACTGGACGCCCTCCCAGAATTCCGGACGTATATTCCTCACCTGGTTTGAATCCTCTGTCTTGCTTCCAGTGGTCATGATACCTCTTCTGGAGCTCTGCAAAGGGCCTCCTTGTTTATTCCCTGGCTAATCCCTTGATCCATGGATGATTTATCGACATGTGTCCTAAAGGCAGCCTGTATCTTTAACTCAAGAGGAAAGAAGCAGTGGCATGTGCCTTCAATTCAAACAGAAGGCTTCAGAAAGTAGTGCTGATTTAGACTGTTGATTGCAGTATGGCCGGTATCACTGATGACTCAGTTTGATCGATTTGGCTGGTGGCCAATGAATTGGCCCAAAAGACTGTGCTCTGCCTGCTAACAGGTGGTGATTGGATCTAATCCCACTGGAATGTTTTCAGAGTCATGAGGTTCCAGTTAGGTTTCACTTTTGATTCCAGCAGCCTTGATGGAGAGATCTAACCAACTCTCTCCAATAAACTCTCTTCGGAAGGCCACTGTGACGGCTGACTCTCTCTCCAGCAAGTCTGGGTGCCATTTTCTTGAGACTACAGAGGCCTGAAGTCAAACTTCGAGCTGGATGCAAGGTTTGATGTGAAATAAAGTCTCACCCCAGGAAGGTATAGACCTAAATGTGGACATTGAGCTGAAGACCCAGTTTGATAAGAACTAAAGTGTGTCTCCAGAAAGCCGGTTGTATGTGTGTGCTGAATTTTCTAGCCTACGCACACCCTAAATGAATGCCTCTGCAAAGAAAACCATCAGCGCTGTGAACCAGAGACTTTAATAAACCAGTGTGCTGGGAAGAAAGTCTGCTAAAGAACCATCATTTGAAGCAAAGACTCTTATCTTTTGACCTTTGTCCTTATTACTTCTACCCCTTCCCTCACCCACCCCCTGTGTTTGTCTGTCTTGTGTGTGTGGGTAGGGGGTGGGACAGTTAAAAGGGGATAGTAGGTATTATCTTGTTGTTATCCAGTTGTATTTACTGCATCTTTCATGATAGTTCTTGGTACAAATAAACAGTAATTGTGTTTCAACTTACAAACCCAGTGACTGTAATTATTAGCAGTCAAGAGCGAAAGACTTAGGTTATTTTTATAAGAATTATTGGTTAATTCACTTGTGTTGTGACCACAGGATGAGTGGGGCTGGAATTGACTGCGCACTTGCCCAGGTTGTCGTAACAGGTATTGTTTTGTTCCCACCTACCCGCCAAAGTTGGGAAATGTCAAGCTCAGAAATGTGGAGCCGTCAGTAGTTCTGCTGCCGCTAACCCAGTTGTAACATTGGGTGTTGTTCAATAATTAAATAAAAATGTATCGGTTTTGTTTCCAGTGACCCTGTGGTTTGTTTTTTCTCGCCCCCTCATAAAGGTTTGCATTGCCTGCTCAGCCAAATTGTTCAAAGAAGGGTGATATAGGATGGTTCGAATGTGCTTCACCTCGTTCATTTGCATAAACCCCAGAAATTCCTCACTTGTGAAAGGGGTACCGTTATTGGTGACAAGCACCTCTGGCATACTGTGAATGCTGAATGATTGGGTTAATTTCTTTATAGTGACTCACAAAGTGGTGGAAGGCATCCAGTATACATCCAACCACTTTGAGTGGGCATCAATCAGCAGCAGAAACATTGACCCCAGGAAGGGCCTGGTGAAGTCAGCGTGCAAACAAATCAGAACGCAACTTGGTGGAGCGAGGCTGCTGGGGGGAGCTTCTGGCTCTCCTTGCTGTGCCTCACACTGCTGCACCATCCTCCCAATATCGCCATCGAGCCCTGACCACTACACGTAGCTCCTGGCGAGCATCTTCATTTAGGACACCCCCGGATGTCCATTGTGCAAGTCCTGCAGAATGATTTTCCAGGCTTGTCTCGAGACGACCATGCTGGCTGCCCACAAGAAGATGCCGTCCTCTACACTGAGCTCCTGCTGCTCTGTTGCGAATGCTCGTAACTCTTCTGGAGGTTTCCTTTTTGGTCCCCTACGTAAGACGCAGTTTTGACAATGTGGGTTCCTTTTGGGTCAATGTACGAATTTGTCAGGCCGTGACTGGTAACTGTTCATGAAATTTAGTGCCAACACCTTCGTCCGCTACGGGCAGGGACAGAGGGCGTACAGTCAGCAAGGGTCGGCTGAGGGCATCCACATGCACAATCTGTGTGCTTGGATGGTATGGCCACATGCTCTCAACAGCAATGCCCTTTTCAGAATCCTGGCCAAAGCTATTGGTGGTGTAAATTTATCTTCTTTGAAAAGGCCGAGTCAGGGCTTGTGGTCCATGATTATCAAGAAATGATGCCCAAAGACATATTGGTGAATCTTTTTAACTGCAAAGATCACAGCTAGTCCTTCTTTTTCAATTTTAGCGCAATGGCGCTCTGCATCAGCCAAGGTTCTTGATGCGTGGGCTATCAGTGACTCTGCCCATTGTCCCACCGATAGGATAACATTGCCCCAATGCCATATGGGGAGGCGTTGCATGTGAAGATCAGTGGTTTTGATGGGTCATAATGGGTCAATATCCTGGAGGATAGTAACTGGCACTTTACTCTGGCAAATGCCTCTTCTTGTGGTGCCTTCCGTGCCCATTTTTGGTGCTTCTTTAGAAGCGCATGTAGAGGCGCCAGTATGGTTGCCAGATTTGGAATAAATCTTCTCGAATAATTGACAAGCCCTAGGAAGGATCTTAACTCTGTCATATTCTCTGGCATTGGGACCTTCTTGATGGTTTGGACATTCTCCTCTATCAGATGCAACCTGTCTTTGTCAACCCGGTATCCCAGGTATATAACGTCTTTTGCCTGAAAGATGCAGTTGCCTCTCTTCAGGTGGACACCCACTTCTGGAGAATTGATGAAGGACTACTTCCAGATTGCCCAGTTGCTCCTTCTTGGAGGCTCCTGTAATGAGTACATCCTCCAGGTAGACAGCCACCCTGGGAGCCTTTGGAGAATGCCTTCCATAACCCACTGGAAAATTCTACTGTGGACAACACCTTAAATGGGAGCCTGGTGTACTCATGCAATCCTCTGTGGGTGTTAATGGTGACGTATTTTCTGGACGCTATGTCCAACTCCAGCTGGAGGTACGCATGGCTCATGTCCAGTTTCATGAAAGAATGGCCCCCAGCCAACTTCGCGTGGGTGGTATGGGGTAGCTGTCCAAACGGCTTCAGCACCGGGACCACTGGTGCTGCCCACTCTGTGAATTGGACAAGTGAATAACCCCCAGGTTCTCCAGCCAGCTCAGCTCGTCGTCCACCTTCGATAGCAAGGTGCATGGGACTGGACAGGCCTTGAAACATTTGGATTTGTCATCCGGGTCAACGTAAGTTTTAGCCGTGGCGCCCTTTATCTTCCCTAGGCCTACCTAGAAGACTTCCGGTTATTTTCCCGGGACCATATACAATCCGTCTGTACCCATTCTAAAGATCTGTTACAAAGCTAGGCGGAACCACTGTAACCGGCCGTGGTCCAGAAGGCTGAATCTGGGTCCCTGCACCACTACCAGTGGCAGTCAGACTGACTATTATCCAAGGGTAACTGGGGCTACTGTAGTCTCAATAATAGTCAATGGATTTCCGGGACATGTCATCAACTGGGCCTTAGTGTCTTTTAAGACCCAGACGCTGTAACCCGAAACAAGGTTTCCGGAATGTATCTTGTTCGATGACTGAGATAGCAGCCCCCATATCGATTTCCATGTCCAAGGGATGACCATTCACTTGGGTTATCTTAATGGGGGCTATTTTTGGTGTCGCAATGCAATTCAGCTGTATGCAATCGTCCTCATCAGGTTGGGCAATATGTAGAGCCCTGGTTTGGGGTGCTTTTCGATGGCCCTCTACCAGGGTGATGCATTCGCTGTTGATTCTGGTACCATCGACTGCCACTGATCCTGCAACCGCAAGTGCATCCTCCTGTTGTGAGCCCTCCTCCTTGTCCTCAGTGGAATTGTCTCGTTGGTCTGTGGTGGTTCTTGGCCAATGGGGCTGATTATGATGTTGTTCAGGTGGTGATTGGGTCCGTAGGCCCTGCTCTTGGGGGACGTCGCTGTATGCATCGCAGTCAATGGAGCCCTGGAGTTCCTGGACCCCTTTTTCCACATCTTCCTGGGAAAGTGATAATTCTATGGCTTTTTTGACCCAGAGCCAGTTCTGGCCCCAGATTGCGTTGGGGTGCCATGTAATCTATGCCACAACACTATGCGATCTCCCAATAGCTCTGGGAAGGATGGTTCATCGTCACATTGCTCAGCCAGCTTGCAAAGGCGCAATCAAGAATTCCGTGACCAATTCTCCTGGGATTTTCCCGGCCGGTACCTCTGGACGATCACAGATGGTTTAGGGTAATAATGGTTTGTGACAAGCTCTACAAGTTCATTAAAGGTTTTTGAATCTGGGGCCACCAGGTGAGTAAGCCTTTTGATCATGCTGAACTTTGGGGCTCTGCAGGCTGGTTACATTTTGCTGGTCGTCTCCGACAACACCATTCACCTGGAAAAAATATAGAATCATAGAGTTTACAGTGCAGAAGGAGGCCATTCAGCCCATCGAGTCTGCACTGGCCCTTGGAAAGAGCACCCTACTTAAGCCCCATTCCTCTACCCTATCCCTTTTATCCCAGTAACCTCACCTGACCTTTTTGGACACGAAGGGCAATTTATCATGGCCAATCCACCTAACCTGCACATCTTTGGACTTTGGTAGGAAACCGGAGCACCCAGAGGAAACCCACGCATTCACGGGGAGAACGTGCAGACTCCACACAGACCCAAGCCGGGAAACGAACCTGGGACCCTGGAGCTGTGAAGCAACTGTGCTAACCACTGTGCTACCATGCTGCAGATTGTCACATCTGTTCAGTATACATGGTCCAATCTTTCACGCCTGCGTCAAAGGCCTCTAGTCTTCCAAAAAGCGGCATTTTTAAAATCCCGCTGACATTGGGCGCGATTCTTCGACCCCCCACCGGGTCGGAGAATCGCCGGCGGCTGGCGTGAATCCCGCCCCCGCCGTGTCCCGAATTCTCCGCCACCAGAGATTCGGCGGGGGCGGGAATCGCGGCAGTCGGCGGGTCCACCCCCGGCGATTCTCCGGCCCGCGATGGGCCGAAGTCGCGCCGCTGTCAACCCTCACCAGCCGGCGTGGGTTAGACCTCCTTTTGAACGGCGGGACAAGGCGGCGCGGGCAGGCTCCGGGGTCCTGGGAGGGGCGCGGGGCGATCTGGCCCTGGGGGGTGCCCCCACGGTGGCCTGGCCCGCGATCGGGGCCCACCGATCCGCGGGCGGGCCTGTGCCGTGGAGGCACTCTTTTTCTTCCACCTTCGCCATGGTCTTCACTATGGCGAGGCGGAAGAGACCCCCTCCCCTGCGCATGCGCGGGGATGCCGTGAGCGTCCGCTGACGATCCCGCGCATGCGTCTCCCGGCGAAGTCCTTTCGCGCTGGCTGGAAAGGCCTTTCCCGTCAGCCGGCGGAGCGGAAACCACTCCGGCGCGGGCCTAGCCCCTCAAGGTGAGGGCTTGGCCCCTAAAGGTGCGGAGAAATCTGCAACATTGGGGCGGCCCGACGCCGGACTGATCCGTCCTGTTTTTGGCGCCGGGTAGCAGACATCGTGCCGTTTGCGGAGAATCCCGCCCCTCATTCTCGTGCTGAGGAATTTGAATCCAGAACAGACGTCAGAATCGCAGTCGTACTTTTTGCTTGTCGCCAGTATAAAAGTTCAGGAGACCCAAGAAGGTGAATGGAATCAGCAGTTTATTTTCAGGCTAAAGAAAAGGCCGCTACGCGGCGTACAGCACATGGCTCCCAACCGGGACTACCGATCATGCCGGTCCAAATCCAGGCCTGCTTTTAAGGGGTGATTCTAAGAGCCCCAGCTGATGGGACTCTGACCATTAGCGAGGGAGCTCATATTCCATGAGCTCCACGGGGATATCAATCGGGTTCTCCTCATGGGTGTCATGATGGTTATTACACCCACCCTACCACTGTAACCCCACCTAACCTGCACATCTTTGGACTGTGGGAGGAAACCGAAGCCTGCGGAGGAAATCCACGCAGACACGGGGAGATCGTGCAAAACCCACAAAGACAGTCACCAAACTCGGAATCAAACCCGGGTCCCTGATGCTGTGAGGCAGCAGTGCTAACCACTGTACTACAGTACCACCCGTTCTCAATAATTTTCAGTTTTCCATTGTGGAACTTTGAACCAGTATTCTGTTCCAATTTATTCTCTGTTCATAACTTATTTTCCACTCTTTCTTATCTTTCATGAAAATGTCCAATATTTAACAACCTTTATTACACCTCAGTGAGCAATTGAAGTCTTAATAATATCATTTTTTTGGATCCTGCTCCATGTTCATCCTGTGCACTGTACCTATATCATTGTCGAAGATTAGATTCAGAGTATCTCTAAACTCAATTGGCAGCTTGACTATCTAAATAAAGAAGCAATCGATGCCGCATTTGACATCTACATGGCAGAAGGAACGAGGACCAGGACAGATAGAAAAGAAATGCAGGGAGATGGTGGCATAGTGGTAATGTAATCCAGATATCCAGGAAAATGTTCTGGAGACAGGGGTTCAAATCCCACCATGGCAGCTGGTGGAATTTAAACTCAATTAATAAATCTGGAATGAAAAGTTGGTCCCAGTAACGAGAACCAGGAAACAATTGCCGATTGTCGTAAAAACCCACCTGGCCCTTTCGGGAAGGAAATCTGCCATCCTTACCTGGCCTGGGCTACATGTGACTCCAGACCCACAGCAATGTGGTTGACTCTAACTGCCCCTCTTAAAAGGCCAAGTAAATCACTCAAGGGCAATTAGGGATGGACAACAATGCTGGCGGTTTCAGTGACACCCACATCGCATGAATGAATAAAATAAACGGTATTGTAGACAAACCCCTTCGCTTTGGACTATTGTTTCCCACGAGATAGTCGATTGTGGTCTTGGGCATTACAACATATCTCAGACCTTTTATCCCAAGGCCTGTGGTAACATCCAAACATGACCCTTTTTTCCTTTCCTTTAATGGTTTCTGCTCCCTCAGTTGTCTCTGCTGCTTCTTTCTGTGGATGATTTATTTTGCCACCTCCACCAGTCTTGTTTTGTCTGATTCTGTTACAGACTCCCTGCTCAGGTATTTTAATCTCTCAGGCAATGCCCTCCCCTAAGCTGCTCTATTACAATAAGCAGCTTGGATTTCCCTCAAGACACAGTGTCTATTAAATAAGATTACTCCATAAGCTCCCAGTATTAGCTTGAAAATATTTGGCATTTTTCTCTCTGATTTGTTACTGCTCTTTATTGCCCTTTTGTTGTTCCCACATTGACTTGCAATTACTTTCTCTTGCGGTTGAAACATTCTCTCTGTCACACTCTATTTCCACACACTGGTATAACGAACTGGCCAACTCACCTTTTGCCTTAGCGTACTTTACCTAGCCATGGCTGGGTGGAATGCAGCCCATCACCTTTGGTATCATCCTGGATTACCCTCAAAACAGAACAAATTATTTTCAAATCCCATGTTCCACCTGGCCAACCGTTCATTTTCCTTCAGAGTTCATATAGGGACGTATTACCTTCAGCAATGCCATGGTAACAGTCAGGAAAACAGAAGTGACCTTACTTTGTGGGATTTCTCTTTCCCATTAATTTCCACATCACTAACCACCGCCAACTCAGTTTTTTGCTTCTGGCTTTAACTTATCCAGTGAGTCACCAATATTCCCAATGGAGAAATCACCAACCTAGTCGCCTCATCTTTATGAGTGAAAGGTTCAGGAATATCATGCGATCAATCGCAAAGTACAGTTACTTCACTCTTCCTCTCCTGCGCTGTTGTTTACATTATTGCTCCCAAAAAACCATTCAAGTTTCCTTAATTTTCCATTATCTCCCTTTGGGAAAACATCCTCAGTGCCTTCCAATACCTGGAGCCTCTATTTGCATTTCTATTTTCCATGACCTCATTGAACCATAGAAATCATAGAATCATAGTGCCGAAGGAGGCCATTCAGCCCATTGAGTCTGCACTGACCCTACCCAGGCCCACTCCCCTGCCCAATTCCTGTAACCTCACCTAACCTGTACATCAAGGGCAATTTAGCACCGTCGATTCCTCCTCGTCTGCCATTTTCCCATTGTGTTCTGAACCCGTTTCCTTTTACCCAGGTCTTCCAGTCCTTCTGTGCCTGTTCACCTAGAAAGTCAACACTAGACACAAACGATGAAAAGACCACTCACTCGCACTCTCATTAACTCTCTCTCTCATTAACTCTCATTCTCATTAACTGTCACTTTAATTCACAATTATTCCAGTCATGGACTGTTAATGATGCCTCTCTCCAAAATAGAATGGTTCACTTAAATGGGTGGAGTGTCAGGTTGCCTTCAGCTGCTGAGTGGGGGAGGGCGTGGTGTGCGGGAGGGTGAGGTTGAGCGCGGTGGCAAGGTGTTTAAACTACAGTTAAAAAAAAAAATGAAAATACCTATCTGTCCACAGCCTTTCTTTGCAGCAGATATGTCCCTTAGGCCACACCCACCAAAGCACAAGGATTTAAGGAGCCTTGATAGCACTCCATCCTCCAAGCCCCACAGTCCCCATTGCTGGCTCGGAAATCAGGACCCCAAATCGTCATCTCACTATGACCCACAGTGTAAGAGGCTCTGGCTCAAGGACTGTCACTTCTGCTGACTGGAATTAGGTGTAAACAGTATGAGATCCATTTGTTTCACTCTGAAAGGTTTAGTTTCCCCCCCCCCACCCAATTAAAAATAACCATCAGATATGTGTTAAGCCTCCCTGAAAACCTGAACAAGAATTTTCCAAGTGGAGGGGGCAGGTGTTAATTCAAAACTGACTGCAGTGTTGAATTCACTAAGATCCAAGACTCGCTGATATACTGAACTCACTGGTACATTGAGCTCACAGTCAGATACATTGAAGTCCAACATGGAAAGGGAGCAATTCTGGGCGTGTTTCTCCCATCCAGTGTCTAAGTGCTCCCACCAGCGGAGAATTGGGACTGGTCCCCACTAGCGCTAGAAGCGTCGCCCAAGCGCTATTCGCATACTTCAAATTTACGTATGGCGGTTTTCCTTCCCAGTCTTGGGCCGTCATTCTGAACGGGTGCCCCGATCCCAGCATCCAAGGACTGGCCCCCTTCCCTCCTAGAGCGTAAATGTGGACGCCCCACTGACAAGGGGAGCACCCGCAACCCTTCAGCAAGGACACCGCCCCCAAAGTGTTTTCTGAAGTTAGAAAGGAGGAGGTGAAACCACTTAGCTGCTTTGATGTAGTCAGGAGCTGTCAATCATAACAAAATGTGGTCAACATTGCAGTTAGAATCAAATGCATTTAAGCGTGAAGGGAAATATAAACAAATCTTCTGGCAGCTGTGTTTAAACATTAAGCTGCAATCAAAGGCTAATGAAAGGCACTGCTCTGTTTAATTTAATGAATTCTTACCATTTCAAAGGATCCCAGGAGAATTTAAGCCCTTTGAAGTGCTGTGAGCTTTTTAGGAAGGCTCTGACACACAAAAAAGCAGCAGTTTTAAAATAATTGTGCTGAGGGAGCAGGTGTGAGGAAAGGGAAAGATTTCTTGTCTGGAATCTTCAATGAACTGTCTGATGTGCCGAGCACCTGTCAGGCGGAGCAGTTCGGAGTGAGCAGACCACTTCAGCGTTTAAACAGATCAGACCAGCATGAAACATTTGAAACAAGGGCTGCCTGAGATCACCATGCCATTATTGATCTTCAGGTTGCCCAGGGCTGGAAGAGGCAGTCTAAACACTGGATCTATATCCTGGGAGAGGGTTCTGGGATCAACCCTTTGCCCACAGCCTGACTCACCCAAACCCTAGAACCCTCTGCAGCCTGACAGCGGCAGAGGAGGCCATGAGCTATGAGCTAACCCCATTGACACTCCTCCCCCCCCCCCCCCACCCAATCGCGGTCTATCATTCCAGGACTGTACTTGGCAATACTCGGGGCGGGTGGGGGGCTGGGGGTGGGGGGGATTGGTTGGAGTATAATGCTTGGGAGGGCGGGGGGTGGGGTGGGGGGGGGGGGGAATTTGGGCTTCCAGCCCGTTGTATTGTAGTCCATGCAAATCAGCTTTTTGTCTGTTCCCACCAGCGTGGGGCAGGAAGCCTGTTACTGCTATCAGGGCGGGATGAGAGAATAAGCAGGGAACCAGCCTGGCACCCTGGCAATGCCACCCGATGCTGCCAGGGTGCCTGAGATGAACTGCCAGGATGCCAGTCTGGTACTGCCAGGATGCCAGTCCGGCACTCCCAGGGTGCCAGTCCGGCACTGCAAGGTTGCCAGTCCGGCACTACCAGGGTGTCAGGCTAGCTCTGCCAGGATATCTAGGTGACAGGTTGACACTGCCAGGATTTAGGCCCGGTGGGGGGGATGTTTGGCCATTAGATGGGAGTGAAGCATGATAGGGTCCAGAAATCAGGAGGGGGGTGCTGCTGAAAGGGGGGGGGGGGTGCAGAAATTGGGACTGCCAGTCAAATTGGGGCCCTGATCTGCGAGGAGCCGTTTCTGCAGGTGTGATAATTTGGCCAGCAGGAAATCAACTGAAGCGTGGCTTCGGAAGGGAGAAACTCTTCGAGACCCAAAGAACCGGCAAAGTGCCGATGAACGGCAGGGTGAATCTTGGCACTGCCGCCGCTGAAAAACACCCTGCCAGCGACCACTGTAATAGGGAGACCCCCCAGGGGCCCCTTAATAGGAAGACCCCCAAGGCCACCTGACCAAAGGGACCCCCCACCGGAACCGCCTGACTGAAGGCCAACCACATGGACTCCCTGACTAAATGGATCCACCACAGAGACCCCCTGACTAAAGGGTCCACCGCCCCACACAGAACCCCCCCCCCCCCCTCCATCCCCAGAAAAGAGACCACTGTCTGGAAGTTAAAGAGCAGCCCAGGGGGGCAATGAAAAAATTACAGCTACAACACTTACCTTGAAACTCCACCCATGTGCCCATTCCTGGAATGAGAACATCTATGAACTATATGTAGACCCCTCAGATCCATTGGCTGAAAGTCATTCATAATCTTCTCGTATTGGACTGTGATTGACAGATTCTACACACCATCTACAGCTTTGATTCAGTCATCTCCATCATGGATCAGTGGCTTTAAGTGGTGAGACCCCAATGGTTACAAAAACTGACCACATCAAAGGGAGGTAAGTGCATTGCAAGCACCAAGTGCATTCTAATCACTCAAGCGTGTGGTTAGTGGTTATCTTTCAAACTTTGATAGATTCTGGAATGGTGCAGGAATAGTGAAAGGTAGCAAATGTGACCCCACTATTTTAGAAAGGAGGGAGACAGAAAATGGAACTAAAGATCCGTTAGCCTGACATCGTAGTAGGGAAAATGCTGAAATCTATTCTAAAGGTTGTGATAACCTGTCACTGGGAGAATAATGGTGAGATCAGGCAGAGTAAGCATGGATTTATACAGGTGTTATGGGCAGGAGAGAGACAAACACAGTGCACTAATTTCCTCTTATCACCTGCCGATAAGCAGAAGGTGTTTTGAACTAGTTCTGAAAAAGAATAGGTGGAGGCGTGTTTCACAAATTCCTCCATTTTTGTGATCCAATCAGATGAATAATCCGCAGATCGCTCGAGTTAGGATTAACTCAGCAAATTAGTTTATCTTACACGTTCAAAATCCGGGGAAGAAGGAGCATTCACCACTTTCCACTCTGCACATTCACACAGGAAAAGCTGAGGGGGGCACAGAGGAAAAAGAGAAAAACAGAATATGAATATTCTTTCACCTGATTTTGAGAGTCCACGGTCGGGTGCAGGGAATGTTTCCCTTGTGGTACGGCTGAGCTCCGATGAATTTCTAGCTGGTTAAAGTATATGAAAATCCTTGAAACAAATGATGCTGCCGCACGGTGAGCTTTCCAGTGTTCAGACCACTTTTGTTTAAATTTGCCAATGGGATGTGGGGCCAGCATTTATTGTCCATCCCTGAGGGCATTTAAGAGTTAGCCATATTGCTGTGGATCTGGAGTCATATGTAGGCCAGACCAGGTAAGGGCAACAGATTTCCTTCCCGAAAGGACATTACCGAAACAGATGGGTTTTACAACAATCGTTTCACAGGGCGTCATTCTCCGACCCCCCAGCGGGTCGGAGAATGGCCGTTGGCCGCCGTGAAACCCGCCCCCGCCGGTTGCCGAAGTCTCCGGTACCGGAGATTGGGCGGGGGCGGGAATCGGGCCGCGCCGGTTGGCGGGAACCCCCGCTCAATTCTCCGGCCCGGATGGGCCGAAGTCCCGCCCAGAAATTGCCTGTCCCGCCGGCGTAAATCAAAGCTGGTATTTACCGGCGGGACCAGGCGGCGTGTGTGGGCTCTGGGGTCCTGGGGGGGGCGCGGGGCGATCTGACCCCGGGGGGTGCCCCCACGGTGGCCTGGCCCGCGATCGGGGCCCACCGATCCGCGGGCGGGCCTGTGCCGTGGGGGCACTCTTTCCCTTCCGCCTCCGCCACGGCCTCCACCATGGCGGAGGCGGAAGAGACTCTCCCCACTGCGCATGCGCGGGAAACTGTCGGCGGCCGCTGACGCTCCCGCGCATGCGCCGCATTTCCGCGCCAGCTGGCAGGGCAACAAACGCCATTTCCGCCAGCTGGTGGGGCAACAAACGCCATTTCCGCCAGCTGGCGGGACGGAATCCCTCCGGCGCCGGCCTAGCCCCTCAATGTTGGGGCTCGGCCCCCAAAGATGGGGGAGACATCGCGCCGTTGGGGGAGAATTTCGCCCCTGGTCACCTTTTAGACTTTTAATTCCAGATTATTTTTATTGAATTTAAAATTTCACTATCTGCCACGCCGTGATTCAAACCCGTGTCCCCAGTGCATGATTCTGGGTCTATGGATTTCTACTCTAGCGATAACACCACTACGCCACTGCTTCCCCTTGACAGGTGTTGATTGGATACTCTTTGAATCAAGCAGCCTTCAACACATTGAGATTGCTTATCCTGCCCAGTTTGAAGGACAGCAGTCTGCCTGCAAGCTCCAAAGGTGCAAAGTTAAAACTGTCCAAAAAGTGGAAGAGGCTTGGATCATGCGACATGGCCTATTAATGGTTAATTGCACCTTAACAATTAGTTTCTGTGCTTCTGGTCAGAATTCCATTGTCCTTCCTTGGCAGAGAGACAACTTGGTTATTAGCATCACTTCCAGTGTAACGAGTTTCGATCTTTCTCTTTGGTGATAGTTCACAATGGGAGAAGCCAATTCACCTGTACTTGTTTCCATAGATTACAAGGGGCTTATCCAATGAAAAGGGAAATTCCAGAAGCTGACAAAAGAATTTTATTCTTTAAATTTCTGGGGATATCTCTCAGGCAGAGGGCCAAATTTGTGACCAGACGCCTGGTAGCAGCCATTTTAGTTTTCTATATCAACAGAAAAAGTTCAGTTTTTAAAAAGTTGAATAAGGATAAAGTTTGAATATACAGGGCTGGATTCTCCGCCACGTCCCGCCACATTTCTGTTTCACCCCGCCGGCGGGATGCTCCGTTACACGGCTGGTCAATGGGTTTTCCCATTGTGGGGCAGCCCCATGCCATCAGGAAACCCCCGGGCTGCCGGCAAAACGGGGAACATCCCGCCCGTGGAGAATCCAGCCCACAGTGTTTGGGTTTTGTGAACCTAACAAAAGGGAAATCACGTTTGACAAACCTATTTGAGATTTCTGTAGGTTAATAGCAGGATAAATAAGGGAAAACGAGTGAACGTGGTGTATTTGGATTTTCAGAAGGCTTTTGATGTGGTCCCACGCAGGAGGTTAGGAAGCAAAATTAGAGCTCAAGTGATTGGGGGATGGGGGGGGGGCAAGGATTGATCATTAATTAACGGAGAGACACAGAGAGTAGGCATAAATGGGCCATTCTCAGGTTGACAGGCAGTGACTACTAGGGTGCCACAAGGATCGGTACTTGGGCCCCAGCTATTCACAACCTATGTCAGTGATTTGGATGTGTAATATTTCCAACTTTGCTGATGACACAAAACTAGATGGGAATGAGAGTTCTAAGGAGGATGCAAAGGAACTTCAAGGAGATGTAGACAGGCTTAATGAGTGGGAAAGGAAATGGTAGATAGACTATAATGTGGAAAAAAGTGAAGTCATCCACTTTGGTATATTACGACACCCTGGGCTAATGCACAGTCAATTCCAGCCCCACTTGAGACAAGTCACAATTGAAATTGGCAATTAATTTTGAGAAAATACCCAAAGTCTTTGGTCTTTGGCTACCCGATAACTACAGTCACCTGGTTTGTAAATTCAAACATAATTAATTTTTTAATTAATAACAATAACTATGAGTAAAGAGGTAGAAAATACAACTGGATCACTATTATCTTTAACTTGCCCAACCCTCTACACACACAAGCCAGACAGACAGGGCAGCACGGTGACGCAGTGGTTAGGTTAGCACTGCTGCCTCATGGCGCCGAGTACCCGGGTTTGATCCCGGCCCCCGATCACTGTCCATGTGGAGTTTGCACATTCTCCTTGTGTCTGCGTGGGTCTCACCCCCACAACCCAAAGATGCACAGGGTAGTTGGATTGGCCACGCTAAATTGACCCTTAATTGGAAAAAAAGAATTGGGTACTCTAAATTTATTTTTAATACAGGCAGTCAGACATGGGGTGAAAGAGGGGTGTGAAGAATAATACAAAAGTAGAAAGGATAAACATCTCTATTTCAGATGGATGTCTCACAGTGCACCTTTCTTCAGTCTATGTCTTCATTTGGAGGTTTATTTCCTTCAGCCTGTTATGGTTTTCACTATAGATTCATCCAGGTCTCAAAACCTCTCTGCAGGTTTAGTAAACAGCAGGAAGGCAACATTTCTGGAGAAAGGGGGAGAGAGAGAGACAACAGTTCACAGCTACTTCTCTCAGCGTCCAGGACCCGGCTGTCACTTCCTGCATCCTCTGAAAACCATCCCACACAGGTGGGACCCAATCACCTCCTGTTGCTGTGCAGAATGCGGCTTTTGGCCGATTCATTGGCCACCAGCCAACCAATCGAACCAAATCCCTCTGATCTCTCGGGTGCCAGAAAGTCTGAGTTCTGCTGTTTAGAAGCTAGACTTCCATAGCGTAGTGTACTATTTGGCAACATTTGAGTTCTTCACTTCTTCTGCTCGACTTAAAGGTAAATGTCCATTAAATATCCATGGATCAAAACGATAACCACAAAGTAATAGAAATTGGAAATAAGGGAATCAATAGGAAGGGTCCTTATAGGTAGGAAATACATAAGTGCAGGGTATTTCTTAAATGCTAATAGATTGGAAAATGTTGATGTCCAAAGGGACCTGTGTCATTGTTCAAGAGTCAGCGAAAGCTAACATGCAGGTGCAGCAAGCAATTAGCAAGATAAATGTGTGTTGACCTTTATTGAAAGAAGATTTGAGTACAGTAGTAAATATATCTTGTTATATATAACTTTGGTGAGACCTCACCTGGAGTATTGTGTACAGTTTTGGTCTCCTTATCTAAGGAAGGATGTACTTACCATAGAGGGAGAGCAGCGTAGGTTCACCAAACTGATTCCTGGGATGGCAGGATTGTTCTAGGAGGAGAGATTGAGGAGATGGGCCTGTATTCTCCAAATTCCTCAATTTTTTAGAGTTTAGAATGTGAGGTGATCTCATTCACAACCTACAAAATTCATAAAGAGCTACAGGAAAGATGCAGGGCTGATGTTGCCTCTGGTTGGGACGTTTAGAGGCGAGGGGCATAGTCCCAGAATGAGGGGAAGGCTGTTTGGGACTGAGATGAGGAAGAATTTTTTCATTCAGACGGTGGTAAATGTTTGGAATTCTCTACCCCAGAGGACTGTGGAAGCTCAGTCATTGAATATGTTCTAGACTAAGATGAATGGATGACTACATAATAGAAACATCAAGGGTAATGGGAAAATGGTACTGAGGTAGAAGATCAGCTCTGGTCTAATTGAATGGCGGGCAGGCTCGAGGGGCCAAATGGTCCTGCTTCTATTTCCCATGTTCCTAGGTGCTTATAAACAATGAAATACTTTTAGACCATAGTCACTGTTGAAAATGTGGCATACTAATTAAATAAATGATCATTTTTAGGTGTAAGTTGATGGATAAATGCTGGCCAGGATACCTGGAGAACGCCCAATTCCTCTTCAAATAGTGTCCTGGGATCTCTTATGTCTGCTCGCAAAGGCAACCGGGCCTCAGTTTAATGCCTCATCTGAATAATGTTCCTTCCACCAGTGCAGCACTCCCTCAGTACTGCACTAAGTGCCAGCCTAGTTTTGTGTTCAGGTTTCTGGAGTGAAGTCTGAGCCTTCTGACTCAGACGACCTGAGCCCTTTCTGGCAACTTCAACGGTTCTGTCAAAATACTGTCGGCGAAGACTCGATGGGCTCGATGTGCTGTATGACTTTATGACTATGACACTGTGACTGCACCGAAATGTAAATTAGGGAGCGCAGTGCCCTGTGGATTCAGCCTTCTCTGCAGTGTCAGTGTAAAAATGCTTTAAGACTTATTTTTGGAATTGCAAGAGCAGCAGTTACATTTCAGTCTGGAATGTGTTTTTTGTTTTCCATCAACATTTCTCAGTATAAGTGTACTATGTATTGTACTTTGATGCGAGTTTAAAGCATGGCACATGGAATTTAACTGTATTTTGTTAGTACATAGTTTAAATTAAGAGGATTTCAGTCTGGAACGTGTTGAATGTGTGTTTTTAACACTTCTCCAATTTATTAAATAAGCAGGGTGTCACTTCAAGACTGCTAAGATTTTCCAACCAGTACACTTTCGTTCACAATGTATTCACCGTTCACTGGTTCATATGCCTCCTCGAAAACAATGACCTGAATCTCAGTACTTAAGAGGACTTTCAGCGAACAGCACTGCGTACTGAATACTGTTCACGTGCCGATAAACCAGCTTCAGTGGCTGAATAGCCTTTTCTCATCGACTCTTCTCATGTTGTATTTATTTTTGAAGTAGCTTTATTAAAAATGCAATCTATAAAGCTGTGTTTATTTTGGAAGATTGGAGTTGAAAGGAATATGCAGACGTTTGGGTTGGCAAAATCTCTTTATGTGTGGCAAATCTCCCTGAAATAAAATGAGCTTAACTGTCTGAAGTGGTCTCGCATTCTTATTTGACTAGGATAATGCAGGGATCATTTCGTTTTCTACTCTGACTGTCAGTTGGTGTCTAACAGTATGACATCAAAGTCCCTGTACCGTAGATGGCTGGAGCCCACATTGGGCACAGAAACATTTCTAAGTGTCATTTTGGGTATGATTGGCAGGGTGTTCCTTGACAGACGGGTTGGCGAGATCATGGCCCATATTCAATGGGACTTAGTGCCGCAAATGAGCCTGCCACCCCTCAAATTCCCAACTGCCCCCCTCCCCACAAATCACTGGCTGACAACTCATACCCTCCCCACATCTGATGTCAGAGATCTGAATCCTCACCCACTGTGAGGAATGAGCTCAAGAAACCGCGGGGTTGATCGAGGAGAGAGAAGTCACCGTTAGCAAGGTTGGCCTGTTCCACAAAGGTGAGGATCCATTGCCCATTCACCTAGATGACCTATTTCAAGTGAGTAGCTCAGACAGAATGATCATTCCCTCTCACTGACCACATGTCCATTGTATCGCAGGATCTCTATCTGATGAGGCCAGGCCATCCGGGGTCATTTCCACACGACCACACCTCCAAGAGACTACCTCGGTGGAGAGCTCCAAGGAAACCACCGTTGAGGCATCAGAGCTATCGCCCACACCTTCCACCAGCACAGAGACACGCACCCTAGTGGGTAACATTAGTGGACATGCTTCTGGGGCACAATTTGGTGAGCACCACACAGCTGCTGACGCACATCAGGTGGAGGCAGAAACATCCGAGGGAGTCAGCAGTCGAAGGTCTGCTGGATTCCAGGACTCACCTGAGTCCTGATGCTGAGCCTTTGGACAAGGTTCTCCCACAGCTGATGCAGATGACAGGCCAGAGCCATGACATTCAGGAGGAGATGTCAGGTACATTCCAGCAACAGTATAGCTGATTGGAGGAGTCCCAATGTCTTCAGGTGCAGGAGATGGTGCCAGCAATGCGTGGCACCGAGAACAACACTGATAGGGTGGCGACCACAGTGGACAGCCTGTAGCATGGCGTCCGCATCTTGAATGGGGGTGCCCAATGGATCAGCCTATGATGATCATGACTGAGGGTTTTGATGAGGGATGTGTCCCAGGCGCAAGTGGACATTGCTGAGGCCATGCAGAGCATGGCCCAATCACTGGGGGCCATCGCTGACGGTGTCAACACCATGGTGCAGACAACGGGGAGCCGCAAGGATTGGCAGAGCCAGATGACTCAGAGGCCTCTAGAGCTCGTTCCAGCTGCCCCTCCAGCCCATGGAGGACCCCCAGGGCTTTATGGACACTATCAGGGGGAGGAAGGGCTGGAAGCCAATGCATGGCCTGCCACTAAGGAGACAATGGCGGTCCCCAGTTCTTCCGAATCCCCCCCCTCCTGAGTCCGGCACATCTCAATGGCAGTGGGCAGAACAAGGTGGCACAGCAACGCCTGCGACACTGGTAAGTCGGCCGGGGCCCTCCGGCTTCAAGCCCTCCAGAGGACTTCCATCAAGGGCATCAAAGACCACAGGGTGCGGAAAGCAGCAGGCTGCCAGCCCCTCTGATGTGCATCCTGGGGGACATACCTGGATGTAGCACTAGACCCCAGAAGATCAAGAAGATGGAAGAGAACTTTTTTTTAAATTTTAGAGTACCCAATTTTTTTTTCAATTAAGGGGCAATTTTAGCGTGGCCAATCCACCTAACCTGCACATCTATGGGTTGTGAGGGTGAAACCCACGCAGACACGGGGAGAATGTGCAAACTCCACACGAATAGTGACCCAGGGCCAGGATCAAACCCGGGTCCTCAGCGCCATGGGCAGCAGTGCTAACCACTGTGCTACCGTGACGCCCCAATTGAAGAGAACTGAGTGGTCACTGAGGGGTGGGCGGGGTCACTATCTGTAGCTAGGGGGAATGGAAATGTTAATGTTCACTCTTAAAACATGTTACACCTGATACATGTGAAGCCTCTGTCGCGTTAATCTACACAGTGGGCCGCCTGCAACTCCACCCCTGTTGACCTCCGCTCCCCCCCCAACCCCGACCCCCCCGGGTACAGTGGTCAGAAATCAAATGTTCCCGATGCAGACCCCGTTCAGATGATGAGATCAGCAGAAAGACAGGAGCCAGAAACTGAGGAGCACCAGAATTTTCCTCGCAGTGAGTTATCATCAATCTCTCGCCTCGAATATTGACCCCTAGGCCGACACAGGCCTATCACCCTGGAGTGATGTTACACACACTCTTAGAAGGTGGAACAGGGTGGTCAGGTGGGGGGGGAAGGAAGGAATGGGGGATTGGGGGAAAGAGAGAAATGGGGAAAGAGGGGATTGGGGAGGAAGAAGGGAAATGGGGGAGGATTGGAGGGACGGGGATGGGGTAAATGAGAGAAATGGGGAGGGGGCGGGGCAAGGAGTGATGGAGGAAGGTTGGAAATTGGGGAGGTGGGGTTGAGCTGATGGACACAGCCTCGTCCTATGAGAACCTGGTGAGAATGAGGGCCTCCCTGGTCCTCCGGGTATGTCAGACCCTTGGCCGCTGTCTGTCCTCCATGCTCTGGCTCCACCTCAGGCTTGTCCTCCAGCCCTCCTGGTGCACCTCCTCCTCTGCAGACGAGGCTGCATGTCCTTCCTCTTCCTCACCCCGCTGCTGTGCCAGGCTGTGGAGGGCACAGCAGAACACCACAAAATGGGAGACCCTCGGAGGGGGCATGGGGGGAGGGGTGGGGGGGGGGATGTTCTGCAGTGCAGTGCCAGAGCGGTCCAAGCATCAGAACCCAATTTTCACCAGCAGGTGCACCGCTCAATGACAGCACGGGTGGCATCGTCGGCCTCATTATAACGGATCTCCACTTCGGTCTCAGGCATCCGCACCCACATCATCAGCCAGGACCTCAGCGGGTATACCTTGTCCCCCATGGCCAGCCTGTCATCCTGAGGACGTCCTCGAAGATGCCGGGGATCTCCAGGTGCCCCAGGATGTAGCTGCCATGCATGTTCCCTGGGTAGTGGGCACACATGTGCATGATACGGAGGCGGTGATCACACGCAGTCTGAACATTCAGGGAGTGGAACCCCTTCTTGTAAATAAAGGGCATTCGCTGATGCCCCAGTGCACGCAGGGCATCATGAGTGCCATTGAATGCCCCCTCGACCTGGGGGCAGCCTAATGAAGAATCCTGAAGCCCGGGCATCTAATAATAATCACTTATTGTCACAAGTAGGCTTCAATGAAGTTACTGTGAAAAGCCTCTAGTCGCCACATTCCGGCACCTGTTCGGGGAGGCTGGAATGGGAATTGATCCCGCGCTGCTGGTCTTGTTCTGCATTACAAGCCAGCTAGCTGTCTTAGCCCACTGTGCTAAAGCAGCCCCTGCCTTGGTGGGCCTGGTACATACAGCTCAAAGTGATAAAGTCTGATGCCCGGTCATAAAGGGCATCCGTGACCTCCTGAACACACCCTGTGGGCTATAGAGTGTGAAATGCTGCGCAGTTCCCCGTCCAAGCCCTCGAATGAACCGATAGCATAAAAGCTGAGAACTGAAGTGACCTTCACGGCCACCGGGAGCGTGTGTCCTCCACTTCCATGGGGTGCTAAGTCCGTGAGAACTTGGCACAGGTGTCGCACTGTCGCTGCCTTGAGACATGCTGTCCATCATCTCATTGAAAGACCAATGAACCTGTGCACAAAGTGTACTCCTGGATTGACTTTTTTATTTTGAACAGGGCTCTACTGATGAGGGTAGTGGACACAGGGTATTCGGCGATCACAATCTCAGATCATGCCCCGCACTGGGGTGACTTACAGGTTAGCAAGGTGAGTAGCCAGCGCCCGCACTGGAGGCTGGACGTGGGACTTTTACTGATGAGGTGTGTGGGCGGCTGAGGAAATGTATTCAGAACTACCTGGAAGTCAACAACACGGGTGAGGTTTTGGCGGCGGTGGTCTGGGAGGCATTGAAGGCGGTGGTTAGGGGGGAGCTGATCTCGGTACAGGCCCACAGGGAGAAGGCAGACAGAGCAGAGACGGACCGACTGATAAAGGAGATATTGCAGGTCGACAGGAGGTATGCAGAGACCCCAGAGGCAGGGCTTCTAAGGGAGCGACGGAGGCTACAGGTGGAGTTCGGCTTGTTAACTACAGGGAAGGCGATGGAGCAGCTGAGAAAGGCGAGGGGGGTGATTTATGAACATGGTGAGAAGACCAGCAGAATGCTTACGCAGCAGCTTAGAAAGAGGGAGGCAGCCAGGGAGATAGGGAAAGTAAAGGGCGGGGACGAGAACCTGGTCGGAGACTCAGCAGGAGTTAATAAGGCGTTCAAGGAGTTTTACAGTAGGTTGTATGAGTCGGACCCCCCAGCTGGGCTGGAGGGGCTGAAGCACTTTTTAGGGGGGCTGAAGTTCCCGAAGGTGGACGGAGGGTTGGTAGAAGGGTTGGAGGAAATAGCAGAGGGACTGAAGGCCATGCAGTCGGGTAAAGCCCCGGGGCCGGATGGGTACCCAATGGAGTTTTATATAAAGTTCTCTGGGATATTGGGGTCGCTGTTGATGAGGACATTCAATGAGGCAAGGGAAAGAGGGGTGCTGTCCCCGATGATGTCACAGGCCATTATCTCATTGATCCTGAAGTGGGACAAGAACCCGGAGCTATGCAGGTCCTATAGGCCGATATCCCTACTAAATGTGGATGGCAAACTTGTCCTCTAGGATTGAAGACTGTGCTCCGGAAGTGATTGGGGAGGACCAGACGGGATTTGTTAAGGGTAGGTAGTTGGCGGCCAACGTAAAAAGGTTGTTAAATGTGATTATGATGCCCCCAGAAGGTGGGGACGAGGAGGTAGTGGTCGCAATGGACGCAGAGAAGGCATTTGATCGGGTGGATTGGGAATATCTGTGGGAGGTACTGGGGCGGTTTGGATTTGGGCGGGGCTTTGACTGGGTCAGGCATTTGTATCAGGCTTCGGTCTCGAGCGTACGGACGAACAGGTCAACATCGGACTACTTCAGGCTGCATCGGGGGACGAGACAGGGATGCCCCCTCTCCCCACTGCTGTTCGCGTTGGCCATAGAGCCGCTGGCAATTGCGATGAGAGCATCAAGGGGCTGGAAGGGGCTGATCCGGAGGGGAGTGGAACACAGAGTCTCGTTAATCGCAGATGGCCTGCTCCTCTCTGTTTCAGACCCACTAGGGGGGATGGAAGAAATTATGAGGATTCTGGGGGAATTTGGCTGGTTTTCAGGTTATAAACTAAATATGAGAAAAAGTGAGATGTTTGCGATCTAGGCAAGGGGCAGGAGGGGAGATTGAGGGAGCTGCCGTTTAGGGTGATGGGGGAAGCTTTCAATATCTAGGCATTCAGGTGGCGCGGGATTGAGAACGGCTACACAAGTTAAATTTGGCCCGATTAGTGTCGAAATGAAGGACGATTTCCGAAGGTGGGACGCGCTTCCGTTGTCACTAGCTGGGAGGGTGCAGACAGTGAAAATGACGGTCCTCCCGAGATTCCAGTTTGTGTTTCAGTGTCTCCCCATCTTCATTCCACGGTCTTTCTTTAAACGGATCAATAAGGTGATCACTGGCTTTGTCTGGGTGGGTAAGACCCCGCGAGTAAAAAAGGGGATGCTTGAGCGGAGCCAGGGGGATGTCGGGCTGGCGCTGCCGAACTTTAGTAATTATTATTGGGCGGCGAAAACACCCATGATCAGGAAGTGTCTGGTGGGGGGAGGGCCGGTATGGGAGCGTGTGGAAGTGGCATCATGCAAGGGCACCAGTTTGGGGACGCTGGTAACGGCGCCTCTGCCATTCCCGCCAGCACGGTACTCCACCAGCCCCGTGGTATTGGCGGCCCTGAAGGTCTGGAGGTAATGGAGGAGGCATGTGGGAGCGGAGGGAGCATTGGTGTGGTCTCCAATCTGTAATAATCACCGGTTTGCCCCGGGAAGGATGGATGGGGGTTTTGGAGTGGCAGAGAGCAGGAATTGAGAGGATGGGAGATATGTTTATAGAGGGGAGCTTTTCTAGCCTGAGGAGCTGGAGGAGAAATTTGGATTGGCGAGGGGAAATTAGTTTAGGTACCTGCAGGTGCGGGACTTCCTGCGCAGGCAGGTCTCAACCTTCCCGCTCCTACCACCAAGGGGGATACAGGACAGGGTAGTTTCCAGAATGTGGTAGGAGAAGGGAGGGTTTCTGACATTTAGAAGGAAATCATGAGATCAGAGGAGATGCACACCGAGGAGTTGAAACGCAAGTGGGAAGAGGAGTTAGGAGGAGAGATAGAGGATGGTCTCTGGGTGGACGCGTTGAGTAGAGTCAATGCGTCCACAACATGTGCCAGGCTCAGCCTGATACAATTTAAGGTCGTTCACTGGGCTCACATGACAGTGGCCCAGATGAGCAGGTTCTTTGAGGTAGAAGATATGGGGGAGGATCAGCGAACCATGTCCATATGTTCTGGGCATGCCCGAAGCTTAGGGGATTCTGGCAGGGGTTTGCAGATGTCATGTCCAAAGTGTTGAAAACAAGGGTGGCACCGAGTCCAGATGTGGCGATTTTCGGGGTGTCGGAAGACCCGGGAATCCAGGAGGAGAAAGAGGCAGACGTTCTGGCCTTTGCTTCCCTGGTAGCCCAGAGACAGATACTAATAGCTTGGAGGGACTCAAAGCCCCCGAAGACGGAGACCTGACTAACTGACGTGGCTAGCTTTCTCTGTTTGGAGAAAATCAAGTTCGCCTTGAGAGGGTCAATGTTAGGGTTCGCCCGGCGGTGGCAGCCGTTCGTCAACTTCTTTGGGGAAAATTAACCGTAGCAGAAGGGGGGGGGGGGGGTTGGGGGTTAGCTTAGATTAGAGTAGGGGGTTAATAACGGTGGGACCTGTAATGGAGGATGACGGCTTTTGCACTATGTTTATATTTTCATGTATATTGTTTATTTTGTTGTTGTTGTAAAACCATAAATACCTCAATAAAATGTTTATATAAAAAAAAGAAAGACAAATGAAGCCTGTACACCTCGGGCCATCACTGGTCACCCTCTCTGGGGCCCTCCTAAGCCTGATGGGTGGCTGGTATAGTGATCTGTACATCTGTACATACATCTGTACTTACACCAGAGTCTGCAGCACAGATGTGACAGCCACAGCATCACTAGAGGGAGCATCAGAGACGGGTATAAAGGATCAAGCCCAAGGCAGGATCCACCTCTTTTAGAAGCACAGAGCTAGTGAGCAGCAGCACACAGAGACAGCTCAGCATAGGCAGTTTACCTTAGTTTCACTGGTGATACTTCTTGACCGTTTTACATCTAGTTGAGCCCTGGAAGCAGAACAAACCCTTTGAATGAAGTGTTTGTGTTAACTGTAAGTCCACAGTCGTTATTCAGAATTAGAGAATAACATAGCTGGGTCTTCAGGGTGTGCGGCGGCCCCCCTATACCTGGGGTGCTGCCTCCACCTTGCGTTGTCGCTGCTACCTTCTCCGCCGTCTAGCCACCTGGGCTGCCAGCAGCAATGCGAGGGTAGCCGCTGCGGGCCTGACGCTACCAACCATTTTGGTATTTGTAAGGAATTGGAGAAGTAGATAGATCGACAATCAGTTGGGGCTTCCATCCCGGGACCCTCAAATCGCACAAGCCTCCCCCACCCTTACGTGTCCTGCCTTCTCTCAGAGCGCCTTCCAGCGAGCCGGTGGTGCTGGCAAACCTTGCTGTGCACACTCACCCCAGGCCACATCAGAAGAGCCTGAGACCCCAGATCCCAGACCTCTGTCGGGAACATCAGGGAGACTGCGCTCAGGTATCCTCCCCTGATCCACACACTTCCCCTTTGGTCACGAGAGGATCCCCCGTGCTGAAGCCCTGCTCTTTAGTGTTTGATTGTTGGCAGCTGGCCCCAAAGTGCTGACGCTCCTGGAGTTCAGGCAAATTGTTCAGACTTCAAAGGTTACTTGAAATGCAATGCACGACTCATCCTCTAAGACATGGCACGTGTGTCCTCGAGAAGGTACTTGAGAGTTGAAGTGCCTGAAGTGCTCCTACAACTAACAATGCCATTTCCACATTTGAAATAGCCTTCAGCTGTGAAGCTAGATGACGCTCACAGTCAATGGGAGTGAACTTGACTTTCAGCATTGAAGCCATAGCAGGTCTCTGTTCTGGAAGTGTTTGGTAGGACAGACAGGCTACTGTTGTAGCTGCCCCTGTTATGGGTATCCACATTTTTAAAGGTGGTTTGAAGGCCTCACAGTCGCAAAGCCCCTTGCCCCCTGCCCCCCCCCCCCCCCCCACCCCCTCCGGCCCAGAAGCCACACCTGACCTGGAATGCCTTTTAGCCCCCGACCAAGCCCTGAGGGGTCCCCCCGCCACTTGAGAACTGGGGCAGCAGCTCCGGTGCCTTTGAGCTGCATGCTGGTAAATGGAAATGGCCACTCACCAGCTTACTTCCCTTCAGCAGCCACTGCGCCAGCTTCACGTTTACTAAACGACACCCGTGTGATTTCTCGCTGGGAAGTTGGGTAATTCCGGGAGGCTGCTGCATTTGACTTCAGTCTTGCTAACGAGATTGAAATGAATGCAAATGAGGGTTAATAATATTCTCGCCATTTTTGGGTGATCTCTGGAACTTGCCATCGGGAGCAGGCCGTGTGAGTCGCAAACTGGTTTGCGCCCAGTTTTGTACTGTCCCACTATTAACCCGGTGCACCCAGATCAGCGCTGGGTGCAAAGCGGTGGTTAAATCACACCCATTAACGTAAAGCCCACAGATGCTTCTTCCAGAGAAGAGACCTCAAGAGGTGAACGTGGACGGTTTCTGCTGTAATGCCTCCTTTTATTCAATGGCTTGAATTTTCCGCCTGCGGAGGCCGGAAGCAGGCGTGGAGCATGCTTCCGGCCGTGGTGGGACCTGGAATTGAATGCTGGCAGGCCAATTAACAGGCAGTCAGTATTAAACACAAGGGCTCAGTGCTGCCAAGAATGGTGGCAAGATAAGGGTGGGTGTGGGCTGGCGCTTCTAATGTGCTTCCTTAGAGTGACAGCCGCTGCGGTGCTGTCTCTGGGAACTGCAAACTTGAAAAAGTAAATTGCAGTGGAAAGGCTATGCAAAGAGTGTCGAGGCAGTACATTCAAACACAGACTTCAGTCACCAGACACCTTTAAAAAATCCTATTTCAGCCCGGGCATCTCGCTCTGGATCGAGGTTACAGCTAAAATGTAAAGGCCGCCCTGGCCAATCGACCTGCCCTCCGACTGCAAAAACAGATGGGCCACATAAACTGGCTTTCAATTGGCTCCTTAATGAGCTAAATTTCCTGCGTGAATGTCGGCGGGCTTCGGACTCACATGTGTGCTCCACAACCGAAATATTGCTCAAGTGGGCAAAGTCGTCACGATGCCCATACAACGTCTTCTCCCATGACTTCACACGTGCCCACCCAAGCAAGGTAAAATTCTGAAATTCAATGTTTGGATCTAGCATTTTTAGGTTTTTCTTGTGAGCTAGGACTCTTAAAGATACTTGGATTTTATTTATTTTTTGATTTTCTCCTATAAAATTGACTTCCATAGAATCCCTACAGCGCAGAAGGAGGTCATTTGGCCCATAGAGTCTGCACTGACCCTCCAAAAGAGCACTCTACCTCAGCCCATCTCCCCTCCCTATTCCTGTAACCTCACCTATCCTTTGGACACTAAGGGACAACTGAGCATGACCAATAGACCTAACCTGCACATCTTTGGACTGTGGGAGGAAACCGGAGCACCCGGAGGAAACCCACGCACACACGGGGAGAAAGTGCAAGCTCCACACGGACAATCACCCAAGGCTGGAATCGAACCCACATCCCTGGTGCTGTCAGGCAGCAGTGCTAACCACTGTGCCGCCATTTGCTTGTCCTTTTGACAGTATTTGTTAACACTGCCCTTTCCTCCTTAACTATTGGTGGCTGTTTGTAGATAGTTCATTTTAGGTACAAAATAAATTATGAAAAGTAAAGGTTTGGTTATTTGGATGATTATAGCATTATACAGGCCTCAAATAAGGCTTTCCTAATTTTTCTGATTTTTGGGCTCCCTGACTCTGATTTTCAAGGTCGGGAAGGATCGTGATTATGAGGCAGAAATAAATTATTGTTCTTTATTCTTTCTAGCACTTTATCCAGTCTCGAAGCACTTGCCACCCATTCTTGCAATAGAAACATATAACCAAACTAATCATAAAAAGCGCCGGATTCTCCAGCAGTTTGCTGGTGGCCGGACTCTCCAGTCCTGCTGAGAGTGCCTCCCCGCCCTCGGGTTTCCCGGCGGTGTGCGGTGACTTCAATGAGAATTCCCATTGACAAGCGCTGGGTACGGAGAATCCTGCCGCCAGCGAACGCCGCGCCAAATTCTCCGTCCTCGCTAGCTCTGACTCACATCAGAGAATCCCGGCCAAAACCAGGTACAGATGAGGGAGGCCATTCAGCTCGCTCATCTCATTCTGGTTTAGCACAGGGCTAAATCGCTGGCTTTGAAAGCAGACTAAGGCAGGCCAGCAGCACGGTTCAATTCCCGTACCAGCCTCCCCAAACAGGTGCTGGAATGTGGCGGCTAGGGGCTTTTCACAGTAACTTCATTTGAAGCCTACTTGTGACAATAAGTGATTTTCATTTCATTTCTCTCATCTCTTTATCACAGCATTCTACTGGCTCTTGAGTGGCTGCAGAACTGTTGGTTCTACTGCCCTGCATGGATATCTATCCATGTGCATGTCGGTTTAGCCCAGTCAGCTGGACAGCTGGTTCGTGATGCAGAGCAAGGCCAACAGCGTGGGTTCAATTCCCGTAACGGCTGAGGTTATTCTTGAAGGTTCAACCTCACCTGAGGTGTGGTGATCCTCAGTTTAAATCACCACCAGTCAGCACCCACCCTCAAAGGGGAAAGCGTCGTCTGGGACTAAGGCGACTTTATTTTACTACCTAGGTGTTGGTCTCTCTATGTTTGAGGAAGTGCTTTATCAGTCCTGGACTTATCTTTCAATAATTTGTGCCTATGTTTCCATGTTCTGCAGTTGTATTCTAACTTGAAATGTTTTTATTTAGTCGGCCTAGTCTGTTCCATCTGTTAGCTCATCACTCATTAACTTTCCCTGAGACAGGAAAATATGAGTTCCTTTTCCTTCTGTGCCTCAATGACCGGAACTGACTTTCGTATCCAAAGTACCAGCCTGTCAACCTTCGCCTTATGATCTATATAGCCCATTGATATGTTTGCTTTGTTAACTGCAGTTTACTGGAAAAGGACAGAGTTGATTCCACTATCACTCATCTTTCTAGGCAATGCAACATCCGGTAAATATATAATCCCATTCCAATGTCTAATACATTTATCTGTTTTAGAATGCATCTGCCAGCATTACTTGTCTTTGTAGCTTTTTCCCTGTTTCAACAAACTCTTCCTAGTTTAGTAACATCTGTAAAACTGGCCAAATGTTATTACCTTGAATGCTGCTTGGTTATTTGGATTGGAAACAATCGAGCTCCCAGCAGTAACCCGATGAAGCTCTCCTCGGTGCATCTGCACAACCTGACATCACCCTTCGGACTGCAGCCTGCTTGTCCTCCCTTCCAAACAATTCCTTCACAAGCTTTACATCTAATCCAGGACAAGTCATTGCCTTGAGCTGCCGTAGAGCTTTTCATATGGGACTTTTTCAACAGGATGTCTGGCAGTCCAGGTGCACAACATCTTGGGGCCATTTAACACCCATTTGGTGTGCTGTTTCCTTAAATAAACGTTGAAGAAACTTCTCTGGAAAATGTTCCGTTCAGAAACAATCTCGCCATTTCTGTAATTAATTAAATAATTATATTCTTGCCGATCAAGGATCATCCATGATCATTATTGAATGGTGGAGCAGGCTTGAAGGGCCGAATGGTTTACTCCTAGTTTCTATTTTTCTATGCTTTTCTTGATAATCCTATTACTTTCCCAATTATTGATGTGAGACTAATGGGTCTGCAGTTACCAGGATTTACTTTGTCACCTTTTCTATCTTGGCATGTTTACAGTCAAAGGTGACCTCCCTATGCTTAATGGCTCCCACGTGAATGACTGTCAGTATAATACAGATATTGCCCATGGTAGTACTCTTGGATCTATAGCATGAGGAGAATTTAACCACCTGAAACAAGAACACAGGGGCGATTATCCAGACTCCCAGCCGTGTGTTTCTCTTGAATCCTGCCGCCAGCGAATGGCTGGAGAATTCCGACCCACCTCCCGTTTCAAGCACAGCCCCCAACCCACAATTCTAATTTTAACAAAGGCAAAATGGAATACAGATGACCAATCGGTTCACAGGAGATGGGCTGATCATTTAAATATTATAAAGAGGCTAAATATTTTTCACTTTCATACGTCCGTACTAATTAGGAACATACAGATTAGGAGCTGGAGTAGGCCCCTCGAGCTTGCTCCTCCATTCAATAAGATCATGGTTGATTTGATTGTAATTTAAACCCTACGTTCCTGCCTATCTATTTTTAATTCTTATTTGATCAAGTGTCCTATTCCTGAGGAAACCTGACAGGCGAAATGAGGTAAATTCCTTTACAGCACAGCTTGCAGGCCTGGAGGAAGAGGAATTCTTCTTTCTCTAGGCCTAACAAGCTACCTTGTAAACCCCACCCGGCGATATCCCAGCCATTGGACCCTCCTGCCACTACCATCTGCTGCCCTGGCTGCCGGCTAATCCACTCATTACACTTGAGAGTGTCTTAACTAGGGCCCTGTGCTGCAGGCTTCCCCACTTAGCAGGCCCTCCAGGTCCTGTAAATCTGCCAGGTCCAGCTACTTGTAAACAGGAAATTGACAGATAAAAGCATAAAGGAGTCCTGCAGTTAAAAACTGCAGGAGATTTAGGAAATCGGGGCGCTATTCTCCGATCGCGGGACAGAGTGTCCGCGCCGTCATGAACGCTGTTGCGTTTCACGCCGGCTCGGAATGGGTGCGGGCACTAGCGATTCTGGCCCCCACAGGGGGCTCCAGCCTCACTTCAGGCCGCCCCAGCCTCAGTTCAGGCCGCTCCAGCCTCACTTCCTGGCACGCACTGGGGGTGGCGCCAGCCCGCGCATGCGCAATGGCGACGCGCCAACCCGCGCATGCGCGGTGGATTTACGGAACGCACCGGCCCCGATGCAACATGGCGCTGAGTTCTGGGGCCGGACGCGCAACAAAGTAGGCCCAGGGGGCGAGAGGCCGGCCCGCCGATTGGTGGGCCCCGATCGCGGGCCAGACCCCATCGGAGGCCCCCCCCCTGGGAAGGAGCCCCCCTCCCCCCTCCACAGGCCACCCCCTCGACCCTGCGCACAGAGTTCCCGCCGGGAGCGACCACGTGTGGACGGCGCCGGCGGGACTCTGCTTTTTCCGCGCGGCCACTCGGCCCATCTGGGCTGGAGAATCGGCGGCCCAGCCGATCCTGCACATCTTTGATTGTGGGGGTGAGACCCACGCAGACACGGGGAGAATGTGCAAACTCCACACGGACAATGACCCAGGGCCGGGATCGCACCCGGGTCCTCGGCGCCGTGATGCAGCAGTGTTAACCACTGCGCCACCGTCCCCCCCCCAGCCATACAATTAATTGATCTTAAGCCTGCCCAAGATCTCCGTGGCGTGAGTGTGGTAATACCAGGTATTGCGGTACCTGAGAGAGGAATGACCATTGGGTAGACCGCGGGGTCTACCATTGGGCAATATACATAGCCCAGCCCTGAGAGGCGGGGTATAAGAACCAATGCCGTCCCAGCAGCCTTCACTTCTGTATCATCGCTGCTGGGTACAGTTCTATCTGATTAAAGCAGAATCGATATGACTCCTCATGGTCTCAAGAGTATTGATTGTGCATCAATTTAATCAGATAAGTACTTTGAAGGATGGATCTCCGCATCAAGCCGGCGTGCCTTCAGCTCAGCCCTCACGCAGAAAACTCTGCCGCGATTTTTAAGCATTGGCTGGCATGCTTCCAGAGCTACCTCGATACGGCTGCCGACACCCCCACGGAAAGGCAGAAAATACACCTCCTACGCTTGCTGGTCAGCCCGGCCATCTACCCCCTGATCGAAGGGGCGGCGAACTATGATAAAGCCATGGAACTGCTGGAAGGACACTACATTTGTCCACTGAACCAGGTCTACCCCCGTCACCTGCTGGCAACGAGACGGCAGAGCCCAGATGAGACGCTAGAAGATTTCGACCGGGCACTGATCGTGCTGGGCCAAAACTGCGGCTGCCCAGCGGTGACGGCGAACGAGCACACCGAACTTATAATTCGAGACGCTTTCGTGGCAGGTATGGTCTCCCCCGACATTCGCCGAAGGCTACTCGAAATGGACACGCTGGGCCTCACCGAGGCCCGGGCCCTGGCTGGGTCCATGGACGTGGCGTACAAGAACGCCCTTGTGTACGCCCCCGCTCGCACTGCGCCCCCCTGGGCTGCGTGGCACCCTGCCGCGGCAGCCCCCCAGACTTACCCGCTTAACCCCCAGACTTACCCGCTAACTCCGCAAGGCGCCCCGCTACCGCCGCCGGCCAACGCTGCTTCTTCTGCGGCCAGGCGAACCGCCTGCAAAGGGTGCGGCAAGAAAGGCCACTATGTTGTGGTCTGCCTAGCCCGAGCAGTGAAGGCGGTATCCAATGACTACCCTCAGCCGTTCTTCCAGCCGCCCGCTGTGCAACCACAGCCGTTCTTTCAAGTCCCGACCGTCCAAGGCCCACCGCCGCACTCCTTTTTCCCAGCCCCGCCGGCCCAACGCGCACCGCAGCCTTTGTCCCGCCAGGCAGCATCGCAGCCGCGGCCATTCTGCCCCCCGGCAACCATGCTGGAGGAGTGCGCGTAGTGCTGGAGGAGTGTCCCTCGCCGGTCCAATCGTCGGGGTCTCCATCCCCGAACTCCATGGGCGATCCCTGGCCGGCGCCATCTTGGATGGGGCCTCAAACCCCCAGCACGGCTGCCTACGCGCTGCCCGACCAAAACCCCTTGCTGCAGCTGGCCTCTGCTACGCTGGAGCAGCGTGCGCCGCCAGTTTGTTCCTCCCCGCTGCCATCTTCGGAGTCCCCGGACTCCTTGTGCGATCCATGGCCGGCGCCATCTTGGATGGGGCCTCAAGCCCCCAGCACGGCTGGCTACGCGCTGCCCAACCAAAACCCCTTGTTGCAGCTGGCCTCCGCCACGCGGGAGCAGAGTCAGCCCCGAACGCTAGCAAAGGCCACCACGACGATCGCCATCAACGGCCACGTGACGTCATGCCTCATCGACTCCGGACGCACGGAGAGCTTCGTCCACCCCGACACGGTAAGGCGCTGTTCTCTGGTCACCTATCCCACCCAACAAGGGATCTCCCTGGCCTCCGGGTCACACGCGGTGCAGATAAAAGGGTTCTGCCTCGCGAACCTCACCGTCCAAGGCAGGGAATTCAGCAATTTCCGCCGAGACGTGCTGCCGCACCTCTGCGCAGCCGCCCTTCTGGGACTGGATTTCCAGTGCCACCTACAAAGCCTTACTTTTAAATTCGGCGGCTCTATACCCCCCCTTACTGTTTGCGGCCTTGCGACCCTTAAGGTCGACCCGCCTTCCCTGTTTGCGAACCTCACCCCGGATTGCAAACCCGTCGCCACCAGGAGCAGACGGTACAGCGCCCAGGACCGGACCTTCATCAGGTCCGAGGTCCAAAGGCTACTGAAGGAAGGGGTCATCGAAGCTAGCAACAGCCCCTGGAGGGCTCAAGTAGTGGTGGTAAAGACCAGGGAGAAACATAGGATGGTCTTAGACTATAGCCAGACCATCTACCGTTTACGCAACTGGACGCGTACCCCCTCCCCCGTATTGCCGACCTGGTAAACAGGATTGCGCAATACAAGGTCTTCTCCACGGTGGATCTCAAGTCTGCCTATCATCAGCTACCCCTCCGTCATAGTGACTGCCAGTACACTGCCTTCGAAGCAGATGGGCGGCTCTATCAATTTTTAAGGGTTCCCTTCGGTGTCACAAACGGGGTCTCGGTCTTCCAGCGTGAGGTGGACCGAATGGTTGACCGGTACGGTTTACGGGCAACATTCCCGTATCTCGATAATGTCACCATCTGCGGCCACGACCAGCAGGACCACGACACCAACCTCCGTAAATTTCTCCAGACCGCGCACCTCCTGAATCTGACCTACAATAAGGAGAAGTGCGTGTTTAGCACCGACCGTCTAGCCATCCTAGGCTACGTAGTGCGAAATGGAGTCATAGGCCCTGACCCCGAACGCATGCGCCCCCTCATGGAGTTCCCCCTCCCTCACTGCCCCAAGGCCCTAAAGCGCTGCCTCGGCTTCTTTAGCTATTATGCACAATGGGTCCCTAATTACGCCGACAAGGCTCGACCCCTAATCCAATCCACAACCTTCCCCCTGTCGACGGAGGCCCGCCAGGCCTTCTGCCGCATCAAAGCGGACATCGCAAAAGCCACGATGCGCACAATCGACGGTCGAGAGCGATGCGTCCGACGTAGCTCTGGCGGCCACCCTCAACCAAGCGGGCAGGCCTGTGGCTTTCTTCTCCCGTACTCTCCATGCCTCCGAAATTCGCCACTCCTCGGTCGAAAAGGAGGCCCAGGCCATAGTGGAAGCTGTGCGACACTGGAGGCATTACCTGGCCGGCAGGAGATTCACTCTCCTCACGGACCAACGGTGGGTGGCCTTCATGTTCGATAATGCACAGCGGGGCAAGATTAAGAACGACAAGATCTTGCGGTGGAGGATCGAACTCTCCACCTTCAATTACGAGATCTTGTATCGTCCCGGGAAGCTGAACGAGCCTCCTGATGCCCTATCCCGCGGCACTTGTGCCACCACACAAGTAGACTGCCTCCGAGCCCTCCACGAGGACCTCTGCCACCCGGGAGTCACCCGGTTCTTCCATTTTGTTAAGTCCCAAAACCTGCCTTACTCCATCGAGGAGGTCAGGACAGTCACCAGGGACTGCCGAATCTGCGCGGAGTGCAAACCGCACTTCTACTGACCAGAGAGGGTGCATCTGATAAAGGCTTCCCGTCCCTTTGAACGCCTCAGCATGGACTTCAAAGGCCCCCTCCCCTCCACCGACCGCAACACGTATTTCCTGAACGTGATTGACGAGTACTCCCGTTTCCCATTCGCCATCCCCTGCCCAGACATGACCACAACCCCCGTCATCAAGGCACTCCAAACTATTTTTACACTGTTCAGTTTCCCCGCATACATCCAGTGATAGGGGGTCCTCCATTATGAGCGACGAGCTGCGCCAGTTCCTGCTTAGCAAAGGCATCGCCTCGAGCAGGATGACCAGCTACAACCCCCGGGGAAACGGGCAGGTAGAAAGGGAGAACGGAACGGTCTGGAAGACCGTCCTGCTGGCCCTTCGGTCCAGGAATCTCCCAGTCTCCCGCTGGCAAGAAGTCCTCCCAGTGGCCCTTCACTCCATTCGGTCACTGCTATGTACTACCACGAACCAGACACCTCATGAACGTCTCCTGGTTTTCCCCAGGAAGTCCTCCTCGGGGACCTCGCTCCCAACCTGGCTAGCAACACCTGGAACTGTTCTGCTGCGGAAACATGCGAGGGCGCACAAGTCGGACCCGCTGGTCGAAAGGGTCCATCTGCTGCATGCCAACCCCCAGTACGCCTACATAGCATTCCCCGACGGATGCCAAGATACGGTCTCCCTCCGGGACCTGGCGCCTGCCGGAGCCCCACGCGCGCCCGAGCCACTGCCCCCCCCCTCCCCCCCCCCCGCCCCCCGCACCCACCGCACCTGACCGGAGGGTCAGTACTGCCGCCAGAACCCAGACCCAGAGCCGAGCAGGCACCGACGCCCCCTACAGGCACCCCTTCCTTCTGTCCATTTTTCGACCCTACAGCGCCGCCTAGGGGTGACGAAACTGCCTGGGAGGAAGACACCACGTTCCTGGAGTCACTACCGCCGGGGCCCTCACCAGGATCGCCGCCGAAACTTAGACGTTCCAGTAGGACGACCAGGCCGCCCGATCGTCTGATTGCAGCACCATGAAGAAAATTAACAACGCAAGAACGTTCTCCACAACCCTCGATAGCATGGTACCTGCAATACCTGGTCCTACCATGAAAAGGCGACAGTAACACTGGCCATCACTCCACTGGCTCTTTTTTTAACAGGGTGTGAATGTGGTAATACCAGGTATTGCGGTACCTGAGAGAGGAATGACCATTGGCTAGACCGCGGGGTCTACCATTGGGCAATGTTCATAGCCCCGCCCTGAGAGGCGGGGTATAAGAACCAATGCCGTCCCAGCAGCCTTCACTTCTGTAACATCGCTGCTGGGTACAGTTCTATCTGATTAAAGCTGAATCGATATGACTCCTCGTGGTCTCAAGAGTATTGATTGTGTATCAGTGAGGCCACTTTAAAATGGGCAGCCTAGTATCAGTGTTTTCTCAGCGAATGTCTCCAAGAAGTAACAATCCATGATATTGTTCACTGGAAAGGAATGTGTCACAGGGAGAGGACTGAGAAGGGTTTCCGACCGACGAGTAATAATTTGAAATGCCCGACAGGGCTACCTAATTTCAAATTACGTAGGAACGGCCATTCCCCCAGAGCTTCTGCCGAAGTGAAGAAGGCAGTTTGGAAAAAGTCTGGAAAGTTTACTCCTTCAGTCTCCCCTGGGCCTGCCTTTGATATTTCTTTCCACAGGAAGGAGTTTCTCAGTTGAAGCAAGGTTTCACACTCTGAGCAAATGCTGAGCATTTGAACGGAAAACAGAAAATGGTGAAATGCAGAATGGGTCGGTCAGCCTCCCTGTATTGACATTTCAGGTGTGTAGACACTTCATCGAATCTGCGCCACGCTGCATCATCTTCCTGTACCTGCTTGGATTTAATAAAGTGATAGCTCAGAGCCAGAGAGCCCAAGGGATATACGGTAATAAAAAAGTAATTTAAGGTTTTCACTGTAAGCTGGATAGAATTCTAGAATTCGATTCTGTAAACATTCCAGAATGCTATGTAAAAAATATGGAGTTACTGTTAATCAGTGGCTCTGTGTGCTACAGGGCAAAGTTTAGTTCTAGTTTTACAGCAGCATCTATTCCAACCCAGCATCATTGACGAACACTATGGAGTTTTAGCAAGCACATCAACAGAGATTTAGCTAAGTTACTTATTTAATATAAATTAATTGTGTCACTGCTGTAAGGGTACATAATCATGGAAAGTTCCAAGTTGAGAATAAAACTGAAAATACGCTTGGTGATCGATCCACCAATTAGATTATGGCTGGGACTCTGATGCGCCAGTGCACAAGTGTCGGTGTATATGAAGCAAATTGAGCAAAGAAAACGCATGCAACTCTAATACAGAAAATCTGTCGTATAATTAAATTGGAATGTATAAATCACAGCAGTTTAGCAAACAGCAGAAATGGCAATTGGTGTATTGACAGTGGAAAATGTCTGCTCAGTGGATGTCACATCAACTTCATTACAAATGTTTACAGTTCCTGGGACTGGAGGTTGCAGTTTCCACTTAAGAAATAATTGAGGTTATACTGAGAGTTTCAGCTTCCCAAACCAGACATGCAATTTCCGGGTGATGTGTGAGACTCAACTTTAGGATAATTAGATCTGCACATGTTTTCATGCTTTGGCCTTTGCGGGTGCACTCTGGAGAGTCTGCTCTGGAACAAAACAATCAAAGAAAAACGGTTTGTCGAGATGCAGAAGCTACAGAGATATAAAGATGTAAGTATCCCTGACCTGTGGAGCGTGTAATGTTTTGCACCCCTGTCCCTGTCTATCCTGGATATTGACCATCATGCCTGGCCGCTCCCCTTGTGCGATGGTAGGGTTTTTAAAAATTCATTTTCTTCTTAGTCTGACAGTAGCACAGACAAAACCACAATTACTGCCCACTCTCATTCACCGTTAGCTGATGGTGAACTCCTTCTAGTACTGCTGTTGTCCTTTTCACGGTGGGAGATGGTGGCATAATAGTAATGTGACCGGACTAGTAATCCAGGGGCCTAGTTAATGTTCTGGAGACACGGCAGCTGGTGGAAATTCAATTCAATTAATAAATCTGGAATTGAAATCTAGCCACAGGAGCAGTGACCATGAAACTATAATTCTGTCTGTTCTGTGGAAGGGTCAAGAGACTCGAAACGTTAACTCTGTTTCTCTGTGCACAGATGCTACCAGACCTGCTGAGTCATTCCAGCATTTTCTGCATCCATTGCAGATTTCCAGCACCCACAGTATTTGCCTAATGAAATTATAGTCGATTGTTGTAAAAGACCCAGCTGGTTCACTCATGTCCTTTAGGGAAGGAAATCTGGAGTTCTTATCTGGCCTGGCCGACATGTGACTCCAGACCCACAGTAATGCGGTTGACTCTTAGCTGCCCTCTGAAATGCTCACGTCAAGGACGGTTAGGGATGGGCAACAAATGTTGGCTTTTCCAGCAACGCACACATTCCTGAAATATATTTGTAAACTGATCCTGTCTGCAGTGTGCTATGAGATCGAGAAATCCAGCATTTGGCCCTGTGATGCTCAAGGAACAGCAATATCCATCTCGATCTGACCAATGTGACACAGAGGGGAACTTGGAGATGATTTCTGTTTCCTTGTCGAGAAGCAAAATACAACTTCCAGAATGAAGTTTTGTCAGCACATGTATCGATTTACTAAGATACAACGAAAGGTTATTCATGATTATTCAAGGTTATTCAACGAAAGGCCTTCTCAACCTTGCCCCTCGCCTGAGGTGTGGTGATCCTCAGGTTAAATCACCACCAGTCAGCTCTACCCCTCAAAAGGGAAACGCAGCCTATGGTCAGCTGGGACTATGGCGACTTTACCTTACCTTACAATGAAAGAGGTACAGACCGAGAGCCTGTATGGTGCCCATATGTAAACCCAGAGACTCAGCTTTATTACCCCCTCCTCGCAGGGAACATGCATGTATGGATAGTGAGGAGAGTGTTGTGATCTGCTTGCAATGGTTATTTATCCTCCAGCAACCACCGAGAAACATTTACTATTGAAACATTTCACTGTCTCTGAGGATATTTGTTACAAACCTCTTTTTTCTGTCAACTATGTGCATCACCGCAGACTCACCGTGAGGCGTACTGGTTTACTAATTTAAAGCCAGGCACCTTCAGAGGCACCCATTAGACCTCAGAATGATGTCCATGTAAACTGTGGCCCTAAATTCAATATTGGTGTCAATATTATTCAATACTGTTGCCGACATTCTCCACTTTGTTTTCCAGATATTGAAGATATCAAGGAATAAAATGCGGGAAAATGATGTTGAGGTAGAGATCAGCTGTGAACTAGTTGATTGGCGGAGCAGGCCCGTAGGGCCACAAGACCTACTCCTGTGGTCCTGTGTCCATAGTCTTTTCATATCCCTGTAAATAAACCGCGCACGCGCGACTGACAGCGATTCTCCGGTCGCTGGAGAATCGCAGGTCTGACGCCCCATTCTCCACCCAGCGCCAGGCGCGATTGCGGCGCGAAGGCTCGGAGAATCCCGGCCTGTGTCAGTACATCATGTGGAGATGCTGGGTACCCTTAACAGCAGCATTCAGATTTCCATGTTTAACTGTACATGAGCAGGCCCCAGGAATAGTTTTCATTTTCACAGATAATTGACAGGCTGCTTATTCTCTCCTATCATGTAGCCTGCTCCACATTCAAAGTAAACAGCAATGCAGTAGATTTGAGAATCACAGAATCACAGTGCGGAAGGAGCCAATTCGGCCCATCAGATCCTCACCGACCCTCTGAGAGAGCATCTAGCTGACACTTATGCTACAGTTAGAACCTCAAAATTTGTGCCATTACTCAAGGTTTTATTGGACTAGGGTACAGCGACTGTTGAGTTCACAGAAGCAACCACATGGGAAGTGTTGGGAATGAACGGTTTATTTACAGGGATATGAAAAGACTATGGACACAGGACCCGGATGGGACTACCGTGCCAGCTCACAGTCAGTTCGAGTTTAAATACTCCGGTTTCCTTTCCCGCTGATTAAGGGGGCTCCGTCCCTCATCGGGGAAGCTTGTACTCCACGAGACTCATGGGAGCCTAATGGGCCCGACCCCATGGGTCCCATGTGGGTTACAAGTTATCAAATACCATTCCCTAATGCACATCCTTAAACTTTCTGAATGTGTATAAAGCCAACCATGTGATGTGAACTGTGCACAATTTCCACCTAGCCTGCTGACCTAGTCAGTCATTGAGAAAAATAAAATCAACGTTGGCCTGACCACTCATGGCTAATTGTACATACACTGTCTGCATATCTGTTTGATGGATAAGGAGTTTAAGTTTCAATATTGTAACTTGTAGTTAAAGTACAATAAGTCTGGACTTTATAACTTGTAGATGAAACGCACCCACATTAACAATTGTCATTTCACTTGCGTCTGACTGGTTAGTCGTGTGAACGGACTACGAAGGCTGTTTATTCTCTCCTATCATGTAGCCTGCTCCACATTCAAAGTAAACAGCAATGCAGTAGATTTGAGAATCCATTCTCAAAGAAGGAGTCCATTCGGCCCATCAGATCCTCACCGACCCCCTGAGAGAACATCTAGGCCCACTCGCCCGCCCTACCCCACCTTACCTGAACATCTATTGGACCCTAAGCGGCAATTGAGCACGGCCAATCCACTAAACTGCACATCTTTGAACTGTGGGAGGAAACCGGAGCACCCGGAGGAAACCAATGTAGACACGGAGAGAAAGTGCAAACTCCACACAGACAGTCACCCAAGGTCAGAATCAAACCAGGGTCTCTGGCACAGTGAGGCAGCAGTGCTAACTACTGTGCCACCGTCCCGGCTGTTATCATATGTCTCTTTATTTCCCAATCATATTGTCTCAATTTTTCTTATTTTCCTTTCATGGTCTCTCCTCTCATTAGGCCTGGGCAGCTGTGCCAGTAAACTATAGGTGTGACGATGAGTGCACATATTTACCCAGCAGGAACTGTTTACTGTAGCACATCAGTTCCTATTTTCTTTCAGATGGATCATGGTCGCAATGAAACCTTTGTTTTCCATTGTTTTCGCATTTCCCAGGGCATTTCCAATATCCACAGAAAGCCTTTGTGCTTCATGCACACTGTAGTACAGATTTAGTGAGTGAAACTTAAAGAATCAAAGTTTAACTTAAAATCTATGCTTCGGGAATGGTTCTGAAATGCAGAAGAATTTGATAGTATCATATTTAATCTGGGTAACCTTCGCTGCATTTCAGCCTGTTCAGCTTTGTTTTGGGTGGAAACTAACATTTGTTGATGTGCAACAGACTGGAAATCGATCATGGAAATTTGCAGGTGCCTCAACATCAGTCAGTGGAAGAGCTGTGGTCAATTTCAAAAGATACTCACAGTAGAATGGTTGTTACGTTCCTGCAGTAAAACTAAAGAAACAGCTCCACAAGAATGAGAATAAAAAGGCACGTTTAACATTTATTTTTAGAAGAAGCAAGCATAGGAAACCCTATCGCTAGTGTATACAATGGCCTGGATTTTCACCAAGTCCGTATGGCCTGGGAGCCCTTTAAAAATAGGAGGATCCTGATTCCGTGATTCCGACCCCATTCCCAGGCTGTCTGATTTTTGGGAGTACCTTCAAAGGGTGTGGGCCAGGCCCCGTCAGAAGCCCACATCCAGCACTCCCGACCGAGCTGGCTCCATTGTGGAGATGGCATGAAATGAAATGAATGAAAATCGCTTATTGTCACAAGTAGGCTTCAATGAAGTTACTGTGAAAAGCCCCTAGTCACCACATTCCGGCGCCTGTTCGGGGAGGCTGGTACGGGAATTGAACCGTGCTGCTGGCCTGCTTGGTCTGCTTTAAAAGCCAGCGATTTAGCCCAGTGTGCTAAACCAGCCTCCGCAATCTTCATGCAGTCAGGCCAGGTTTTTAAAGAGTACTGGTTCACAGCCCCTCAGAGGAATCATGAACCCTAGTCTGCATGAGAGGACCTTTTAAAAGGTACATTTAAAAGGTCTTCCACATGCCCCCTATACCAAACTCTACCCTTCCACCCAGTGCCCATAGCCACTCATGTCCCCATGCTAAACTCTATCTTACTTCCCACCCACCCCCATGACCCTTCACGCCCTCCATGCCAAACTATGACACTTACATGTCTATTGGCCCACCATACACTACAGACAACCAATGAATCCCATAGTCACAGTGGAGTGTGTTAAACAAAATTAAACAGCAATATTGGGAAAAAAAGTAATTTCACTACAAACCAACAAGAGTGTTAATCATTAGACCCTTTAATTCAGTGACAAAAATCACAAACCCTTGTAACCAATGAAAACAATGGGCACCTGTGCCCCAGAGGAAATATTGTTTTGTTGATCGCTCCGTCTTTCTGATCTTTGCAGTCAATGGCACAATGTTTGTTTAGACAATGTTAAGTTGTTTCAAGGATTTGTGTTTTTTGTTACCGATACCTTAAAGGGTCTGGATGATTGACGCATGTATTGGCTCGCAGTGAAATTATCGTTTTAACATAGTAGCAAGTTATTAACGAATTACTTTTTAAGGGTGGCACATGGCACAGTGGTTGGCACTGGGGCCACGGCGCTGAGGACCTGGGTTAAAATCCTGGCCCTGGGTCACTCTCTGTGTGGAGTTTGCACATTCTCCCCGTGTCTGTGTGAGTTTCACCCTTACAGCCCAAAGATGTGCTCGTTAGGTGGATTTGCCATGCCAAATTGCCCCTTAATTGGAAAAAAACATAATTGGGTAATCTAAATTTATTTTTACAAAATTAATTACTTTTTTAAAGTGTTTTCTTTACACCCCCTACCATCACTACATGTTTTGTTGGTTGTATACAATGTATCGTGGGTCAGTGGGCTTGGAAGTGCCAATGCTTGATATGGAGTGGGCTTGAAGGACCACAGCAGATGGATGGCAGGGCAGAGTTTGGCATGGAGGGGGGGGGGGGGGGGGCATGAGTGACCGTACAGAGTGGGTGGGAAGCATGAAGTGACATGGTAGTGTTTGGAGGAAGTAAAGGACTTTGTGTTTTTATTTTAACTTGGCCACAGTCTCGCAGCACTGAGACAGGCCTTATAGCCAGCCCACCTCCGTGCCAGGCAGTTCCTGTGGCTGCCTCCGCACTTCTTACCGGACTCGCTTCCCCTGGCTGCAATTGACACCCTCTCCCCCAACAATGAGGATCCCATCTTTGCGGGTACTTTCTCCCAAGGAAAAGCAGGCTGAGGCAGAAGGTTTCCCAAATTGCGCTACCAACCTCCACTATGAAAATCCAGGACAAAGTCACTAACATGTAGGCAGGAATTCTCCGGCCGTGGGAATTCTCTTTCCCTGCCGGCAGTGCACTCCACCTGTGGGTTTCCTAGTGGCATGGGACGACTTCAATGGGACGACTTCAATGGGACGACTTCAATGGGATGGCTTCAATGGGATGGCTTCAATAGGATGGCTTCAAGCGGCAGGAGTAGATAACCCCATGGCCAGCAAACGGCACGGCGCTGAGAAACACACGGCTGGGAAATGGAGAATCCCGTCCATGGTGAATAAAATAGCCCAAGGTTATGAGACTGGACTAACATCCCAGTGACTACAAATCCAACCATTGCAAGTTGCCAAACTATGGTCGTCCCCCCCCCCCCGCCCCCGGCGGCATATTTTGGCATGTGGAATCATCCAGTCCTGTCGCTGTCAACAGAGTTTTCTATTGTTCGGACTGTCCACTGCTGGGAGAATCCACGGTGGGGGGGGGGCCGCCGTCGGAGGAACCAGAAGATCCCGTTGGCAGGAACGGCTGGAAAATTCTGCTCTATTTGTTTGACTCTTTATGGCCCCAGAGCAACTAGTGGTGGACAATGAATGCTGCCCTTCCAGTGTTAACCATATCAAAGTCGGAAAGTCCAGGTCTGACTGTAGACACGGGACTTAACGAATTGTGTGCCAAACGGAATATAATTAAATACGTAAAGGCAGATTTCCCTTTGTTACATATTTGTAGCCACCTGAATTGGCCAAGTCCCGATTTAAAATGGCGAATGGCAAAGGCTGAAGGGAAATTCAGAAGCAGAAACCAGCAGGTGCAGGTTTGCTGTGTATTTAACTCTGCAAAAGCCCAGACAGCATCGATACCAGCGACCAACAGGATAATAATGTAGCAGCCATCTACATACTAATGAGCAATCCCCGGGAACAATAGCAACATTTGGGACACACAAAACTAAGCCAGACTCCCCGGCGCCAGCAGGAGCCAACACAAAAAAGGTTAACAAACACCTCACGACCGCCCATCGATCAGGGAACCGCTCCAGTATTGGAGAAATCGAACCAAGCGATTGGAACAAAGTCCAATCACCGAGAACCAGGTACAGGGTCCGCCCCGTAAGGCGGGAAGCCCCTGGGGACTATAAAGTTAAGCCCCCAAGTTCAAATCGTTCTCCTTGACCGGGTCACTCAGCAACGCGAAGCAACCCCTGAGAGTGAACGGTCCAAGCTGCCACATCCCTGAAGTAAGACTCAAGTTGACGCCCGCTACGAGATAGGCGCTCCTAGCTACCAGTCCATACTGGCTTTGAATCCCGCAGTTTCAGATTCCGAACGAAAGGCCATTTGTTCCCCTGACCTGGGGGGCCAGTCCGAAGCTAAGTATAGGCCTGTTAGTTGTAGAAGTAGCTTAGACGTAGAATTTGTGCACGAGTAGCGATTACTGTGTATAATAAATGTGCTTTGATTTGAATCTTACTAATTGGTGTGTTGAGTTATTGATCATTACTTGAACTTGAACCTCGTGGCGATATCGTAAAGGTACCTGGCGACTCGAGAGCAAAGATTATAAAACAGAGCCAATTGAACCAACCAAAAGTTAGCAACATATTGTAAAGACTCCAGTTAAAGAGTGAAAACATTTGTAAATATTAGCTGATGTCCTGAGGCCCATCGTTCACAGGCAACCTAGGTTCTGAATCCCAGTTGTGATGTTCAGCTGCTAAGCTGGAACTGTGTTTAACCTGAGTTGCCTCGAACATTGCTCCTTATGTACTCCCAGTGGAGAGATATTCTTTGTAAGTCACTTAGAGAGGCTCATTGTTGACAGACATTTTTGTGGCTTACTTGGTTCTGTAAATGCCTGAATCCTGTCCTTGGAGAATGGCAATGGCATTAAACTCGCAAAAGTCAGCATGAAGTGAACAGCTTTCATTCTCCTTTTGTCACAGTTTTCATACTTTGAAGATTGATGAGACAACAATAATTAGTATTTTTACTTTTTTTAAATAAATTTAGAGTACCCAATTCATTTTTTCCAATTAAGGGGCAATTAAGTGTGGCCAGTCCACCTACCCTGCACATCTTTTGGGTTGTGGGGCGAACCCATGCAAACACGGGGAGAATGTGCAAACTCCACATGGACAGTGACCCGGAGCCGGGATCGAACCTGGCTTGGCGCCGTGAGGCAACAGGGCTCACCCACTGCACCACCGTGCTGCCCTAATAACTAGTATTTATAGCGCCTTTAACATAGCAAAACCTTTCAAGGCACTTTACAGCGGCATTATCAAACATAATTTGCCACCCAATCACAGAAGGAGAAAGAGGACAGAATTCAATGCCCTCCCCTGAGATGGGGTTGGAGGCAGAGGGGTATTTAATTGGGGGGAGGGGGATAGGGAGGATGGTGCTGGGTGGGGATCCCGATGCCTTCCCGACTCTGCCCTATTATTTCTGGAGTGGAAAACCCGGGATTGGCCTTCCCATCTTGCTGCCAAGTGAGGCCCTCAATTGGACAATTAATACCAACATAAAGGCCCCACCCTGCTGCAGCTGGTGGTCAGCGCCGTGGACAACACCATCCGGACAGACCAGAAGTGCAGGAAAAAACTGCACGACCTCCTCAGGGCGGCCAGGGTGAGTAGTCAGCACTGTGCCCAGCAACAAACCCTCTCCCCCCCTACCGAAAGAGCGACCGAACCCCACCCTGCACCACATTCTAGCACCCATACTTGCCGCCATGGCCGAGTGCTCTGTCCACTGAAGCCACCAATTACCCACCCCCTGGGTTGCGTGTGTCAGACCGTCTAACGCTGTGCGCCTTCTGTTTCCCGCCCCCGGGAGGAGGCCGTGCACAACTGTCGGGAGTGGGACAAGACTGGAGGGGGACCGCCGGACCTGCGGCCCTTCACCGCAGCAGAGCAGAGGACACTAGATGTGGTTGGTGGGTTCGAAGATAAGGCAGGCACCGAGCCAGAAATTGGCATTGGGCAAGGAAGTGAGACCCTGCCGAGTTGCGGTTCCCCATAGAATCATAGAATCATAGAATTTGCAGTGCAGAAGGAGGCCATTCGGCCCATCGAGTCTGCACCGGCTCTTGGAAAGAGCACCCAACCCAAGCCCACACCTCCACCCTATCCCCATAACCCAGTAACCCCACCCAACACTAAGGGCAATTTTGGATACCAAGGGTAATTTATCGTGGCCAATCCACCTGACCTGCACATCTTTGGACTGTGGGAGGAAACCAGAGCACCCGGAGGAAACCCACGCACACACGGGGAGGACGTGCAGACTCCGCACAGACAGTGACCCAAGCCGGGAATCGAACCTGGGACCCTGGAGATGTGAAGCAATTGTGCAAACCACTATGCTACCGTGCTGCCCGTTTTGAAGGTTTGAAGTCTTTTGGATGTGTAAATGAACAGTTTGAAGGATTATTTAGTGTTGTAGTCTTTTGGGGTTATCTTTGAAGTAATGGGTGTTCCCATGGCACTTCTGTCATCCTCCCACCACCACCCCCACACCCACCACCCCCACACCACCCCCACAACCACCCCACACCACCCCCACACCAACTTAACACCCCTACAGCACCACCACCATTACCACGTCTACATCCCCTCCCCCTCCCCAACAATCCCCACCACCTTTACTCCCCCCAGCAGTGAGGCAAACATGTATCTTGTCCTGAGTCTTGTAGGAGCTGCTGGTGATGAGGTGGGCCTTTCTGGTGCCCCCGCCCCAACTCCAGCCACAACCAGAACCCCGTGTGTCGACCAGCGACCAAGATGAGACCGGCACTGTCGGGAACCCTTGACCTGCATCCCGAGACACCCTGGAACTCGAGTCCGGGGATGATACAGATTTTCCATCACAACTGTCTCCAACACCCTCCACCATCCCAGAGATGCTCACCTTGGTTGGGCAATTTAGAGAAGAGGCTCCTGGGGCACTATCTGATGCGCACCACACACATGCTCTGGTACATCAGGTGGAGGTAGGAACCCTCGAGGGGTGGATGGCCAGAGGGCAGGCCAACCCCAGGGCCTAGCTGCCATCCAGATGAGTTTCGGCCATCTGGAATGGACGGTCACATCGATTGTGGAGATGCAGTTGCAGAGCCAGGGACTACATGCGGGGTTGTCGATGAGCATCCAGCACCTGCACGTGCAGTTGGAGAAGTGTGCAGGAGCAGGAGGTGGTACCTACCATGCGTGCCACCCAGGCCAACACCACACGGGTGGTGTCCGTGGAGGAGGCCTTGGGGGAAGGGGGGGCGAAGGTTTTCGCCATGAGTCAGGATGTCCAAGGCCTGGGGCAATCTGTACAGACAGGGCTGCCCTCTCACAGACAGGGACCCATGCCGGTGACTCCTGCAGGGGAGGTGCTGGAACACCGCAGGCTCCAGGCCCCAAGCGCCCCAGTCCTCACTCCTGTCCATGGCGCATCACATGGGCAGCAAGCAGAACGGGAGCACCACGCTACCTGGGACACCCAAACAGCAATCAGGCCCATCCAGGCCTGGTCACCCCAGAAGATGACTGCCAAAGGGGACCCAGGTTACAGGGCGGGAATCACAATAGGCAGCCTCCACTCCTGATGTACCATCTGGGGATGCACCTAGAAGTAGCGTTAGGGCCCCTAAGGCCAGAAAAGTAGACACCAATGAAGTTGGCACTGGTGCAGGGCACAGTGTAGAGTTAGGGGCTGGGGCACAAACCTGTATATATTTGTTAACATTAAACACCCATGCACGATACTACAACTTGCCTCAGTGCTCTGTCAGAAGGGTGTGAGGGGTGGGCTGGAGGTGGGATGCGGTGTCCGTACCCCTGGCCATCTCCCCCCAGTCGGTGAACCGATGCAATCAGAGCGTCCTCTGCACGTCGGCCCTGGCGCACACGTTGTGCGGCTTCCCGTGCCTGGCCGGGCCCCATGTCCTGCCCATAATAATAATAATCTTTATTAGTGTCACAAGTAGGTTTACATTAACAATGAAGTTACTGTGAAAATCCCCTCGTCGCCACCCTCCAGCGACTGTTCAGGTACACTGAGGGAGAATTCAGAATGTCCAATTCACCTAACAAGCACGACTTTCGGGACTTGTGGGAAGAAACCGGAGCACCCGGAGGAAACCCACACAGACACGGGGAGAACGTGCAGACTCCACACAGTGACCCAAGCCGGGAATCGAACCCGGGACCCTGACGCTGTGCAGCAACAATGCTAACTACTGTGCAACCGTCCTCACCCTCCCCTCAGGCGAGGACTGGCATGCATCCTCCTCCACCAGCACGCTGCCCCTCTGCTGCACGATGTTGGGGAGGACACAGCGACCCTCCCAACGCTATATCGCATCATCAGCGTGCCAAAGCACCACTCGATCACGGACCTGGGTGCTGCATGGCTGCGGCCTCTGGATAGGGGTCATCAGCCACGACTGCAGTGGATAGCCCCTGTCGCCCAGGAGCCAACTCCCCAGCCAGGTGTGCATTCAAGAAGCTCAACACAATCCACGAGAAAGCGACCCACTTGATTGGCACCCCATCCACCACCTTAAACATCCACATCCTCCACCACCGACGCACAGTGGCAGCCCTGTGTACCATCTACAAAGATGCACTGTAGCAACTCACCAAGGTTTCTTCGACAGCACCTTCCAAACCCATGACCACTGCCATCTAGAAGGACAAGAGCAGCAGATACATGGGAACCCCACCAACTGGAGGTTCCCCTCCAAGTCACTCACCATCCTGATTTGGAACTACAATGGCTGTTCCTTTACCATCATTGGGTCAAAATCCTAGAATTCCCTCCCCAACAGAGCCTACACCACATGGACTGCAGCTGTTCAAGAAGGCAGCTCACCACCACCTTTTCAAGGGCAATTAGGGATGGGCAAGTAATGCTGGTCAAGCCAGTGAAGTAATAATAACAGAAAATCTGGGGTCGAGAGAATCATAACCCTTTGAGTGAAATTGTTTCTCCTCATCTCAGTGCTACATGATTGTTCCCTTATTTTGAGACTATGCCCCCTTGTTTTAGGTTCCCTGACCAGTGAAAACAATCTTTCGAGCGAATTGGTGTCAAACTAGATACAGAGAGAAATAAAGAGAGCGAAATAAATATTGGATTAAAAGTCAGAGGAGAATAAAAGAGGAAAATCAAGAAAAATATATGAAAGATAAATGTTAACATCCAAGGTCGATAGACTACCTGCAGGAATGAGACAGTGCAGTTTTAATTGTTCCCTTTCAAGGCCTCTGAGGTGGAATGATAATGCAGGCAAATCGATCTAGACAATAAAATGGCTTTTGCACTGCCAAATATCAGTCCTAACTCTCTGCGACACACTCTGGGCCGTTAACTCTGTTTTGAAATAATCAGGGTCAGGCACTTCAAAATAATCTTGTAAATATCGAAAAATTATATTTTAGAAAGGAAAGTCAGCCCTCTGGGGGAAAATATATTTTCTTTTTTTTTATGCCTGGAAACACAGAATGGTAAAATATGACGATAGATTTTAAAGGTGTAAATAAAAAGAACTGTCAAAAATTTATCAGCATGCCTAATTTGTGATTTCAACTGAATGATTGACAGGTGTGGCTAAAAGCTGCTTTTAACATGTGGCAGCTGGAGGAACAGTGTAAATGGAAATATATTGATACAATCTGACTTTTAGCTGTTTAATATCCTTTTCCTGTTCCTGAATCCAGATGCCTCAATAGCATTTCATTTTTTTAAGGTAATTATTATTCAGAAATCATTTTTTTTCTGTCCAATTTTCCATATCCGTGGCTGTCGGTCTGATATTAACCCTTTCATCGCAAGGGCATGTCCTCACAAACGTCACACATTCCAAATTAGTCTCTGTGCATTTTCTTTTTTTTTTTAATTAAAAAAAAAATACATTTATTAAGAATTTTAACACAGTTTTTCACCCTTACAAACAAACCCCCCCCCCACCCCGTAACAAAAAGAAAGAAAGCACACATAGCAAGACATGAACATGGTAAATTGATATGATACAGAGCTTTGTACATTGGATTCCTCCCATACATGTCAGTTTTCCAGGTCCTTCATGTATTTTCTTGCTCAAATACCCCCCAGATAAACCCCCTTCCCCCTCCCTCCCCCCCCCCCCCCCCCCCCCCACGCAAGGCATCCCCCCCTCCCCCCCCCTCCCCACCTGGGTTGCTGCTGCTGACCGACCTTCATCTAATGCTCCGCGAGATAGTCTAGGAACGGTTGCCACCGCCTGTAGAACCCCTGCGCAGACCCTCTCAAGGCAAACTTTATCCTCTCCAACTTGATAAACCCCGCCATATCATTTATCCAGGCCTCCACGCTGGGGGGCTTCGCCTCCTTCCACATCAGCAAGATCCTTCGCCGGGCTACTAGGGACGCAATGGCCAGAATGCCGGCCTCTTTCACCTCCTGCACTCCTGGCTCGTCCACTACTCCAAATAGTGCTAGCACCCAGCTTGGCTTGACCCGGACTTTCACCACCTTAGATATTGCTCCCGCCACTCCCCTCCAGAACCCCTCCAGTGCCGGCATGACCAAAACATATGGACATGGTTTGCCGGACTTCCTGAGCACCTCCCACATCTGTCCTCTACCCCAAAGAACCTACTCAGCCTCGCCCCCATCATGTGCGCTCTATGAACCACCTTAAATTGTATCAGGTTAAGCCTGGCACATGAGGAAGAGGAATTAACCCTACTTAGGGCATCAACCCATAGCCCCTCCTCAATCTCCTCCCCCAGCTCCTCCTCCCATTTACCCTTCAGCTCCTCTACCAACGCATCCCCCTCTTCTTTCATCTCCTGGTATATCGCCAACACCTTGCCCTCTCCGACCCATACACCCGAGATCACCCTGTCTTGAATCTCCTGTGCCGGGAGCAACGGGAATTCCCTCACCTTCGCCTCACAAACGCCCTCACCTGCATGTATCTGAAAGCATTTCCCGGGGGTAGCCCAAACTTCTCCTCCAGTGCCCCTAGGCTCGCAAACGTCCCATCAATGAACAGGTCCCCCATTCTTCTAACCCCTGCTCGATGCCAGCTCTGAAACCCCCCATCCATCCTCCCTGGGACAAACCGATGGTTACCGCTGATCGGGGACCACACCAAGGCTCCCATTGCACCCCTGTGCCGTCTCCACTGGCCCCAGATCTTTAGCGTTGCCGCCACCACCGGACTCGTGGTGTACCTTGTCGGCAAGAGCGGCAGCGGTGCCGTCACCAGCGCCCCCAGGCTCGTTTCTTTGCAGGACGCCATCTCCAACCTCTTCCATGCCGCCCCTTCTCCCTCCATCACCCACTTACGGATCATCGCCACATTGGCTGCCCAGTAGTAGCCACCCAGATTCAGCAACGCCAGCCCTCCTCTGTCCCTACTGCGCTCCAGAAACCCTCTCCTTACCCTCGGGGTCTTAATTGCCCACACAAAACCCATAATACTCCTGCCTACCCTCTTAAAAAAGGCCTTGGTGATTACAATTGGAAGGCACTGGAACACAAAAAGAAACCTCAGAAGGACCACCATTTTGACCGACTGCACTCTACCCGCTAGCAAGAGCGGCAACATGTCCCATCGTTTGAAGTCCTCCTCCATCTGCTCCACCAGCCTCGTCAGATTCAGTTTATGTAGGGCCCCCCAACTCCTAGCTATTTGGATCCCCAAGTACCGAAAGCTCCTTTCCGCCCTCCTCAACGATAGATCGTCTATCCTCCTTTCCTGGTCTCCTGACTGTACTACAAAAAGCTCACTCTTCCCTACATTAAGCTTATAGCCCGAAAAATCCCCAAACTCCCTTAGAGTCTGCATGGCAGCTCCTCATAGAAGGCCTTGAATGCTTCATTTACTTTCGTCGCACTCCGCACCGTAGCTCCCCTTCCATCCTTGACTCCACCTATCTCCCTCGCTGCCATCCTCTTACGGAGCTGGTGTGCCAGCATCCAGCTCGCCTTCTCCCCATACTCATACGTTGCCCCCTGCGCTTTCCTCCACTGTGCCTCTGCCTTCCCTGTGGTCAACAGGTCGAACTCCGTCTGGAGATGTCGCCTCTCCCTGAGTAGTCCCTCTTCAGGGGCATCTGCGTATCTCCTGTCCACTCTTAAAATCTCCCCCACTAACCTCTCCCTTTATCTTCTCCCTATGAGCCCTGATGGAGATTAGCTCTCCCCTGATCACCGCCTTCAGCGCCTCCCATACCACCCCCACCTGCACCTCCCCGTTGTCGTTGGCCTCCAAGTACCTTTCAATGCACCCCCTCACCCTCCCACACACCGCCTCATCTGCCAGCAGTCCCACATCCAACCGCCACAACGGGCGTTGGTCCCTCTCCTCTCCCAACTCCAGTTCCACCCAGTGCGGGGTGTGATCTGAAATGGCTATGGCCGAATACTCCGTTCCCTCCACTTTCGGGATCAGCGCCCTGCCCAGAACAAAAAAATCTATCCGGGAGTAGGCTTTGTGGGAGAAAAAAGAAAATTCCCTGGCCTGCGGCCTGGCAAACCTCCACGGATCCACACCCCCCATCTGGTCGATAAACCCCCTAAGCACCTTGGCCGCAGCCGGCCTCTTTCCGGTAATAGATCTGGAGCGATCCAGTGCTGGGTCCAACACCGTATTAAAATCCCCACCCATTATCAAGCTTCCTACCTCCAGGTCCGGAATGCGCCCCAACATACGCTTCATGAATCCAGCATCATCCCAGTTCGGGGCGTATACATTTACCAATACCACTCTCGTCCCCTGCAACTTACCGCTCACCATCACGTATCGACCTCCATTGTCCACTACAATATTCTTGGCCTCAAACGACACCCGCTTCCCCACCAATATTGCCACCCCTCTGTTCTTCGCATCCAGCCCCGAATGGAATACCTGTCCTACCCATCCCTTTCTTAACCTGACCTGATCTGCCACCTTCAAATGTGTCTCCTGGAGCATGACCACGTCTGCTTTCAGTCCCTTTAAGTGCACAAACACTCGGGCCCTCTTTACCGGCCCATTCAGGCCCCTCGCATTCCACGTTATCAGCCGGATTGGGCCCCCCCCTCGCTCCCTGCCGACTAGCCATCACCTTTTCCAGGCCAGTCCCGTGCCCTCACCCTCCAGTCCCCCAGACGGGGGACCCCCGCCCCGACCACCTCTTCTGTGTCCAATTCCCCCTTGGCCAGTGCAGCAGCAACCCTATTTCCCCCCGCTGCTAGACCCATGTCTAGCTCTTTTGCTCCCCCCATAACACTCGCGTAAGTCAGCTGACTCCTGCTGACCCCGGCTTCCCCCGCCGTCCCATTGACCTCCCCCATGTGGGAATGACCCAATCAGTGTGCGCTCCTCCATTCCCCCCCACTCCGTCCTTCCCTAGCGCGGGAAAAAGCCTGCGCTTTCCTAAGCCTGCCCCGCTCCCTCTGGCACAGCTCCTGTCACGGCCTTATCGCATTTCCCCCATCCCCGAGCCTCCCCTCCCTCCAGCACCGGCGCCCACCGTCTCGCACAGTCTTCTCACCCGGTCCCTTTCCCCATCCCCATCCATCACCCAACTCGTGGAACATTTCCTGCGCGTGATTAACACCCTGTGTACAACAAACATCGAACATCCCCCCCACCCTCACAAACCCTCAGTTTGAGTCCAACTTTTCAGTTTGGATAAAGGTCCAAGCCTCCTCAGGCGTTTCAAAATAGTGATGTTGATCCTTGAATGTGACCCACAATCGCGCTGGCTGCAGCATTCCGAATCTCACTCCCTTCCGATGCAGCACCGCCTTGGCCCGGTTGAAACCCGCTCTCTTCTTTGCTACCTCCGTGCTCCAGTCCGGGTAGATTCGGATCTCCGCATTCTCCCAGCTGCTGCTCCGCTCTTGCTTGGCCCATTTCAAGACCCTCTCTCTGTTCGTGAAACGGTGAAACCTCACCACAATCGCCCTTGGCGGCTCGTTAGCCTTGGGCCTCTTCGCCAGCACCCGATGTGCCCCATCCAGCTCCAGAGGCCTCGGAGGGGCCTCCGCACCCATCAGCGACTCAAAAATCGTGCTCGCATATGCCCCGGCATCGGCCCCCTCCACTCCTTCAGGGAGACCCAGGATCCGAAGATTTTTTCTCCTCGACCTGTTCTCCAGGTCTTCGAATCTTTCCGCCCACCTTTTGTGCAGCGCCTCGTGCGCCTCCAACTTCACCGCCAGGCCCAAGATCTCATCCTCGTTCTCATTAACTTTTTTCTGCACCTCCTGGATCTTTACCTCGTGGGCCTTCTGGGTCATCCCTAATCCTTCAATCGCCGACAGCATAGGCGCCAGCATCTCTTTCCGCAGCTCCTCAAAACAGCGCTTGATAAACTCTTGCAGCTCCGGCCCGCACTCCACTTTATCTCCGGCCGCCGCCATCTTGTTTTTCTTCCCCCGCTTCCCTCGCTGCTCCAACGCCGCTTTTTTAGCCGTTTCACTTCTTGTCCGTTCCATATACAGTGAAGGGGGACCTCACTCTCACCTTCCCACACGGAACGTCTTCGAAAAATTCCCGTCGGGGCTCCTCTGGAGAGCCCGAAAGTCCGTAATCGCGGGAGCTGCCGAATCGTGCGGCTTAGCTCCGCATCGCCGCAACCGGAAGTCTCTCTGTGCATTTTCGAAAAACTCTGATTTGATTGTCATTTTGGGTTCAAAGTATTCAGTTCGAGGATACTGAAGTTGAAATAATGATGAACCAGAAAAATATCATCTCAGCAACTCCTATCAGAGAGAGTTAAAAGGAAGGAAGCCTTGTGTAAGTTTAGCTCAAGCATTCCAGATGTTTAACGACAATGGACACAAGCACATTCAGAAGTGTATGCCGCACAGTTATTCAAATGGAATTAGATGTTACGATATAAGAAACAGAAGCAGGTATCGGCTGCATTGCCCCTAGAGCTTGTTCTGCAATTTGATGGGATCATGGTTGACCTTCTAACTTAACCCCATTCCCCCCTCCTCTCCTCCCCCCGCCCCCCCCCCCCCCGCCCCCCTCCCACCCATTACCTACATGCCTGGATTCCTTGAGTCCAAAAATCTTTCAATCTCTGAATATTCTCAACAATTGATCATCAACAGGCCTCTGGTGAGGGAATTCCAAAGATTTACAAATCTCCTCATCGCAGACCTAAATGGTCAACCCTTTAACCCGAGGGTCTCGGGGGGGGGGGGGGGGGGGGGGGGGGGGAACCGCCTTTCAGAAACTACCCTGTCAAACCCACTAAAAAATGTTATATGTTTCAGTGAGGTCACCTCTCATTCTTCTAAACTCCAGAGAATATCAGCCCATTCTGCTCAACCTCTCCTTATTGTTGTCATTATTATGCAATTATTATTACTCAGTGTGGTTCCGTGAGAGAGCAACAAGGTGGCATGTGGACTGTAATGTAGAGAAGTGTGAAGCTACACATTTTGGTTGCCAGGATAGAAAAGCAGCGTATTTTTTTAAAGCTGCGTAACTCAGAGCTATTGATGTTCAAAGAGATTTGGGTGTGTTCATACAAGGAACGCAGAAAGTTAGCACGTAGGTGCAGCAAGCAATTAAGGAGGCAAATGCAGGTTGGCTTTTATGGGTATTGGCATACAAGAAAAAAAGAAATGTCGCTGCGATTACACAGGGTTTTATTAAGACTACATCTGGAATACTGTGTGCAGTTTTGGTCTCCACATTTAAGGAAGGCTGTATATGCATTGGAGGCATTGGTCCCTGGGGATGCGGAGGTTGTCCTATGATGACAGGCTGAGTAAATTGGGTCTCTACTCTCTGGAGTTTAGAAAAATGAATAGTTCTAATCAAAAATGACAACATTCTGGAGTTCGAAAGGGCGGATGCTGAAAGATTGTTTCCGCGGGTCAGGGAGTCTACATAGAGGCCCGGTCTCAGGCTAAGGGGCCGATCCTTTAGGACTGTGTTCCACAACTGGGGAAAAATAGGCCATTTTAAAACTGTTTGTCACTCAAAACTGTTGACAACCCATAAAAATATGGAGAAACCACATACAAGAAGTGAAAGAACAGCAAGCAAAGGAATTGGCCTCCCTGGGGGAGGTAAATGATACTGAAAACAAGCGTTGGAGTATTAAACTCAAAGTGGATGTACACCCCACAGAGTTTAAAGTAGACACAGGAGTAGGAATTTCTGTTTTATCAGATTAAGTCAAATGGTTCAAACCGACTGCAATGCAATTTGCATCTACCAGATTACAAGGTCTTAGTGGGACAACTTTAAAACTGAAATTAAAATTTAAAATCATGACAAAGCTGAACCATAAAGACCAATAAATCCTTGAACCTCTCTCTGTCTATGGGAGGCAGTGGCAGAGAGTTATTGCCACTGGATTAGTAATCCAGAGACCCAGACCAAGTCCAGCCATGGCAACACAAATATGGAATTAAAAGTCTAACGGTGGTCATGAAGCCATTGTCAATTGTTGTAAAAACCCATCTGATTCACTAATGTCCTTTAGGGAAGGAAATCTGCCATCCTTACCTGGTCTGGCCTACATGTTACTCCAGACCCACAACAATGCGGTTGACTCTTAAATGCCCTCTGAAACCACTCAGCTAAGAGCAATTAGGAATGGGCAACAGATCTTGACCCTGCCAACGACACCCACATCTCCAGAAGGAATTTAAGAAAATGTTGAATTAGAAGAATGAGGGGGATCTCATATAAACCTATAAAATATTAACAGGATGAGACAGGGTAGATGCAGGGAGGATGTTCCCACTGGCAGGGGGAGTCCAGAACCCCTGGGTCACAGTCTGAGCATAGGGGGTAAACCATTTAGGATTGAAATGAGGAGAAATATCTTCACCCAGAGATGGGTGAACCTGTGGAATTCACTATCACAGAAAGGAGTTGAGGCCAAAATATTGCATGTTTTCAAGAAGGAGTTAGATATAGCTCTTGGGCGAAGGGGATCAAAATATGGAGGTTACTGATTTGGATGATCGGTCATGATCATAAAGAATGGCAAAGCAGGCTCGAAGGGCCTATTTTCTACGTTTCTATGCGAAGATGCCCTCTACTTGAAGAGAAGGAAGTAGAAAACTTTTTTAGAGTTTTTGAGAAAGTAACAACGTAAATGGGGTGGCCAAGAGAAAAGTGGACATTACTCATGCAAAGTAAATTGACAGGGCGGGCACAGGACGTTTATGCTTCCCTGTCACATGGGCGTCTAAGAATTATGAAGCGGTTAAAAAAAGGTTATTCTGGGTGCATATGAATTGGTTCCCAAGGCATATAGGCAAAAGTTCTGGAATTTAAGGAAACAGCTGGGACAGTCATATGGTGAATTTGAAAGGGTTGCGCAGGGCAATTTTGATACATAGGTACAAGTGTTGGGAGTTGCAACTACCTATGAGGCTCTGAGAGATGTCCTTCGCTTTGAGGAATTTAAGAAATTCCCTACCTTCTATGATAAGAACTCACGTTGACGACCAGAGGGTGAAGACTGCTAGACAAGCAGCAATTATGGCTGACGATTCTGAGCTAATCCATCAATTTAAACCTTTGTTCCATCACCCCCATACTTTTGAAAAGGATAGGAATTGGAAGAGTGAATGGAAGGCAGGTTGCCAAAGTAAATAATGGATAGCTGGGAATGCCCCATGATCCCCTCCTCAGACCAGAAAAGAAGTTATTGAGGGTGGAAGTGAGTCTCAGAAGCTTAGGTGTTACCATTGTAATAAGTTGGGACATGCTCATTCAACATGTTGGAAGTTGCAAGGAAAGCTCATAGGACTGGTGGGAGTTCATAAGGAAGATTCCAAACAGGGAATGGAAGTGGAGAATACTATAGGGCAGACTGTAGCTTGAACTGTACTGAGGAGACCTGAGGTAAACACTGCTGTGGGAGCAGGTGTGAGGAATGAGGTAGATGAGAGATATGCCAGGTTTCTGTCTAAGGGGAAGATCACCCCCTTTTCCTCAACTGATGGAGCCAAACCCACAACTATCTTAAGGGTCACAGGAGTGACTCAAACTCTCTTATTGGAAATGGATTTTGTTTTCCCTCAAAAGACTTCAATGAAAGCTAAGGTATTGTTGAATGGGATAAGTGGAGATTATATCCTCGTTCCATTGTATAAAGTACAATTAGTCTCATGTCCAGTAGATGCCGGAGTGGTTAAGAAATTTCCAATGGATGGAGTAGACTTATGTTTGGGGAATGATTTGGCAGGAGTGAAGGTTGTAGTTTCATTCATGATTACAGAGAGTTTGAGGGAAGTATTGCAGCAAGGTTGAGGTGCCAATGGCAGGGCTAGTAGGAATTAAGAAAACTCATTGGGCATTCAATGACTCAAAGAAAGAAATGTCAAAAGGCATTGATCACATATCAAATAACAATAGTTACTCTTCAGCTGATGCTGATGAAATTATCTCTACGAGAGTGATTCCTCACAGAAACTTGTTAAAAGATAAAATCTAGTCGAGAACCAAATTCTGAGACCTTTCAGACTGACGGCGACCATAAGAAAAAGGATTCCAAATCAAATAGTAATACGAGTGATGAAGAGTCAGAGGAGAGTTTTGAATCCGATTTTGGTTCTCATTATGAAGTAATGATAAATAATTGCAACCGGATAGATCTGTCATGAGCTGATCTTGAGCAAATGGCAAGTCATTCTCCCAGAGGGGCGGCACAGTAGCACAGTGGTTATCACTGTTGTTTCACAGCGCCAGGGACCCGGGTTTCATTCCCGCCTTGGGTCACTGTCTGTGCGGAGTCTGCACGTTCTCGCCGTGTCTGCGTGGGATTCATCTGGGTGCTCCGGTTTCCTCCCACAGTCCAAAGACTTGTGGGTTAGGTGGATTGGTCATGCTAAATTGCTCCGTAGTGTCCAAACGTTAGGTGGGGTTGCTGGGTTATGGGGATAGGGTGGAGGTGGAGGTGTAGGGTGCTCTTTCAGGGGCTGGGGTAGACTCGATGGGCCGAATGGCCTCCTTCTGCATTGTAAATTCTATAAAATCTATGAAATCAAAACTAGGAAAGAAGACCGCGAATCGGAAGAAAAAAGTGACTCAGCCAGTCTCCGTGATTTTCGTCAAGGTGGATGTGTCTTTATTGGTTCAGAGCTTCTTATGTCTACATCATGATTAGCTAACCGAGTGCCCCCTGATGTTTCCCCACTACTCTGTCTATACTCCTTCAGTATCTTTAATATATCTTCCCTCTCTTTTCTTCTTCTGTTGATAGGTTTGCATCTTTGGTTTTAGAGCTCCATCTAATATATTCAAACTGTGCTTTGTTTTCACTCTTTCCTTCAGAATCAAAGACAATCTGCTTTCCTTTGTCAGGTTCCTGACTTTCCAAATTAGAGAGGTTCACCTGAATGGGTTTTCTCTGCCTTTTTGTTTCTGTCTCGCACAAACTGCAGCCAGTCTTTTCCGATTGTCCAATGAATGTTTATTCAAATTTTGAGGATCTTCTGCAGTCAAACGACAAGTGGTATTGTCACACTGAGGGAAATATTTGCTTCATTTTTAATCAATAAACACTCTTCAACACCTCCAGCTTTACATTCTCTTTTCCTTCACATGGCTAATTTCAGTGACAAGTCCAGCTGAGCGTTCAAACCTTGGTTGGTTGTATATGCACCATTCTTTGTTTTACAGCTTTTACCTCCTCATCTCTGTCTTTGCAGTCACAGCCCTCATCTCCATTTAGTAATATGAACTGAAACAATTTGTGCTTTCCAGATCTCAACTGTTCTTCTTTACTTTCAGAATCAGAGGATGACACGATATTGGTTTCACAAACATTCTGGTTTGTGTTAGCAGATGTGGTGGCAGAATTGCTACATGGTTCTCCATCCACCTTGCTCATAATTTTCAAAAGGAATTATTTACTGATTATTTCATCTCCTTTGCTATTTGCTTCCTTTAGCTTGAAGAGGCACTGTGGATCTTTAAAAGGATGTGGGTTAATCAGCTGTTTGCTTGGTGTCCCTTCACAGTCCTTGCTGCCCTCATCCTGAATAACTGATGCCATGTCATCATGTATATTTTTCTTCAAAACAGGCATTCTCTGGGATATATTTGCACATGAAGTGAATGGCAATGGGTTTATTTCAAGAGGCAGTAACAAACTACTTTTAGAAAAGTCCAAGTCACTTTTTGCTCCTGAATGGCTTCCTCCATCGTATTATGAGGTTCTTGGTGAAAAGAAATGTAAGGGGCGGGTCCCATGATGTCACGCTGGCAGGGTGGGCTCTGATTGTGCCCACCCCGCCGGTAACTTAGTCCTCTAAAAGATCGAGCACCCCGATTTAAAAAATAAAAGTAGAAACTCCTCCCACACGCAACCACGCCCCCACCATGGAACTCTGCCGTCAACCACAGAACTCTCCACCCGACTACAGAGCCCCAACCCCAACCAATGCATACTGCCCCCCCCCACTACTCCCCCCACCATGGAACACTCTTCATGCAACCGTTCTCCATGGAATCCCCACCCCAGCACTGTCATCGCCGCCAGCACTGCCCCCTGCCATGGAGTTCTGCCTGGAAGTGCCACTCTCCTCCTGAGGACTGCTTTCATCTCCGCACCTTCAGCGGTTCTGCTTGCCAGGTGCACATCGTGTGGTCGTGGGGGAACCTTTTGTGATTCCCACTGGCATGTCCTCACGCCGGCATGAACGGACAGTCCAGTGGGGTTGGGCAGTGGTGGGAGGGTGCGCAGGAATCTATTAGGCGTAAAGTCCTGAAAATGACATTTATATGTTTTAAAATGGGGATCCTGGTGTTCAACATCTGGATTCCCATTATGTAATTAGTGTGTGTGTGTGGGGAGGGGGGAACGGAGAGGGCACGGAGGAAGAGCGGGGGGTGGGGGGGGACAATCAATCGGGGAAATTAGGCTGGCATAAAAGCTATTTCCGGATTTACTGAATTCTCCAACCCCACCGTTCTTCCCGCCCCGAAAACAGAAGCGGAAAATCCCCTCCAACAGGTCCAGGGTAGTTTTATCTTCGGTGCAGAGAGATAACAAACATAGGCCAGTCTACTATATATGGGAATGAAGAGATGGTGTCAGCGGGAGGGTTTCCAATTCCTGGGGCACTGGGACAGGTTCTGGGGGAGGTGAGCCCTGTACAAATTGGATGGCTTACACCTGGGTATGACTGGGACTGATGTCCTAGGAGGAGTGTTTGCTAGAGTGGTTGGGAAGGGTTTAAACTAATATGCTAGGGGGATGGAAACATGTGTAAGGAGTCAGAGAAAGAGGGAGCATGGACAAAAACGAAAGGGAGAAAAGGGAATAAGAAAAATGATAGGCAGAGAAACCAAGAACAAAATTCAAACAGGGCTGTAGCGAAAAATATTGGGAGCAAGACAAACAACGTTGAAAAGACAAGCTTTGTCTCTTAATGCGTGGAGCATTTGCAAAAATGTGGATGAATTAATCGCACAGATAGATGTAATCGATATGATATAATTGAGATTACGGAGACATGCTGCAGGGTGACCAGGGATGGAAACTGAATGTCCCAGAATATTCAATATTTAGGAAAGACAGGCAAAAAGGAAAATGTGGTGGAGTGGCATTGCTGGTTAAAGAGGAAATTAACACACTAGTGAGAAGGAATATTAGCTCTGACAATGTGGAGTCTGTATGGGTAGAGTTGAGAAATACCAAGAGGCAAAAATCACTAGTGGACATCATGTATAGACTCCCAAACTGCAGTGGTGATGTTGGCAATGGCATTAAACAGGAAATTAGAGATGCATGTGATAAGGGAATATCTGTGATCATGGGTGATTTGAATCTTCACATAGATTGGGCAAATCAAAATAACCACAGTAACGTAGAGGAGGAATTCCTGGAGTGTATACGGGTTGGTTTCCTTGACCAATATGTGGAAGGACCAACTAGAGAGCAGGCCATCTTAGATTGGGTACTGTGTAATGAGAAGAGAATCATTAACAATCTAGCTGTGCAAGGCCCTTTGGGGATGAGCGACCATAACATGATAGAATTTTTTTATCAAGATGGAGAGTGAAGTAGTTGATTCGGAGACTAGGGTGCTGAATCTTAATAAAGGAGCTATGAAGATATGAGGTGTGAGCTGGCCTTGATAGATTAGGGAGAGTTACTTAAAGGGATGACAGTGGATAGACAATGGCAAACACTCAAGGAACACAAGGAGAACTGCAACAATTGTTTATTCCTGTCTGGCACAAATGCAAAATGGGGAAGAGGGCCAATCCATGGCTGACAATGGAAATTAGAAATAGTATCCGATCCAAGAAAGAAGCATACAGATTTGCCAAGAAAAATAATAGGTCTAAGGATTGGGAGCAGTTTAGAATTCAGCACAAAAAGGACCAACGGATAAGAATGGGAAAATACAACGCAAAAGTAAGCTTGCAGAGAACATTAAGACTGACACTAAGAGTTTCTATAAGTATGTGAAGAGAACGAGATTGATGAAAACGAATGTAGGTGCCCTACAGACAGAAATAGGGGAGTGTATAATAAGGGACAAAGAAATGGCTGAGCTACTGAATACATACTATGGTCCTGTCTTCACAAAAGAAGACACAAATCAGATACCAGAAATGTATTGAGATGGATAGAAAATTGGTTGGCAGAAAGGAAACAAAGAGTAGGAATTAACGGGTCCTTTTCAAATTGGTAGGCAGTAACTAGTGGGGTGCTGGGACCCCAGCTATTCACAATATATATTAATGATTTGGACGAGGGAACAAAATGTAACATCTCAAAGTTTGCAGATGATACCAAGTTGCTCATGAGTTTGCAGATGATACCAAGTTGGGTGGGAGGAAGATGATACCAGGTTGGGTGAGTGGGCAAATCAATGGCAGATGCAGTATAATTTGGATAAATGTGAGGTTATTCACTTCGGAAGCAAAAACAGGAAGGCAGAGTATTACATGAATGGCTGTAAATTGGGTGAGGAGGGTGTGCAGTGGGACCTGGGTGCCCTTGTGCACCAGTCGCTGGAGGTAAGCATGCAGGTGCAGCGGGCGGTAAAGAATGCAAATGGTATGTTGGCTTTCATTAAGTGAGGTTTTGAGTACAGGAGCAGGGATGTGTTGCTGCAATTATACAGGGCCTTGGTGAAGCCACACCTAGAATATTGTGTGCAGTTTTGGTCTTCTTTTCTGAGGAAGGATGTTCTTGCTCTCGAGGGTGTGCAGCGAAGGTTTACCAGGCTGATTCCAGGGATGGCTGGACTGACGTATGAGGAGAGATTGACTAGGTTAGGATTGCTTTCGCTGGAGTTCAAATGAATGAGGGGAGATCTCATGGAGACTTATAAAATTCTAACAGGACTAAATAGGGTGGATGCAGGGAGGATGTTCCCGATGGCGGGTGTGTCCAGAACCAGGGGTCACAGTCTGAGGATTCAGGGTAAAACATTTCGGACAGAGATGAGGAGTCATTTCTTCACCCAAAGAGTGGTGAGCCTGTGAATTTAATTACCACAGGAAGTAGTTGAGGCTAAGACATTGAATAAATTCAACAGATGGCTAGATATGGCATGTGAGGCGAATGGGATCAAGAGTTATGGGGGGAAAGCAGGATTTGGCTATTAAGTTGGACGATCAGCCATGATCGTGGCAAATGGCGGAGCAGGCTCAAAGGGCCGAATGGCCTCCTCCTGCTCCTGTCTCCTATGTTTCTATGTTATATGCCTCTAAGTCACTAACAAAAACAAAACAGTGATACGTCACAACAGAAAAAGAGGCATTGGCAGCAACATGGACATGTGAAAATGCTTCAGACTATATTGTGGGATTGCATTTCAGAATCAGAAAAGGCCATAAGCCACTAGTCACTCTTAGAAACATATTAAATAGGAGCAGGAAAAGGCCATTCGGCCCTACAAGGGCTGATCATCCAAGTCATTAACCTGTTCCCACTTGCCCCGAATATCCTTTGATCCCATTAGCCCTAAGAGCTATATCTAACTCCTTCTTGAAAACATAGAGGCCGGGATTCTTCAAAACGACGGCTAAATGTTGACGCCGGCGTAAACACCGGAGTGTTTCCCGTCGGTGTCAACGGGCCTCTTGGCCCAGCGATTCCGTAGCCCACAAGGGGCCAGCACGGCACCGGATTACTCCACGCAGCCCCGGCTGCCGATATGCGGCCCTACACTTCCGGCTGCGGGTCCGCGCATGTGCGCGGCGGGCGCTTCCTCGCCGGCCCCGCGCGACATGTCGGACCCAGACAGCGGGCCGGCGCGGAAGAAGGTAGGCCCCCCCCCCAGATCGCGTGCGCCCGCCGATCGGTGGCCCCTGATCGCGGGCCTGGCCGTCGTGGAGGCCCTCCCCTGAAGACTGATCCCCTTGCCCGCCCATCAGGACGGCCACCGCAGCCGTGACGCCGACCTCCCGCCGGGTGGAACCATAACGTGAACCACACCGGCGGGGTCTCGGGCGGTCGACCGCGGAGAATCGCCGCGGGGGCCTCTTTCAACAGCCCCCGACCGGCGCCGCCTCCACCGTGTGCGCGTGAATGGCGTGGATTCTCCGGTCGCTGGAGGTCTGTGTCCCGGCGCGGGTCTGATGTTCCATTCTCCGCCCCCGCACCGAGCACGATTTAGCACAGAGGCTCAGAGAATCCTGGCCAGAATGTTTTGGCCGCAACTGCTTTCTGCAGCAGAGAATTCGGGCTCACCACTCTCTAGGTGAAGAAATTTCTCCTCATCTCAGTCCTAAATGGTCTACCCTGTATCCTCAGACTGTGCTCCCTGGTTCTGGACACCCCCACCATTGGGAACATCCTTCCTGCATCTACCCTGTCCAGTCCTGTTAGAATTCTATAGGTTTCTATGAGATACTCATTCTTCTAAACTCCTGCAAATATAATGCAAACCGACTGAATCTCTCCTCATACATCAGTCCCGCCATCCCCAGAAATCAGTCTGATAAACTCTTGCTGCATTCCCTCCATTGTAAAAACATGCCCTCTCGGATAAGGAGATCAAAATTGAACACAATGTTCCAAGTGTGGTCTCACCAAGGCCCTGTATAACAGCAGTAAACATCCCTGCTCCTGTACTCGGATCCTCTCACTATGAAGGCCATTTGTTTTCTTTACCACCTGCTGCACCTTCACGCTGACAATCAAGAACTGGTGTACAATGACACCCAAGGCTCATTGCATATTTCCCTCTCTCAATATATAGCCATTCGGATAATAATCTGCCTTCCTGTCTTTGCTACCAAAGTGGATAGCCCCACATTTATCCACATTATACTGCGTCTGCCATTCATTTGCCCACTCATTCAACTTGTCCAAATCACACTGAAGTATCTCTATACCCTCCTCACAGCTCACCCTCCCACCCAGCTTTGTGTCATCTGAAAATTTGGAGATATTACATTTAGTTCCCTCATCTTTTAAAAAAATAAATTTGGAATACCCAATTCTTTTTTTCCCAATTAAGGGACAATTTAGCGTGGCCAATCCGCCTATCCTGCACAATTTTGGGTTGTGGAGGTGAGACCCATGCAGACACGGGGGGAAGTTTAGTTCTCTCATCTGAATCATTAATAAACATTGTAAATAGTTGGAATCCTAGCACTGATCCTTGCGGTACCCCACAAGTCACTGCCTGTCACTTGGAAAAGGACCTGTTTATTCCTGCTCTTTGTTTCCTCTCTGCCATCCATCTCAATGCACTATCCCCAATCCCACGCAATTTAATTACACATGCTAATCTCTGATGTGGGACCTTGTCGAAAGCTTTCTGAAAGTCCAAATAAACTATGTCCACTGGCTCCCCTTCATCAGCTTTACTCGTTAAATCCTTGAAGAATTTCAGTCGATTTGTGAAGTGTAATTTCCCTTTCGTAAATCCCTGCGGACCCTGTCCAATTCTGCCATGGTTTCCCTAGTGCTCTGCTATTAATTTTTTTATAACGGACTCGAGCATTTTCTCAGGCTGACTGGTCTATAATTTCCTGTTTTCACTCTTCCTCCCTTTTTGAATAGTGAGGTTACATTAGCTACTCCCAGTCTGTAGGAACCGTTCCAGAGTCTATGGAATCTTGGAAGATGATCACCAATGCATCCATTATTTCTCGGGTCACTTCCTTAAGCACTCTGAGATCAGATTATCAGGCCCTGGGGATTTATCAACCTTCAGTCCCAACCATTTCCCCAACACCATTTCCCTACTAATAATGATTTCCTTCAGTTCCTCCCTCTCACCTTGTGTTCCCCAACATTTCTGGTGTGTTATTTGTGTCCTCTTTGTGAAGACAGAACCATAGTATGTTTTTAGTTGGTCAGCCATTTCTTTGTTCCCCATTATAAATTCCCCTGTTTCTGCCCGGCCGACCACACCCACATGTTCTGGTCTTGCCTCGACGTGGGTATTGGGCAGCCTTCTTCGAGGCAATGGTGGGGATGAGGGTGGAGCCTAGCCCAAAAGTGGCAGTTTTAGGGGTATAAGAACAGCCAAATCACTTCATGTGGAGGAGGGCCAACGCCCTTGCCTTTGCCTCCCTAATCGCTCACCAGAGCATCCTGCTCGGCTGGCGATCAGCAGCACCACCCAAAGATGCAGACTGACTGTCCAACCTATCGGAATTTCTACAAATGGAGAGAATTAAATTTGGCATCCGGGGGTCGGAAGACGGCTTCCACAAAACATGGGAGCCAATCACCTACTTGTTCCAAGACCTGTTTTCTGCCAAAGCCAATAAAGCAAAGGAAGGGAGAGGGTAGTCACGGTACAACAATGAGAGGGGGGAGGGGGACTAAGGAGGCATGGAACCCAACCATGCCCCGCAAATAACAAAATACACGGCATCACGCCAACCCAACAAGGGTACAAGAGCGGAGGAGGGAGGAAGCAGCCAGATGGCCAGAGGGAGAGTGGGGTCAGGAAAAAAGGGGGAAACAGGGGAGCAGGGGACACAGCCAGAACCAAACGCCTAGTGGAAAACGAGAAACAAAACGTTGTTAACGTTGTAAATAACGTAAGACAACCAATGTAAATACCAGAAGCCAACTGATTCATTTAGATTTCTCTTTACTTTTCTTTTGTTTACAAATGTATGTCCACGCTTGTCTTTGTTCTGTATTTTACAAAATAACCTCAATAAAATCATTAAAAAGAAATTCCCCTGTTTCTGATTGTTAGGGACCTACATTTGTCTTCACCAATCTTTTTCTCTTCACATACCTTTCACAGTCAGTTTTTACGTTCCCTGGAAGCTTACTCCCTTATTCCATTTTCCACTTCTTCATCAATTCATTTGTCCTCTTCTGCTGAATTCTAAACTGGTCCAAATTCTCAGGACTGCTGTATTTTCTGGCCAATTTGAATGCCTCTGCCTTGGATCTAATACTATCTCCAATTTCTCTTGTAAGCCATTGTTTGGCCACCTTTCCCATTTTATTTTTGCACCAGACAGAAATGAACAAATGTTGCAGTACGCCCATGAGCTCTTCAAATGTTTGCCATTGCCTATTCACTGTCATCCCTTTAAGTAATGCTCCTAAATCCATCATAGCCAACTCACACCTCCTACCATCGTAGTTTCCTTTATTTAGGTTCACGACCCTCATCTCAGAATCAACTATGTCACTTTCCATCTTAATGAAAAATTCTATCATATTATGGTCGCTCTTCCCCAAGGGTCCTCTCACAACTAGATTGCCAATTATTCCTTTCTCATTCCATAATACCCAGTCCAGAATGCCTGTTCCCTAGTTCGTTCCTCAACTAATTTGTCCAGGAGCCCATCCAGTACACTCTCCAGGAATTCCTTTACGATATTGTTACTGATTTGATTCCCCCAATCTATGTGCAGATTAAAGTCACGCATAATTACAGATATTCTTTTAGCACATGCATCTCTAGTTTATTGTTTAAAGCTATCCCCAACATCACCACTACAGTTTGGGGGTCTATATACTAACCCCCAATCATGGTTTTTGCCCCGTGGTGTTTCTCAGGTCTACCCATCCAAATTCCACATTGTCGGAGCTAATATCCTTCCTCACTATTGCATTAATTTTTTCTTTAACCAGCAATGTAACTTCACCTACCTTTCCTTTTTGTCTGTCCTTCCTAAATACTGAGTACCCCTGCACGTTCAGTTTTGATCCCTGGTCACCCTGCAGTCATGCTTCTATAATCCCGACAATATCATACCTGTTTACGTCTATTTGCGTGATCTATTTGTCCACTTTATCACGAATGTTCCATGCATTAAGGCACAAAGCCTTAAGGCTTGTCTTTTTAACATTCTTTGTTCCGTTCCCATTATTTTTCACTGTGGTCCCATTTGTTTCTGACCCTTGATTTCTCTGCCAATCACTTTTCCTATTCCACTTTCTGTCTTTTGTTCTTGCCCATTCCCCCCCACCCCCCTACCCCTCTCCTCTGACTCTTTGCATAGGTACCCATCCACATGCCATTTTAGTTTAAACCCTCCCCAACCACTCTAGCAAATACTCACCCTAGGACATTAGTCCCAATCCTGCTTAGGTGTTAACCATCCGGTTTGTACTGGTCCCTCCTCCCCGAGAAGCGGTCCTAAAGTTCCAGGAATCAGAAACTATCGCCCCCCTCCCACTCGTGCCATCTTGCCAGCCACGTAGTCACATGATATATCCTGCTATTTCTACTCTGGCTAGCATGTGCACTGGCTGTAATGCTGAGATCACCAGTGTTGAGGTCCTACTTTTTAATTTACTCCCTATCTCCCTGTATTCTACATTTAGGACCTCATCCCTGTGGTGATATACATCACTGTAAGTACACAAAGGGTTAATGTACATGCACTACACCTAGCTAGACACTAGAGGGAACACCAGAGACATGACACACAGACATTCAACCAATAGGTCAGTAAGATAGGACACGACCAATGGGCATTCATGATACACACAGAGGTGACACTACCACAAGGGGGCATTACACCAACCCATATAAAAGGACACATCACACATGCTCAGTCTCTTTCCAGTGGAGACACTCAGTTAGTACAGACACAGGGTTGATTGAACATCACACCCACCACGTGGATTGTAGCAAACTGGTTTGTCAGTCTGAGTAGCTATAGCAGGATTAACAGTAGCGTTGAATCCAAGTAGGAGAATTGTTAATAGTTTAATAAATGTGTTAAAGCTATCTCCAAGTCTGAACCTTCCTTTGTCAGAGTGCACATCAAGGAAGCAGCTTATGCTACGTCAAGAACATAACAAAACATGGTTCCAGGAGTGAGCTGTTTCAATCCATATAGTTAAAACTTAGCAAACAGTGACTACCAGCAACAGCAGCCAGGCAAGATGATGTTTGAGATTCCGGTCCCACAGCAGCTCAGGTACCAAGGCAATCTCAGTGAAAACTGGCGTTGGTTCTTCAGAGATTCGAGATCTACCTGGTAGCGTGCGACCTAGATGGCGTGGCAGATGCAGAGAAAATAAAGCTCCTACTTACCATCGCGGGTCCAGAAGCAGCTGAAATCTTCCAGACCTTCAAATATTCAAAGGGGCAAAACATGAGCGATTTCCAGGCAGTCCTGGACAAATTCCAAGAATTCTGCGAGGAACATACAAGAAGAAAAGGTAAAAGAGAACCCAAAACTCACCGCGAGGTAGGCTTGCAGCAACGAACGGCAATTTTGAATTGCAGCCATCTTGGAAAAGATGCAATGCATCACAGTTGCGCGAAGAGCGCACAGAACGGGAAGGTCCGTTTGCACAATTGAGAACAAGGTCCCAAGGAATGGAACAGCGATCTGCGCATGCGCAATCGCTTCCTACGCACTGCATCACACGCTTCATGATGTCAGAGGCTCCGGACCATACCCACTTAAAGGGGAAATGTCCCAAAACAGGAAAAAAAATTAAAGCCTCAAAACCAGATTCTTTCATCTGGAACAACAGCACAAAGCCTGAAATTCGACCAGTAGCTGCAAGTAACCTCCGCAGAACCCTGCAACAAGCAGTTAGCACCGCCCAAAGAGAGATACAGTCCTTGAAGACTATGACCCAGACCTTGAATTCTTCTTTGGACATCGCGAGCTCAATGCCAGCTCCGACACAAAACGTGATGATATGGTCTTGGAAGACAATGACTCAGACAAAGTTTTCACCTTCAGAGGCTACCCCAGGACCAAATCCGAACCGCAACTAGACGTGTTGCACATTGCCGACCCCGCCGATGAGTTCTTTGGATTCGGGAATCTTCAGCCCAGCATATACGACATCCTGACTCATGAGTGCAGGATGATGCTGCGGCCTGACACCAAGAGACAGAGAGCGGTACAAGCCCACAGAGAGCGGCCTACTGCCACACAGAGAGTGGTCCACGCACCGCGAAGGGTCCCTGACTCCTCACAGAGAGTGGTCCACACACCACAAAGGGTCCCACCCTCCACACAGAAAGCGCTGAAAGACCCCACAGCGCGACAACTGCACGTCTCCACACAAGAAGTGATTCCAGTGACACAAGCCTCCACAGCGAGCTCGTGGACAGCTTCCACGATAGGAGCAATGCAAGACTCCAAAGCGCAGTCCTTGCATGAACAAGACCATGAAGGTCTAGCAACCTCCTCTGAGCAACCAGCAGCAGCCAATGCAAGTCTGCCACACTCAAGTGAACAACAGAAAGACTATGACAGTCTGCCATGCTCAATTGTACAGCAAACAGACTATGACAGTCTACCACGCTCCAGTGAACAAGAAGACTCTGACAGTCTACCCAGCTCAAGTGAAAGACAAGAAGACACTGAGGCTCTACCCACTGTCTGTGCGACAAGTGACGACGGCATCCCACTTCCCATACCAAATATGCAACGTAACAGACCTCAGCTAGAATGTACAGAGGCACTCGACAATCACAGTGAGACTACTGGAGACTCCGGTGACACCACGTTAATTCAATCCTCATTTGCTTGAGCCTCTCCGCAAGCAAATGCATTCCTGAATGTTTTGACTCCGGACGGGGAGCATCACGAAACCTCTGAAGATGCAAGTGAACCTGAAATGACTCGGGGAGCGCAAAACACCAAAGCTGATTCCGGTGAAACAGACCCGACTCCAGACGGGGAGCATCGACAAACCAAAACTGACTCAGGTGAAACAGACCAGACTCCAGACGGGGAGCATCGACAAGCCAAAGCTGATTCAAGTAAGCCGGACATGACTCCAGATGGGGAGCGCCGCAAACTCAGTGACGGCACACTCAAGGAGACAGCAGATGCCACAAAGCACGCTGACACGAGTAACTGTGTGAAGGACTCGTATTAGCCACAGAGTGTGGTCCTTGAGGGCAGCAAACACGGCAACAAAACCAACCAACACGACAACAACATCAAAGACAATAACAAGAAGCGTACCAAAGGCAACAACGTCGACAACAAGCACGACAAAAACAACACCAATGGAACTACGACTGGTACGACATGGTACAACTCTGCAAATGAGGGACACTGTTACTGCTCAACTCAGTACAATGACATGCCATGGCAGGATGATGCATCCTACCAATTCACGTTTGCTGCACTACCAACAGGCAACCTGGCTTTCAGGACAGATGCCATCAGGAATTACCACCACAAGCATCAGAAAAAAATTAAGTGCCCAAATCCGACAACGAGGTGATGTGACCACTTCTCGGTTCCTTCGCACAGGGACCCTGATGGCGTTTCCAATGCAATGCCACCATCAACATCCCCCACTCTCCAACCAAACAAGAAAGCCACTCGACCATAATAATTAATGAACTTTGGACTCATGCATATGATTTGGACATAGTGTTTAATGATCACTGTTATCATAACTTGTACAGAGTATCACTCATCTACCTAGAACATAGAAAATACAGCACAGAACAGGCCCTTCGGCCCACGATGTTGTGCCGAACCTTTGTCCTAGATTAATCATAGATTATCATTGAATTTACAGTGCAGAAGGAGGCCATTCGGCCCCCTGAGTCTGCACCGGCTCTTGGAAAGAGCACCCTACCCAGACTCAACACCTCCACCCAACACCAAGGGCAATTTTGGACACTAAGGGCAATTTATCATGGCCAATCCACCTACCCTGCACATCTTTGGACTGTGGGAGGAAATCGGAGCACCCGGAGGAAACCCACGCAGACACGGGGAGGACTTGCAGACTCCGCACAGACAGTGACCCAAGCCGGAATCGAACCTGGGACCCTGGAGCTGTGAAGCAATTGTGCTATCCACAATGCTACCGTGCTACCCTTAAGAACAAATAAATCTACACTATATCATTTTACCGTAATCCATGTACCTATCCAATAGCTGCTTGAAGGTCCCTAATGTTTCCGATTCAACTACTTCCACAGGCAGTGCATTCCATGCCCCCACTACTCTCTGGGTAAAGAACCTACCTCTGATATCCCTCTTATATCTTCCACCTTTCACCTTCAATTTATGTTCCCTTGTAATGGTTTGTTCCACCCGGGGAAAAAGTCTCTGACTGTCTACTCTATCTATTCCCCTGATCATCTTATAAACCTCTATCAAGTCGCCCCTCATCCTTCTCCGTTCTAATGAGAAAAGGCCTAGCACCCTCAACCTTTCCTCATAAGACCTACTCTCCATTCCAGGTAACATCCTGGAAGATCTTCTTTGCACCTTTTCCAAAGCTTCCACATCCTTCCTAAAATGAGGCGACCAGAACTGTACACAGTACTCCAAATGTGGCCTTACCAAAGTTTTGTACAGCTGCATCATCACCTCACGGCTCTTAAATTCAATCCCTCTGTTAATGAACGCGAGCACACCATAGGCCTTCTTCACAGCTCTATCCACTTGAGTGGCAACTTTCAAAGATGTATGAACATAGACCCCAAGATCTCTCTGCTCCTCCACATTGCCAAGAACTCTACCGTTAACCCTGTATTCCGCATTCATATTTGTCCTTCCAAAATGGACAACCTCACACTTTTCAGGGTTAAACTCCATCTGCCACTTCTCAGCCCAGCTCTGCATCCTATCTATGTCTCTTTGCAGCCGACAACAGCCCTCCTTACTATCCACAACTCCACCAATCTTCGTATTGTCTGCAAATTTACTGACCCACCCTTCAACTCCCTCATCCAAGTCATTAATGAAAATCACAAACAGCAGAGGACCCAGAACTGATCCCTGCAGTATGCCACTGGTAACTGGGATCCAGGCTGAATATTTGCCATCCACCACCACTCTCTGACTTCTATCGGTTAGCCAGTTCGTTATCCAACTGGCCAAATTTCCGACTATCCCATGCCTCCTTACTTTCTGCAGAAGCCTACCATGGGGAACCTTATCAAATGCCTTACTAAAATCCATGTACACTACATCCACTGCTTTACCTTCATCCACATGCTTGGTCACCTCCTCAAAGAATTCAATAAGATTTGTAAGGCAAGACCTACCCCTCACAAATCCGTGCTGACTATCCCTAATCAAGCAGTGTCTTTCCAGATGCTCAGAAATCCTATCCTTCAGTACCCTTTCCATTACTTTGCCTACCACCGAAGTAAGACTAACTGGCCTGTAATTCCCAGGGTTATCCCGAGTCCCTTTTTTGAACAGGGGCACGACATTCGCCACTCTCCAATCCCCTGGTACCTAGTTTGTTCAATTTTCTTTAAAACTGTACAGAAAATATGTAACACGAAAAAAGGGGGATGTGGAGATATGCATCACTGTAAGTACACAAAGGGTTAATGTACATACACGACACCTAGCTAGACATTAGAGGGAACACCAGAGACATGATATACAGACATTCAACCAATAGGTCAGTAAGTTAGGACACGACCAATGGGCATTCACGATACACAACAGAGGTGACACTACCACAGGAGGGCATTACACCAACCCATATAAAAGGACACATCACACATGCTCAGTCTCTTTCCAGTGGAGACACACAGTGAGTACAGACACAGGGTTGATTAAACATCACACCCACCACGTGGATTGTAGCAGACTGGTTCGTCAGTCTGAATAGCTATAGCAGGATTAACAGTAGCATCGAATCCAAGTAGGAGAATTGTTAATAGTTTAATAAACGTGTTAAAGCTATCGCCAAGTCTGAACCTTCCTTTGTCAGAGTGCACATCAAGGAAGCAGCTTATGCTACGTCAAGAGCATAACAAAACAATCCCTTTTTTTAAAACATGTGCCATTTGTACCAATGTGCACCAAGAACACTGACTGGTCATCCCCCCCCCCCCTTCCTGGATGTCCTGTGGGCACTCTGAGACATCTTTGACCCTAGCACCAGGGAGACAACATACCATCCTGGAGTCTAATTTGCAGCCACAGAAATACCAATCAATTCCCCTTACAATTGACAACCTTTCAGAACATGAAGGGAACTCTGAAGATGCTCTCCAGAACCCAGTAGTTCAGGCTAAGATTAATCAGATATTACACTGTCATGACTCCCATATTAAGGGAGCAAAGAAGATGATTCAGACTTCATCTGGAAGGCTGAAGCTCATGCATTCTTAATCACTCAGCACTCACCAGTGTGATGAACATAAGAAATTGCCATACTTTATATTGTTTGCAGTAATGGAATTAAAAACCTGGGCTAAGATGCGCACAGACAGTGTTAGGGCTCCTGGACAAGACCCCAATTTACATTAGGAAACCAGACTAGATCTCGACAATTTTCCAATTTTGTAAACTGTGAGGAAAGGGTACTTTGCTCCAAAAGTGATTCTTCTGACACCAAGGGATCTTTCATATTCTAAAAACTTTATGATTAACACAGGATTAACCCCATTAACATCAAAGAAAAACACAGCTTTTCAATTAACAGTTAAACAGAAAGGTCTTTGCGCTTACTTCCTCGTCTACTTCTAAAAGTTCAGCAAAAGCCACACACACAGGACAAATGTCACTTATTAATACAGTTAACACTCAGTGGCTTACAGATTTATTCACAACGTCCTTGGGAGAGAAGCTTTCAGATGTCAATCTGAGAAACAGACCACTTTTCCCCAGAAACCAGAGCAGAACTCTAAAAATTGAACTAAAAACCAGGCCCAGCCCTCCTAGGAGTGACAACATAGTCGGTCTAGCTGTTAACCCCTTAATCACTGCTTTAGCAGACATAAAGGGCGAAATTCTCCAGAAACGGTGCGATGTCCGCCGACTGGCGCCCAAAACGGCGCCAATCAGACGGGCATTGCGCCGCCCCAAAGGTGCGGAATGCTCCGCATCTTTGGGGGCCGAGCCCCAACATTGAGGGGCTAGGCCGGCACCAGAGGAATTTCCGCCCCGCCAGCTGGCGGAAAAGGCCTTTGGTGCCCCGCCAGCTGGCGCGGAAATGACATCTCCAGGCGGCGCATGCGCGGGAGCGTCAGCGGCCGCTGACAGTTTCCCACGCATGCGCAGTGGAGGGAGTCTCTTCCGCCTCCACCATGGTGGAGACCGTGGCGGAGGCGGAAGGGAAAGAGTGCCACCACGGCACAGGCCCGCCCACGGATCGGTGGGCCCCGATCGCGGGCCAGGCCACTGTGGGGGCACCCCCCGGGGCCAGATCGCCCCGCGCCCCCCCAGGACCCCGCCCATGCCGCCTTGTCCCGCCGGTAAGGTAGGTGGTTCAATTTACGCCGGCGGGACAGGTATTTATCGGCAGGACTTCGGCCCATCCGGGCCAGAGAATCGAGCGGGGGGGGGGGGCCCGCCAACCGGCGCGGCGCGGTTTCCGCCCCCGCCGAATCTCCGGTGCCGGAGACTTCGGCAACCGGCGGGGCGGGATTCACGCCAGCTCCCAGCGATTCTCCGACCTGGCGGGGGGTCGGAGAATGTCGCCCATAGTCTGGGTACCTTAACTTACATTATTTTAATGACATTACTGCAACAGAGACATAATACAATACATATAAAAATAATCCAACATTAATCACAACAGTATGACAGCTAGAATGGTGATTAAGGGGTCTTAAAAGTGAGATAATCATTGATGTGCAGGTGAGGTGTTCTGCTAATAGATTGTGAGAAATATTTACTTGTTTACAGATCTCTAGCTAGTGGAATATTGTTTACGTTTGAAGGACACCTAAGGCATAGATAATTTATGAGGGGTATTCTGTTTGATCCTAGCTGAACAAGTCAAGGAGCAGATTGTAAGAAGAGACAAAAGAAGGCCGTATGCTTTGGGTACATGTGATATAGTTAATGAGAGGAGCCAGGTCAGTATGAAGAGTCAATTGGTCCGAGAACTCTAATCTGAAAAGAGGCATTTCAGTTTGGTCCTGAAAGGTTTTCTCGCCAAAGATTCTTCACAGAGAAAAGCGAGTAAAGTAATATAAAAACAATGGCAGTTATCTTTATTCGTAAGTGGTATTTAATATATATTCATTTGCTTAATTTAAATATAGTGTTATGTTTAGGAAGTAAGTTAAGGTTTCTTCTTTAACTTAAGAACTATTGCAACTGTAAAGTTATTTCTTTGTTGCTAATGTGGTTAATTCTCTGATAAAATTAAATTTTATTTTAACATAAAATATTCCTTTTGGTCAGTGTTACCACTCCTGTGGTGAAGTAACATTTTCTCACAGTTTCACACATCGAAAATAGTTGGGTTCTCATCTGGGAGCCGAACACCAGATAGTGAAAAAAGGTTGCAAGCATAAAAACAAGCCCAATGAGATGAAGAATGTTCCCAAGTCTGAGAATGTTGGCTGGAAAGATGGCTAGACTATATCCCAATAATGCAATACCATGGCAGTCCTTTGAACATTGCAAGCATCTCAAAGTCATTGATGACTTAATAGACCCAGAACTAGGTCAATTATAGAAAAAGGTTCAATACAATTGACAACAGTTCTTTGGCTTGGTATTCTTCAAATTCTTCACCAAGATAATAATAATAATCTTTATTAGTGTCACAAGTAAGCTAACATTAACACTGCAATGAAGTTACTGTGAAAATCCCCGAGTCGCTACACTCCGGCACCTGATCGGGTACACAGAGGGAGAATTCAGAATGCCCAATTCACCTAACAAGCATGTTTTTCAGGACTTTTGGGAGGAAACTCGATCACCCGGAGGAAATCCACGCAGACACGGGAAGAACATGCAGACTCTGCACAGACAGTGACCCAAGCCGGGAATTAAACCCGGGTCCCTGGCGCTGTGAAGCAAAAGTGCTAACCACTGTGCTGCCGTGCTGCCCTATCATCTAGGAATAGCAAAATGTCATGTGAGAGCCCAGGCATAACTCGGTCTCAAGAAGAAACTGCCTTACTTTCTGACAGTCTTACTTATGCCATAAACAGCCAGGAACAGAGGGACCTGGGTCTCCTGGTCCATGAATCACAAAACGTCAGTGTGCAGGTACAGCAAGTGATCAGCAAGGCAAATGGAATGTAGTCATTTATTGCAAGGGGAAAGGAATAGAAAAGCAAGGAAGTTTTACTGCAGCTGTCCAGGGCATTGGTGAGACCACAGCTTGAGCACTGTGCACAGTTTTGGTCTCCTTATTTGAAAAGAAAAGCTACAACAGTATTAGAAACAGAACAGAGAAAGTTCAGTCGACTCATTCCCAGGATGAGAGGCTAATCCTATGATGAAAGATTGAACATGTTGGGTCTCCCCATTGCATTTAGTAGGATGAGAGACGATCTTATTGAAATATATAAGCTCTTGAGGGTATTGGGGGGTTGTTTCAACTTGTCGGGAAGCCTAGAGCCAGGGGGCACAGTTTAAGAATAAGAGGTCAACCAGAACAATACTGCATGTGCAGAGGCTGCTCAATGGAATGACATGAAGCACTCATTATGTTTTGCCGATTTTTCTGCTGAATTACTGTTGCTCCTTACGCACTCTAACTATGGAATTAACTACTGCCACAGTCCAGATCATTCAAAGTGTTTATGAACAGATAATTCCATTTAATTACAATCTTTGGAGTTGCTCACAGTTCATGCTTGTTTGGTAGTTGGTGGTTTTACGGGGACATGTCAGTTTGAGTCCAATGAGTGACAGACTATCTAATTTAGTTATGGGAAATGCAGTTTGAGTGTTCTTTCTTCTGCCTACCTGCAGAGAGATTTCACTGCTAGATCGTAGAATGCACCACACTCAGGCAGCATTGAAATTAAAGTTGTCAGAGTATGATGCTAAGTAGAAGGTTCGGTAACCTTCAACGTAGGATTGAATGGTAAACAATCCTAGCACAAAGGAAGCTGGTTGTGGTGGCTGGAGCTCAATGATCTCAGTTCCAGGACATCACTGCAGGAGTTCCTCATGGTGGTGTCCTAGGCCCAACCATCTTCAGCTGCCTCATCAATGATCTCCCTTCTATCATCTGATTGCACAATATTCAGCACCATTTGTGACTTCAATTTCTGGCAATAGACTGACCACCAATATTCACTACAAACCCACCGACTGCCACAGCAACCTCGACTACAGCTCCTCACACCCCACAAGCACTCCATCCTATTCTCCAAGCTTCTCCATCGCATCTGCTCTGATGATTCCACCTTCGAAAACAGCTCGATTGATATATTTTCCTCAATCGAGGTGTTTCCCCCCCACTGTGGTTGATAGGGCACTCAATGTTCGACCCATCTCCACCATCTCTGCCCTCACCTCTCCTTCCTCCCAGAACCATGATAGGATCTCCCTTGTCCTCACTTTGCACCCCACCACCCTTCACATTTACAGGATCATCTTCTACCATTTCTACCAACTCTGGCATAATGCAACCATGAATTTCCCGCACCTCCCCGTCAGCATTCCACAGGAACCGCTCCCTCTGGTCGACTCCTCCATCACCCCCAATACTAAATTCCCTTCTCTTGCAATCGCAGAAGGTTTAACACCTGCCCCTCTACCTCCTCCCCCCTCATCATTCAATACCTCAAACACTCCTTTCAGGTGAAGCAACGTTTCATTTACACCTCCTTCGATTTGGCCAGTTGTATTCTCTGCATCCAAAGCAGTCTCCTCTACATTGGGGAGACTAAATGCAGTCTGGTTGCCCGCTTTGCAGAGCACTTTCACTCAGTCTGCAAGCATGACCCCGATCTCCCTGTCACTTTCCATTTCAAATCACCACCATGCTCTCATGCCAACATGTCCATCTTTGACTTGCTGCAATGTTCCAGTGAAGTCCAACGCAAACTGGAGGAACAGCACCTCATCTTCTGATTAGGCACTTTCCAGCCCTTAGAACTCAATATTGAGTTCAACAACTTTAGGCTGTGACCTTTCTCTTCCAGCTTGACGTGTTTTTTTTATTTGCTTGTCCCACGCACCTTCCTCCCCCTCATGGCCTTCTGTCACTTGTTCTTTAGATTTGCATTCACTAAGCCCCGAGCTTTGATCTCCTATTAAGACATTCTTCTATCTTGCCTTTATGCCACCATCAGCCCCCTCTTTAGTCTTAATGCTATTATTAACACTCTTTTTGTCTTGTGTCCATGACATCTTTGTCAATCTCCCCTTAGCTCCCGCCTATCCCAGACCTTCTATTCTGCTCCACCTTCTCCACCTCTCTCTCGTCACATGTTTACCCCTTTTCAGCCCTGAAGAAGAGTCATACAAACGCTCAACATTAACTCCGTTTCGTTTCTCCCTTCAATGATGCTGCCAGACCTGCTGAGCTTATCCAACATTTTTTGTTTTTGTTTCATATTTCCAGCATCTGAAATAATTTGCTTTATTCGAACTGTGGCAGAAACCCCCCCACCCACTGACCTCATCAGCTGGGAGGGAGGGCGGGTTGAGGATTAGAGGTTAATTCTGTCTGGCCACCTTGTTGCCTTCATATTTTATTTTGCTTCTGAAAAGCTTCTACACTTTCGTAGTCTTTTTATTAGTTTCTGTTTGTTTAGACTTCCAATAGTTGTTGACAGCTGTTGAATGCTCCCCTCCAAGTGCAAGCTTTGATTAATCACACCACTGTCAAGAGCTGCTCTAGCCCTTGAATAACAGAAATTCTACTCTCTCCGCTCTGCAGTCTCCCAGTGGTATGCCTAATGCCTGTAAAGAGCTTTGCATCAATGGAGAGTTCGGAACAGCCTTGGCAGATCTGGTAAGCCGGCCATGCCAAGTATATATTCATTCAGTAATTATCCTGTAAATGTGTCATTCTTAAACCCAGGTTCACCAGACACTTTCATTCTGCTTTCCCAAAGCCACATTAAACACTTGCCTTTTCTTGTCAATACATTCTCCTTCAAAATATGACATACTGTTTCCATGGCACTGTTAATATGAATGGTTTGTGCTTATTTCCTTTAATCTCCATTAAAACAGTTCAGAGACAGCAAAGGGAAAATAACATAGAGTATAACTTAATAGGTGGGATTTTCCTCCTCCTCCTCCGCGGTGCGTTGTACAGCGGCAGAGGGCGGTTTGCCAGTGGCTGGTAAGGTCCCGCCGTGGTCAACGGGGCTTCCTGTTGAATGCCCAACTCGCTTCCGCGAAACACGCAGCGGGGAAACTTGTAAGATCTCGCCAACATGATTGGCCAGAAAATCACGCCCGGTATTCATGGAACATTCATTTTCATTCCTATAATCACTGTAATAAATAATGTTTTCCAAGGCTGAAACTATCACAAACTATCACTTGTACTCACTAATCTTTCCAATGTCAGGGTTTATATATTTTTATATTTATATATATTTTTGTGACTGGGAGGCTGTGTGCAGCGGTGTGCTGCAAGGACCATGCTGCGCCCCTTGCTGTTAGTAGTACACATTAATGATCTAGATATGAATATGGGGGGGTTATGGTCGGTAAGTTCGCTGATGACACGAAAATTGGTGGGGTGATAAACAGTGAGGAGGAAAACCTTAGATTACAGGATGATATAGACGGGCTGGTCAGACACGCAGAACAGTGACAAGTTAAATTTAACCCTGAAAAGTGTGAGGTGATGCATTTTGGGAGGACTGACAGGGCAAGGGAATATACAATGAACACTCGGACGTTAGGAAATACAGAGGATCAGAGGCATTTAGGGGTGCAAGTCCAAAGATCCCTGAAGGCAGCAGGACAGGTAGATAAGGTGATTAAGAAGGCAAATGGGAGGCAGGACAGATGGGAGGAGGGGTATGCGGGGCTTGGAGGTTGGGGGGGGTTGCTATTTTATTACGTTGTATAATTTTACTTCTGCTGTCATTTGTTTCGTTTGTTGTTTGTTGATGCAAATTCCTGAATAAAATATTTTTTAAAAAACATGACATAAAAAACATGAACAAAGCTGAGGCATAGAATGTAAGAGAATGGAGGTTATGATAACGCTGCTTAGATCTGTGTGCAGTTCTGGTCGCCACACTATGGGAAGGATGTGATTGCACGAGAGAGGGTGCAGAGGAGATACACCAGGATGTTGCCTGGGTTGGAGCATTTCAGCCCTGAAGAGAGGCTGGTTAGGCTGGGGTTGTTTTGCTTAGTGCAGAGAAGGCTGAGGGGGGATCTGATTGAGGTGTACACAATTATGAGGGGCACAGACAGGGTAGATAGGAAGAAACCTTTCCTTTTAGCAGAGGGGTCAATGACCAGGTGGCGTAGATTTAAGGTAAGGGGCCGGAGATGTAGATGGATGTGAGGAAAACCTTTTGCACCTGGAGGGTAGTGGGAATCTGGAACTCGCTGCCTGCAAGGGTGGTAGAGGCGGGAATCCTCACAACATTTAAGAAGCCTTTAGATGAGCTCCTGAAACAGAGCTATGGACTACATGTTGGAAAATGGGATTAGAATAGGTAGGAGCTTGATGGCCAGTGCAGACTGATTGGACCAATGAGCCTCTTGCTGTGTTGTTTGATTCTATGGGGGGAATTTTCCCCAGATCTTCTGACATCCTGTCAAAAATAAATAGGGGGCGGGGGGCGCGGTTTGCGTTATCACTCCGGGAGGCCGACATCTTTAAAGGTCAACCCAATCTGCACAGAAAATAAACTCCTCCCCCACCCACAGCTATGGAGGGTCCACATCACAAGCTTCAAGGTAACCACCCCCTCACCACGGGAGTATCAGGGGGCACTCTCCACCCCTCACGTTTGTCAGTGCGAACACCTTTCCCCCGTCACCAAGGTTAGATTGAGAGGCGATCATCAAAGCAGTATTAAAATACAACGGAGTTTTGATGGACCCCGAGCTATGTACAAAAGACAGCTATGTACACAAGACAGCCCATTTACTACACAGATCTCGTCCCCACAATTCCTGGGCTAACTCTGACAAAGCCCCAACAGCCAGATTCATGCCTAAGTACCTGATGGGCTTACATTTGCACGCTGAGTCCCCATAGGTTCCGGACCAACGAAGTATCGCCTGTTAAAGGGGCTACAGCAAGGCTGATTGATGAAAGACAGATACATAACAGGCACAGAACTCAATATAACAGGTCTGAACATTTCAGCTCCAGGGTCCATACTGCCCGGGTTCCAGCTCCCAGGGCCCTTTGCAAACTCCCTATTAGCCGGGGTTCGCACACTCCCACTCGATTGGGCCCCAACTGGTCACGTGGTCCATTGAGCATGCCCCCTTTAAGGGGCCGTGCTATCACAGACACCAATGTGTCTTTGCAGCTTCTATGGATTTTTTTTAAAGTGATTACCTATTCCACCTACTTTGGGGCTATCTGCAAATTGCAAATTCCAACGCCATTCCTTCCAATTCTATATCCAAATGATTGACATACGCAGTTAAATTGATCATGGGTGGTGACTATGTGATGGATCCTTCATTGGATTGGTCATGTCCTAGGAAATTAGTCAAGCGGGAATGGCGAAAAATCTGGGGGTATTTATGGCGGGGGGGGTAGATCTTTGGAGGTTTCAGAACCGGGGAGGAAAGGAGTTTTCGTACTTCTCGCATGTACATCGGGTGTACTTCCTCATAGATTTGTTTATGGTGGATAATTTGATATGTGGGGTGGAGTACGGGGCGATTGTCATCTCAGACCACGCACCACATTTGATGGATATTAGGTTGAGAGTAGGCCAGTCTCAGGGACTCTTGTGGAGGATGGACTTGGCGCTACTGGCGGATGAAAAGTTTTGCAGAAAGATGACTTTGGTCATCAAGGAGTACAGAGTTCAATCAGAATGGGCAGGTTTCACCCTCACAGATGCTTCACAGCTCCAGGGTCCCAGGTTCGATTCCCGGCTTGGGTCACTGTCTGTGCGAAGTCTGCACGTTCTCCCCGTGTGTGCGTGGATTTCCTCCGGGTGCTCCGGTTTCCTCCCACAGTCTAAAGCTGTGCAGGTTAGGTGAATTGGCCATGCTAAATTGCCTTTAGTGTCCAAAAAGGATAGGTGGGGTTGCTGGGTTATGGGGATATGGTGGAGGCGTGGGCTTGGGTGGGATGCTCTTTCCAAGGCCTAGTGCAGACTCGATGGGCCAAATGGCCTCCTTTTGCACTATAAATGCTATGATTCTATGACCCAGTGGAGTGTATGTCATACAACCCATCCTTGTTAAATACAGATGTGAAAGCTTTGGCTAAGGTACTAAGTAGCACGACAGCTTGAGTGGTGTATTCCGGATGTGGTATTGGAGGATCAGATAGATTTCATCATGAAGGGGAGGCAGCTGACTCGTAATTTCAGACGTTTACTAAATGTTGTTATGCTGCCGTCTAAGGGCAGGGTGCCAGAGGTTGTGGGGGCTTTGGGTGCGGAGGCTTTCGATAGGGTGGAGTGGAGGTATTTGCTGGAGGTGGGTAGTTTTGGGTTTTGGCCAACATTTGCCTCATGGATGAGATTGTTGTATGCAGCCCCCACAGCTGGTGTTCGGACTAATTCGGTTACCTCGGGCTATTTCCGGGTATATAGGGGCACAAGGCAGGGCTGCCCGTTGTCCCCACTTCTGCTCGCATTAGGAATAGAAACACTGGCTATTGCACTCTGGGCTTCTTGGGAGTGGTCAGGCATTATGAGAGGGGGTAGAGAGCACAGAGTTTCACTATATGTGGATGACTTGTTACTGTACACAACTAATCCGCTGGGGTGTATGGCTGAGATTATGAGTATATTGGGGAAATTTGGTACCTTCCTGGGCTACAAATTGAATATGATTAAAGTGAAGTGTTTCCAGTAAATGACCTGGGGAGAGGGGCAGATTTGGGTGACCTTCCATTCAGACCGGCCAGAAGTAGATTCAGGTTCTTAGGTCTTCAGGTGGCTCATGACTGGGCCACGATGTATAAATGGAATCTGGCGGGCCTGATGGAGGGGGGAGTGAAAGAGGATTATAAAAGGTGGAAGGCCATTCCACATTAATCAGCTGGACAAGTGCAGACGGTCAGGATGAACGCCCTCCCAAGGTTTTTATTCATGTTTCAGTCGTTCCTGACATTCCTGCCAAAGGCGTTCTTCTGTAAGGTGAACATAATAATTTCGGATTTTGCATGGGCTGAGAAGACGCCATGGGTCGGCGGGTGTTTTTACAATGGAATCAGCAGGGGGGGCGGGGGTGGGGGGGGCATGGACATCCCCGAGGCGCAGCTAAAGCCCCTCAAGCTAGCCCCCTCACACAATGCCTCCTCCACCAGCTTTGACAAAGAGTTATTGGACTCGGAACGTTAGCTCTTTTCTCTCCCTACAGATGCTGCCAGACCTGCTGAGATTTTCCAGCATTTTCTCTTTCGCCTCCTCCACCTATGCCCACTCCACCTCTTCCCCTCCCCAACACTGCCGAACCTTCTCTGCAGTCTTCCCCCAATAGTAATACAAAAGCTTAGGGGATTCGGTATTTGAGACACAAGCAAAAATTGTGGGGGAGGAGATGTTACCGGTTCCTCTTAAGACGATTTTTGGGGTGTCGGAAGTGCCGGGGCTGATGGAGGGAAAGGGTGCCGACGTGGAGGTCTTCGCCACGTTGACTGGTTGGAGGCAGATTTTGTTGGAGTGGAGGTCGGAGGAACTTCCGAAGGTGTTGGCATGTCTGGGGGATGTTGCGGAACTCCTTAAACTGGAGAAGATTAGCTTTACCCTTCGGAGCTCAGATGGGGGGTTCTGGACGAGGTGAAGGCTGTTCTTGTCTCTGTTTACCGCTCTGTCTGTTGCCAGTGGGTAGGGGAAGTGGGGGGGGGGGGGGCGTGGAAAAGGTGTGGTCGGAGGGGAGGAGGGGAGGGGGATGGGGGGTTAGGGGAGAAAAAGGGAAAAGTGTCAAATTAGGGGGACTGTATTTTGTTATTGAATGATTGCTTTGTACTTTGTTATGTATTCCCTGATTTGAATAAAACTAATTTGAAAAGTTACAAATGGCCTCATCTTTTACATTTTCTAGACAATAAAGGTTTATTCAGTCATGTTTTACTCCCAGCAGACAGTCTTACTAGACAGGAACATGGATTTGAACATCAGGATTTATATTGTAGCCTTGTCTCCCTCGCAGCTCCTGTAGAATGAGTCTCCCCTTGGGAGTGAAAGATCACCAAATTCACATTATAATATTTTCAAGTACAAAGTTGCATGATGAATTGTCATGTTGAGCCTTTATATCCTGCCTTAGACATAATTTCCACACTTCCAAACTCCTTTTTACCTCAGCATTCCTCATAATGGAAAATAGACAAAAACAAATCTTCCTTTGCTGGCTGTACCTTTGTCTATTTGTTTAAAGCAATTATACTTGGTTTATTGTTTTACAATCTTAACCCTTTGACTCTGTACAAGGATCGTTTTTACATTACTTAAGATTTTCTGTTAGTCTCAGAATTACAATGTGCGTTATTAATTAATGAATTTGTACTCTGACTATAACTGGGATCCTGAGAGAAGGTTCAGCAAGGGGAGATCCACATGGCAGATGAGTTGAGGGCACAAATTAAAACATGATGTCATTGCTGTCACTGAGACATGGTTGAGAGAGGGGCAGGATTGGCAGATAAATATCCCAGATACAGGAGGCTGGATTCTCCGAGATATCGCACCAAAACCGGGAAATGCGATCGGCCGGAGAATCGGCTCCGGCACCAAAATTGGCTTTGACGCCGTTTTCGAATCCTCCGGACCCCCCAACTCGACGGAATCGCGGCGCCAGTCGCTTCGGCCCGTAGAATCGCCTCAAATGCCCCGACGACCGATTCTCCGGGGCCCCAGCGATTCTGCGGCCCGGATGGGCCGAGTTCCCGACGGCGTGGTTCTAACCACCGATCAAAATTTGTGAGGCCTGCGTGATGGCTGAGGCGGCTGCGGGAGGAGGTAGGGGTTGGCATGGGGGTGACTGCGGGCTCCTGGAACGGACACTGGCGGTGCTTTCTGCGGGGGTAGGGCCTGCCAGGGTCAGGGGAGGGGAAGGGTGGGGGGACAGGCCGAGCAGACCGGAAGTCCCCGACATGACAGGGCGGTGCCCACGCAAGGACCGCCATTACGGCGGCCATCTTGTTGGCCACCCACCCCGGCCCCTGGGTGAACGCAGGGTTAACGGCCGTATGGGTGGGTGCCGCCCCCTCTACACAGCCACCCCACTCAACCGGCAACACCACCAGTGAGACCTCCCAGGGCCACACCGACGGCAACTCCCAGTGAGGGCAGTGGCATCAAACGGCGGCCCTGGCACCAGGGACGGGCACCTATGGAGTGGGGGCACCTACGGGGTGGGTGGCCTGTGTGGCTGGGGCACGGTGCCCACCGGGGCGACCATGTAGCCCATGGCACCTGGTTGTGCAACGGTCCATGCGCCATGGTAACATTTTTTTCCCTCACCCCCTGCAGATCATGTTTGGTAACCTCCCAGCGATGTTGGCCGCCATGTCGGGGGCCGCTGCCGTGCATGCAGCCCTGTGGCAGCGTCAGCGCAGGCGGCTCAGAGAGGAGGCGGAGGCTGCAGCAGAGGAGCGGGCTGCAGAGGGGCAGGTGGCAGCCGCCCAGGCTGGAGAGCCGCCTGCCCGACAGGCCGAGGAGGAGGAGGAACAAGACGAGGAGGAGGAGGAGCAGGAGGGTGTGGTGGTGCCAAGGAGGCGCCTGATGAGGCTCCGCATGTACCTTTGAGGAACTCAAGGTGACGGTTGCCTTGAACTTTTATGCCACGGGGCCGTTCCAGTCGCCGAGTGGGGACCTGTCCGGTATCTCCCAGACATCGGTGCGCAGGTGTATCCGTGCCATGACAGACACCTTGTGTGCCGTTGTGGACCACTACGTCCAGTTCCCTGTGGATCATGCCCACCAGGGTGCCCGGGCAGCGTGCCTCGCTGCCGTCGTCAGGATGCCCCGGATCCAGGGGGTAATCAATGGGGTGCATGTCGCCCTGCGACCGCCTGCAGATACCAGGGCGATGTTCACGAACAGGAAGGGGTACCACTCCATGAACGTTCAGGTGGTCTGTGACCACCAGATGAGGATCCTGCACATCTGCGCCCGGTACTCGGGCAGTGTGCATGACTCGTTCGTGTTGGCCCAATCTGTGATCCCTGTTCGAGGGACCCACCCCCAACACACACACCCCGGCTGTGGGGCTGGCTGCTGGGCAACAGGAGTTACCAGTTGCAGTCATGGCTGATGGTGCCTATACGGAGGCCACAGAGCGACGCGGAGAACTGCTACAATGATGGCCATTGTGTGACCAGGGATGTGGTGGAGAGTTGCTTCGGGGTGCTGAAGATGTGTTTCAGGTGCCTGGACCGCTTTGGGGGCCCTCCAGTACGGGTCAAGGAGGGCCGGCCGTATCGTTATGATCTGCTGTGTCCTCCACAATATAGCCCAGCAGAGGGGTGATTTGCTGGAGGAAGATGAGGAGTAAGGGCATGTCTCATCAGACGAGGAGGATGAGTGGGAGGGGGCAATGGGCGGGACATGGGGGCCGGCCATGCACGGGAGGCCGCACTACGCTATTAGCAGGGCAAGCGAGCACGGGACACATTAGTGGACACGTGTTTCATCAACTGCGGCGGGGGTGGGTGGGGAGGGGGGGCGTGCTCGGCAGGGGCACAGACACCACAATACCACACCCCTTCACCACCAGGCACCCTCACCTCCCACACCACCGACCACCCTCACCTGCCACACCACCAACCACCCTCACCTCCGTTGTTCTGCTTATCTGGTTATAAATATGGCGGTCAATATGGTCGCCTTTCTTAATCCTAATTATGTTTCTATTTTCAGAGTCGCCAGGTATCTCTCGATACCGCCACAAGGTTCAACCCGAATACCGATCAAAGAGCCAATACACCAGTTAGTTAGTTCAAAGTCAATACTACTTATTTACACACACAGTAAGATCTACTCATGCACAAAATACTACAAACTAAACTATCTCTAACGCTAACACCTATATTTAACTTCGGGTGCTCACTTAGTCAGCGGAAGAATGGCCGTTGTTCGGATCTGAGACTGTTGGTTTCGAAGATATACAGGAGAACAGCTAAGGCCGTCCGTCTGGTAGCGAGCGTTGACCTTGAACTTACTTGCTTCTGGTGATGCTGGTGGATGGGTCTCTCCGCCTGAGAGCCAAGTCCAAGAGAGCGAATCTCTCGTGGGGGTTCCTTCTTATACTTGGAGGGACATTGCGCGCTTTTAGGCGGGCCTTAAACTTGGTCCCAATTAATTGGGCAGCTTCTCGATCATTGTTATCGATCTTTACCAATAAAAGGGGTGGGTGCCCTGATGGCTGGGCGTGTCTTAGGTGGCCGTTGGCCTTGCTTTGTTTGTGTCTTTCTGGCGGCGGAATGTCTGGAACAGTATCAACTACCTGAGTGTTAGTCCTTTGTTCCTCGGAGATGGGCCATCAATATGCTAATCGACCCAGAGTTTTGATTCCGTCTGGTAACTGCTTCCCAAATATACATTCAGGCTCTGTGCCTGCTTGTTGTCCAGCATTGTCCACATTACCTACATTCTTTGTGAGCGTCCATTTTGTATTCTGGAAGTGGCCATCCCAGATGGCTAACCTCCCACACCACCGACCACCCTCACCTCCCACACCACCGACCACCCTCACCTCCCACACCACCGACCACCCTCATGCACAGTCCCCTCCATTATATATACCTGTGGTACTATGAGTCGGGGCACTGGGTTGCCTGTGACAGCGGGTCTGGTCCATGGGATGGAGGATGATGACAGTCCGCTCTGTGATGAGCTCCATGCTCCACATCGTTAGACAATGCCTGACTCATGCCCGCAGTAGCACCTCCCAGCAGGGTGAGCACCACATGCAGGCTGGCCAGTCCATCACATGGCCCTGTCGAATAGCTGGGGACGGGGTGATGGGGACAGTCGGGGGAGGGGGGGAGCTGCACGGCCTCACCCGTCCATCACCCCTCACACACAGTGGCCATCACTGAACGCCCCACCCCCACACCCATCAGACAGAGCACAGGCGCGGCATTCAACAATGAGAATATGTCATTAATGTGAACAGGTATATATAGTCTGTGCCCTAGCCCTTATAACTAAACTGTGCCCTGCACCCGTGCCAACTTAACTGGTATCTAGTTTTCTAGCCTTACAAGCCCTAACACTACGCCTAGGTGGTTCCCCAGATGGTACAGCAGGAGTGGAGGTGGACTGCTGTGACGCATGCTTCCTGGGCTGCCATGCCTGGATGGGGTCACTGCTCCTCAGAATTCCCGGGTGGCGTGGTGCCGCCTTGTTCTGCCCGCTGCCCACCAGATGCACCAGGGACAAGGGGGGTGGGGGGAGTCCCAGGTGCTGTGGTGTTCCGGGACCTCCCCTGCAGGAGTCACCGGCACGGGCCCCAGCCCCTCCCCCTCCCCCGATGGCCCCCGGGCCTCTCCATGGGACGGGAGTGCATGTGGAGCAAAATCCCGAGGCCCCCCCGACACCTGACGTTGCCAGTCCTGGATGCCTACTCTGGTATCGACCAGGGTCTGTATGTTTTTGCCCATGGAGCACAGGGAGTGAGCCATCCCTGACAGGGATTGTGCCATCTCCCTCTGGTACTGCGCCACCTCCCTCTGGTACTGCGCCACCTCCCTCTGGGACTGTGCGACGCAGGCCAGCACCTGAGCAATGGCGCCGATGCTCTCAGCCATGGCCTGCTGTGACTGGACCACACTGAGGAGCACCACTGCAATCTGCAGTTGGCTATGGCACATGGTTGCCTGTGAGTGGGCAGCCCTGCCCTGGGTCTTGGCCCTGCCTGCACAGAATGCCCCAGGCCTTGCCAAACCTGACCCATGTCTGACACCGTCGTCCCCATTGTGGACGCCACCCGTGGGGTTTTGACCTGGGGGGCATGCATGATCGGCACCCCCCCCCGCTCCTGCAGGCGGTTGGAAGCCGGCCGTCATCCCCTCCGCTAGTCGCTGGGTCTGCACCTGAACTATGGGTGGGAATAGATTTTCCAGGAGCCCGGGACCTGTCTGGGTGGCAGCTGGTTGCTGGGGCTGGGCTGCCCTCCGTCCTTCCGGCTCCTCGGTTGCTCCTACCTCCACCTGCTGTACTAGTACGGCTGCGTGGTGCGCACAGTGAGTGTCCCAGAAGCCTCTCCACTAAATTGCCCAACCGAGGTGATAGTCTCTGAGATGGTGGCGGGTGTTGGAATCAGCAGTGCCATGAAGTCTATGTCCTCATCGGACCCGAGGTCCGGGGTCTTCTGTGTCGTGGTGTGCTGTGTATCTGTCCCCTGTGTTTCTGTCCCCTGGGTCATGGTGTGCTGCGTGTCTGTCCCCTGTGTTTCCATCCCCTGGGTCGTGGTGTGCTGTGTGTCTGTCCACTGTGTTTCTGTCCCCTGGGTCATGGTGTGCTGTGTGTCTGTCCCCTGTGTTTCCATCCCCTGGGTCGTGGTGTCTATCGTGTTATTCACCCTGGGGTAACACGGACTTCAACACGATGCAGTTAAATGATCAAACATACACCAAACGTAGGCGTTGGTTCAATAAGATTTATTGAATTTCAGTAACGAAGCACACAGCCACCTGTGGGTTGACTCTCTACTACTCTAAACTAACATTAACTATCTCGACCAGGCTAACTCTGATCCACGTGTAGAAGGTGTTGAATGATTTGTACACCCTGACTGTCACTACAGTTGTCACCATTTGAAAGAGGCAGAGTGATGATGCCTCGTGTGTTCTGACTGGTGATTGGTCGTGTTCTGTTCTGTATGTTGATGGGCTCACCTGGGTGTCTGTCACTGCCTGCTTTTACCTCATGATGTGCATGGGTGCATATTATGACAGTGGCTCTGTGTTTATCCCCTGGGTCATAGTGTGCTGTGTGTCTGTCCCCTGTGTCTCCGTCCCCAAGGTCGTGGTGTGCTGTGTGTCTGTCCCCTGTGTCTCCGTCCCCTGGGTCGTGGTGTGCTGTGTGTCTGTCCCCTGTGTCTCCGTCCCCTGGGTCGTGGTGTCCTCTGTGTTTGTCCCCTGTGTCGTGGTGTGCTGTGTATCTGTCCCCTGTGTCTCCGTCCCCTGGGTCGTGGTGTGCTGTGTGTCTGTCCCCTGTGTCTCCGTCCCCTGGGTCGTGGTGTGCTATGTGTCTGTCCCCTGTGTCTCAGTCCCCTGGGTCGTGGTGTCCTCTGTGTTTGTCCCCTGTGTCGTGGTGTGCTGCGTATCTGTCCCCTGTGTCTCCGTCCCCAAGGTCGTGGTGTGCTGTGTGTCTGTACCCTGTGTCTCCGTCCCCTGGGTCATGGTGTGCTGTGTGTCTGTCCCCTTTGTCTCCGTCCCCTGGGGCGTGGTGTGCTGTGTGTCTGTCCCCTGTGTCTCCGTCCCCTGGGTCGTGGTGTGCCGTGTGTCTGTCCCCTGTGTCTCAGTCCCCTGGGTCGTGGTGTCCTCTGTGTTTGTCCCCTGTGTCGTGGTGTGCTGTGTGCCTGTCCCCTGCATTTCTGTCCCCTGGGTCGTGGTGTCCTCTGTGTTTGTCCCCTGTGTCCTGGTGTGCTGTGTGTCTGTCCCCTGCGTTTCTGTCCCCTGGGTCGTGGTGTGCTGTGTGTCTGTCCCCTGTGTCTCAGTCCCCTGGGTCGTGGTGTCCTCTGTGTTTGTCCCCTGTGTCGTGGTGTGCTGTGTGCCTGTCCCCTGCGTTTCTGTCCCCTGGGTCGTGGTGTCCTGGGTAGTCTTGGCCAGAGGGCTGGTGTTCCGGTTGCTCTCGCCGTCCGTGCTTGGGTCCCTGGGGGGGCATCGGCCCTGGCACTGGCTGGGGGCGGGGGGCCCCAGATGGGCCGGACCCATCGCCAGCTGGTCCTGTAAGACACAAGACAGCATGTATGGTTCGACAGGCGGACGGGGTGAGGCGTGAGGTGGTGTCGGCTGTTGGTGTTTGGGGTGAGGGGTGGAGGGGCGAGGATTGTTGGTGGGTGGGGTGAGGGGTAAGGGGTGAGGGAGTGAGGGGTGGGCACACATGGGTCGTGAGGAGCTGCAACTAGGAAGAGGGTCTTACGTGGTGGCACGTCTCCGACCTCCGCATCGGCGACCTCCCTCTCCTCCGACCTGCCGACGATGTCGACTGCCCTCTGCTCGGGCACGGTGAGGGGATGCAAGTCGTCCGGTCCCCCGCCGGCATTCTTCCCCTCCCGGCGGTTATATGCAGACTTCCCCCGGGGGGGGGGGCTAGAAACACAAACAGCAACAGTGTTAGCCGGCTTGGCGCATGCAGCCCAGGGGTTGGGCCTTTAATGGCACTGGTGCCCAGGGTACCCGGCCATTGCAGCTGGCATGGGTTGGTGCAGCCATGTGGGTTAGAGTGGGGATGGGACCATCCCCCGGGGGTGGGGGGTGTCACATGTGTGTGGGGGGTAGGGGGATTGGTGCCGGGGGTGTTACCCTGTATTCACTCAGTACTCACCTTGGCTGCCCTGAGGAGGTCGTGCAGCTTTTTCCGGCACTGGTCAGCAGCCTGGCCACCGCTCCAGCGCCGCTGACGGCCTCGGCCACCTCCACCCACGCACGGCGAACAATGGCGCCTGCTGTCCCGTGGACCGGCCCGGGGTATAACACCTGCCTCCTTTCCCCCATGACATCCAGGAGGGTCTCTAGCTCCCCGTCCCTAAATCGCGGCTCTGTGCGCCGCCACCTTGCCTGCGACGGGGAGAATTCTTACTGGAGCCGCGGCATCGCGTCAATGACGGGACCGGCGAATCGGCAGCCGGTCCGTCACGCGTTGCACGACCCATCCGTACTCGCCCCTTGTGGGCCGTTGAACGGCTCCACCTGGGGGCCCGATGATGCCGTTATGAAACTCCACGGTCTTCACGATGGTGTCAATACTTAGCCCGTTTTGGGAGAATTCAGCCCCGGATCTTCAGACGAGACAGCGGAGCAGGTAAAAGAGGAGGGGGTGTCACAGTTTTAATCAGGGAACAATTACAGCAGTGAGGAGGGATGACATCTTCGAGGCTCTTCAAATGAAGCCTTATCGGTAGAAAAACCAAAAAGGATCATTCCCAATGCTGGGAGTGTTCTAAAAGCCCCCTAACAGTCTGAAAGAAATAGAAGAGCAGTTATAGCGACACATTTCAGAGAAGTGTAAAAGTAATAGCGTCGTGATATTACTGGGGTAATTGTGAAAGGTTTAGATAGAGTGGAATTCTTAAAATGCATCCAGGAAAACCTTTCCTAAACACCGGCTGCCCTGTGGCTGACCCTCCGAGCCCCTCGGGGGAACAGGGCATACCGTCTACACTCGACTGCATCCAACAATCTGGCCAGGTCGGCATCCCCGAATCGTGCGGCTAGTCTCCTCGGTGGTATGGCTGCGAGCTGCGTGGGGTTTGCTCTGTGGGATCGGTTTAAGTGCCGCTCCTCCTGTTGGCGGGGAGCGTGTGGGCACGGTCCCAGTGAATCAGCCGGCGGGATCATCATTTGCGACGTGAAGCCCGTGGGGCCTCGTTACGTCGACCAATTAACATTTGATACCGGCGATGGCCTCGCCGGATCGAGTGTTGGGAAGCTTGTGGCAGTTCCCACTCACTGCCACACTTAGAAACCTTTCCATTAAATCACACCCTGAATCTATTAGTGGCCTGGATCATCCAGTCAGTTGCGAAGTGGAGGCGAGTGTCGTGATCTCTGTTTATCAATATACATGATCAATATTTGTAATGCTAGTACAGGCAATTGAACACCAGGGGTGAAATTCTCCTACCCGCCCCGCCACATTTCTGCGCCGACCGGCCGGCGGGAGTCTCCGTAACACCGCCGGTCAATGGCGTTTCCCATTGTGGGGCACCCCCACGCCGTCGGGAAACCCCCGGGCGCCGGCAGAACGGAGACTCCCGCCGGCGGAGAATGACGCCCCAGATGTCTCACTATCAGGACCTATATTAATGGTTATCCCACTCTTTCTGATAGCAGTGTGAACCATGAGTGCAGAGAGAACAGACATAGTAAAGCGAGAGAAAAGTTATTTGTTATCAAAACATTGCACTGTCTAATTTAATTAGTTATCTCTACAATTGTTTCTTTATTTACTAGTTGAGTATTAAGTAAAAGAACTCATAATTTATTTTTATTACTCAATAAATTAGTATATATTTAAAAGAAGACTATTACTCATTTCAACAACTCGGCTGAACAAAGAAAAGTACAGCACAGGAACATGTCCCCTTTTACGCCATTGGAGGATGCCGGGCCCCTTGAGGTCAAGCAACGTGCCGATGTTCTGGTATGTTGTTTTTTAATGCTTTTAACCAGTTATTTACTATTTCAAATCTTTCAAATATTTTCAGTTGAATTTACTTTTTTTCTTTTTAATTTAAACTGCCCAATTCTTTTTTTTTCCAATTAAGGGGTAGTTTAGCATGGCCAGTACACCTAGCCTGCATATGTTTGGGTTGTGGGGGCGAGATCCATGCAGACACGAGGAGAATGTGCAAGTTCCACACGGACAGTGACCCGGGGCCGGGATCAAACCCGGGTCCCCAGCGTCGTGAGGCAGCAGTGCTCTTTAAAAAATATATATTTATTAAAGTTTTTTAAGAGGCAGTAGTGCTAACCACTGCACCACCGTGCCGTCCTCTCAGTTGCTTTTACAAGTGTTTTTTTAAATGTTTATCATGCACGATCAATTAGACTCGAAGACGAGGTTGTATCATAACTGAAGGCTCTAAGAGACTAGATCGGTTCCCCAGCAGCTTCGGTACAGAATGAGGGCTGCTGGGACGGCACCTGTTCTTATACCCCGCCTGTCAGGGCGGAGCCACATACCAAACAGCCAATGGTAAGCTGCTAGGCTTACCCAATGATCTACAGCCTCTCGGGTACCGCAATACCTGATACTACCACATTCACCCCCTGTTAAATAAGAGTTCGGCAGGGGTGGTGGCCAGTGGTTACAATTGCATTGAACATGGTATGATCAGATATGGAGGTACCATGAGTATTTACAAGTGTGAGAGATATATATATAGTCAGGGTTCATGTACAGTTACAGTTACAGTGTAGCAATCAGTCAGTCTGGTGGCCTGGTCGTCCTCCTGGATCGTCGGAGCCTCTGTGGTGGTTCTGGTGGGGGTCCGGGCGTCTGTGACTCCGGGAGCGGTTCTTCGTCGTTCATGGCAGCTTCGACACCCCTAGGCGGCACTGGTGGGGCAAATGGTTGACACGAGAGGGGGGTGGCTGTAGGGGGCATCGGTGGGTGGGATGGCCTAGGTAGGAGCGGCGGGAGGACTGACCCCCCAGTGAGGTGCTGTGGGGGGGGAGGGGGTGGGGGCAATGGCTCGGGTGCGCGTGGGGTTCCGGCGGGCGCCAGGTCCCGGTGGGAGACTGTATCTTGCCGGCCGTCAGGGAATGCCACGTAGGCGTACTGGGGGTTAGCGTGCAGCAGGTGGACCCTCTCGACCAACGGGTCCGACTTGTGCGCCCGCACGTGCATCCGAAGCAGGATGGGTCTGGGTGTCGCTAGCCAGGTTGGGAGTGAGGTCCAGGAGGCGGACTTCCTGGGGAAGACAAGGAGACGTTCATGAGGTGTCTGATTGGTAGTTGTACAGAGCAGCGACCGAATGGCGTGGAGGGCCTCCGGTAGGACTTCCTGCCAGCGGGAGACTGGGAGATTCCTGGACCGTAGGGCCAGTAGAACGGTCTTCCAGACTGTTCCGTTCTCCCTCTCTACCTGCCCGTTTTACTGGGGGTTGTAACTGGTCGTCCTGCTTGAGGCGATGCCCTTGCTGAGCAGGAATTGACGCAGTTCGTCGCTCATAAAGGAGGCCTATCACTGTGTATGTACGCGGAGAACCCGAACAGTGTAAAGATACCCTGGAGGGCCTTGATGACCGTGGTAGTGGTCATGTCGGGGCAGGGGATGGCGAACGGGAACCGGGAGTACTCGTCAATCACGTTCAGGAAGTACGTGTTGCGGTCGGTGGAGGGGAAGGGGCCTTTGAAGTCCATATTGAGGCGGTCAAAGGGACAGGAAGCCTTTATCAGGTGCACCCTCTCTGGCCGGTAGAAGTACGGTTTGCACTCCGCGCAGATTTGGCAGTCCCTGGTGACTGTCCTGACCTCCTCGATGGAGTAGGGCAGTAGCGGGCCTTTATGAAGTGGAAAAAGCGAGTGACCCCCGGGTGGCAGAGGTCCTCGTGGAGGGCTCGGAGGCGGTCCACTTGTGTGGTGGCACACGTGCCGCGGGACAGGGCATCGGGAGGCTTGTTTAGCTTCCCAGGACGGTACAAGATCTCGTAGCTGTAGGTGGAGAGTTTGATCCTCCACCGCAAGATCTTGACGTTTTTTATCTTGCCCCGCTGTGCATTATCGAACATGAACGCTACCGACCGTTGGTCCGTGAGGAGAGTGAATCTCCTGCCGGCCAGGTAATGCCTCCAGTGTCGCACAGCTTCTACTATGGCTTGAGCCACCTTTTCGACCGAGGAATGGTGAATTTCTGATGCATGGAGGGTACAGGAGAAGAAGGCCACGGGTCTGCCTGCTTGGCTGAGGGTGGCGGCCAGAGCTACGTCGGACGCATCGCTCTCGACCTGGAAGGGGAGGGACTCGTCGATGGCGTGCATCGTGGCCTTTGCAATGTCTGCTTTGATGCGGCAGAAGACCTGGCAGGCCTCCATCGACAGGGGGAAGGTTGTGGACTGGATTAGGGGTCGGGCTTTGTCTGCGTAGTTGGGGACCCACTGTGCGTAATAGCTGAAAAACCCGAGGCAGCGCTTCAGGGCCTTGGGGTAGTGAGGAAGGGGGAACTCCATAAGGGTGCGCATGCATTCAGGGTCGGGGCCTATAACTCCATTTCGCACTACGTGGCCGAGAATGGCTAGGCGGTCAATGCTAAAGACGCATTTATCCTTATTGTACGTTAAGTTAAGGACTTTCGCGGTTTGGAGAAATTTTCGGAGGTTGGAGTCGTGGTCCAGCTGGTCATGGCCGTAGATGGTGACGTTATCAAGATACGGGAACGTTGCGCGTAAGCCGTACCGGTCAACCATTCAGTCCATCTTTCGCTGGAAGACCGAGACCACATTAGTGACACCAAAGGGAACCCTTAAAAAGTGGTACAGCCGCCCATCTGCTTCGAAGGCAGTGTACTTGCGGTCACTAGTGCGCAGGGGTAGCTGATGGTAGGCGGACTTGAGATCCACCGTGGAGAAAACCTTGTATTGCACGATCCGGTTCACCAGGTCGGATATGCGGGGGAGAGGGTACGCGTCCAGTTGCGTAAACCTGTTGATGGTCTGACTGTAGTCAATGACCATCCTATGTTTCTTCTCGGTCTTTACCACCACTACTTGAGCTCTCCAGGGACAGTTGCGAGCTTCAATGACCCCTTCCCTCAGTAGCCTTTGGACCTCTGAGCTGATGAAGGTCCGGTCCTGGGCAGTGTACCGCTTGCTCCTGGTGGCGACGGGTGTGCAATCCGGGGTGAGGCTCGCAATCAGGGAAAGCGGGTCGACCTTAAGGGTCGCGAGGCCGCAGACAGTAAGTGGGGCTATAGGGCCGCCGAATTTAAAAGTGAGGCTTTGCAAGTTACATTGGAAGTCCAACCCCAGGAGTGTAGCCACGCAGAGGTGCGGCAGGACATAAAGGCGGAAATTGTTGAATTTCCTGCCTTGGACAGTGAGGTTTGCTAGGCAGAACCCCTTTCTCTCCACTGTGTGTGACCCGGAGGCCAGGGAGGTTCTTTGGTTTACAGGGTGGGTAACAAGTGAACAGCGCCATACCGTGTTGGGGTGTATAAAGCTCCCCGTGCTCCCAGAGTCGATCAGGCAAGACGTCTCGTGGCCGTTGATGAAGATCGTCGTCGTTGCTGTTGCGAGTGTCCGAGGTCGATTTTGGTCCAGCGTCACCGAGGCCAGATGGAGCAGTTGTGGGCTGTGATCAGGCAGCATGTAGTCGGCTGTGCTGGGGGCCTGGGTCCCCATCCAAGATGGCATCTCCCATGGATCGCACATGGTGGTCGGGGATGGACAAAATGGCTGCGGGGATGGACAAAATGGCGGCGCCCATCCGTCCAGCGTGGCGTCCAAGTGGCAAGATGGCCACAGCCGTGGGTCGGGCGTGGTCCTCGGATAGGGGGGTGCCGGTGAGCGCTGGCCGCCTGGGGCCCGAAGGGAAGGTTGCCGCGGTGGTCTGGAGTCGTTGGAGATCGCGGCCACGGCTCGTGCTTGGCAGACCCCCACAAAATGGCCCTTCTTGCCGCACCCTTTGCAGGTGGAGTTGCAGGCTGGGCAGCGCTGGCGGTGGTGCTTCGCCTGCCCGCAGAAGAAGCAACGGGGCCCAACGGAGCTAGCGTACCATCTTACAGCGCAGGCCTGTGGGGACACGGGGAAGGTCAGTGGGGCTGCCGCTGCGGGATGCCAGGCAGCCCAGGGGGCCGCCGCGCGGTCGGGCGCATAGAACTGCGCGTTTCTGGAGGCAACATCCATGGACCCTGCCAGGGCCCGTGCTTCTCTCAGTCCCAGGGTGTCCTTTTCTAAAAGTCTTTGTCGGATCTCTGAAGAGCTCATACCTGCTATGAATGCATTCCGTATTAGAAGTTCCGTGTGCTCGCTGCCCGAAACCTGCGGGCAGCCACAGTTTCTGCCCAGCACCAGTAGCGCATGGTAGAAGTCCTCCAATGATTCCCCGTAGCTTTGCCATCTAGTTGCAAGCAGGTGACGTGCGTAGACCTGGTTCACAGGGCCTATATAATGTCCCTTTAACAGTTTGATCGCATCATCATAGTCCTCCGCCTCCTCAGTGAGGGTGAAGATCCCAGGGCTTACTCTCGAGTGCAGGAGATGCAGTTTCTGTTCTCCTGAGGGGGTGCCTCCGGCCGTCTCGAGGTAGCCTTTAAAGCACACCAGCCAGTGCTTAAATATCGCAGCCGAGTTCTCCGCGTGAGGGCTGAGTTGTAGACACTCCGGCTTGATTTGGAGATCCATTCTTTCAGCTCAAGAGTAGTCTATTAAATTGATGCACGATCAATTAAACTCTAAGACGAGGTTGTATCATAACTGAAGGTTTTAATAGACTAGATCTGTTCCCCAGCAGCTTCGGTACAGAATGAGGGCTGCTGGGACGGCACCTATTCTTATACCCCGCCTGTCAGGGTGGAGCCACATACCAAACAGCCAATGGTAAGCTGCTAGGCTTACCCAATGGTCTACAGCTTCTCGGGTACCGCAATACCTGATACTACCACATTTTACAAGTGGTTTCAAGTATTTACAAGTGCTCACAGGTGTTTCCAAGTACTTTCCGAGGTGTTGCGTGCTCTGAGATACAGACGAACCAACACGGTTGCGATTGGCACAACACAGTTTTATTCCTTTAAACTATTTATGGTAACAAACTTGGTACTCAGCTTGTGGTGACTGTGTGAGTGCCTGGCTTTGAGGTCCTTGCCCTCTGCCGTCTCCTGATGGACTGACCAGGAAGTGTCGTGTTTCTTGTTTTGTACTGTGTATGCTCTTGTCTGTGATTGGCTGTCGTGTTATGTGTGCTAATTGGTCCGTTGCTCTGTCTATCATTATGTATGTGTGTATGTACTGTGATGTTCACTTGAATATCATGACATCCCCCCTTTTTTTACAAGATTATGTGCCTACGTGGTTATAAATAGAAATGTGTACTGAGTGCAGCTAAATGTCTGTGTGTGTAATATTTACAGCATGTACACGGGGCTTAACTATATACAAGGGGCGATGTCGGGTGTGACATACTAACGAGGTTGTACCATAACAAAACAAAAAAATGTAGAAATGTGGAACGATAAAACGAATGCCTGTAACGAGAAGAACATAGACATGTTAAAACAGTGGTTGCATGAGTTCAACGTGTAAGCAGTCTCATAAGTCCAGTCTAGTAGGTGGGCGACGAATTCGGGTTGACCGCCTCAAGGGTGGGTCGGGAACCACCGGCTGAGGTGCGGGCCTGGCCATGGACGGCGTCGGAAGGGGCATGGTAGCAGGCAGCTCCACAGGAACCACAGGAGGACACGGCGTCAGTGTAAGGTCTCGTTGCGAGCGTGGAAATAGGCGAAGAGCCCGGGCGATTGCACCTACGCACGGATCCATCAGGCATGCGTACCAGGAACGAGCGGGGAGCCACGCGTCGGAGAACTTCGGCAGGTGCTGACCAGCCACCTTCTGGTAGGTGGATGCGGACGTCGTCTCCAGGGGCCAGGGCGGGAAGATCAGTTGCCCCTGTGTCATATGACCTCTTCTGGCGACCGCGCTGCAGTTGCATCCTGTGCAGTACCGGAGCATGGTCTATTGTTGGTGCCAGGATGGAAGGCACAGTGGTCCTGAGGGCGCGACCCATCAGCAGCTGTGCTGGTGAGAGACCCGTGGCTAGTGGGGCCGAGCGATAGGCCAGCAGGGTGAGGTAGAAGTCCGACCCGGCAGCAGCAGCCTTGCAGAGGAGCCGCTTGGCAATGTGAACGCCCTTCTCCGCCTTGCCATTGGACTGGGGATGCAGAGGGCTAGACATCACGTGTGTGAAGCCATACGAGGCAGCAAAGGACGACCATTCATGGCTGGCAAAACAGGGCCCATTGTCCGACATGACAGTCATCGGAATGCCGTGGCGAGCGAAGGTGTCTTTGCAAGCCCTGATGACAGCAGACGACATCAAATCGTGCAGGCGTATGACTTCTGGGTAGTTTGAGAAGTAGTCAACTATGATGACATAGTCCCTGCCGAGCGCGTGAAATAGGTCGACACCCACCTTCGCCCAGGGGGACGTCACCAGCTCATGGGGCTGAAGCGTCTCAGGAGGCTGTGCCAGTTGAAACCTTTGGCAGGTTGTACAGTTGAGCACCATGTTGGCAATATCGTCACTGATGCCCGGCCAGTATACCGCCTCTCGGGCCCTCCGTCTGCACTTCTCGGCCCCCAGGTGGCCTTCGTGTAGTTGGCCGAGGACCAGCTTGTGCATGCTGTGCGGAATCACAATCCGGTCCAGCTTCAGAAGGATGCCATCAATGACGGCCAGGTCGTCTTGGACATTGTAGAACTGCGGGCACTGCGTTTTGAGCCACCCTCCCGTCATGTGGCGCATCACACGCTGTAGAACGGGGTCGGCCGCAGTCTCTCGGCGAATACGGGCCAGACTGGAGTCGTCAGCCGGCAGATTTGCTGATGTGAAAACCACCTGTGCCTCGACATGACATACGAACCCCTCCGCATCTGGCGGCGTGCTCACTGCTCTGGATAGGGCATCCGCCACGATGAGGTCCTTCCCTGGAATGTAGACCAGTTGGAAGTCGTACCTCCTGAGTTTAAGTAGGATGCGCTGGAGGCGAGGGGTCATCTCGTTCAGGTCCTTGTTTATTATGCTGACCAGGGGGCGGTGGTCAGTTTCGACAGCGAACTGGGGAAGACCATATACATAATCATGGAACTTGTCTAAACCGGTTAGCAAGCCCAGGCACTCCTTTTCGATCTGCGCGTAGCGCTGCTCTGTGGGGGTCATGGCTCGCGGTGCATAGGCAACTGGGGCCCATGATGCCGTGTCATCCCTCTGCAGGAGCACTGCTCCAATGCCGGATTGGCTGGCATCAGTCGAGATTTTGGTGGCACAAGACGTGTCAAAGAACGCCAATACCGGTGCAGTGGTGAGTTTGAGTTTGAGCTCCTCCCATTCCAGCTGGTGTGTGTGTTGCCACTGGAACTCTGTGGACTTTTTGACGAGGTGGCGCAGAGTCGTTGTGTGGGAGGCAAGGTTGGGAATGAACCTCCCCAGGAAGTTGACCATGCCAAGGAAGCGTAGCGCTGCATTCTTGTCTGTCGGCTGCAGCATGGCTGTGATGGCGCTCACCTTGTCTGCATCCGGACGGACCCCTGACCGGGAGATATGGTCACCCAGGAACTTCAACTCGGTCTGGCCAAAGGAACACTTGGCTCGGTTGAGGCGCAGGCCGTTTTCCCGTATGCGGGCAAAAACGCGTTGGAGACGCTATATGTGCTCCTATGGTGTGGTGGACCAGATGATGACGTCGTCCACATATACGCGCACCCCTTCGATGCCTTCCATCATCTGCTCCATGATCCTATGAAAGACCTCGGATGCCGAGATGATGCCAAATGGCATCAGGTTGTAGCAGAACCTGCCGAAAGGGATGTTGAAGGTGCATAGCTTTCGGCTGGAGGGATCGAGTTGGATCTGCCAAATCCCCTTCGAATCGTGAATATATTCGCTTGGGCCATTTCACTGGTGATCTCCTCCCGTTTGGGTATGGGATAATGTTCCCTCATGATATTATTATTTAGGTCTTTGGGGTCAATACAGATGCGGAGCTCGCCAGAGGGCTTCTTGACACACACCATGGAGCTGACCCATGGCGTGGGCTCCGTGACCCTGGATAGGACCCCTTGGTCCTGGAGATCCTGCAGCTGCTGCTTGAGGCGGTCTTTAAGTGGCGCAGGAACCCTGCGAGGTGCGTGAATGACCGGGATGGCGTCCAGTTTGAGGCGAATTCGGTAGGTGTATGGCAGTGTTCCCCTGCCCTCGAATGCCTCCTGGTTGTGGGCGAGGAGCGATTGGAGCTGTGCGTTGACCTCTGCATCCAGGAAGTCAGATGTGCCGTCTGGAGAGAGAGAGTGGACTCGTTGCACGAGGTGGAGAGCTTTGCATGCCTGTGCGCCCAGCAGGGAGTCCTTCGATGAGCGAACTATCTCGAACGAGAGTGTGGCCGTGTGTGTGTTGTGTGTCACCTGGAGCTGGCAGGATCCCATAGCCGGGATAACGTTCCCGTTGTAGTCGACCATCCTGCGCCGGGACGGCTGAATTGGTGGTCTGACCTTCATGGCATAGAAGGCTGACCATGCTATGAGGTTGGCGAAGGCGCCAGTGTTCAGGCGGAAAATGATCGGCGATCGGTTGACCGTCAGGGTGGCACACCATTCATCACACGGATTGATTGTGTTGACCCGATTCCCACCAATGACCGCAACCCGGAAGGCATCTTGGTCATCTGTGTCATCGGTTTGGACGTCGTAATGTGGAGGCTGAATTGTCCGCACGTTCCTGCGAGGTTGTCGAAGATGCGGAAGATCAACAGGTTGAGCCGCTCGACAGTAAGCAGCGTAGTGGCCCACCTTGCCACAGCGTAGGCATTGTCGGGTTTTTGCAGGACATTGCCCTTTTAAATGTGCAGCTCCACAGTTGCCGCACGTCGTGACGTCATGGCGTTCGTTACACCACTGTGCATGCGCAGTTCGGTCTTGTGTCGAGCGCGCCTGCGCATCACGTCCCTCAGTGTTGCCGTGGGTTTTGGCGCGCACAAGCGCGGGAGGCCTCGAAAAGCGCGCGATACGGCCGCCCTCATCCGGGCCGCGGGCCGGGAGAAACTCGATCGCCTGGACCCGTTCAGCCTCGTGGGGCACCTGGCTCGCCGTCCAGTCGCGTAGGACCCCCTCTGCGCCGATTTGGTCGCCTGAAATTGGGCATAGCGGCGAGTCGTGTTCTCGTGCAGGACACAGGCTTCAACTGCAGATGCTAAGGTCAGGCCTTTTATTTTTAGAAGCTGCTGGTGTAGGCTGCCGGAGGCAAACCCAAAAACGATCTGGTCCCGGATCATGGACTCTGAGGTGGTGTCGTAACCGCAGGACTGCGCGAGTATGCGGAGATGCGTCAGGAAGGACTGAAAGAGCTCATCCTTACCTTGCAGGCGCTGCTGGAGGACATACCTCTCAAAGCTCTCGTTGACCTCAACGTTGAAGTGTTGGTCGAGCTTGAGGAGGACCGTGCCATATTTAGATTTGTCCTTGCCTTCCGCGAACACCAGGAAGTTGTATATGTGGATGGCGTGCTGACCTGCGGTGGTGAGGAGGATGGCGATCTTCCTTTTGTCCGAGGTGCCCTGTTTTTCGTTGGCTTCCATAAAGAGTTCGAAGCGCTGCTTGAACAGCGTCCAATTTATGCCCAGGTTCCCAGCGACTTGCAACGGCTGCGGTGTGTTGACGGTGTCCATGGCGCAGGATGGCAGATTTGTGGGTAGGTTTTGATTCACTTCTGGTACCATGAGGTGTTGGGTGCTCTGAGATACAGACGAACCAACACGGTTGCGATTGGTACAACGCAGTTTTATTCCTTTAAACGATTTATGGTAACAAACTTGGTACTCAGCACGTGGTGACTGTGTGAGTGCCTGGCTTTGAGGTCCTTGCCCTGTGCCGTCTCCTGATGGACTGACCAGGAAGTGTTGTGTTTCTTGTTTTGTACTGTGTATGCTCTTGTCTGTGATTGGCTGTCGTGTTATGTGTGCTAATTGGTCCGTTGCTCTGCTATCATTATGTATCTGTGTATGTGCTGTGATGTTCACTTGAATATCATGACTCTTTCAAGGTTTATTTTATTCAAATTTCAATTCTAGACCTGGCATCCCCAGTACCTGTGGCATTCCCTGACCACTGCCCCTCCAGCTCTGCACACAACCACTATCCCTTATCTCTTCTCAAACATTGACAGGACTGAGGAGCCAGAGATGCGGGGACAGGGATCAGAGAGCTGGTGCTGTGGCTGAGGGAGGTAGGGGTGAAGTAGGGGGTGTGAGAGGGCTGTTGGGATGGTGCTAGTTACAGAATGTGTCGAGATGAGAAGGGAGTGTGAGGGGTGGGGAGTGTGAGCAGGGTAGGGAGTGTGAAGGTGGGGAGTGTGAGCAGAGTAGTGTGTGTGGGGGTGGGGAGTGTGAGCAGAGTAGGGAGTGATGGGGTGGAGTGTGAGCAGAGTAGGGAGTGTGGGGGTGGGGAGTGTGAGCAGAGTAGGGAGTGTGGGGGTGGGGAGTGTGAGCAGAGTAGGGAGTGTGGGGTTGGAGTGTGAGCAGAGTAGGGAGTGATGGGGTGGGGAGTGTGAGCAGAGTAGGGAGTGATGGGGTGGGGAGTGTGAGCAGAGTAGGGAGTGTGGGGGTGGGGAGTGTGAGCAGAGCAGTGTGTGTGGGGGTGGGGAGTGTGAGCAGTGCAGGGAGTGTGAGGGTGGGGAGTGTGAGCAGAGTAGGAAGGGTGGGGTGGGGAGTGTGAGCAGAGTAGGGAGTGTGAGGGTGGAGTGTGAGCAGAGTAGGGAGTGTGGGGGTGGAGTGTGAGCAGAGTAGGGAGTGTGAGCAGAGTAGGGAGTGTGGGGGTGGGGAGTGTGGGGGTGGGGAGTGTGAACAGAGTAGGGAGTGTGGGGGTGGGGAGTGTGAGCAGAGTAGGGAGTGTGGGGATGGGGAGCGTGAGCAGAGTAGGGAGTCTGGGGGTGGGGAGTGTGAGCAGAGTAGGGAGTGTGGGGGTGGGGAGTGTGAGCAGAGTAGGGAGTGTGGGGATGGGGAGTGTGAGCAGATTAGGGAGTGTGGGGGTGGAGTGTGAGCAGAGTAGGGAGTGTGGGGGTGGAGTGTGAGCAGAGTAGGGAGTGTGAGCAGAGTAGAGAGTGTGAGGGTGGAGTGTGAGCAGAGTAGGGAGGGTGGGGGTGGAGTGTGAGCAGAGTAGGGAGTGTGGGGGTGGAGTGCGAGCAGAGTAGGGAGTGTGAGCAGAGTAGGGAGTGTGGGGGTGGGGAGTGTGGGGATGGGGAGTGTGACCAGAGTAGGGAGTGTGGGGGTGGTGAGTGTGAGCAGAGTAGGGAGTGTGGGGGTGGAGTGTGAGCAGAGTAGGGCGTGTGGGGGTAGTGAGTGTGAGCAGAGTAGGGAGTGTGGGGGTGGAGTGTGAGCAGAGTAGGGAGTGGGCGGGTGGGGAGTGTGAGCAGAGTATTGAGTGTGGGGGTGGGGAGTGTGAGCAGAGTAGGGAGGGTCGGGGTGGGGAGTGTGATCAGAGTAGGGAGTGTGGATTGGGAAGTGTGAGCAGAGTAGGGAGTGTGGGGGTGGAGTGTGAGCAGAGTAGGGAGTGTGGGGGTGGGGAGTGTGAGCAGAGTAGGGAGTGTGGGGGTGGGGAGTGTGAGCAGAGTAGTGAGGTTCAGGATGGGGAGTGTGAGCAGAGCAGGGTGTGTGGGGGTGGGGAGTGTGAGCAGATTAGGGAGTGTGGGGGTGGGGAGTGTGAGCAGAGTAGTGAGGTTGGGGGTGGGGAGTGTGTGCAGAGTAGGGAGTGTGGGGGTGGGGAGTGTGAGCCGAGTAGGGAGCGTGGGGGTGGGGAGTGTGAGCAGAGTAGGGAGTGTGGGGGTGGGGAGTGTGAGCAGAGTAGGGAGTGTGGGGGTGGGGAATGTGAGCAGAGTAGGGAGTGTGGGGGTGGGGAGTGTGAGCAGAGTAGGGAGTGTGGGGGTGCAGTGTGAGCAGAGTAGTGAGTGTGGGTGTGGAGTGTGAGCAGAGTAGGAAGTGTGGGGGTGCATTGTGAGCAGAGTAGGGAGTGTGGGGGTGGATGGGAGCAGAGTAGGGAGTGTGGGGGTGGGGCGTGTGAGCAGAGACGGGAATGTGGGGGTAGTGAGTGTGAGCAGAGTAGGGAGTGTGGGGGTGGAGTGTGAGCAGAGTAGGGAGTGTGGGGGTGGGGAGTGTGAGCAGAGTATTGAGTGTGGGGATGGGGAGTGTGAGCAGAGTAGGGAGTGTGGGGGTGCGGAGAGTGATCAGAGTAGGGAGTGTGGGGGTGGGGAGTGTGAGCAGAGTAGGGAGTGTGGGGGTGGGGAATGTGAGCAGAGTAGGGAGTGTGGGGATGGGGAGTGTGAGCAGAGTAGGGAGTGTGGGGGTGGGGAGTGTGATCAGAGTAGGGAGTGTGGGGGTGGGGAGTGTGAGCAGAGTAGGGAGTGTGGGGGTGGGGAGTGTGAGCAGAGTAGGGAGTGTGGGGGTGGGGAGTGTGAGCAGAGTAGGGAGTGTGGGGGTGGGGAGTGTGAGCAGAGTAGGGAGTGTGGGGTTGGGTAGTGTGAGCAGAGTAGGGAGTGTGGGGGTGGGGAGTGTGAGCAGAGTAGGGAGTGTGGGGGTGGGGAGTGTGAGCAGAGTAGGGAGTGTGGGGGTGGGGAGTGTGAGCAGAGTAGTGAGTGTGGGTGTGGAGTGTGAGCAGAGTAGGGAGTGTGGGGGTGGAGTGTGAGCAGAGTAGGGAGTGTGGGGGTGGGGAGTGTGAGCAGAGTAGGGAGTGTGGGGGTGGGGAGTGTGAGCAGAGTAGGGAGTGTGGGGGTGGGGAGTGTGAGCAGAGTAGGGAGTGTGGGGGTGGGGTGTGTGAGCAGAGTAGGGAGTGTGGGGGTTGTGAGTGTGAGCAGAGTAGGGAGTGTGGGGGTGGGGAGTGTGAGCAGAGTAGGGAGTGTGGGGGTGGGGAGTGTGAGCAGAGTAGGGAGTGTGGGGGTGGGGAGTGTGAGCAGAGTAGGGAGTGTGGGGATGAGGAGTGTGAGCAGATTAGGGAGTGTGGGGGTGGGGAGTGTGAGCAGAGTAGGGAGTGTGGGGGTGGTGAGAGTGAGCAGAGTAGAGAGTGTGAGGGTGGAGTCTGAGCAGAGTAGGGAGTGTGGGGGTGGAGTGTGAGCAGAGTAGGGAGTGTGGGGGTGGAGTGTGAGCAGAGTAGGGAGGGTGAGCAGGGTAGAGAGTGTGGGGGTGGGGAGTGTGAGCAGAGTAGGGAGTGTGGGGGTGGGGAGTGTGAGCAGAGTAGGGAGTGTGGGGGTGGGGAGTGTGAGCAGAGTAGGGAGTGTGGGGGTGGGGAGTGTGAGCAGAGTAGTGAGGTTCAGGATGGGGAGTGTGAGCAGAGCAGGGTGTGTGGGGGTGGGGAGTGTGAGCAGAGTAGGGAGTGTGGGGGTGGGGAGTGTGAGCAGAGTAGGGAGTGTGGGGGTGGGGAGTGTGAGCAGAGTAGGGAGTGTGGGGGTGGGGAGTGTGAGCAGAGTAGGGAGTGCGGGGGTGGGGAATGTGAGCAGAGTAGGGAGTGTGGGGGTGGGGAGTGTGAGCAGAGTAGGGAGTGTGGGGGTGCAGTGTGAGCAGAGTAGTGAGTGTGGGTGTGGAGTGTGAGCAGAGTAGGAAGTGTGGGGGTGCATTGTGAGCAGAGTAGGGAGTGTGGGGGTGGGGAGTGTGAGCAGAGTAGGGAGTGTGGGGGTGGATGGGAGCAGAGTAGGGAGTGTGGGGGTGGAGTGTGAGCAGAGTAGGGAGTGTGGGGGTGGAGTGTGAGCAGAGTAGGGAGTGTGGGGGTGGGGAGTGTGAGCAGAGTATTGAGTGTGGGGATGGGGAGTGTGAGCAGAGTAGGGAGTGTGGGGATGCGGAGTGTGAGCAGAGTAGGGAGTGTGGGGTGCGGAGTGTGAGCAGAGTAGGGAGTGCGGAGATGGGGAGTGTGAGCAGAGTAGGGCGTTTGGGGGTGGCGTGTGAGCAGAGTAGGGAGTGTGGGGGTGGGGAGTGTGATCAGAGTAGGGAGTGTGGGGGTGGGGAGTGTGAGCAGAGTAGGGAGTGTGGGGGTGGGGAGTGTGAGCAGAGTAGGGAGTGTGGGGGTGGGGAGTGTGAGCAGAGTAGGGAGTGTGGTGGTGGGGAGTGTGAGCAGAGTAGGGAGTGTGGGGTTGGGTAGTGTGAGCAGAGTAGGGAGTGTGGGGGTGGGGAGTGTGAGCAGAGTAGGGAGTGTGGGGGTGGGGAATGTGAGCAGAGTAGGGAGTGTGGGGTTGGGGAGTGTGAGCAGAGTAGTGAGTGTGGGTGTGGAGTGTGAGCAGAGTAGGAAGTGTGAGGGTGGAGTGTGAGCAGAGTAGGGAGTGTGGGGGTGGAGTGTGAGCAGAGTAGGGAGTGTGGGGGTGGAGTGTGAGCAGAGTAGGAAGTGTGGGGGTGGAGTGTGAGCAGAGAAGGGAATGTGGGGTTGGAGTGTGAGCAAAGTAGGGAGTGTGGGGGTTGTGATTGTGAGCAGAGTAGGGAGTGTGGGGATGGGGAGTGTGAGCAGAGTATTGAGTGTGGAGGTGGGGAGTGTGAGCAGAGTAGGGAGGGTGGGGGTAGTGAGTGTGAGCAGAGTAGGGAGTGTGGGGGTGGAGTGTGAGCAGAGTAGGGAGTGTGGGGGTGGAGAGTGTGAGCAGAGTAGGGAGTGTGGGGGTGGGGAGTGTGTGCAGAGTAGGGAGGGAGGGGATGGGGAGTGTGAGCAGAGAAGGGCGTTTGGGGGTGGCGTGTGAGCAGAGTAGGGAGTATGGGGGTGGGGAGTGTGATCAGAGTAGGGAGTGTGGGGGTGGGGAGTGTGAGCAGAGTAGGGAGTGTGGGGGTGGGGAGTGTGAGCAGAGTAGGGAGTGTGGGGGTGGGGAGTGTGAGCAGAGTAGGAAGTGTGGGGGTGGAGTGTGAGCAGAGTAGGGAGTGTGGGGGTGGAGTGTGAGCAGAGTAGGGAGTGTGGGGGTGGGGAGTGTGAGCAGAGTAGGGAGTGTGGGGTTGGGTAGTGTGAGCAGAGTAGGGAGTGTGGGGGTGGGGAGTGTGAGCAGAGTAGGGAGTGTGGGGGTGGGGAATGTGAGCAGATAGGGAGTGTGGGGTTGGGGAGTGTGAGCAGAGTAGTGAGTGTGGGTGTGGAGTGTGAGCAGAGTAGGAAGTGTGGGGGTGGAGTGTGAGCAGAGTAGGGAGTGTGGGGGTGGAGTGTGAGCAGAGTAGGGAGTGTGGGGGTGGAGTGTGAGCAGAGTAGGAAGTGTGGGGGTGGAGTGTGAGCAGAGAAGGCAGGGTGGGGTTGGAATGTGAGCAAAGTAGGGAGTGTGGGGGTTGTGAGTGTGAGCAGAGTAGGGAGTGTGGGGGTGGGGAGTGTGAGCAGAGTAGGGAGTGTGGGGGTGGGGAGTGTGAGCAGAGTAGAGAGTGTGGGGGTGGGGAGTGTGAGCAGAGTAGGGAGTGTGGGGGTGGGGAGTGTGAGCAGAGTAGGGAGTGTGGGGATGGGGAGCGTGAGCAGAGTAGGGAGTGTGGGGGTGGGGAGTGTGAGCAGAGTAGGGAGTGTGGGGATGGGGAGTGTGAGCAGAGTAGAGAGTGTGAGGGTGGTGTCTGAGCAGAGTAGGGAGTGTGGGGGTGGAGTGTGAGCAGAGTAGGGAGTGTGAGCAGAGTAGAGAGTGTGAGGGTGGAGTGTGAGCAGAGTAGGGAGTGTGGGGGTGGAGTGTGAGCAGAGTAGGGAGTGTGGGGGTGGAGTGTGAGCAGAGTAGGGAGGGTGAGCAGAGTAGGGAGTGTGAGGGTGGAGTGTGAGCAGAGTAGGGAGTGTGGGGGTGGGGGAGTGTGAGCAGAGTAGGAAGGGTGGGGTGGGGAGTGTGAGCAGAGTAGGGAGTGTGAGGGTGGAGTGCGAGCAGAGTAGGGAGTGTGGGGGTGGAGTGTGAGCAGAGTAGGGAGTGTGAGCAGAGTAGGGAGTGTGGGGGTGGGGACTGTGGGGATGGGGAGTGTGACCAGAGTAGGGAGTGTGGTGGTGGTGAGTGTGAGCAGAGTAGGGAGTGTGGGGGTGGAGTGTGAGCAGAGTAGGGCGTGTGGGGGTAGTGAGTGTGAGCAGAGTAGGGAGTGTGGGGGTGGAGTGTGAGCAGAGTAGGGAGTGGGCGGGTGGGGAGTGTGAGCAGAGTATTGAGTGTGGGGGTGGGGAGTGTGAGCAGAGTAGGGAGGGTCGGGGTGGGGAGTGTGATCAGAGTAGGGAGTGTGGGGGTGGGGAGTGTGAGCAGAGTAGTGAGGTTCCGGATGGGGAGTGTGAGCAGAGCAGGGTGTGTGGGGGTGGGGAGTGTGAGCAGATTAGGGAGTGTGGGGGTGGGGAGTGTGAGCAGAGTAGTGAGGTTGGGGGTGGGGAGCGTGTGCAGAGTAGGGAGTGTGGGGGTGGGGAGTGTGAGCAGAGTATTGAGTGTGGGGATGGGGAGTGTGAGCAAAGTAGGGAGTGTGGGGGTGCGGAGTGTGAGCCGAGTAGGGAGCGTGGGGGTGGAGTGTGAGCAGAGTAGGGAGTGTGGGGGTGGGGAGTGTGAGCAGAGTAGGGAGTGTGGGGGTGGGGAGTGTGAGCAGAGTAGGGAGTGTGGGGATGGGGAGTGTGAGCAGAGTAGGGAGTGTGGGGGTGGGGAGTGTGAGCAGAGTAGGGAGTGTGGGGGTGGGGAGTGTGAGCAGAGTAGGGAGTGTGGGGGTGGGGAGTGTGAGCAGAGTAGGGAGTGTGGGGGTGGGGAGTGTGAGCAGAGTAGGGAGTGTGGGGGTGGGGAGTGTGAGCAGAGTAGGGAGTGTGGGGGTGGGGAGTGTGAGCAGAGTAGGGAGTGTGGGGGTGGGGAGTGTGAGCAGAGTAGGGAGTGTGGGGGTGGGGAGTGTGAGCAGAGTAGGGAGTGTGGGGGTGGGGAGTGTGAGCAGAGTAGGGAGTGTGGGGGTGGGGAGTGTGAGCAGAGTAGGGAGTGTGGGGGTGGGGAATGTGAGCAGAGTAGGGAGTGTGGGGGTGGGGAGTGTGAGCAGAGTAGGGAGTGTGGGGGTGCAGTGTGAGCAGAGTAGTGAGTGTGGGTGTGGAGTGTGAGCAGAGTAGGAAGTGTGGGGGTGCATTGTGAGCAGAGTAGGGAGTGTGGGGGTGGGGAGTGTGAGCAGAGTAGGGAGTGTGGGGGTGGGGAGTGTGAGCAGAGTAGGGAGTGTGGGGGTGGATGGGAGCAGAGTAGGGAGTGTGGGGGTGGGGAGTGTGAGCAGAGTAGGGAGTGTGGGGGTGGAGTGTGAGCAGAGTAGGGAGTGTGAGCAGAGTAGAGAGTGTGGGGGTGGGGAGTGTGAGCAGAGTAGGGAGTATGGGGGTGGGGAGTGAGCAGAGTAGGGAGTGTGAGGGTGGAGTGTGAGCAGAGTAGGGGGTGTGGTGGTGGAGTGTGAGCAGAGTAGGGAGTGTGGGGGTGGAGTGTGAGCAGAGTAGGGAGTGTGGGGGTGGAGTGTGAGCAGAGTAGGGAGTGTGAGCAGAGTAGGGAGTGTGGGGGTGGGGACTGTGGGGATGGGGAGTGTGACCAGAGTAGGGAGTGTGGGGGTGGTGAGTGTGAGCAGAGTAGGGAGTGTGGGGGTTGGGAGTGTGAGCAGAGTAGGGCGTGTGGGGGTAGTGAGTGTGAGCAGAGTAGGGAGTGTGGGGGTGGAGTGTGAGCAGAGTAGGGAGTGGGCGGGTGGGGAGTGTGAGCAGAGTATTGAGTGTGGGGGTCGGGAGTGTGATCAGAGTAGGGAGGGTCGGGGTGGGGAGTGTGATCAGAGTAGGGAGTGTGGGTTGGGAAGTGTGAGCAGAGTAGGGAGTGTGGGGTTGGAGTGTGAGGAGAGTAGGGAGTGTGGGGGTGGGGAGTGTGAGCAGAGTAGGGAGTGTGGGGGTGGGGAGTGTGAGCAGAGTAGTGAGATTGGGGGTGGGGAGTGTGTGCAGAGTAGGGAGTGTGGGGGTGGGGAGTGTGAGCCGAGTAGGGAGCGTGGGGGTGGGGAGTGTGAGCAGAGTAGGGAGTGTGGGGGTGGGGAGTGTGAGCAGAGTAGGGAGTGTGGGGGTGGGGAGTGTGAGCAGAGTAGGGAGTGTGGGGAATGTGAGCAGAGTAGGGAGTGTGGGGGTGGGGAGTGTGAGCAGAGTAGGGAGTGTGGGGGTGGGGAGTGTGAGCAGAGTAGGGAGTGTGGGGGTGGATGGGAGCAGAGTAGGGAGTGTGGGGCTGGAGTGTGAGCAGAGAAGGGAATGTGGGGGTAGTGAGTGTGAGCAGAGTAGGGAGTGTGGGGGTGGAGTGTGAGCAGAGTAGGGAGTGTGGGGGTGGGGAGTGTGAGCAGAGTATTGAGTGTGGGGATGGGGAGTGTGAGCAGAGTAGGGAGTGTGGGGGTGCGGAGTGTGAGCAGAGTAGGGAGTGTGGGGTGCGGAGTGTGAGCAGAGTAGGGAGAGTGGGGATGGGGAGTGTGAGCAGAGTAGGGCGTTTGGGGGTGGCGTGTGAGCAGAGTAGGGAGTGTGGGGGTGGGGCGTGTGATCAGAGTAGGGAGTGTGGGGGTGGGGAGTGTGAGCAGAGTAGGGAGTGTGGGGGTGGGGAGTGTGAGCAGAGTAGGGAGTGTGGGGGTGGGGAGTGTGAGCAGAGTAGGGAGTGTGGGGGTGGGGAGTGTGAGCAGAGTAGGGAGTGTGGGGTTGGGTAGTGTGAGCAGAGTAGGGAGTGTGGGGGTGGGGAGTGTGAGCAGTGTAGGGAGTGTGGGGGTGGGGAATGTGAGCAGAGTAGGGAGGGTGGGGTTGGGGAGTGTGAGCAGAGTAGTGAGTGTGGGTGTGGAGTGTGAGCAGAGTAGGAAGTGTGGGGGTGGAGTGTGAGCAGAGTAGGGAGTGTGGGGGTGGAGTGTGAGCAGAGTAGGGAGTGTGGGGGTGGATTGTGAGCAGAGTAGGAAGTGTGGGGGTGGAGTGTAAGCAGAGAAGGGAATGTGGGGTTGGAGTGTGAGCAAAGTAGGGAGTGTTGGGGTTGTGAGTGTGAGCAGAGTAGGGAGTGTGGGGGTGGGGAGTGTGAGCAGAGTAGGGTGGGTGGGGGTAGTGAGTGTGAGCAGAGTAGGAAGTGTGGGGGTGGAGTGTGAGCAGAGTAGGGAGTGTGGGGGTGGAGAGTGTGAGCAGAGTAGGGAGTGTGGGGGTGGGGAGTGTGTGCAGAGTAGGGAGGGAGGGGGTGGGGAGTGTGAGCAGAGTAGGGAGTGTGGAGATGGGGAGTGTGAGCAGAGTAGGGAGTGTGGGGGTGGGGAGTGTGAGCAGAGTAGGGAGTGTGGGGGTGGGGAGTGTGAGCAGAGTAGGGAGTGTGGGGGTGGGGAGTGTGAGCAGAGTAGGGAGTGTGGGGGTGGGGAGTGTGAGCAGAGTAGGGAGTGTGGGGGTGGGGAGTGTGAGCAGAGTAGGGAGTGTGGGGGTGGGGAATGTGAGCAGAGTAGGGAGTGTGGGGGAGGGGTGTGTGAGCAGAGTAGGGAGTGTGGGGGTGCAGTGTGAGCAGAGTAGTGAGTGTGGGTGTGGAGTGTGAGCAGAGTAGGAAGTGTGGGGGTGGAGTGTGAGCAGAGAAGGGAATGTGGGGGTGGAGTGTGAGCAGAGTAGGAAGTGTGGGGGTGGAGTGTGAGCAGAGAAGGGAATGTGGGGGTGGAGTGTGAGCAGAGTAGAGAGTGTGGGGGTGGGGAGTGTGAGCAGAGTAGGGAGTGTGGGGGTGGGGAATGTGAGCAGAGTAGGGAGTGTGGGGGAGGGTTGTGTGAGCAGAGTAGGGAGTGTGGGGGTGCAATGTGAGCAGAGTAGTGAGTGTGGGTGTGGAGTGTGAGCAGAGTAGGAAGTGTGGAGGTGGAGTGTGAGCAGAGAAGGGAATGTGGGGGTGGAGTGTGAGCAGAGTAGGGAATGTGGGGGTGGAGTGTGAGCAGAGTAGGTAGTGTGGGGGTGGGGAGTGTGAGCAGAGTAGGGAGTGTGGGGGTGGGGAGTGTGAGCCGAGTAGGAAGTGTGGGGGTGGGGAGTGTGAGCAGAGTAGGGAGTGTGGGGTTGGAGTGTGAGCAGAGTAGGGAGTGTGGGGGTGGAGTGTGAGCAGAGTAGGAAGTGTGGGGGTGGAGTGTGAGCAGAGAAGGGAATGTGGGGGTGGAGTGTGAGCAGAGTAGGGAGTGTGGGGGTGGGGAGTGTGAGCAGAGCAGGGATTGTGGGAGTGGGGAGTGTGAGCAGAGTAGGGAGTGTGGGGGTGGGGAGTGTGAGCAGAGTAGGAAGTGTGGGGGTGGGGAGTGTGAGCAAATTAAGGAGTGTGGGGGTGGAGTGTGAGCAGAGTAGGGAGTGTGGGGGTGGAGTGTGAGCAGAGTAGGAAGTGTGGGGGTGGAGTGTGAGCAGAGTAGGGAGTGTGGGGGTGGGGAGTGTGATCAGAGTAGGGAGTGTGGGGGTGGGGAGTGTGAGCAGAGTAGGGAGTGTGGGGGTGGGGAGTGTGAGCAGAGTAGGGAGTGTGGGGGTGGGGAGTGTGAGCAGAGTAGGGAGTGTGGGGGTGGGGAGTGTGAGCAGAGTAGGGAGTGTGGGGGTTGGTAGTGTGAGCAGAGTAGGGAGTGTGGGGGTGGGGAGTGTGAGCAGAGTAGGGAGTGTGGGGGTGGGGAATGGGAGCAGAGTAGGGAGTGTGGGGTTGGGGAGTGTGAGCAGAGTAGTGAGTGTGGGTGTGGAGTGTGAGCAGAGTAGGGAGTGTGGGGGTGGGGAGTGTGAGCAGAGTAGGGAGTGTGGGGGTGGGGAGTGTGAGCAGAATAGGGAGTGTGGGGGTGGGGAATGTGAGCAGAGTAGGGAGTGTGGGGGTGGGTAGTGTGAGCAGAGTAGGGAGTGTGGGGGTGCAGTGTGAGCAGAGTAGTGAGTGTGGGTGTGGAGTGTGAGCAGAGTAGGAAGTGTGGGGGTGCATTGTGAGCAGAGTAGGGAGTGTGGGGGTGGGGAGTGTGAGCAGAGTAGGGAGTGTGGGGGTGGATGGGAGCAGAGTAGGGAGTGTGGGGGTGGAGTGTGAGCAGAGAAGGGAATGTGGGGGTAGTGAGTGTGAGCAGAGTAGGGAGTTTGGGGGTGGAGTGTGAGCAGAGTAGGGAGTGTGGGGGTGGGGAGTGTGAGCAGAGTATTGAGTGTGGGGATGGGGAGTGTGAGCAGAGTAGGGAGTGTGGGGGTGCGGAGTGTGAGCAGCGTAGGGAGTGTGGGGTGCGGAGTGTGAGCAGAGAAGGGAGTGTGGGGATGGGGAGTGTGAGCAGAGTAGGGCGTTTGGGGTGGCGTGTGAGCAGAGTAGGGAGTGTGGGGGTGGGGAGTGTGATCAGAGTAGGGAGTGTGGGGGTGGGGAGTGTGAGCAGAGTAGGGAGTGTGGGGGTGGGGAGTGTGAGCAGAGTAGGGAGTGTGGGGGTGGGGAGTGTGAGCAGAGTAGGGAGTGTGGGGGTAGGGAGTGTGAGCAGAGTAGGGAGTGTGGGGTTGGGTAGTGTGAGCAGAGTAGGGAGTGTGTGGGTGGGGAGTGTGAGCAGAGGAGGGAGTGTGGGGGTGGGGAATGTGAGCAGAGTAGGGAGTGTGGGGTTGGGGAGTGTGATCAGAGTAGGGAGTGTGGGGGTGGGGAGTGTGAGCAGAGTAGGGAGTGTGGGGGTGGGGAGTGTGAGCAGAGTAGGGAGTGTGGGGGTGGGGAGTGTGAGCAGAGTAGGGAGTGTGGGGGTGGGGAGTGTGAGCAGAGTAGGGAGTGTGGGGGTTGGTAGTGTGAGCAGAGTAGGGAGTGTGGGGGTGGGGAGTGTGAGCAGAGTAGGGAGTGTGGGGGTGGGGAATGTGAGCAGAGTAGGGAGTGTGGGGTTGGGGAGTGTGAGCAGAGTAGTGAGTGTGGGTGTGGAGTGTGAGCAGAGTAGGGAGTGTGGGGGTGGGGAGTGTGAGCAGAGTAGGGAGTGTGGGGGTGGGGAGTGTGAGCAGAGTAGGGAGTGTGGGGGTGGGGAATGTGAGCAGAGTAGGGAGTGTGGGGGTGGGGAGTGTGAGCAGAGTAGGGAGTGTGGGGGTGCAGTGTGAGCAGAGTAGTGAGTGTGGGTGTGGAGTGTGAGCAGAGTAGGGAGTGTGGGGGTGGATGGGAGCAGAGTAGGGAGTGTGGGGGTGGATGGGAGCAGAGTAGGGAGTGTGGGGGTGGAGTGTGAGCAGAGAAGGGAATGTGGGGGTAGTGAGTGTGAGCAGAGTAGGGAGTTTGGGGGTGGAGTGTGAGCAGAGTAGGGAGTGTGGGGGTGGGGAGTGTGAGCAGAGTATTGAGTGTGGGGATGGGGAGTGTGAGCAGAGTAGGGAGTGTGGGGGTGCGGAGTGTGAGCAGAGTAGGGAGTGTGGGGTGCGGAGTGTGAGCAGAGAAGGGAGTGTGGGGATGGGGAGTGTGAGCAGAGTAGGGCGTTTGGGGGTGGCGTGTGAGCAGAGTAGGGAGTGTGGGGGTGGGGAGTGTGATCAGAGTAGGGAGTGTGGGGGTGGGGAGTGTGAGCAGAGTAGGGAGTGTGGGGGTGGGGAGTGTGAGCAGAGTAGGGAGTGTGGGGGTGGGGAGTGTGAGCAGAGTAGGGAGTGTGGGGGTGGGGAGTGTGAGCAGAGTAGGGAGTGTGGGGGTGGGGAGTGTGAGCAGAGTAGGGAGTGTGGGGTTGGGTAGTGTGAGCAGAGTAGGGAGTGTGTGGGTGGGGAGTGTGAGCAGAGTAGGGAGTGTGGGGGTGGGGAATGTGAGCAGAGTAGGGAGTGTGGGGTTGGGGAGTGTGAGCAGAGTAGTGAGTCTGGGTGTGGAGTGTGAGCAGAGTAGGAAGTGTGGGGGTGGAGTGTGAGCAGAGTAGGGAGTGTGGGGGTGGAGTGTGAGCAGAGTAGGGAGTGTGGGGGTGGAGTGTGAGCAGAGTAGGAAGTGTGGGGGTGGAGTGTGAGCAGAGAAGGGAATGTGGGGTTGGAGTGTGAGCAAAGTAGGGAGTGTGGGGGTTGTGAGTGTGAGCAGAGTAGGGAGTGTGGGGGTGGGGAGTGTGAGCAGAGTATTGAGTGTGGAGATGGGGAGTGTGAGCAGAGTAGGGAGGGTGGGGGTAGTGAGTGTGAGCAGAGTAGGGAGTGTGGGGGTGGAGTGTGAGCAGAGTAGGGAGTGTGGGGGTGGAGAGTGTGAGCAGAGTAGGGAGTGTGGGGGTGGGGAGTGTGTGCAGAGTAGGGAGGGAGGGGGTGGGGAGTGTGAGCAGAGTAGGGAGTGTGGAGGTGGGGAGTGTGAGCAGAGTAGGGAGTGTGGGGGTGGGGAGTGTGAGCAGAGTAGGGAGTGTGGGGGTGGGGAGTGTGAGCAGAGTAGGGAGTGTGGGGGTGGGGTGTGTGAGCAGAGTAGGGAGTGTGGGGGTGGGGAATGTGAGCAGAGTAGGGAGTGTGGGGGAGGGGTGTGTGAGCAGAGTAGGGAGTGTGGAGGTGCAGTGTGAGCAGAGTAGTGAGTGTGGGTGTGGAGTGTGAGCAGAGTAGGAAGTGTGGGGGTGGAGTGTGAGCAGAGAAGGGAATGTGGGGGTGGAGTGTGAGCAGAGTAGGAAGTGTGGGGGTGGAGTGTGAGCAGAGAAGGGAATGTGGGGGTGGAGTGTGAGCAGAGTAGGGAGTGTGGGGGTGGGGAGTGTGAGCAGAGTAGGGAGTGTGGGGGTGGGGAATGTGAGCAGGGTAGGGAGTGTGGGGGAGGGGTGTGTGAGCAGAGTAGGGAGTGTGGGGGTGCAATGTGAGCAGAGTAGTGAGTGTGGGTGTGCAGTGTGAGCAGAGTAGGAAGTGTGGAGGTGGAGTGTGAGCAGAGAAGGGAATGTGGGGGTGGAGTGTGAGCAGAGTAGGGAATGTGGGGGTGGAGTGTGAGCAGAGTAGGTAGTGTGGGGGTGGGGAGTGTGAGCAGAGTAGGGAGTGTGGGGGTGGGGAGTGTGAGCCGAGTAGGAAGTGTGGGGGTGGGGAGTGTGAGCAGAGTAGGGAGTGTGGGGTTGGAGTGTGAGCAGAGTAGGGAGTGTGGGGGTGGAGTGTGAGCAGAGTAGGAAGTGTGGGGGTGGAGTGTGAGCAGAGAAGGGAATGTGGGGGTGGAGTGTGAGCAGAGTAGGGAGTGTGGGGGTGGGGAGTGTGAGCAGAGCAGGGATTGAGGGAGTGGGGAGTGTGAGCAGAGTAGGGAGTGTGGGGGTGGGGAGTGTGAGCAGAGTAGGAAGTGTGGTGGTGGGGAGTGTGAGCAAATTAGGGAGTGTGGGGGTGGGGAATGTGAGCAGAGTAGGGAGTGTGGGGTTGAGGAGTGTGAGCAGAGTAGTGAGTGTGGGTGTGGAGTGTGAGCAGAGTAGGGAGTGTGGGGGTGGGGAGTGTGAGCAGAGTAGGGAGTGTGGGGGTGGGGAATGTGAGCAGAGTAGGGAGTGTGGGGGTGGGGAGTCTGAGCAGAGTAGGGAGTGTGGGGGTGCAGTGTGAGCAGAGTAGTGAGTGTGGGTGTGGAGTGTGAGCAGAGTAGGAAGTGTGGGGGTGCATTGTGAGCAGAGTAGGGAGTGTGGGGGTGGGGAGTGTGAGCAGTGTAGGGAGTGTGGGGGTGGATGGGAGCAGAGTAGGGAGTGTGGGGGTGGAGTGTGAGCAGAGAAGGGAATGTGGGGGTAGTGAGTGTGAGCAGAGTAGGGAGTGTGGGGGTGGAGTGTGAGCAGAGTAGGGAGTGTGGGGGTGGGGAGTGTGAGCAGAGTATTGAGTGTGGGGATGGGGAGTGTGAGCAGAGTAGGGAGTGTGGGGGTGCGGAGTGTGAGCAGAGTAGGGAGTGTGGGGTGCGGAGTGTGAGCAGAGTAGGGAGTGTGGGGATGGGGAGTGTGAGCAGAGTAGGGCGTTTGGGTGTGGCGTGTGAGAAGAGTAGGGAGTGTGGGGGTGGGGAGTGTGATCAGAGTAGGGAGTGTGGGGGTGGGGAGTGTGAGCAGAGTAGGGAGTGTGGGGGTGGGGAGTGTGAGCAGAGTAGGGAGTGTGGGGGTGGGGAGTGTGAGCAGAGGAGGGAGTGTGGGGGTGGGGAGTGTGAGCAGAGTAGGGAGTGTGGGGTTGGGTAGTGTGAGCAGAGTAGGGAGTGTGGGGGTGGGGAGTGTGAGCAGAGTAGGGAGTGTGGGGGTGGGGAATGTGAGCAGAGTAGGGAGTGTGGGGTTGGGGAGTGTGAGCAGAGTAGTGAGTGTGGGTGTGGAGTGTGAGCAGAGTAGGAAGTGTGGGGGTGAAGTGTGAGCAGAGTAGGGAGTGTGGGGGTGGAGTGTGAGCAGAGTAGGGAGTGTGGGGGTGGAGTGTGAGCAGAGTAGGAAGTGTGGGGGTGGAGTGTGAGCAGAGAAGGGAATGTGGGGTTGGAGTGTGAGCAAAGTAGGGAGTGTGGGGGTTGTGAGTGTGAGCAGAGTAGGGAGTGTGGGGGTGGGGAGTGTGAGCAGAGTATTGAGTGTGGAGGTGGGGAGTGTGAGCAGAGTAGGGAGGGTGGGGGTAGTGAGTGTGAGCAGAGTAGGGAGTGTGGGGGTGGAGTGTGAGCAGAGTAGGGAGTGTGGGGGTGGAGAGTGTGAGCAGAGTAGGGAGTGTGGGGGTGGGGAGTGTGTGCAGAGTAGGGAGGGAGGGGGTGGGGAGTGTGAGCAGAGTAGGGAGTGTGGAGGTGGGGAGTGTGAGCAGAGTAGGGAGTGTGGGGGTGGGGAGTGTGAGCAGAGTAGGGAGTGTGGGGGTGGGGAGTGTGAGCAGAGTAGGGAGTGTGGGGTGGGGAGTGTGAGCAGAGTAGGGAGTGTGGGGGTGGGGAATGTGAGCAGAGTAGGGAGTGTGGGGGAGGGGTGTGTGAGCAGAGTAGGGAGTGTGGGGGTGCAGTGTGAGCAGAGTAGTGAGTGTGGGTGTGGAGTGTGAGCAGAGTAGGAAGTGTGGGGGTGGAGTGTGAGCAGAGAAGGGAATGTGGGGGTGGAGTGTGAGCAGAGTAGGAAGTGTGGGGGTGGAGTGTGAGCAGAGAAGGGAATGTGGGGGTGGAGTGTGAGCAGAGTAGGGAGTGTGGGGGTGGGGAGTGTGAGCAGAGTAGGGAGTGTGGGGGTGGGGAATGTGAGCAGAGTAGGGAGTGTGGGGGAGGGCTGTGTGAGCAGAGTAGGGAGTGTGGGGGTGCAATGTGAGCAGAGTAGTGAGTGTGGGTGTGGAGTGTGAGCAGAGTAGGAAGTGTGGAGGTGGAGTGTGAGCAGAGTAGGTAGTGTGGGGGTGGGGAGTGTGAGCAGAGTAGGGAGTGTGGGGGTGGGGAGTGTGAGCCGAGTAGGAAGTGTGGGGGTGGGGAGTGTGAGCAGAGTAGGGAGTGTGGGGGTGGAGTGTGAGCAGAGTAGGAAGTGTGGGGGTGGAGTGTGAGCAGAGAAGGGAATGTGGGGGTGGAGTGTGAGCAGAGTAGGGAGTGTGGGGGTGGGGAGTGTGAGCAGAGCAGGGATTGTGGGAGTGGGGAGTGTGAGCAGAGTAGGGAGCGTGGGGGTGGGGAGTGTGAGCAGAGTAGGAAGTGTGGGGGTGGGGAGTGTGAGCAAATTAGGGAGTGTGGGGGTGGGGAATGTGAGCAGAGTAGGGAGTGTGGGGTTGAGGAGTGTGAGCAGAGTAATGAGTGTGGGTGTGGAGTGTGAGCAGAGTAGGGAGTGTGGGGGTGGGGAATGTGAGCACAGTAGGGAGTGTGGGGGTGGGGAATGTGAGCAGAGTAGGGAGTGTGGGGGTGGGGAGTGTGAGCAGAGTAGGGAGTGTGGGGGTGCAGTGTGAGCAGAGTAGTGAGTGTGGGTGTGGAGTGTGAGCAGAGTAGGAAGTGTGGGGGTGCATTGTGAGCAGAGTAGGGAGTGTGGGGGTGGGGAGTGTGAGCAGAGTAGGGAGTGTGGGGGTGGATGGGAGCAGAGTAGGGAGTGTGGGGGTGGAGTGTGAGCAGAGAAGGGAATGTGGGGGTAGTGAGTGTGAGCAGAGTAGGGAGTGTGGGGGTGGAGTGTGAGCAGAGTAGGGAGTGTGGGGGTGGGGAGTGTGAGCAGAGTATTGAGTGTGGGGATGGGGAGTGTGAGCAGAGTAGGGAGTGTGGGGGTGCGGAGTGTGAGAAGAGTAGGGAGTGTGGGGTGCGGAGTGTGAGCAGAGTAGAGAGTGTGGGGATGGGGAGTGTGAGCAGAGTAGGGCGTTTGGGGGTGGCGTGTGAGCAGAGTAGGGAGTGTGGGGGTGGGGAGTGTGATCAGAGTAGGGAGTGTGGGGGTGGGGAGTGTGAGCAGAGTAGGGAGTGTGAGGGTGGGGAGTGTGAGCAGAGTAGGGAGTGTGGGGGTGGGGAGTGTGAGCAGAGGAGGGAGTGTGGGGGTGGGGAGTGTGAGCAGAGTAGGGAGTGTGGGGTTGGGTAGTGTGAGCAGAGTAGGGAGTGTGGGGGTGGGGAGTGTGAGCAGAGTAGGGAGTGTGGGGGTGGGGAATGTGAGCAGAGTAGGGAGTGTGGGGTTGGGGAGTGTGAGCAGAGTAGGGAGTGTGGGGGTGGAGAGTGTGAGCAGAGTAGGGAGTGTGGGGGTGGGGAGTGTGTGCAGAGTAGGGAGGGAGGGGGTGGGGAGTGTGAGCAGAGTAGGGAGTGTGGAGGTGGGGAGTGTGAGCAGAGTAGGGAGTGTGGGGGTGGGGAGTGTGAGCAGAGTAGGGAGTGTGGGGGTGGGGAGTGTGAGCAGAGTAGGGAGTGTGGGGTGGGGAGTGTGAGCAGAGTAGGGAGTGTGGGGGTGGGGAATGTGAGCAGAGTAGGGAGTGTGGGGGAGGGGTGTGTGAGCAGAGTAGGGAGTGTGGGGGTGCAGTGTGAGCAGAGTAGTGAGTGTGGGTGTGGAGTGTGAGCAGAGTAGGAAGTGTGGGGGTGGAGTGTGAGCAGAGAAGGGAATGTGGGGGTGGAGTGTGAGCAGAGTAGGAAGTGTGGGGGTGGAGTGTGAGCAGAGAAGGGAATGTGGGGGTGGAGTGTGAGCAGAGTAGGGAGTGTGGGGGTGGGGAGTGTGAGCAGAGTAGGGAGTGTGGGGGTGGGGAATGTGAGCAGAGTAGGGAGTGTGGGGGAGGGCTGTGTGAGCAGAGTAGGGAGTGTGGGGGTGCAATGTGAGCAGAGTAGTGAGTGTGGGTGTGGAGTGTGAGCAGAGTAGGAAGTGTGGAGGTGGAGTGTGAGCAGAGTAGGTAGTGTGGGGGTGGGGAGTGTGAGCAGAGTAGGGAGTGTGGGGGTGGGGAGTGTGAGCCGAGTAGGAAGTGTGGGGGTGGGGAGTGTGAGCAGAGTAGGGAGTGTGGGGGTGGAGTGTGAGCAGAGTAGGAAGTGTGGGGGTGGAGTGTGAGCAGAGAAGGGAATGTGGGGGTGGAGTGTGAGCAGAGTAGGGAGTGTGGGGGTGGGGAGTGTGAGCAGAGCAGGGATTGTGGGAGTGGGGAGTGTGAGCAGAGTAGGGAGCGTGGGGGTGGGGAGTGTGAGCAGAGTAGGAAGTGTGGGGGTGGGGAGTGTGAGCAAATTAGGGAGTGTGGGGGTGGGGAATGTGAGCAGAGTAGGGAGTGTGGGGTTGAGGAGTGTGAGCAGAGTAATGAGTGTGGGTGTGGAGTGTGAGCAGAGTAGGGAGTGTGGGGGTGGGGAATGTGAGCACAGTAGGGAGTGTGGGGGTGGGGAATGTGAGCAGAGTAGGGAGTGTGGGGGTGGGGAGTGTGAGCAGAGTAGGGAGTGTGGGGGTGCAGTGTGAGCAGAGTAGTGAGTGTGGGTGTGGAGTGTGAGCAGAGTAGGAAGTGTGGGGGTGCATTGTGAGCAGAGTAGGGAGTGTGGGGGTGGGGAGTGTGAGCAGAGTAGGGAGTGTGGGGGTGGATGGGAGCAGAGTAGGGAGTGTGGGGGTGGAGTGTGAGCAGAGAAGGGAATGTGGGGGTAGTGAGTGTGAGCAGAGTAGGGAGTGTGGGGGTGGAGTGTGAGCAGAGTAGGGAGTGTGGGGGTGGGGAGTGTGAGCAGAGTATTGAGTGTGGGGATGGGGAGTGTGAGCAGAGTAGGGAGTGTGGGGGTGCGGAGTGTGAGAAGAGTAGGGAGTGTGGGGTGCGGAGTGTGAGCAGAGTAGAGAGTGTGGGGATGGGGAGTGTGAGCAGAGTAGGGCGTTTGGGGGTGGCGTGTGAGCAGAGTAGGGAGTGTGGGGGTGGGGAGTGTGATCAGAGTAGGGAGTGTGGGGGTGGGGAGTGTGAGCAGAGTAGGGAGTGTGGGGGTGGGGAGTGTGAGCAGAGTAGGGAGTGTGGGGGTGGGGAGTGTGAGCAGAGGAGGGAGTGTGGGGGTGGGGAGTGTGAGCAGAGTAGGGAGTGTGGGGTTGGGTAGTGTGAGCAGAGTAGGGAGTGTGGGGGTGGGGAGTGTGAGCAGAGTAGGGAGTGTGGGGGTGGGGAATGTGAGCAGAGTAGGGAGTGTGGGGTTGGGGAGTGTGAGCAGAGTAGTGAGTGTGGGTGTGGAGTGTGAGCAGAGTAGGAAGTGTGGGGGTGGAGTGTGAGCAGAGTAGGGAGTGTGGGGGTGGAGTGTGAGCAGAGTAGGGAGTGTGGGGGTGGAGTGTGAGCAGAGTAGGAAGTGTGGGGGTGGAGTGTGAGCAGAGAAGGAAATGTGGGGTTGGAGTGTGAGCAAAGTAGGGAGTGTGGGGGTTGTGAGTGTGAGCAGAGTAGGGAGTGTGGGGGTGGGGAGTGTGAGCAGAGTATTGAGTGTGGAGGTGGGGAGTGTGAGCAGAGTAGGGAGGGTGGGGGTAGTGAGTGTGAGCAGAGTAGGGAGTGTGGGGGTGGAGTGTGAGCAGAGTAGGGAGTGTGGGGGTGGAGAGTGTGAGCATAGTAGGGAGTGTGGGGGTGGGGAGTGTGTGCAGAGTAGGGAGGGAGGGGGTGGGGAGTGTGAGCAGAGTAGGGAGTGTGGAGGTGGGGAGTGTGAGCAGAGTAGGGAGTGTGGGGGTGGGGAGTGTGAGCAGAGTAGGGAGTGTGGGGGTGGGGAGTGTGAGCAGAGTAGGGAGTGTGGGGGTGGGGAGTGTGAGTAGAGTAGGGAGTGTGGGGGTGGGGAATGTGAGCAGAGTAGGGAGTGTGGGGGAGGGGTGTGTGAGCAGAGTAGGGAGTGTGGGGGTGCAGTGTGAGCAGAGTAGTGAGTGTGGGTGTGGAGTGTGAGCAGAGTAGGAAGTGTGGGGGTGGAGTGTGAGCAGAGAAGGGAATGTGGGGGTGGAGTGTGAGCAGAGTAGGAAGTGTGGGGGTGGAGTGTGAGCAGAGAAGGGAATGTGGGGGTGGAGTGTGAGCAGAGTAGGGAGTGTGGGGGTGGGGAGTGTGAGCAGAGTAGGGAGTGTGGGGGTGGGGAATGTGAGCAGAGTAGGGAGTGTGGGGGAGGGGTGTGTGAGCAGAGTAGGGAGTGTGGGGGTGCAATGTGAGCAGAGTAGTGAGTGTGGGTGTGGAGTGTGAGCAGAGTAGGAAGTGTGGAGGTGGAGTGTGAGCAGAGAAGGGAATGTGGGGGTGGAGTGTGAGCAGAGTAGGGAATGTGGGGGTGGAGTGTGAGCAGAGTAGGTAGTGTGGGGGTGGGGAGTGTGAGCAGAGTAGGGAGTGTGGGGGTGGGGAGTGTGAGCCGAGTAGGAAGTGTGGGGGTGGGGAGTGTGAGCAGAGTAGGGAGTGTGGGGTTGGAGTGTGAGCAGAGTAGGGAGTGTGGGGGTGGAGTGTGAGCAGAGTAGGAAGTGTGGGGGTGGAGTGTGAGCCGAGAAGGGAATGTGGGGGTGGAGTGTGAGCAGAGTAGGGAGTGTGGGGGTGGGGAGTGTGAGCAGAGCAGGGATTGTGGGAGTGGGGAGTGTGAGCAGAGTAGGGAGTGTGGGGGTGGGGAGTGTGAGCAGAGTAGGAAGTGTGGGGGTGGGGAGTGTGAGCAAATTAGGGAGTGTGGGGGTGGAGTGTGAGCAGAGTAGGGAGTGTGGGGGTGGAGTGTGAGCAGAGTAGGAAGTGTGGGGGTGGAGTGTGAGCAGAGTAGGGAGTGTGGGGGTGGGGAGTGTGAGCAGAGTAGGGAGGGTGGGGGTGGGGAGTGTGAGCAGAGTAGTGAGTGTGGGGGTAGTGAGTGTGAGCAGAGTAGGGAGTGTGGGGGTGGAGTGTGAGCAGAGTAGGGAGTGTGGGGGTGGGGAGTGTGAGCAGAGTATTGAGTGTCGGGGAGGGGAGTGTGAGCAGTGTAGGGAGGGTGGTGGTGGGGAGTGTGATCAGAGTAGGGAGTGTGGGTTGGGAAGTGTGAGCAGAGTAGGGAGTGTGGGGGTGGAGTGTGAGCAGAGTAGGGAGTGTGGGGGTAGTGAGTGTGAGCAGAGTAGGGGGTGTGGGGATGGGGAGTGTGAGCAGAGTAGGGAGTGTGTGGGTGGGGAGTGTGAGCAGAGTAGAGAGTGTGGGGGTGGGGAGTGTGAGCAGAGTAGTGAGGTTCAGGATGGGGAGTGTGAGCAGAGCAGGGTGTGTTGGGGTGGGGAGTGTGGGCAGATTAGGGAATGTGGGGGTGGGGAGTGTGAGCAGAGTAGGGAGTGTGGGGGGGGGGGAGTGTGAGCAGAGTAGTCAGGTTGTGGGTGGGGAGTGTGAGCAGAGTAGGGAGTTTGGGGGTGGGGAGTGTGAGCCGAGTAGGGAGGGTGGGGGTGGGGAGTGTGAGCAGAGTGGGGAGTGTGGGGGTGGGGAGTGTGAGCAGAGTAGTGTGGTGTGGGGGTGGGGAGTGTGAGTAGAGTAGGGAGTGTGGGGTAGTGAGTGTGAACAGAATAGGGAGTGTGGGGATGGGGAGTGTGAGCAGAGCAGGGAGGTTGGGGGTGGGGAGTGTGAACAGAGTAGTGAGTTTGGGGGTAGTGAGTGTGAGCATAGGGTGTGTGGTGGTAGTGAGTGTGAGCAGAGCAGTGTGTGGGGGGCTGGAGAGTGTGAGCAGAGTAGGGAGTGTGGGGTTGGAGTGTGAGCAGAGTATGGAGTGTGAGCGTGGGGAGTGTGAGCAGAGTAGGGAGTGTGTGGATGGGGAGTGTGAGCAGAGTAGGGAGTTTGGGGGTGGAATGTGAGCAGGGCAGGGAGTGTGGGGCTGGGGAGTGTGAGCAGAGTAGGGAGTGTGGGGGTGGGAAGTGTGAGCAGAGCAGTGAGTGTGGGAATGGGGAGTGTGAGCAGAGTAGGGAGTGTGGGGTGGAGTGTGTGAGCAGAGTAGGGAGTGTGGGGGTGGGGAGTGTGAGCAGAGTAGGGAGTGTGGGGATGGGGCGTGTGAGCAGAGTAGGGAGTGTGGGGGCGGGGAGTGTGACCAGAGTAGGGAGTGTGGGAGTGGGGAGTGTGAGCAGAGTAGGGAGTGTGGGGTGGGGAGTGTGAGCAGAGTAGGGAGTGTGGGGGTGGGGAGTGTGAGCAGAGTAGGGAGTGTGGGGATGGGGAGTGTGAGCAGAGTAGGGAGTGTGGGGGTGGGGAGTGTGAGCAGAGTAGGGAGTGCGGGTTTGGGGAGTGTGAGCAGAATAGGGAGTGTGGGGGTGGGGAGTGTGAGCAGAGTAGGGAGTGTGGGGATGGGGAGTGTGAGCAGAGTAGGGAGTTTGGGGGTGGAGTGTGAGCAGAGTAGGGAGTGTGGGGTTGGGGAGTGTGAGCAGAGTAGGGAGTGTGGGGGTGGGGAGTGTGAGCAGAGTAGGGAGTGTGGGGGTGGGTAGTGTGAGCAGAGTTGGGAGTGTGGGGGTGGGGAGTGTGAGCAGAGTAGGGAGTGTGGGGGTGGGGAATGTGAGCAGAGTAGGGAGTGTGGGGGTGGGGAGTGTGAGCAGAGTAGTGAGTGTGGGTGTGGAGTGTGAGCAGAGTAGGAAGTGTGGGGGTGGAGTGTGAGCAGAGTAGGGAGTGTGGGGGTGGAGTGTGAGCAGAGTAGGGAGTGTGGGGGTGGAGTGTGAGCAGAGTAGGAAGTGTGGGGGTGCATTGTGAGCAGAGTAGGGAGTGTGGGGGTGGATGGGAGCAGAGTAGGGAGTGTGGGGGTGGAGTGTGAGCAGAGAAGGGAATGTTGGGGTAGTGAGTGTGAGCAGAGTAGGGAGTGTGGGGGTGGAGTGTGAGCAGAGTAGGGAGTGTGGGGGTGGGGAGTGTGAGCAGAGTATTGAGTGTGGGGATGGAGAGTGTGAGCAGAGAAGGGAGTGTGGGGGTGCGGAGTGTGAGCAGAGTAGGGAGTGTGGGGTGCGGAGTGTGAGCAGAGTAGGGAGTGTGGGGATGGGGAGTGTGAGCAGAGTAGGGAGTTTGGGGGTGGCGTGTGAGCAGAGTAGGGAGTGTGGGGGTGGGGAGTGTGATCAGAGTAGGGAGTGTGGGGGTGGGGAGTGTGAGCAGAGTAGGGAGTGTGGGGGTGGTGAGTGTGAGCAGAGTAGGGAGTGTGGGGGTGGGTAGTGTGAGCAGAGTAGGGAGTGTGGGGGTGGGGAGTGGGGGAAAGTAGGGAGTGTGGGGGTGGGGAATGTGAGCAGAGTAGGGAGTGTGGGGTTGGGGAGTGTGAGCAGAGTAGTGAGTGTGGGTGTGGAGTGTGAGCAGAGTAGGAAGTGTGGAGGTGGAGTGTGAGCAGAGTAGGGACTGTGGGGGTGGAGTGTGAGCAGAGTAGGGAGTGTGGGGGTGGAGTGTGAGCAGAGTAGGAAGTGTGGGGGTGGAGTGTGAGCAGAGAAGGGAATGTGGGGTTGGAGTGTGAGCAAAGTAGGGAGTGTGGGGGTTGTGAGTTTAAGCAGAGTAGTGAGTGTGGGGGTGGGGAGTGTGAGCAGAGTATTGAGTGTGGGGGTGGAGTGTGAGCAGAGTAGGGAGTGTGGGGGTGGAGTGTGAGCAGAGTAGGGAGTGTGGGGGTGGAGTGTGAGCAGAGAAGGGAATGTGGGGTTGGAGTGTGAGCAAAGTAGGGAGTGTGGGGGTTGTGAGTGTGAGCAGAGTAGGGAGTGTGGGGGTGGGGAGTGTGAGCAGAGTATTGAGTGTGGAGGTGGGGAGTGTGAGCAGAGTAGGGAGGGTGGGGGTAGTGAGTGTGAGTAGAGTAGGGAGTGTGGGGGTGGAGTGTGAGCAGAGTAGGGAGTGTGGGGGTGGAGAGTGTGAGCAGAGTAGGGAGTGTGGGGGTGGGGAGTGTGTGCAGAGTAGGGAGGGAGGGGGTGGGGAGTGTGAGCAGAGTAGAGAGTGTGGAGGTGGGGAGTGTGAGCAGAGTAGGGAGTGTGGGGGTGGGGAGTGTGAGCAGAGTAGGGAGTGTGGGGGTGGGGAGTGTGAGCAGAGTAGGGAGTGTGGGGGTGGGGAGTGTGAGCAGAGTAGGGAGTGTGGGGGTGGGCAATGAGAGCAGAGTAGGGAGTGTGGGGGAGGGGTGTGTGAGCAGAGTAGGGAGTGTGGGGGTGCAGTGTGAGCAGAGTAGGGAGTGTGGGGTGGGCAATGAGAGCAGAGTAGGGAGTGTGGGGGAGGGGTGTGTGAGCAGAGTAGGGAGTGTGGGGGTGGTGAGTGTGAGCAGAGTAGGGAGTGTGGGGGTGCAGTGTGAGCAGAGTAGTGAGTGTGGGTGTGGAGTGTGAGCAGAGTAGGAAGTGTGGGGGTGGAGTGTGAGCAGAGAAGGGAATGTGGGGGTGGAGTGTGAGCAGAGTAGGAAGTGTGGGGGTGGAGTGTGAGCAGAGAAGGGAATGTGGGGGTGGAGTGAGAGCAGAGTAGGGAGTGTGGGGGTGGGGAGTGTGAGCAGAGTAGGGAGTGTGGGGGTGGGGAATGTGATCAGTGTAGGGAGTGTGGGGGAGGGGTGTGTGAGCAGAGTAGGGAGTGTGGGGGTGCAATGTGAGCAGAGTAGTGAGTGTGGGTGTGGAGTGTGTGCAGAGTAGGAAGTGTGGAGGTGGAGTGTGAGCAGAGAAGGGAATGTGGGGGTGGAGTGTGAGCAGAGTAGGGAATGTGGGGGTGGAGTGTGAGCAGTGTAGGGAGTGTGGGGTTGGAGTGTGAGCAGAGTAGGGAGTGTGGGGGTGGGGAGTGTGAGCAGAGTAGGGAGTGTGGGGGTGGGGAGTGTGAGCAGAGTAGGAAGTGTGGGGCTGGGGAGTGTGAGCAGACTAGGGAGTGTGGGGTTGGAGTGTGAGCAGAGTAGGGAGTGTGGGGGTGGAGTGTGAGCAGAGTAGGAAGTGTGGGGGTGGAGTGTGAGCAGAGAAGGGAATGTGGGGGTGGAGTGTGAGCAGAGTAGGGAGTGTGGGGGTGGGGAGTGTGAGCAGAGTAGGGAGTGTGGGAGTGGGGAGTGTGAGCAGAGTAGGGAGTGTGGGGGTGGGGAGTGTGAGCAGAGTAGGAAGTGTGGGGGTGGGGAGTGTGAGCAAAGTAGGGAGTGTGGGGGTGGAGTGTGAGCAGAGTGGGGAGTGTGGGGGTGGAGTGTGAGCAGAGTAGGAAGTGTGGGGGTGGAGTGTGAGCAGAGAAGGGAATGTGGGGGTGGAGTGTGAGCAGAGTAGGGAGGGTGGGGTGGGGAGTGTGAGCAGAGTAGGGAGGGTGGGGGTGGGGAGTGTGAGCAGAGTAGTGAGTGTGGGGGTAGTGAGTGTGAGCAGAGTAGGGAGTGTGGGGGTGGAGTGTGAGCAGAGTAGGGAGTGTGGGGGTGGGGAGTGTGAGCAGAGTATTGAGAGTGGGGGAGGGGAGTGTGAGCAGTGTAGGGAGGGTGGTGGTGGGGAGTGTGATCAGAGTAGGGAGTGTGGGTTGGGAAGTGTGAGCAGAGTAGGGAGTGTGGGGGTGGAGTGTGAGCAGAGTAGGGAGTGTGGGGGTAGTGAGTGTGAGCAGAGTAGGGAGTGTGGGGATGGGCAGTGTGAGCAGAGTAGGGAGTGTGGGGGTGGGGAGTGTGCGCAGAGTAGAGAGTGTGGGTGTGGGGAGTGTGAGCAGAGTAGTGAGGTTCAGGATGTGGAGTGTGAGCAGAGCAGGGTGTGTTGGGGTGGGGAGTGTGGGCAGATTAGGGAATGTGGGGGTGGGGAGTGTGAGCAGAGTAGTCAGGTTGTGGGTGGGGAGTGTGAGCAGAGTAGGGAGTTTGGGGCTGGGGAGTGTGAGCCGAGTAGGGAGTGTGGGGGTGGGGAGTGTGAGCAGAGTGGGGAGTGTGGGGGTGGGGAGTGTGAGCAGAGTAGTGTGGTGTGTGGGTGGGGAGTGTGAGCAGAGTAGGGAGTGTGGGGTAGTGAGTGTGAACAGAATAGGGAGTGTGGGGATGGGGAGTGTGAGCAGAGCAGGGAGGTTGGGGGTGGGGAGTGTGAACAGAGTAGTGAGTTTGGGGGTAGTGAGTGTGAGCATAGGGTGTGTGGTGGTAGTGAGTGTGAGCAGAGCAGTGTGTGGGGGGCTGGAGAGTGTGAGCAGAGTAGGGAGTGTGGGGGTGGAGTGTGAGCAGAGTCTGGAGTGTCAGGGTGGGGAGTGTGAGCAGAGTAGGGAGTGTGTGGATGGGGAGTGTGAGCAGAGTAGGGAGTTTGGGGGTGGAATGTGAGCAGGGCAGGGAGTGTGGTGCTGTGGAGTGTGAGCAGAGTAGGGAGTGTGGGGGTGGGAAGTGTGAGCAGAGCAGTGAGTGTGGGAATGGGGAGTGTGAGCAGAGTAGGGAGTGTGGGGTGGGGTGTGTGAGCAGAGTAGGGAGTGTGGGGGTCGGGCGTGTGAGCAGAGTAGGGAGTGTGGGGGTGGGGAGTGTGATCAGAGTCGGGAGTGTGGGAGTGGGGAGTGTGAGCAGAGTAGGGAGTGTGGGGTGGGGAGTGTGAGCAGAGTAGGGAGTGCGGGTTTGGGGAGTGTGAGCAGAATAGCGAGTGTGGGGGTGGGGAGTGTGAGCAGAGTAGGGAGTGTGGGGATGGGGAGTGTGAGCAGAGTAGGGAGTTTGGGGGTGGAGTGTGAGCAGAGTAGGGAGTGTGGGGGTGGGGAGTGTGAGCAGAGTAGGGAGTGTGGGGGTGGGGAATGTGAGCAGAGTAGGGAGTGTGGGGGTGGGGAGTGTGAGCAGAGTAGGAAGTGTGGGGGTGGAGTGTGAGCAGAGTAGGGAGTGTGGGGGTGGAGTGTGAGCAGAGGAGGGAGTGTGGGGGTGGAGTGTGAGCAGAGAAGGGAATGTGGGGTTGGAGTATGAGCAAAGTAGGGAGTGTGGGGGTAGTGAGTGTGAGCAGAGTAGGGAGTGTGGGGATGGAGTGTGAGCACAGTAGGGAGTGTGGGGGTGGGGAGTGTGAGCAGAGTATTGAGTGTGGAGGTGAGGAGTGTGAGCAGAGTAGGGAGGGTGGGGGTGGGGAGTGTGAGCAGAGTAGTGAGTGTGGGGGTAGTGAGTGTGAGCAGAGTAGGGAGTGTGGGGGTGGAGTGTGAGCAGAGTAGTGAGTGTGGGGGTAGTGAGTGTGAGCAGAGTAGGGAGTGTGGGGGTGGAGTGTGAGCAGAGTAGGGAGTGTGGGGGTGGGGAGTGTGAGCAGAGTAGGGAGTGTGGGGGTGGGGAGTGTGAGCAGAGTAGTGAGTGTGGGGGTGGGGAGAGTGAGCAGAGTAGGGAGTGTGGGGGTGGGGAGTGTGAGCAGAGTAGGGAGTGTGGGGGTGGGAAGTGTTCGCAGAGCAGTGAGTGTGGGAATGGGGAGTGTGAGCAGAGTAGGGAGTGTGGGGTGGGGAGTGTGAGCAGAGAAGGGAGTGTGGGGATGGGGAGTGTGAGCAGAGTAGGGAGTTTGGGTGTGGAGTGTGAGCAGGGTAGGGAGTGTGGGGGTGGGTAGTGTGAGCAGAGGAGTGAGTGTGGGGGTGGGGAGTGTGAGCAGAGTAGGGAGTGTGGGGGTGGGGAGTGTGAGCAGAGTAGGGAGTGTGGTGGTGGGGAGTGTGAACAGAGTAGGGAGTGTGGGGGTGGGGAGTGTGAGCAGAGTAGGGAGTGTGGGGGTGGGGAGTGTGAGCAGAGTAGGGAGTGTGGTGGTGGGGAGTATGAACAGAGTAGGGAGTGTGGGGGTGGGGAGTGTGAGCAGAGTAGGGAGTGTGGGGGTGGGGAGTGTGAGCAGAGTAGGGAGTGTGGGGGTGGGGAGTATGAGCAGAGTAGGGAGTGGGCGGGTGGGGAGTGTGAGCAGAGTAGGGAGTGTGGGGGTGGGGAGTGTGAGCAGAGTAGGGAGTGTGGGGGTGGGGAGTGTGAGCAGATTAGGGAGTGGGCGGGTGGGGAGTGTGAGCAGAGTAGGGAGTGTGGGGGTGGGGAGTGTGAGCAGAGTAGGGAGTGTGGGGGTGGGGAGTGTGAGCAGAGTAGGGAGTGTGAGGGTGGGGAGTGTGAGCAGAGTAGGGAGTGTGGGGGTGGGGAGTGTGAGCAGAGTAGGGAGTGTGGGGGTGGGGAGTGTGAGCAGAGTAGGGAGTGTGGGGGTGGGGAGTGTGAGCAGAGTAGGGAGCGTGGGGATGGGGAGTGTGAGCAGAGTAGGGAGTTTGGGGGTGGAGTGTGAGCAGAGTAGTGAGTGTGGGGGTGGGGAGTGTGAGCAGAGTAGGGAGTGTGGGGGTGGGGAGTGTGAGCAGAGTAGGGAGTGTGGGGGTGGGGAGTGTGAGCAGAGTAGTGAGTGTGGGTGTGGGGAGTGTGAGCCGATTAGGGAGTGTGGGGGTGGGGAGTGTGAGCATAGTGGGGAGTGTGGTGGTGGGGAGTGTGAGCAGAGTAGGCAGTGTGGGGGTGGGAATTGTGAGCAGAGTAGTGAGTGTGGGGCTGGAGTGTGAGCAGATTAGGGAGTGTGGGAGTGGGGAGTTTGAGCAGAGTAGGGAGTGTGGGCGTCTGAATTGTGAGCAGAATAGGGAGTGTGGGGGTGGAGTGTGAGCAGAGTAGGGAGTGTGGGGGTGGGAAGTGTGAGCAGAGTAGGGAGTGTGGGGGTCTGGAGTGTGAGTAGAGTAGGGAGCATGGGGGTGGGGTGTGTGAGCCAAGTGTGGTCGTCACCACTGTTGTATTATATTGTATATACTGCACTGCATACGAGGGTATTACGGTAAAGCCCTTGTACCACAGGTACGGGGGTAGATCCCTGCCTGCTGGCTCCGCCCAGTAGGCGGAGTAAAAATGTGTGTGCTCTCCGAACTTCAGCCATTTCGGCAGCAGCTGTAGGAGGCCACACATCTCTGTGTAATAAAGCCTCGATTACTCTCTACTCTCGTCTCGTAATTGATAGTGCATCAATTTATTACACAGAGATTTTACAAAGATGGTTCTCCGTATCAAGCCGGATCACCTGCAGCTGCATCCTCAAGCAGACAACACCAAAAAGGACTTCGCACATTGGGTAGCTTGCTTTGAAGCATACATCGGATCTGCGACAATGGGCGGAGCTATCTTGCACTCCCCAGGACACGTGCGGCCCGAGGGCGCCTCCATCTTGCCTGCCTCAGGACCCCTGCCCGTCGGGCACCTCATCGGGCCGCTCATCGCCTGCAACCGCCGATGACCAACCGCGGCTCACCTCTGTCACGATCTACCAGTCCCGACTGCACAACCTCGCGACCGCGCCGACAAAGATGAAGGTCGACGGGCATGAGATATCCTGCCTTCTGGTCTCCGGGAGCACTGAGAGCATCATCCACCCCGATACGGTAAGGCGCTGCTCCCTTGCGGTACACCCCATTAACCAAAGAATCTCCCTGGCCTCCGGATCCCACGCCATGGCAATCCGGGGGTACTGCATCACCACCCTCACCATACAGGGTGTAGAGTTCAGCGGCTTCCAGCTCTACGTCCTCCCCAACCTCTGTGCCGCCTTGCTACTCGGCCTGGACTTCCAGTGCAACCTCCAGAGCCTAACCCTGAAATTTGGCGGGCCCTTACCACCCCTTACTGTATGCGGCCTCACAACCCTTAAGGTCGACCCTCCTTCTCTGTTTGAAAACCTCACCCTGGATTGCAAACCCGTCGTCACCAGGAGCAGACGGTACAGCGCCCAGGACAGGACCTTCATCAGGTCTGAGGTCCAGCTGCTGCTATGGGAAGGTATCATCGAGGCCAGCAATAGCCCCTGGAGAGCCCAAATGGTAGTGGTGAAAAAGGGGGAGAAAAACAGGATGGTCGTTGACTACAGTCAGACTATCAATCGACGCGTACCCCCTCCCACGCATATCTGATTTGGTCAATCAGATTGCACAGTACCGGGTCTTCTCAACAGTGGACCTGAAATCTGCCTACCACCAGCTCCCCATTCGCAAGGCGGACTGCACATACACCGCGTTTGAAGCGGACGGCCGCCTTTACCATTTCCTTAGGGTTCCCTTCGGCATCACTAACGGGGTCTCGGTCTTCCAACGGGAGATGGACCGAATGGTTGACCGGTACGGACTGCGGGCCACTTTCCCGTACCTGGATAACGCCACCATCTGCAGCCACGACCAGCAGGACCATGACGCTAACCTTTCCAAATTTCTCCACTCCGCCAAACTCCTCCACCTAACTTACAACAAGGAGAAGAGTGTGTTCAGCACAAACCGATTAGCCATGCTCGGCTATGTGGTTTAGAACCGAGTTCCCGATCCCGATCGCATGCGCGCCCTCATGGATCGCCCCCTTCCCCACTGCCCTAAGGCCCTCAAACGATGCCTGGGGTTCTTTTCGTACTACGCCCAGTGGGCCCCTAACTATGTGGACAAGGCCTGCCCACTCATCCACTCCACCGGTTTCCCACTGACGGCCGAGGCTCACCAGGCCTTCAACCGTACCAAGGCCGACATCACCAAGGCCGCGATGCACGCGGTCAACGAGACGCTCCCCTTCCAAGTCGAGAGCGATGCATCAGACGTCGCTCTGGCCGCCACCCTCAACCAGGCAGGCAGACCCGTGGCATTCTTTTCCCGCACTCTCCATGCCTCCGAAATTCGTCACTCCTCCGTCGAAAAGGACACGCAAACGATCGTTGAAGCTGTGCGGCACTGGAGGCATTACCTGGCCGGCAGGAGATTCACTCTCCTCACAGACCAACGGTCGGTTGCCTTCATGTTTAACAACACACAGCGGGGTAAGATCAAAAATGATAAGATCTTGCGGTGGAGGATCGAACTCTCACACCTTTAATTACGAGATTTTGTATCGCCCCGGTAAGCTCAACGAGCCCCCCCAATGCCCTGTCCCGAGGTACATGTGCCAGCGCACAAGTGGACCGACTCCGGACCCTGCATGACGATCTCTGTCCCCCAGGGGTTACCCGCTTTTATCACTTCATTAAGTTCCGCAATCTGCCCTACTCCATCGAGGAAGTCAGGGCTGTCACCAGAGACTGCCGGGTCTGCGCGGAGTGTAAACCGCACTTCTACCGGCCAGACTGTGCGCGCCTGGTGATGGCTTCCCGCCCTTTGAACGCCTCAGCGTGGACTTCAAAGGCCCTCCCCTCCATCGACCGCAACACGTATTTTCTTGATGTGGTTGACGAATATTCCAGATTCCCCTTTGCCGTCCCATGCCCCGATATGACGTCTGCGACCATCATCAAAGCCCTCAACACCATCTTCGCTCTGTTTGGTTTCCCCGCCTCCGTCCACAGCGACCTGGAATCCTCATTTATGAGCGATGAGCTGCGCCAGTACCTGCTCAACAGGGGCATTGCCTCGAGCAGGACGACCAGCTACAACCCCCGGGGAAATGGGCAGGTGGAGCGGGAGAATGGGACGGTCTGGAAGACCACCCAGCTGGCTCTATGGTCATGCCAGTGAACTTCCAACAATGGCTTCTCCAAAGTGTTCATTCTAATGGAGTGGAGGAAAACTGGAAAGAGCTGAAGACAGCCATCATCTCAAGCTGTGAAGAAATCACCAATTACAAAGCCAGGAAACACGAAGACTGGTTCGACAAGTACAACCACACCATCCAAGACCTCATCTAAAAGAGGAAAGCTACCCGTGCCTGGCAAAATGACAAAACCATCAAGGCAAAGAGGTGACCACATCAATCAGATTACATGGAGATACAAAGAAAAACTAGAGATATTAAGAACCAATGGTGGACTGAGAGGCTAAGGAGCTGCAACTCCTCACTGGCAAGCTCGACACTTGGGGTTTCTCCAGTGTCACCAAGGCAATATACGGACCCGACACCCGAGGCCTCAAACAGATGTGGAGTAAGGACGGAAACCCTTTGAGAGACAGAGAAAGCATCGGCCTTCGATGGAAAGAACACTTCAAAAAACTCCAAAACTGTGATACAATCATAGGTGAGGATATGTTTGAGGAAATCTCTCGAACTCCCCATCAAAAATGATCTTGACTCTCACAAAGAGGGGACGTAGTCGAAGCCACCATTAAACAGAGGAAGAATGAAACAGCCACAGGAGTGGACCTGTCATCTCCATCAGCTGTTGCTGAAAATCTGTGACAGAGACAAAATTCCTGCCAATTTCAGGGAAGCTGTCATCGCCACCACCTTTAAGAAAGGAGATAAAGCGGACTGGGGGAACTACCAAAGAATCTCCCAATTCTCCATTGGCGAGAGGGTCATCACCTGAATCTTCGCGAGCCACCTTCTCCCAGTCTCCTAGACATCCTTCTGGAAAGCCAGTGTGGCTTCCGACCAAATTGTGGAACAACGGATATGATTTTCACTGCTCGGCAACTTCAAGACAAATGCCAGGAGCAACATCATGCACTCTGCATGACTTTCATCGATCTGCAAAGGCTTTTTGACTTAATCAATCAGGAAGTGTTATGGAAGACTCTGTCAAGGGCCAGTTGTCCAGTGAAATTCATCAATTTCCTCTGACTCCTCCATGAGAAGACATGGGAACAGTCCTCACTGACAGAATAAGATGAAAAACTTGGTCAAGAATGGAGTCAAGCTGGGATATGTCATCGCCATCATCCATCACCTTGTCAACAACAAACTTCCCAGTGGCGTGGACATTGTGCAGCTGGATGGAAAAGTTTCAACCTCAACCAGTTGAAGCCAAGAAGAAAACAATACTGACATCACTCATGGAACTTCAGTATGAGATGACATCGCCATCTCCACTCCTTCAAAAGAGAATCTTTAAGCCATGCTTGACACTGTCGCAGTAGAATACCGAAGAATCGGTCTCAGCATTAACCACAAGACTCAAGTCTTTTACCAATATGCCCCAGGACAAGATCCAGTTTCTCCCTCCATCAAGATCAACGGAGAAACCCCACCAAACATGGAACATTTCCCCAACCTGAGGAGCCACCTCTCATCTAAGGCTGACATTGACGCGGAGATCCTCTTTTGGAAGCCTAAGGACGAGATTCTTTGACCACTGCAACATCCGTGCTGACACCAAGATTCTCATGCACAAGGCAGTGATCCTTCCAACACTTCTATACGGCTCAGAAACTTGGACTATGTATAAATGCCTCCTCAAATCCCTGGAGAGGTACCATCAATGCTGTCTGAGATGGGTTCTCTGCATCACCCGGGAGGACAGGTGTACTAATATCAACGTCCTTAAAGGAGCCAAGAGCACCAGCATCGAGGCTGTGATCATCGGAACCAACTCTGCTATGCCGGCCGTGTGCTCACGCTGTCAGAGTCCCGACTGCCAAAGCAAATCTTCTTTGCACAGTTTAAGGAAGACTCCTGAACAAGAGGAGGACAAAGGAAGTGTTTTATAGTCACCCTGAAGGATTACCTCAAGAAATGCATAGACATTAATGCCGGGAGACCCTTGCTCAGAAGACACCCACTTGGAGGAACCTCTTGGTTTAAGAGACAAAATTCTTCAAGGACACCCAACAGCAAGAGGAGGCCCAGAAAAGGAGCCTGAGAAAGGAAAATCAGAGTCCAAGACCGATCCCACCACCCAGAAACACCCCCCACTCGTGTGGTTGAAGATGCGGCCCTAGGATGGGGCTCATTAGCCAATTAGGGACCCACAGAACCATGAACAATAACACAGAGATTCTTATGTGGACAATCTACTGTCCGCAAGTGATCACCAAAGAAACTTTATCTGCTCACTGGTGGGAGGGAGGGTTGTCCAATCTTTAAATTATCATGACTTTCAACTCTGTCATTAGTCTTTTTAAATATAATCACTGGGTAGTGTCATGATATCCACATCAGCATATCATGGTGCAATCACACACACACACTGATGGACCGGTAGACGGACCAACCAACACACACACAACATCACAGCCAATCACCAGTGAGAGCACACGCACTATAAAACAGGGAGCACTTCAGCGTGGATGTTAATGAGAGCTTCGGGAGGTACCTCTTCCAGCAGCGCCTGCAGTGTAAGGATGAGCCTTTTCAATCTTATTTGACACACCTCCGTATCCTCGCGCAGTCCTGCGGCTATGAGGCCACCTCCGACTCCATAATTCGGGATCAGATCGTTTTTGGGGTCACCTTGGACACCCTACGCCAGCAGATCCTCAAAATAAAGCACCTCACCCTAGCCACCACCATCGAAACCTGCGTCCTCCATGAAAACGCGACCAGCCGGTACTCCCAATTCTGGGCGGCCGAATCGGCACGGCAGGGGTCCTACGAGGCCGAGCGGGTCCAGACGATCGAGTCCTCCCGGCCCGCGGCCCAGATGAGGTCGGCCATTTCGCGCGCTTTCCGACGCCTCCCGTGCTTGTACGCGCCAAAAGAGGGGACATCGACGCGGAGGGATGTAATGCGCAGGCGCGCTCTATGCAGGACCGCACCGCGCATGCGCGGTGGCGCAATGAACGCCATGACGTCATGACGTGCGGCAACTGTGGATCCGCACACTTAAAGCGGCAATGTCCAGCCAAAACACGACAATGCCTCCGCTGTGGCAGGATGGGCCACTACGCTGCCTGCTGTCGAGCAGCTCAACCTGCCAACTCTCCGCAATTCCGCCAGCCTCGCAGGGACGTGCAGGCCATTCAGCCCCCATACACCAAGTCATACCCTGACGAAGTACAGACCGGAGATACCGATGACCGGGAACCCTTCCGCGTTGCGGTAATAGACAGGAACCGGATGTCCCCAAGTAGGGCCCACCTGCCGATGCCAGTGCACAGCATTAATCCGGGCGATGAATGGTGTGCAACCCTAACGGTCAACCCGCATTCGTCGCCCACCTAATAGACTGGACTTATGAGCCTGTTTGCACATTGGACTCACTGAATTGTTGTGCAATAATGTTAACGTGTTTCTTTCTTGTCGATCCAGGAGTTCTCTTTCGATATTTGATGATTGCACTTGTTTTGTTCGTGGTACAACCTCGTTGCTCTGTTGCACCTGACACCTTCCTATGTATATAGTTTAGCCTCATGAACATGTTGTAAATATTGCACACACATACTCAGATGCACTCAGTACACATCAATATTTATTACCATTGTAGGCACATATCCTTGTGAAAAGGGGGGATGTCATGATATGCATATTAACATATCATGGAGCAATCACACAGACACACTGATGGACAGGTAGATGGACCAACCGACACACACACAACATCACAGCCAATCACCAGTGAGAGCACACGCACTATAAAACAGGGAACACCACAGTTCCCGCTCATTCTACCAGGGGATAGCTCAGAGCACAGAGCTCACAGCGTGCCACTCAGACATACACCATGTGCTGAGTGCCTCACTAAGGTAGTGCTAGGGCTGGGTCCACAGGTTAGCTGGTGAAGTACGAACCACAGCCAGAAGTTAATAGATATTATTGTACAGAATAATAAAACAGAGTTGTACCATCCACAACCGTGTTGGTTCGTTTGTGTATCGGAACACCCAACACAACAGGTAGTTGATGCTGCTGTTGGCATTTTGTTGATAGTGTGAATCCCCGCCCCTGCCTCCCCCACAAGACACAGCCTCTCTGTAGCAGCCCAGTGAGCCAGTACCAATGGTCCAAAGAGGGGCCTACATGCAGGAAAGGCAGCGCCTGCAGCTGCAACTGTAGCATTCAATTGTTTGATGTTTTTATTTCAGGTATTTCAGCATCAACAGTAATTTGCTTTGGTTCTAGGAAACTTTTCTCTTTTCTGAAGAAAATCAATTGCATAAAATCAATTGAAGATGGGAAGAAAATATTGTGCAGATATATAACATGAAACCAGATGTCCAGAAGTCTGATACGGCTTAATTGGATCTGAAAATTGTAAGAATTAAATACATATAATCTGATAGCCATTACAGAGAGCTGGTTGAAGGATGACCTAGGCTGGAACCTTAAGGGAATATGATATATTGGAATGACAGGATGTAGGAAATAGTGGTACCTCTGTTAATTCAGGATGACATTAGTTTAGTACCGAGAGATGACCTTAGCTTGAAATAGCAAGGTGTAGTATCAGTTTGGGTGGAGATAAGAAATAGTAACGGTAAGAGGTCACTTCTGGGAGTAGTTTACAGGCCCCCTACAGTAGTTACACTGTGGGATAGAGGATACAGGAAGAAATAAATGGGATGTGTAAGAAAGGTACAGCAATAACTTTAATCTACATGTAGATTGGGTAAATCAAACTGGCAAAGGCAGTCTGCAAAATGAGTTCATAGAGCGTTTTAGGGAACATTTCATACAGCAGTAGGTTCTAGAGTCAACTAGAGAGCAGGCTATCCTAGACCTGGTAATGCAAAGTGAGTCAATAACATCATGGGAAATGAGCCTCCAGATGTTAATGATTTCAACATGTTAGAATTTCATGTTCTGTTTGAAAGGGAGAAGTGTGGATCCATGACTAGTGTTTAAACCTTAAAAAGGTAACCGGGGGTACGAAGACAGAGCTGTATCATCTCCATAAGACTTGATGTGGAGATGCCGGCGTTGGACTGGGGTGAGCACAGTAAGAAGACTTACAACACCAGGTTAAAGTCCAACAGGTTTGTTTCAAATCACTAGCTTTCGGAGCACTGCTCCTTCCTCAGATGAATGAAGAGGTAGGTTCCAGAAACATATATATAGACAAAGTCAAAGATGCAAGACAATGCTTAGAATGCGAGCATTTGCAGGTAATTAAGTCTTTACAGATCCAGAGAGAGGGGTAACCCCAGGTTAAAGAGGTGTGAATTGTCTCAAGCCAGGACAGTTGGTAGGATTTCGCAAGCCCAGGCCAGATGGTGGGGGGTGAATGTAATACAACATGAATCCAAGGAACCTACCTCTTCATTCACCTGAGGAAGGAGCAGTGCTCCAAAAGCTAGTGATTTGAAACAAACCTGTTGGACTTTAACCTGGTGTTGTACGACTTCTCACTGTCCATAAGACATGGAAGAGATCATCAACTGTGTAAATCAAATCTTACTTTCTGGTTATTTAAAACTGACCTTTGTTCAACCAAAAAACATGGCTGCTGTAAGTCACATGATTTGCCAGTTGGCTACTGTTCTGAAACATCCAACAGTAATTACAGGACAAAACACAACCTTCATCTCACACCTATCATTGTGTGGACCCATTATAATCAACTAAACATTGGAGCAACAGATGGAGTCTCTTCCCAGCCTGGAACTATAACAGAGATACATCAAAACTCATTATACCTGTGGATACGCTAATAGCCACCATCTATCTCCTAAAGTGAACGATGGATTTTGATCAGAGACACAGAAACTGATTGAACCTGAAACTGACTTATCAATGGGCAACAGCACATGACTTAAATTCATTTGCCTTTGGAAAGTTTTAATGTTACATTCCTGGACTCCAAAGTCCAACAGTGAATGGTAGAACCCTCAAGAGTATTGAAAGTCAGAGAGATCTAGGTGTACAGGTCCACAGGTCACTGAAAGGGGCAACACAGGTGGAGAAGGTAGTCAAGAAGGCATATGGCATGCTTGCCTTCATTGGCCGGGGCATTGAGTATAAGAATTGGCAAGTCATGTTGCAGCTGTATAGAACTTTAGTTAGGCCACACTTGGAGTATAGTGTTCAATTCTGGTCGCCATACTACCAGAAGGATGTGGAGGCTTTAGAGAGGGTGCAGAAGAGATTTACCAGGATGTTGCCTGGTATGGAGGGCATTAGCTATGAGGAGCGGTTGAATAAACTTGGTTTGTTCTCACTGGAACGACGGAGGTTGAGGGGCGACCTGATAGAGGTCTACAAAATAATGAGGGGCATAGACAGAGTGGATAGTCAGAGGCTTTTTCCCATGGTAGAGGGGTCAATTACTAGGGGGCATAGGTTTAAGGTGCGAGGGGCAAGTTTTAGAGGAGATGTACGAGGCACGTTTTTTACACAGAGGGTAGTGGGTGCCTGGAATTTGCTGCCGGAGGAGGTGGTGGAAGCAGGGACGATAGTGACATTTAAGGGGCATCTTGACAAATACATGAATAGGATGGAAATAGCAGGATACGGACCCAGGACGTGTAGAAGATTTTAGTTTAGACGGGCAGCATGGTCGGCACGGGCTTGGAGGGCCAAAGGGCCTGTTCCTGTGCTGTACTTTTCTTTGTTCTTTGTTCTTTGTTCAGTTAGCTTTTTAATATACAGCCTCTCAACACCAAACCAGGACTCCAGGCTGACAACAAATCTTGCCTCAATTCTAAGCCTCCTCAAAGCCTGCCTCTCTGGAAGATTCCTGGAATCATCTGTCGAGCTTTTTACTGTATACTCTGTATACTGTGCGAAAGTCTCTGTATACCAACCTCATCTTGCTGCAACATTACCAACATTAAAGGAATTTGGAAACTCCTTTTTTCAGCCAACTGAACTCACCAATCTTTAACTCCTATGTGAAATAACCACCATTGGACTCTGATATTCTCGTGAATTAATATCAATATCTATTTTTTTGTTTTAAACTATATCTAGTTCTAAAACAATTTTCTTTACTACTCCTTCTTATGTGCTTTTGTGTGTAAATGTGGTTGCAATGACAATCCCCTGGGTTTGAATGTATGAATAAACAATACTTCTGATTTAACCCTAAAGAGAGTTTTCTGCGGGTCACTTTAAAATTGACTTCACAAATAAAGGGTTTGGGGAAACACACAATAGCGTATTTCAAAAATGAACCCCCCTCAGCTTACAGATAGATAGCAAGAAAAATAAAAGAGTTCAATTTGCCTCTCTCCCCTGTTTGTATTAGCTGGTGAAGGTGAACTGGAAACTAGGTTAAAGGTTAGGAGAGTAGAGTTGCAGTAGCATATGTTTAAGGAGGTATTTAATAAATCTCAGCAGAGATTTATTGCAGCAAGCAAAAAAAGGCTCTTTGAGAAAGATGCATCATCTGTGGTTAAATAAGGAAGGTAAGGATAACATTACATTAAAGGAAACACTGTACAAATCTGCAAAGGTTTGTGGTAGATTAGCAGATTGGACAGACCAGCAAAGAATGACTAAAAAGATAATCAAGAGGCAGGATGTAGAATATGAGAGAAAGCAAGCTACTAAAATAAAAACAGATAGTAAGAGTTTCTACAAGTATTTAACTAGGAAAAGAGTAATTAAAGTGAGTGTTGGTCCTTGGGGAATTGATAATGGATAACAAAGAAATGGCAGAGGTGTTGAACATGGATTTTGTGTCTGTCTTCATGGTAGAAGACTTGGAAAATGTTCCAAAGATACTTGATAATCAAGAGGTGAAAGGGAGGAAGGAGCTTAAAACAGTCACAAGCACCAGGGAAAAGATGCTGGGGAAACTATTAGGTTGATAAATTGCCAGGTACCTGGGGCGAAATTCTCCATTATCGGCGGAAAGTCCGCCGATCGGCGCAAAAAACGGCGCAAATCCCACTTGCGTCACGTCATAAAAATGGGCCGATAGTCTGCGGCCCGAAATGGGCTAGCAGCGACGTAACGGGATCCGCGCTTGCGCAGTGGTTCACGCCGTGCAGCGTCATACGCGCTGCACGGGGTGACGGCTCATAAGGCCACGCAGCTCCCCCCCACCCGACCGGAACAGCCGACCGCAACACCCGACTTGATGGCTGGCCGTCGCTCAGCCCCGAGGTTCGAGTCACGCGATGTGGAGGCGCTCCTGGACGCGGTGGAGCAGAGGAGGGACGCCCTGTATCCCGGGCACGGCCGCAGAGTTGCCCCACGCCACAGCCGGCGTCTGTGGAGGGAGGTGGCAGAGGCCGTCACCGCTGTGGCCCTAACACCACGGACAGGCACCCAGTGCCACAAGAAGGTGAACGACCTCGTCAGAGCAGGCAGGGTGAGCCTCCCCCATATCCACCATATCCCCCCTCCCCCAAATCCCCCCCTCCCCCATATCCCCCCTCCCCCATATCCCCCCTCCCCCATATCCCCCATATCCCCCCTCCCCCATATCCCCCATATCCCCCCTCCCCCATATCCCCCCTCCCCCATATCCCCCCTCCCCCATATCCCCCATATCGCCCCTCCCCCATATCCCCCATATCCCCCCCTCCCCCATATCCCCAAGTGAATCCAGCCCTAACCTTAACCTCTGCAATGCACGCGCAACCGATGGCGTGCATTCATATACCTGCCTAACACTGTTGCCTTTTACCCCTGCCACCACCCCCCCCCCCCAGGAGAAGCGCGCACACAACAATAGGGAGCATGTGAGGACTGGAGGAGGGCCCGCTGATGAGAGGCCACTGACCGTACACGAGGAAAGGGCCCTGGAACTGGCTGGCGGACCTGAGGACCGGGAGGTGGCTGATGCAGAGGTCGGGGCCCCACGAGCAAGTGAGCCACCAACAGCCCGTCCCCATATCCCCCCTCCCCTATATCCCCCTCCCCCGTATCACCTGATCACTGCCTGATGTCTAACCATGCATGCTTCATTGTGTATCGCAGGACCAAACGTCCAGGCACCCATCCCCGCAGATGCAGACCGCCCGCAGGATGCCCCTCGGAGACCACGGGAGACGGAGAGACCCGCACCCTCCAGCATGCGACGCCCGCAGGATGCCCCTCGGAGACCACGGGAGACGGAGAGACCCGGACCCTCCAGCATGCGACGCCCGCAGGATGCCCCTCGCACACCACGGGAGACGGAGAGACCTGGAGCAACAGGGAGACGACACCCCCGTCACGTGCGGGAGCGACCACCCAGCGATGAGGGGGGCAGCCACAGGCCCCGTCACATCCGAGCCAGGACACCACTACCCAGGACACCACTATCCAGGACACCCCTACCCGGGACACCACTACCCAGGACACCCCTACCCGGGACAGCACTACCCGGGACAGCACTACCCAGGACACCCCTACCCGGGAAGACGAAATACCGGACAGTGACTCAGGGTGGATGGGTGGAGACGAACCCCCACCCCAAAGTGCCATGGACTCAGAGTGGGACGAAGAGCACGACACAACGCCACTGCTGTCACCAACACCCTCCACCATCGCAGAAACACTCACCACGGTTGGGCACTTTAGTGATGAGGCGTCTGGTACACTCACTGGTGCGCACAACACAGCCGTCCCGGTACAGCAGGTGGAGGTAGGAGCAGCAGAGGGACCGGGCGGTCGGAGGGCAGCCCAGGCCAAGCGAACATCTGCCGCCCAGATGGATCCCGGGTTCCTGCAGTTACCACACCCACACATAGATCCGATGCAACCACCGACACGGAGACGAGCGAATAGGGTGACGGGTGGCTTGCGGCGGCTGCGGTCGCAGGTGGAGGAGTCCACCCGCGTCCAGGAGCTGGGAGTGGTCCCGGTCATGCGTGCCACCCAGGCTGACACCGCACGGGTGGCGTCCGCGGTGGAGGCAATGGGTGCGACGGTGTCAGACATGGGGAACGGTTTGCGAGGCCTGGGGCCTTCCGTGCAGGCGGCGTCTGTGGCCCAGGAAATGGCTGCCCTCTCACAGGAGGCCATGAGCCAGTGCCAGCGCCAGATGGCAGAGGCGCTCAACGCCATAGCCCAGTCTCAGCAGGCCATGGCCCAGTCTCAGCAGGCCATGGCCCAGTCTCAGCAGGCCATAGCCCAGTCTCTGCAGGCCATGGCCCAGTCTCAGCAGGCCATAGCCCAGTCTCTGCAGGCCATGGCCCAGTCTCTGCAGGCCATGGCCCAGTCTCAGCAGGCCATCGCTGAGGGCATCGGCGCCAGTGGCCATGTGCGAGCTGGCGTCGCACTGTCGCAGACAGGGTTCGACAACCCCCTGGGCTCCATGGCTGCAAACCTGCAGACCCCTGTCGATACCAGCACGGGCCTCCAGGACTGGCAGCGCCAGATGTCGGGGGCGCGTCGGATGGCCAGTCCGTTCGCATCCCCCACCCATGTAGAGGCCTGGGGGCCATCGGGCACCCCGAGGGAGGAGGAGGTGGTGTGGTCCATCCCGGCTCCCTCTGTAGGGGAGGTCCCGGTACACCGCGACACCTCGGACTCCCCCCCTTCCGTCCCAGGTGCATCGGGTGGGCAACGGGCAGGACAGGCTGGCAGCTCGCCATCCCAGTCGCCCGGGCCGCAGCCTGGCCCATCTAGGCCAGGACGCCCCAGGAAACGGCCGCCAAAGGGATCCAGTGTCAGAGGGCAGGAATCACAGGAGTCCACCTCCAGTTCTGCTGTACCGTCTGGGGAACCACGTAGACGTAGTCAAAGGGCCCGTAAGGCCAAACAATTAGACACTGAGTAAGTTGGCACGGGTGCAGGGCACAGATGAGTTTTAGGGGCTAGGGCACGTGCATGAACTCCTTTGGTTATTAAAGTCAATGTTACACCTACCGAAGCTGCCTTTGTGCTCTGTCCAAAGTGTGCGGGGGTGTCATGTACGTTGAGCGCAAGTGTGTGTGTGAGGGGTGGTCTTACCTCAGCCCCAGGTGAGTCTGCCCCCTTCCCCCTGGGCCGCCATCAACATCCCCCGGGCAGAGGACGGGACCGTGCGCTGCAGTGTCACAGCCGCATGCAGGGATGGTCCGGGTGGATGGTGGTACTGTGGCCATGGGTCAGACATAGTCCAACGATGTAGAGCCAGGAGCTCATCGGAGGCGGGTTGTCATCATTCTCCATGGCCTGCGATAGACACGCGTCCACCCGCAACTGGGTGAGCCCGGCCCGTTGTGCCGCCGGTGGATCGGCAATTGGGGGTGGGGGGGTGGTGTGCATGCGGGTGGGGTGTGTGGGGTTGGGGAGGGGGGTGAGGGTGCTGGGTGGGTGGATGGGTGGGGGGTGTGGGTGGTCGGCTGTTGTCATGGTGTGCGGTCTGTGGCCATACTACCCGATTCCCACGCCCATCTAGTCAGTGAAGCGGGCGTCTATCAGTCTGTCCCGTGCCCGCTGGGCCAGCCGGTAACGGTGGACAGCCACCCGCCTGTGTCTACCCCGTCTTCCCTGACCATTGCCCCCATCCCCCTCATCTGGGGAGGACTGGGCCTCTTCCTGCTGCTCCTCCACTCCGCCCTCCTCTGCCTGCGGCACATCGCCCCTCTGCTGGGCTATGTTGTGCAGGACGCAGCACACCACAATGATGCGGCCGACCCTATCTGACCGATACTGGAGGGCGCCCCCAGAGAGGTCCAGGCACCTGAAACGCATCTTCAGCACGCCAAAGCACCTCTCGATCACTCCCCTTGTCGCTACATGGGCATCATTGTAGCGGTTCTCCGCCTCATTGCGTGGCCTCCGTATAGGCGTCATCAGCCACGATCGCAATGGGTAGCCCCTGTCGCCCAGCAACCAGCCCCTCAGCCGGGGATGGCGTCCCTCGTACATGCCGGGGATGGATGACCGCGACAACACGAATGAGTCGTGTACACTGCCTGGGTGACGGGCGCAGACGTGCAGGATCATCATGCGGTGGTCGCAGACCACCTGTACGTTCATTGAATGGGTCCCCTTCCTATTAGTGAACACGGCCCTGTTCTCTGCAGGTGGCCGCACGGCGACGTGCATCCCATCGATCGCGCCCTGGACCATGGGGAACCCGGCAACGGCAGAGAAGCCCACGGCCCGGGCATCTTGGCTGGCCCGGTCCACGGGGAAGCAGATGTAGCGGTGCGCCATGGCATAAAGGGCATCTGTCACTGCACGGATGCACCGATGCACCGATGTCTGCGATATGCCGGACAGGTCCCCACTCGGTGCCTGGAATGACCCCGTTGCATAAAAGTTCAGGGCCACCGTAACCTTGACGGACACGGGGAGAGGGTGTCCCCCGCCAGTGCCACGCGGTGACAGGTGTGCCAGCAGGTGGCAGATGTGTGCCACGGTTTCCTGGCTCATCCGGAGTCTCCTCCTGCATTCCCGGTCCGTGAGGTCCTGGTATGACTGCCGGGGCCGGCACACACGGGGCGCCCTCGGGTGCCTCCGTTGCCGTGGGGCCGCGACGTCCTCCTCCCCCTCCTCGTCCTGTCGGTCAGGTGTCCCTCCAGCCTGGGCGGCTTCCGCCTGCCCCTCTGCGGCAGCATGCGCCGCCTCTCTGGCACGCTCCTCCTCCTCCTCCTCATCCAGGGCAACATAGACATGAGCGGCTGCCACCACGGCGGCCAACATCGCTGGATGGTCTGAAAACATGACGGCCTGGTGGGGGGGGGGGGAACGACGACATGTCATCAATGCCCATATCCCCTCCTCCACCCATCCAGGTGGCATGGACCGCATGGGTCCAACTGTTGGAGGCTGGCACCTGGCCAGGTGGACCAACTCATTTGCCCTCCCATCACCCACCCCGGCACGGACCCCCCCCCAACCCCCAACCTCCACCCCGGCACGGACCCCCTCCCCAACCTCCACCCCGGCACGGACCCCCTCCCCAACCTCCACCCCGGCACGGACCCCCTCCCCAACCTCCACCCCGGCACGGACCCCCTCCCCAACCTCCACCCCAGCACGGACCCCCTCCCCAACCCCCAACCTCCACCCCGGCACGGACCCCAACCCCCAACCTCCACCCCGGCACGGACCCCCCCCCCCAACCTCCACCCCGGCACGGACCCCCCCCCCCCCAACCTCCACCCCGGCACGGACACCCCCGCCCAACCTCCACCCCGGCACGGACCCCCCCCCCAACCTCCACCCCGGCACGGACCCCCCCCCCCCAACCTCCACCCCGGCACGGACCCCCTCCCCAACCTCCACCCCGGCACGGACCCCCTCCCGGCACTCCCCCGGAGCCCAGCCGACTCTAACCACCCCCCCCCCCGCCGCACACACACACAAGCCGAGACACACCTCTCCTCACGCAATCAGTCTGCGGCCACGCCATTTCCTGCCCAGAGCCAACCCCCCAGGCCGTCACTCACCTCCTCGCTGGTCGGCGTGAGCCTGGAGCACCGGGTCACGCCGATGAAAAGGAGGTTTGATTGACGTCGACGTGAACGGTCATCACGTCGACGGGACTTCGGCCCATCCGGAAGGGAGAATATCGGCAGGCCGAAAATCGGCTGCCTTGCGCAGACCCGTGACATTCTCCGCGGCAGCGGCGCCATTAACGCCCCGCCGACTTTTCTCCCTTCGGAGACTTCGGCGGGGGCGGGGGCGGGATTCACGGCGGCCAACGGCCATTCTCCGACCCGGCGGGGGGTCGGAGAATGACGCCCCTGTTTCCTGTGAAGTGGGAAATGGTTCAAAAGGGCACTTGGCACAGAAGATGGCTGCCTGACACACAAGATGGAGACACAGAGAATAAAGCAGACATAACTGATGCCTGGAGTCCAGCGGGGTGCCAGTAGGACAGATAGGAACAGATAGGGGATGTGCCTATGACCTGGTTCTGCGCATGCGCTAACTTGCGCTGGGCCTTTGGTACCGGTTGGCGGGGTGCCAACCCCTCTGGCACCAGCCTAGCCCCCAGGAGTGCGGAGGATTCCGCAACTTCTGGTTGGCCCGACGCCAGAGCAGCTTGCGCGTTCTTGGCGCCGGCATCGGGCCAATTCGCTGATTGCGGGAGAATCCCGCACAAGGTGCAGCTAAAAGTTACAACATAAGGACACATGTTATAGATGGCAACATATTAGCATGGACAAAAGAATGGTTAGCTAACAGGAAATAGAAAGTAGGAATAAACAGGTCTTTTTCGGATTGGCAAGCTGTAACTCGTGGAGTGCCACAGGGACCTGTACTGATTCCTCAATCTTTTATAATCTACATCAATGATTTGGATGAAGGGAACAAATGTATGGTAGCTAAACTTGTGGATGATACTAAAATAGTGAGGGAAGTAAGTTGTTAAGAGGAGGAATACATACCGGTTAAGTGAGTGGACAAACATTTGGCAGATGGAGCATAAAGGGTCTGGTTTAGCACAGTGGGCTAAATAGCTGGCTTGCAATGCAGAACAATGCCAGCAGCTCGGGTTCAATTCCTGTACCGGCCTCCCCGAACAGGTGCCGGAATGTGGCGACTAGGAGCTTTTCACAGTAACTTCATTGAAGCCTACTTGTGACAATAAGCGATTATTATTATTATAATATGGGTAAATGTGAAATTGTTAAGAAAAAATAGAATAGTACACAACTTAAATGAAGAATGATTGCAGAACTTGTGGTACAGAAAGACCTCGGTGTCCTGATACATGAGTCACGCAACTTTAGTATGCAAATGGAATATTGGCATTTATTGCAAGAGGAATGGAATATAAAACTGGGAGGTTTTACTGCAATGTGCAGAGCCTTGCTTAGACCATATCTGGAGTGCTGTGCACAATTGTGGTCTCCTTATTTGAACAAAGAGATAATTGCTTTTGAAGCAGTTCAAAAAAGGTTCCCTCAATTCACTCCTTGCTTGAAGGCCTTTTCCAATGAAGACAGATTGAACAGGTTGGGCCAATACCCATTGGAGTTCAGAAAAGTGAGAGGTGATCCTATTGAAACATAAGGTCCCGGGGTAACTTGGTAGGGTGGATGAGTGGATAGGTGGATATGTTTCCTCTTATAGCGAGGAGGGGGGAGTGGGGCATGAAAAATTGGGGGCATTGTTTAAGAATATGAGGTCCATCTTTCAAAGCAGAGATGAAGAAAAGTGTTTTCTCTTGGAGGATAGTTGACCTGGGGAATTCTCTTCCCCAAAAAGAAGTGGAGGCTAGGTCTTTAAATTTAATTAAAGACCCTATCTGCTGGTTTCTGAACTTGCAGAGAACCTGGATGAATCTATGGTGAAAACCATTATAGACTGAAAACAAAACCTCCAACTGAAGGCCTAGATTGAAGATAAGTGTTCTGGAAGGTGTCCATCCGTGTTTACAAACCTCAGAACATAGTTCCACAATTTTATTTTATTTTTAAATATTTTATTGAAAATTTTTGGTCAACCAACACAGTACATTGTGCATCCTTTACACAATATTATAACAACACAAATAACAATGACCTATTTTATAAACAGAAAATGAATAAATAATAAATAACAAAAAGGAAAACTAACCCTAATTGGCAACTGCCTTATCACAAGTAACACTCTCCAAAAATATAATTTAACAGTCCAATATATAATTATCTGTAGCAACGACTTATACATATTATACAGTATATATTAACAACCCTGAGAGTCCTTCTGGTTCCTCCTCCCCCCCTCCCCCCCCCCTCCCCCTCCCCTCCCTCCCCCCCACCCCCCTCCCCGCCCCCCCCCCCCCCCCCACCCCCGATCCTGGGCTGCTGCTGCTGCCTTCTTTTTTCCATTCCATCTATCTTTCTGCGAGGTATTCGACGAACGGTTGCCACCGCCTGGTGAACCCTTGAGCCGACCCCCTTAGAACGAACTTAATCCGCTCTAGCTTTATAAACCCTGCTATGTCATTTATCCAGGTCTCCATCCCCGGGGGCTTGGCTTCTTTCCACATTAGCAATATCCTGCGCCGGGCTACTAGGGGCGCAAAGGCCAAAACATCGGCCTCTCTCGCCTCCTGCACTCCCGGCTCTTGTGCAACCCCAAATATAGCCAACCCCCAGCTTGGTTCGACCCGGACCCCCACTACTTTTGAAAGCACCTTTGTCACCCCCATCCAAAACCCCTGTAGTGCCGGGCATGACCAAAACATATGGGTATGATTCGCTGGGCTTCTCGAGCACCTCGCACACCTATCCTCCACCCCAAAAAATTTACTGAGCCGTGCTCCAGTCATATGCGCCCTGTGTAATACCTTAAACTGAATCAGGCTTAGCCTGGCACACGAGGACAACGAGTTTACCCTGCTTAGGGCATCTGCCCACAGCCCCTCCTCGATCTCCTCCCCCAGCTCTTCTTCCCATTTCCCTTTTAGTTCATCTACCATAGTCTCCCCTTCGTCCCTCATTTCCCTATATATATCTGACACCTTACCATCCCCCACCCATGTCTTTGAGATCACTCTGTCCTGCACCTCTTGTGTCGGGAGCTGCGGGAATTCCCTCACCTGTTGCCTTGCAAAATCCCTCAGTTGCATATACCTGAATGCATTCCCTTGGGGCAACCCATATTTCTCGGTCAGCGCCCCCAGACTCGCAAACTTCCCATCCACAAACAGATCTTTCAGTTGCGTTATTCCTGCTCTTTGCCACATTCCATATCCCCCATCCATTCCCCCCGGGGCAAACCTATGGTTGTTTCTTATCGGGGACCCCACCAAGGCTCCAGTCTTTCCCCTATGCCGTCTCCACTGTCCCCAAATCTTCAGTGTAGCCACCACCACCGGGCTTGTGGTGTAGTTCCTCGGTGAGAACGGCAATGGGGCTGTCACCATAGCCTGTAGGCTAGTCCCCCTACAGGACGCCCTCTCTAATCTCTTCCACGCCGCTCCCTCCTCTTCTCCCATCCACTTACTCACCATTGAGATATTGGCGGCCCAGTAGTACTCACTTAGGCTCGGTAGTGCCAGCCACCCCTATCCCTGCTACGCTGTAAGAATCCCTTCCTCACTCTCGGGGTCTTCCCGGCCCACACAAAACCCATGATTCTCTTTTCAATCCTTTTAAAAAAAGCCTTCGTGATCACCACCGGGAGGCACTGAAACACAAAGAGGAATCTCGGGAGGACCACCATCTTAACCGCCTGCACCCTCCCCGCCAGTGACAGGGATACCATATCCCATCTCTTGAAATCCTCCTCCATTTGTTCCACCAACCGCGTTAAATTTAACCTATGCAATGTGCCCCAATTCTTGGCTATCTGGATCCCCAGGTAGCGAAAGTCCCTTGTTACCTTCCTCAACGGTAGGTCCTCTATTTCTCTACTCTGCTCCCCTGGATGCACCACAAACAACTCACTTTTCCCCATGTTCAATTTATACCCTGAAAAATCCCCAAACTCCCCAAGTATCCGCATTATTTCTGGCATCCCCTCCGCCGGGTCTGCCACATATAGTAACAAATCGTCCGCATACAAAGATATCCGGTGTTCTTCTCCTCCTCTAAGTACTCCCCTCCACTTCTTGGAACCCCTCAACGCTATCGCCAGGGGCTCAATCGCCAGTGCAAACAATAATGGGGACAGAGGGCATCCCTGCCTTGTCCCTCTATGGAGCCGAAAATATGCAGATCCCCGTCCATTCGTGACCACGCTCGCCTTCGGGGCCCTATACAACAGCTGCACCCAATGGCCAACGCCCCATCTCCTCCACCTCCCCTCCTCCCCCCATCACCACCTGTGGAAGAGAGAAAAGTTACCACATCGCAGGATTAGTACATAAAACTCCTCTTTCCCCCCTTTTTAACCCCCCTCTTCGCCCCCCACATTCGCCCCACCACTTTGTTCAAACGTTCTTTTTAATAACCCGCTCATTCCAGTTTTTCTTCCACAATAAAAGTCCACGCTTCATCCGCCGTCTCAAAGTAGTGGTGCCTCCCTCGATATGTGACCCACAGTCTTGCCGGTTGCAGCATTCCAAATTTTATCTTCTTTTTATGAAGCACCGCCTTGGCCCGATTAAAGCTCGCCCTCCTTCTCGCCACCTCCGCACTCCGGTCTTGATAAATGCGGATCACCGCGTTCTCCCATTTACTGCTCCGAGTTTTCTTTGCCCATCTAAGGACCATTTCTCTGTCCTTAAAACGGAGGAATCTCACCACTATGGCTCTGGGAATTTCTCCTGCTCTCGGTCCTCACGCCATCACTCGGTATGCTCCCTCCACCTCCAACGGACCCGCCGGGGCCTCCGCTCCCATTAACGAGTGCAGCATCGTGCTCACATATGCCCCGATGTCCGCTCCCTCCGCACCTTCAGGAAGACCAAGAATCCTCAGGTTGTTCCTCCTTGCGTTGTTCTCCAGTGCCTCCAACCTTTCCACACATCGTTTCTGATGTGCCTCATGCATCTCCGTCTTCACCACCAGGCCCTGTATGTCGTCCTCATTCTCGGCTGCCTTTGCCTTCACGACCCGAAGCTCCCGCTCCTGGGTCTTTTGTTCCTCCTTTAGCCCTTCGATCGCCTGTAGTATCGGGGCCAACAGCTCTTTCTTCATTTCCTTTTTGAGCTCTTCCACACAGCATTTCAAGAACTCTTGTTGTTCAGGGCCCAATGTTAAACTGCCACCTTCCGACGCCATCTTGGTTTTTGCTTGCCTTCCTTGCCGCTGTTCTAAAGGATCCACTGCAATCCGGCCACTTTCTCCTCCTTTTTTCATCCGTATCCAGGGGGGATTCCCTTCTGGTTTACCGCACAGTGTTTTTAGCCGTCAAAATTGCCGTTGGGGCTCCTATCAAGAGCCCAAAAGTCCGTTTCACCGGGAGCTGCCGAAACGTGCGACTCAGCTGGTCATCGCCGCACCCGGAAGTCACATAGTTCCACAATTGAACAACACTCAACAATCCTGATTGTGTTAAGAATTACACTGACAACCAGTTTAAGATTGGCTATTGGGCTCACAATGTGGTACATTTATGCTTGTGAGAAGCTACATACATTCACACAATAGGTCCTGTCCTTTGCAGGCAGAAAGAACATGTCCTCAGTGCACTTTTTTGAATTAAATAGAAGCTTGGGGGATAGCCATTCCCTGGTTAATTTCGAATGGCAATGTCTTGATCAATCAGGGTTGATCTGCCTGGTTTGATTTTAAATAAGAACTTGGAACTTGTTCCCTGTGCATTCTCCATGGCAATACCTCTGTCAATCAGAGTCCACTTGCCAATTAATCAGCACCCTCTTCTCATGCAGTATAAATTGTTGTTCCCTTTGAGATTTGGTATTCTTACAAATCTTGTTGAGTCCAAGACGAGAAGCTTTACAGCATGGAATTAGATTGTGGTAAAGTACTGCAAAGCATTATCTGTGTTATTTTGAATTGTAAGCAAATGTAAGCATCAAAACCTATGCATCTTTCTATGTTAAAATGCTGAGTGAAATCCATTTGTATTGTTATGGATTTTCTCTTTTCCTCAAAATAACAGGAGTCTCAGGTACAGAATGATCATTTATTGACCAACACATTGGGAGAGCCCAGCTTCAGAGATAGATCTCTGGAGCTGACTCTGCCAGCATACAAAATCAGGTGACATTTATACAGAATATGGTTACATAGGTTATGTATGTAAAGATATGGGGCGGGATTCACGCCTACCCGATGGGGCGGGGGGTCCCGGCGCCGAAGAGTGGCGTGAACCACTCCGGCATTGGGCCGCCCCAAAGGTGCGGAATCCTCCGCACCTTCAGGGGCTAGGCCGGCCCCGGAGTGGTTTGCACCATGCCGGCCGGCGGGGAAGGGGCTTGGCGCCATGGCAACCGGCGCCGAAGGGCCTCCGCCGGCCGGCGCGAGTTGGCGCATGCGCGGGAGCGCCAGTGTCTGCTGGCATCATCCCAGCGCATGCACAGGGGGGGTCCATCTCCGCGTCAGCCATGGCGGAGGAATAGCAGCCGACGCGGAGGGATAGAGTGCTCCCATGGCACAGGCCCGCCTGCGGATTGGCGGGCCCCGATCGTGGGCCAGCCCCCCCCCCCCCCCCGAGGACCCCGGAGGCCGCCCGCGCCGCCAGGTCCCGCCGGTAAGGACCTACTCTAATTTACGCCAGCGGAACCGGCAAAAAACGGGCGGCCACTCGGCCCGTCGCGGGCAGGAGAATCGCCGGGGGGCCACTGCTAGCGGACGCCGACCGGCACAGCGCGATTCCCACTCCCGCCAAATCCCCGGCGCCGGAGAATTCGACAGCCGGGAGGGGCGGGATTCACGCTGCCCCCCGGCGATTCTCCGACCCGACCCATTCTCCCAATGTGTTGGTCGGAGAATCCCGCCCATTGTTTACATTAGATCATATCTGTTTTAAATTTTACATCAAGCAAGTTATGTGGACCCAGGCAGAGTGTTATCTATCCTTAAATTCTCTATGGATCCCTCTCTAACCTTCCTACTTGGTGCCAGACCAGTTAGCTGTGTCTGGTCCTTAGGTCAAGTTAGAAAAGCATATTTGTTAACTTTTTGTGCTGATTGTTGTCAATTGTGTCTTGGAACAAGCTTTAAGGTCACTGAAACTAGAACATGCTTGACTCTTATACCGACTGCTTTAAATAATGCCACCTCAGCTCTTAGTTGACACCATTATGAAAATTGCTTTAGTATTCTGTACTACACCACAAAATCCTTTAGAATAAGTTCTATCTGTCCTAATAGATTATTGTTGACACCATTCATTGAAATCTCTCTGATACTACAGTTAGCAGGCGTACAAACTAGGATTAACTTATTGTTTCTTTTATAGAAAGGACTTTGCAAAAATATGAAGAATTATTATGTACTAACTGTATGAACTTTATTATGTATTTAAATGTTTTTATTTTGGTGCCTGCATGGTGGATATTCACTCATTTCTGCTTTTTATTTTACAGTTTTCATCCATCAGAAATGCCACTAATGTATTGTTGGGGGTATGGAAGGGGTGAGTGGATATGTATGTAATCAATAAGAGTTATCTGCAACAACATTCTGTTAAAGAAAATATGTAAATTAAGGTTGTTTGATTATGAATGAATTTGGCAAAATGATCGAGGTAAATTCTTCACCAGATTTATTGGTTTATTTACTTTATTCTTTCACGGCATGTGGGCGTGGTGACTAGGTCATCATTTATTGCCCACTCCTCATTGCCCTTGAGAAGGTGGTGGTGAGCTGCTTTCTTCAACTGCTGCAGTCCATGTGGTTCTGGGTTCACCCACAGTGCTGTTAGCGAGTTCCAGGATTTTCACCCAACAGCAGTGAAGGAACAGCAATATGATTCCAAATCAGGATGGTGAGTGGTTTGGAGGAGAACTTGTAGCCGCATGCATTTGCTGCCCTTAACCTTCTTGGTGGTAGTGGTCATGGGTTTGGAAGGTGTTGTTGACGGAGCTTTGGTGAGTTGTTGAAATCTTGTAGATGGTGCACACAGCTGTCAGTCTCCGCCAGCAATGGGAGGAGTGAATGTTTAAGGTGGTGGATAGGGTGCCAATCACGTGTGCTGCTTTGTCCTCAATGGTGTCGAGCTTCTTGAGTGTTCAAGTTGCATTCATCCAGGCAAGGAGACAGTCTTCCATGACACTCCTGATTTGTGCCTTTTAGGTGGTGGACAGGCTTTGGGAGTCAGGAGGTGAATTCCTCTCTGCAGAATTTCCAGTCTACACTTGTTCTTGTAGCCACAGTATTTTTATGGCTCGTCCAGATCAATTCTGGACAGCGGTAATTCCCAAGATATTGATAGTGGAGGATTTAGCGATGGTAATTTCATTGAAAGTCGACTCTCTCTTGTTTGAGATGGTCATTGCCTGGCACTAATGTGGTGTGAATGTTACTTGCCACAACCTGAATGCTGTCCAGGATTTGTTACATAGGGACACGGACTGCTTCGGCATCCGAGAAGTTGTGAGTGGTGCTGAACATTGTGTAAACATCAGTGAACATCCTGACTTCTGATCTTATGATGGTTGGGCTTTGGACATTACACTGATGAACTCCTCATGCCCTTCTGATGTCGTGGGACTGAGATGATTAACTTCCAACAACCACAAACATCTTCCTTTCTGAAAGGTTTGACCCCAACCAGTGGAGAATTTCCTCAGATTCCCATTGACTTCAATTATGTGAGGGCTCCTGGATGGCACACTCGGTTAAATGGCGTCAAGGCAGTAACTCAAATCTCACTTTTTTAGTTCAGCTTTTTGCCCATGTTTGTGCCAAGTCTGTAATAAGATCAGGAAATAAGTGGCCCTGAGTAATTGAATACCAAATAATAAATGTGGAAGTTAGGAAGAAAAAAACACATCCGATAACAAGTCTGATCTTTGCCAATTAGTTAGGCATAGTATTGATCATTTTGGGCTGAATGAACATTTTTGATCTGAAAAATTTGAGATGACCACCTCAATTCAGTGGATTGCACTCCTACTTCTGAATCAGAAGGTTGCAGGTTCAAACCCTAATCCAGAAATTTGAGCACATAATCTATCTGGCATGTCAGTATATCACTGAGTGAGTGCTGCACTGTTGGTGGCAGTCTTTCTGATGAGCCATTGAACTGAGACACTGGACTGCCCTCACAGGTGAATATTAAAGATCTCACAGTTCCATTCAAATAAGAGCAGAGATTTTCTCCTGGTGATCCTGCCAATATTTGTCCCTCAATCAACATCCAAAGTTATTTATCTCAACATTGTTTGTGGGATCTTGCTCTGCATAAATTGACTGTCATGGTTTCAACATTATAAGAACATAAGAACTAGGAGCAGGAGTAGGCCTGCTCCGCCATTCAATGACATCATGGCTGATCTTTTGGGGACTCAGCTCCACTTTCCCACCCGAACACCATAACCCTTTATTCCTTTATTCTTCAAAAAACTATCTAACTTTACCTTGAAAACATTTAATGAAGGAGCCTCAACTGCTTCACTGGGCAGTGAATTCCATAGATTCACAACCCTTTGGGTGAAGACGTTCCTCCTAAACTCAGTCCTAAATATACTTCCCCTTATTTTGAGGCTATGCCCCCTAGTTCTGCTTTCACCCGCCAGTGGAAACAACCTGCCCGCATCTATCCTATCTATTCCCTTCATAATCTTATATGTTTCTATAAGATCCCCCCCACATTCTTCTGAATTCCGAGTACAGTCCCGGTCTATTCAACCTCTCCTCATAATCCAAACCCCTCAGCTCTGGGATTAACCAAGTGAATCTCCTCTGCACACCCTCCAGCGCCAGTACGTCCTCTCTCAGGTAAGGAGACCAAAACTGAACACAATACTCCACGTGTGGCCTCACTAACACCTTATACAGTTGGAGCACAACCTCCCTAGTCTTAAACTCCATCCCTCTAGCAATGAAGGACAAAACACCTTAATCACCTGTTGCCTTCTTAATCACCTGTTGCTCCTGTAAACCAACTTTTTGCGACACACTAGGACACCCAGGTCCTTCTGCACAGCAGCATGTTTTAATATTTTATCATTTAAATAATATCCATTTTGCTGTTATTCCTACCAAAATGGATAACCTCACATTTGTCAACATTGTATTCCATCTGCCAGACCCTAGCTCATTCACTTAAATTATCCAAATCGCTCTGCAGACTTCCAGTATCCTCTGCACTTTTTGCTTCACCACTCATCTTAGTGTCGTCTGCAAACTTGGACACATTGCACTTGGTCCCCAACTCCAAATCATCTAAGTAAATTGTGAACAATTGTTGGTCCAACGCTGATCCCTGAGGGACACCACAAGCTACTGATTGCCAGCCAGAGAAACACCCATTAATCCCCACTCTTTGCTTCCTATTAATTAACCAATCCTCTATCCATGCTACTGCTCTTCACTTATCGCCATGCATCTTTATCTTGAACAGCAACCGTTTGTGTGGCACCTTGTCAAAAGCTTTCTGGAAATCCAGATATACCACATCCATTGGCTCCCCGTTGTCCACCGCACTGGTAATGTCCTCAAAAGGTTCCACTATATTAGTTAGGCACGACCTGCCCTTTCTGAACCCATGCTGCGTCTGTCCAATGGGACAATTTCCATCCAGATGCCTCGCTATTTCTTCCTTGATGATAGATTCCAGCATCTTCACTACTGCCGAAGTTAAGCTAACTGGCCTCTAATTCCCCGCTTTCTGCCTACCGCCTTTTTTATACAGTGGTGTCACGTTTGCTCATTTCCAATCCGGAGGGACCACCCCAGAGTCTAGTTAATTTTGGTAAATTATCACGAGTGCATTTGCAATTTCCCTAGCCATCTCTTTTAGTACCCTGGGATGCATTCCATCAGGGCCAGGAGACGTGTCTACATTGAGCCCCATTAGCATTCCCATTAATAACTCTTTAGTGATAACAATTGTCTCAAGGTCCTCACCTGTCATAGTCTGATTTCCATTAGTCACTGGCATGTTATTTGTGCCTTCCACTGTGAAGACCGACCCAAAAAACCTGTTCAGTTCCTCAGCCATTTCCTCATCTCCCATTATTAAATCTTCCTCCAAAACAGGTATACCGTTTTGGATATTGTTGGGGGAGATGACTCACCAGGGGAAGGCAGTAGTAGTCAGGCTCATGGCACCGTGGCTGGCTCTGCTGCACAGAAGGGCGGGAAAAAGACTGGCAGGGCTATAGTCATAGGGGATTCAATCGTAAGGGGACTAGACAGGCGTTTCTGTGGTCGAAAACGATACTCCCGAATGGTATGTTGCCTCCCGGGTGCACGGGTCAGGAATGTCTCAGATCGGCTGCAGGGCATACTGAAGGGGGAGGGTGAACAGCCAGTTGTCGTGGTACATATAGGCACCAACGATATAGGTAAAACACGGGACGAGGTCCTACAATCAGAATTTAGGGAGTTAGGAGATAAGTTAAAAAGTAGGACCTCAAAGGTAGTAATCTCAGGATTGCTACCAGTGCCACGAGACAGTCAGAGTAGAAATTCAAGAATAGTCAGAATGAATACGTGGCTTGAGAGATGGTGCAGGAGGGAGGAGTTCAGATTTTTGGGACATTGGAACCAGTTCTGGGGGCGGTGGGACCATTACAAATCGGATGGTCTACACCTGGGCAGGACTGGAACTAATGTCCTAGGGGGTGCTTTTGCTAACACTGTTGGGGAGGTTTTAAACCAATGTGGCAGGGGGATGGGAACCAGATTAGGAAGTTAGAGGTCAGTAAAGGGGCAGCAACTAAAGCCAGTAAGGTATTAGATAATAAACTCAATGTGACTAAGGGGAAGAGTAGACAGGGAAGAGATGATGAACGCAAAGGGACAGGTGGTCTGAGGTGCATTTGTTTTAATGCGAGAAGTGTGGCAGGTGAGGCAGATGAATTTAGGGCTTGGATTAGTACCTGGGAATATGATGTTATTGGTATTACGGAGACTTGGTTGAGGGAAGGGCAAGACTGGCAACTAAATATCACAAGGTATAGATGCTTCAGGAGGGATAGAGAGGGAGGTAAAAGGGGTGGAGGAGTTTCATTACTGGTCAGAGATGATATCACAGCTATGATGAAGGAGGGCATGATGGAGGATTCGAGCACTGAGGCAATATGGGTAGAGCTAAGAAATAGGAAGGGTGCACTAACATTGTTGGGACTTTACTACAGGCCATCCAAAAGCGAGCATGAAGTAGAGGTACAAATATGCAGACAGATTATAGAAAAATGAAGGAGCAATAGGGTGGCCGTGATGGGAGATTTTAACTTCCCCAACATTGAATGGGACTCATGTAATGTTGGAGGCGTAGATGGAGCAGAATTTGTAAGGAGCATCCAGGAAAGTTTTTTAGAGCAGTATGTAAATAGTCCAACTCGGGAAGGGGCCATACTGGACCTGGTATTGGGGAATGATCCCGGCCAGGTGGTTAAAGTTTCAGTCAGTGATTACTTTGGGAATAGCGATCACAATTCTGTAAGTTTTAGAATACTCATGGACAAAGACGAGAGTTGTCCTAAAGGAAGAGTGCTAAATTGGGGAAAGGCCAAGTATAACAAAATTCGGCAGGAGCTAGGGAATGTGGATTGGGAGCAGCTCTTTAAGGGTAAATCCACATTTGAAGTGTGGGAGTCTTTTAAGGAAAGGTTGATTAGAGTGCAGGACAGACATGTCCCTGTGAAAATGAGGGATAGAAATGGCAAGATTAGGGAACCATGGATGATGGGTGGAATTGTGAGACTAGCTAAAGAAAGCATACATAAGATCTAGGCGACTTAAACCTGATGAAGCTTTGGAAGAATATCGGTAAAGTAGGACAAATCTCAAACGCGCAATAAAGAGGGCTAAAAGGGGTCATGAAATATCTTTGGCTAACAGGGTTAAGGAAAATCCCAAAGCCTTTTATTCATATATACGGAGCAAGAGGGTAACTAGAGAAAGGATTGGCCCACTCAAAGACAAAAGAGGGAATTTATGTGTGGAGTCAGAGGAAATGGGTGAGATTCTTAATGAGTACTTTGCATCGGTATTCACCAAGGAGAGGGACATGACAGATATTGAGGCTAAGGATGGATGTTTAAATACTCTAGGTCAAGTCGGCATAAGGAAGGGGGAAGTTTTGGGTATTCTAAAAGGCATTAAGGTGGATAAGTCCCCAGGTCCGGATGGGATCTATCCCAGGTTACTGAGGGAAGCGAGGGAAGAAATAGCTGGGGCCTTAACAGATATCTTTGCAGCATCCTTGAGTACGGGTGAGGTCCCGGAGGACTGGAGAATTGCTAATGTTGTCCCTTTGTTTAAGAAGGGTAGCAGGGATAATCCAGGGAATTATAGACCTGTAAGCTTGATGTCAGTGGTAGGCAAACTGTTGGAGAAGATACTGAGGGATAGGATCTATTCACATTTGGAAGAAAATAGACTAATCAGTGATAGGCAGCATGGTTTTGTGCAGGGAAGGTCATGTCTTACAAACCTAATAGAATTATTTGAGGAAGTGACAACGTTAATTGATGAGGGAAGGGCTGTAGATGTCATATACATGGACTTCAGTAAGGCGTTTGATAAAGTTTCCCATGGCAGGTTGATGGAAAAAGTGAAGTCGTATGGGGTTCAGGGTGTACCAGCTAGAAGGATAAAGAACTGGCTGGGCAACAGGAGACAGAGAGTAGTGGTGGAAGGAAGTGTCTCAAAATGGAGAAAGCTGACCAGTGGTGTTCCACAGGGATCCGTGCTCGGACCACCTTTGTTTGTGATATACATAAATGATCTGGACGAAGATATAGGTGGTCTGATTAGCAAGTTTGCAGGTGATACTAAGATTGGTGGAGTTGCAGATAGCGAGGAGGACTGTCAGAGAATACAGCAAAATATAGATAGATTGGAGAGTTGGGCAGAGAAATGGCAGATGGAGTTCAATCCAGGCAAATGCGAGGTGATGCATTTTAGAAGATCTAATTCAAGAGCGGACTATACGGTCAATGGAAGAGTCCTGGGGAAAATTGATGTACAGAGAGATCTGGGAGTTCAGGTCCATTGTACCCTGAAGGTGGCAACGCAGGTCAATAGAGTGGTCAAGAAGGCATACGGCATGCTTGCCTTCATCGGACGGGGTATTGAGCACAAGAGTCGGCAGGTCATGTTACAGTTGTATAGGACTTTGGTTAGGCCACATTTGGAATACTGCGTGCAGTTCTGGTCGCCACATTACCAGAAGGATGTGGATGCTTTAGAGAGGGTGCTGAGGAGGTTCACCAGGATGTTGCCTGGTATGGAGGGTGCTAGCTATGAAGAATGGTTGAGTAGATTAGGATTGTTTTCGTTGGATAGACGGAGCTTGAGGGGGGACCTGATTGAGGTCTACAAAATTATGAGAGGTATGGACAGGGTGGATAGCAACAAGCTTTTTCCAAGAGTGGGGGTGTCAATTACAAGGGGTCACGATTTCAAGGTGAGAGGGGGAAAGTTTAAGGGAGATGTGCGTGGAAAGTTTTTTAACGCAGAGGGTGGTGGATGCCTGGAACGCTTTGCCAGCGGAGGTAGTAGAGGCGGGCACAATAGCATTATTTAAGATGCATCTAGACAGATATATGAACGGTTGGGGAACAGAGGGAAGCAGATCCTTGGAAAATAGGTGACAGGTTTAGATAAAGGATCTGGATCGGCGCAGGCTGAGAGGGCCGTAGGGCCTGTTCCTGTGCTGTAATTTTCTTTGTTCTTTGTTCTTCTCATTCTCTAAAGGACTAATATTTACCTTAGCCACTCTTTTTTGTTTTATATATTTGTAGAAACCGTTACGATATGTTTTTATATTCTGAGCATGTTTACTCTCACAATCTATCTTACTCTTCTTTGTCGCTTTTTTAATAGCTTTCATGTGCCCCATGATTTCCCAATCCTTTAGTCTCCCACTTATCTTTGCCACTTTGCATACTTTTTCCTTCAATTTGATACTCTCCCTTATTTTCTTAGATATCCACGGTCGATTTTCCCTCTTTCTACCATCCTTTCTTTTTGAAGGCATAAACTTTTGCTGAGCACTGTGAAAAACCGTTTGGAAGGTTCTCCACTGTTCCTCAACTTTTTCATTATAAAGTCTTGGCTTATCACAGTGATTACGCCTTGAAAATTGACCCAAGGTCATGAAAGGCGCTACATAAATATAAGTTATTTCCCTCTTTACGATTATACAAATTAGGAGCAGTAGGCCATTTGGCCCCTCCAGCCTACTCCACCATTCAAAAAGATAATGGCTGACCTGATTGTAACCTCAACCCCACATTCCCACCTCGCCCTGATAAACTTTCACCCCCTTGTTAATCAAGAATCTATCCAGCTCTGCATTAAGAATATTCAATGACTGCTTCCACTGTTGTTTGAGGAAGAGCGTTCTAAATGCTTATGACCCTCTGTGAGAAATAATTTCTCTTCATCTCTGTCTCAAATGGATGACCCCTTATTTTTATATTTACCCCCTAGTTCTGGATTCTCTGACAAGAGGAAACATCCTCTCCGCATCCGCACTGTCAATATTCCTCAAGATCTTGTATGTAAAAATCACGTTGCCTCTTACTCTTCTAAACTCTAGTGGATACAAGCCTCGCCTCGCCAACCTTTCTTATAAGACAACCTGCCCATTCCAGGGATTAATCTGGTTAACTTTTTCTGAGCTGCCTCCAACACATTTACATTTTTCCTTAAATAAAGAGACTAATACTGCACACAGTACTCCAGATGTGGGCTTACCAATGCCCTTTATAACTGAAGCATAACCTCAACTTTTGCATATAATTCCCCTCGCAACTTTCTACTAGCTTTCCTAATTACTTGCTGTACCTGCATACTAGCCTTTTGTGATTCATGCACCAGCACTCCCAGATCGCTCTGCATCTCAGAGCTCTGCAATCTCTCACCATTTAGAATTTTTATATCAAATATATTTGATTGAAGAATAAGAGCTTTAGGTTGCTTAGAAAAGTAATCCGATTTCGGAATATTCATTTGGTCTCTGTAAATTGAACCAGTGAATTAAATGTTTGTAGTTTACGAAGCATTTATGTCTTCTGAGGTTGTCCACTTTGGCAGGAAAAGCGCAAACGCAGAAGGGTGAGAGATTGGGAAATGTTGATGTCCTAAGCGACACAGTGCTTAGCAGTTTCTTCACAGCTCCAGGGTCCTAGGTTCGATTCCCGCTTTGGGTCAGTCTGTGCGGAGTCTGCACGTTCTCCCCGTGTCTGCGTGGGTTACCTCCGGGTGCTCCAGTTTCCTCCCACAGTCCAAAGATGTGCAGGTTAGATGGATTGGCCATGCTAAATTTCTCTTGTGTCCAAAAAGGGGTGGGGTTACTGGGTTATGGGGATAGGGTGGAGGTGTTGCCTTAGGTAGGGTTCTCTTTCCAGGGGCCAGTGCAGAGTCAATGGGCTGAATGGCCTCCGTCGGCACTGTAGATTCTGTGATTCTATGAAGCGACCTGGGTATCCTTGTTACTAAATCCCTGAAAGCGAACGTGCAGGTTAAACAAGCAACTAAGAAGGCAAGTAATATGTTAGCCTTTATTGCAAGAGGTTTTGAGTACAGGAATAAAGAAGTCTCTTTGCAATTGTATCGAATCTTGGTGAGGCCACACCTGGAGTGTTGTGTTCAGTTTTGGTCTCCCTACGTAAGGAAGGATACACTGGAAGAATGAGAGGTGATCTCACTGAAGCACACATTAGTACAGGGCTGACAAGGTACATACTGGAAGGATGTTTCCCCTGGCTGGGTGGTCTAGAACCAGGGGGCACAGTCTCAGAATAAGAGGTAAGCTATTTAGGACTGAGATGAGGTTGAATTTCTTTAGTCAGAGGGTGGTGAATTATTGGAATCCTTTACCCCAGCGGACTGTGGAGGTTTAGTCATTTATTATATTCAAGACAGAGATTGATATATTTCTGGATGTTAAAGATATAAAGGGTTATGGGTATTGCAGGAAAATTGCAGGTAGGGAATCAGCCATTGTCTAATTGAATGGTGCAGCAAGCTCAGGGGCTGATTGGCCTACTCCTTTGTTTCTAACTTGACCAAAGTACTGATTGCATGTGTAGCAGTAACTGAGGTTGCTAATTATTTGTTATAAGTCATTCCAGAGACTTTATGGAAACATCAGCTGCTTCGTGGATCACATCACGCACGCAAGAATCCCTCATAATTAAAATTGACAGCGCACTTGTGCTCAGGGCTGACTGATTGACTTGAAGCGTATCAGTTTTTGCATGGTCTTGATACATATTTCATTTTTGGCATCCAATGAAGCTACATTTTTCCCTACATCCTTTCTTTGATGTGTACATTTTTGTTGATATTCCAAATTTAGTTTTCCCTTACCGATCCAACACTACTTAAATCTCTCTGAATTTTTCTTGCTGAAAAGTCATGGCATGGTTTCAGCATCTGCATGGAGCTGGAAAAGGACCATAAATAACAGTAAATTTAGACTGCCAAAATTTGATTTAATCAAAAGGCAAGTCACCCGCAATTGACATTATCCCATCCAACGGTAAGTCAAAGTTACTTTGTGGGTCAGAGAATGGCTTTGAGGAGGCTGTGTATATCTAAGGGGTTAGTGAACCACATATACAATCTGCTGCAGCTCCACAAATTAGACAACCAATTTACCAGCAAAATAATGACCGCTTTTAAAGTTTATACCGCTTGTATCTTCCAACCCCTTGTTCGGGGTATCGAATGAATATGAACTAGTACTTAAAGGAAGCTACTGATAATCCAGGTACAGGAAGTAATTGCTGCATCATGTCGTATTCACCCACAATCTGTGAGTTTATGGCCCAGGTTTTCCAGTCTCTGCAAGGACTCTGCAGGAATTGCAAGGGAAGTTTAATCTTTCGATGGGCAATCCTTCTGTGTCCGGAACTCTCCGAAAATGTCTCCAACTCTGAGAGTCAGAGACATCGGAGGGTTCCAACTCGTTTACCTGAATAATTACCCAAGAAATGTTAGACAGGGAAAAATCTTATTCAACTCTTGGGTAACTATACAACTTGGAGCTCGAGTAGCGGCTGGAGTCACTGTGAATGAAGGCTTTCTGGATTACGCTGCACTACTGTGGCCTGTTCTTCCTTTCGGGAATCTGTACAAAAGTAGAGATTCACTGCAATGAAGCATGAAAGGACAGACTTTTGGGATTGTCAAGCCATTCTTCCACTTCCTGGATCTTTGCAAGGTGCTGGCACAATATACTCACAAATGTTTTCATAAAAACACAGGTAATCTCCTATGCGCTGCACAACTTTGTGAAAAGAAAGTAAATTGATATATTTGCCCATCAAAGATATCTAGCTGAGTGGCAGGTCTTTGCATTGTGAAGGCCCAATAACATGGATAAGAAACTGCTTAGGAGATTGGAGGCTGAACATGATGGGCTGTAACATCCAGGCTCCCCAGCATTAGATATGGGGGGCATCCCAAAGATGCATTGGGGAATTCCTCTTGGACATTCCCAGGCAAGCTTTGCACCGCTATTGTCCCCTGGACAATTGTACTGCACTGGAAACATTTGACTAAGCTATTTAAATCATTAACTTTGGATGGTTCTGCTAGGGTTAAACTAATAGTTACTCTGAAAAAGTGAGAAATAACTTCTAACTTCAGCATAACTATTTTAAATACTCAGACCGACCCTGCACAGGGCTACTTTAAACACCTAACCCCACATGAGACATCCCCCCACCTCCCAGTATTCTCCACACCAGACCCCCACCCCCAGGAGATCCCTAACCCCCTCAACCTGGTTAGATCCCCCCCCTTGACTTGACCCATACCGCGCTCTGATGCTCGACCCTCCCACCCCACCCCCGGAACAGGAACTGTAGAAATTTGGCACGGGTAATTGGGCATGGAGTGGCAATCTGATGCTGCGGGCCACAACCAAAAAGGCAGGATTTAAAAAAAATACTTGCCTGAATGCGGAACTGGGAGCAGCCCAAAACTTTCCACTCACCTCCAGAGCTGTTCAAAAGGCCAATGTTTGCCTCCATTTGGCATACAGTCATCCTATTCACAGTTACGATCACTCGTTTCTCTGTGTTTCTTTGCTGCTCGCTAGGTTGTAACTGGCACTGTTTGGCTCCCATGCAGTTTGCTGCAGACTTTCTAATCCTTAGGCTGGAACTGACTGAATCATGGAGGGGTTAATTTTTCCTCCAGCTTTTGACTCCATGAATTGCTCACGCAATGGCTTCTTTCTGTTCTCCTTATAATTATTGCTGTCACCAAATACTGCATGAACTAAAGCGAGATGGTGATGTCACTGGACTAGTAATCCAGAGGCCCAGGCTAACGCTCTGGGGAATGGGTTCAAATCCCACCACAGCATGGGAGGAATTAAAATTCAATAATAAAGGACTTGGTCGGACAACACCATCTTCCGAAGCAGTGACCTCTACCACCTGCAGCAGGTAGTGTTGTCCTGCATGGGGACAACACTACCTGCAAGTTCCCCTCCACACACCATCTTGATTTGGAACAACATTGCCATTCCTTGACTGTGGCTGGATCAAGATCCTGGAACTTCCTCCATAACAGCACCGTGGGTGTACCTACACCACATGGACTGCAGCGGTTCAAAGAAGACGATTCTTCACCACCATCCCAAGAGTAATTAGGGATGGACAATAAATGCTGACCTAGCCAATGACACCCACACCTTGTGAACGATTAAATAAGAAACGTGCTGGAATTGAAAAAGTTTTAGTAATTGGTGAACATGACAACTGTCATTGACTGCTGTAGAAACCCATCTGGCTCACTCATATCCTTCAAGAAAGGAAATCCGCCGTCCTTACCTGGTCTGGTCTATGCACAATGTCAGACCCGCGGTAAAGCGGTTAACTCTTAACAGTCAAGTTAAGATGACTGTAATATCCCACACAGGGCCTACGGGGTGGGAGTGCATGTCTTCCCCATGCTCCTTGTGGAGTGCGAGCTCCAGCTCCACCGTTAGGGGGCAAGGTACCTTGTTAGTCACTGCATAAAAGGATGGGCAGTAAGGCACCGACCAGAGGAGAACCTGGTAGGGATCTACCGGATAGTGTACATATTGTTCTGTAAATAAACTTAGTTTCCTATTTTATTGGTGTGGACTCCCCGTGTCCTTATTAAAGTGACTTCGAGGGAAATTAGAAGTGGGTAAATGCTGGCCTTGCCAGGGGTCCCATGAAAGAACCAAAACATGCATTTCAAGCAAAGGAATGATGCTATAATTGGCTGCTAGTGAAGCACCATCTAATCTTTAATAGCCACAAATCTAAGTGCAGGGCTGTTTCAAAATTGGTCTGAAATTTATGTCTGCACCTAAATTCCATTGTGGTCTGGCACTTGTAAACTCTCTGTCTATTTAACTCTGTCAAAGGCTGCAGATGGGTCCCCCCAGCAACTCTCTAACTTCTTCTCCCTTTTAATTGTCTCTCTCCCGTTAAGTTTCATTTAAGTGCAATTCTCCTCCCCAGCCAATAATATTCCTGGATGTATCTCGAGTTTCCACCTGCAATTGTGAATATCTGTACACATGTGCGTAGATCTGAGAATTTAGTACTGAATGAACTTGGAAATTAGGACGGTGATGTTGGGAAACTGAGAGAAGGGTGAAAATTGGAAGCAAAGTTGATGAGGTTTTCCAATTCAGGGAGAGAGCAAGACATGGCACCAGTACATTCATCAAAGTAGCAGAAAAAGAGTTGAGAGAGGGGGTTGTTACTCAATTTGGTTTTAGTTTTGTCTTTTGTAAAAATCTCCGGGAACACTGATCGGAAAAAAAATCAAAACAAAATGCATGATGGGTGGCCACATATGAGTATGAAATTTCTGCCAAAGCTGGCAGAAGATGTATATCATTTAATATTCACAGTGCATTAAAAGTCTGGTGGTCTTGGAAGAATCAGGTTATTCTTGGTAAGATGGATGTTTCGAAAATGTCAACTGTTAAATAAGAAATAGGAGCAGATGATGCAGCCCATCGAGCCTGCTCTGCCATTTGTTACAGTCCCCTGTCCAGACCCCAATTTATATTAGGAAACCTGACGAGACCCCAGCAACGTTTCTTTTTGCAAACTTTGCTCCAGGAGTGATTTCGCTGACACCCAAGGATCCTTTATACTAAAACAAACGTTATTATTAACATAGAATTTATCCCATTAACATCCAAGTAAAAACAGCTTTCTCATTAGCTGTTAACCCGTTTGAAAATAATGGTTTTGAGCTTACTTTCCCACCTACTTCTAAACTTTCAATTAAGTCAAATGCCACTTGTTAATAAAGTTAACACTCAGTGGCTTACAGATTTATTCACAAAGCCCTTGGGAGAGAAGCTTTCAGAAGTCAGTCTAAGAAACACCTCCTTTCCTCAGAAACCAGGGCAGAACTCTGAAAATGAAAAAAGAACAACAGACACAGGGCAGGGCTGAAAACGAAACCAAAAACAGACTCAGCTCCTCATATTAGTGACATTACAGCCTGCCTAGCTATTATAACCCCTTAATCACAGCTTTAGCAGACATATAACCTGGATACCTTAACCTAGGTTCTCTGATTACCATTATTGCAACAGACACATAATACAATATATATAAACATTTCCTACATTCATCACACATTCGATATAACCAGGGCTGATCTTGAGCTTCACTTTCCCACCTGTTCCTCATATTTCTTGATTCCCTTAGAGACCAAAAATCTGTCTATCTCAGCCTAATGCTGCAGCATCCAGAACCCTCTGGGATAGAGAATTCCAAAGATTCATAACCCTTTGAGTGAAATAATTTCTATATATCTTTGTTTACATTTCTAATGACTGGAAAGAAACTTTCTTCATACATATTCAAGTTTCCACATTTTCTTTAAATCAAGGGACAGTGTCATTAAACACTGTTACACTTCAATAAACATTGCGTCCTTTCATCAATATTTTAAAAATAATACATTAATTGTTTCGATGAAAATACAACAGTATTACAAAACTCATGATGACGTTTATAGAAATTGCTTGTATGGATAGATGGGTAACAATTTATATAACTAAATTCTTACAGAATTTATTTAAATACTGAAAGGACAGTTGTGTGGGCTCTGTTACAGGTATGGGATCCTTGTTGTCAAAATCTGTTCTTGAAATTGCATTTAGTGCTTTATGTTTCGGTGTTAAAGATGAAAATCTACCCTCCTATATCTGCAGCTGCCACTTTGACTTTTCCGATCACACTTAAAACAGAGGGCACTCAGTAGAGTGCACTCTTCCACAATGCTGTATTAACTCTCAATTATTACAATTATGTAGCTCTTCCTTGAGGCTATTCCCTGTCTTGTTTACGATCTGTAACTAAAGCTGAAAAATATATATTTTTATTAAGAGCTTCCATCTCATTGAGGTGGCTTTAGGCCTGTCCACATCAGTGACAGACCTTAACATGAATGAGGAATTGCTTGATATTTGGGGTTAGATGCGTTAAGTACAGTAATCAACCACTGAGCCACAGTTGCAGATGGAAAATTTGTTTCAAAGCTTAAGGGGAGCTGGACAGACTGCTTTGCTTTGCACTTCTCTGAGTGTAAGGGCATGTGGAACTCAAGTATCTGCAGTCAACCAAACAGAATTGGCTTAATGGCCTGGATTTTCAAAGTATATTAGCACTGCTAAACATAGAGAATGTGAAAGCTGAGAAATGAAGTGAGAGAGCCATTGACGCAGCTTTCCAGAAGTTTCCTCTGTGTTGAAATAATTATCCTGACTGGGTCTTTGGTGGGTACATTTAACAATTAGGACTACACAAATATGGCCTGCTCAGCCTCCTACACCATTCAATACGGTCATGGCTGATCTCAACTCCACTTTGCCGCCGACTCCCAATTTCCCTCAATTCCCAGAGGCCAAAAGTCTGTCTATCCCAGCCTTAAACATATTCAAAAATGGAGCATCCACAACCATCTGGGGTAGTGGATTCCGAAGATTTACATCCTTTTGAGTGAAGTCATTTTTACTCAATGACTACCCTATCAAGCCCCCTTAGAGTCTTGTATGTTTTAATGAGATTGTTTATCATTATTCCAAACTCCAGGGAATATAGGCCCAACTAACTGTAGGTATTATTGCCCTTGAGCCTGTTCTGCCATTCATAAGATCATGGCTGATACTCCGCACCAACTCCATCTTCCCGTCCAATCCCCGTATCCCTTAGAGCTTGAATAGCTATTAATCTCAGTCTGGCCTTTGGGACATTAAATTCTAAAGATTCAAACCCTATAGGTCAGGGGTTCCCCGTACATGGGTTGCGACCCTGCAGATTAAATTTTGGGGTTATGAGGTTTGAGGTTGAAATGACAGTCGTGAAGACTCTGTTGGGACAGTCCTGGACCAGAGGTCTGATGATACAGCACCTGTTTTAGTCCCAGTCCATACAGTTCACTGGAAGGGGGAAACAGTGAACAAGTCTTGCACCAGCAACATCCGTGTGTACTAAATAGTGACGGTTACTAACCTGTTCAACAACTTGTGGTATTACAGTACTTGATAGGCTAAAGTACCATTGGTAGAACCTGTATGCTTGCTATTGGCTAGAGTGCATAATAGCTCCACCCTGATAGGCAGGGTATAAGACCCCGTGCCGCCCCAGAAGCCCTCATTCTGTACCTGAGCTGCTGGGGGAAACATCTAGCTTATTAAAGCCTTCAGTTGGACTACAACCTCGCTTTAGTGGTCATTGATCGTGCATCACAAGTGAATACCACCAACACCCACACACAGACACACCCGGCTCCCTCCTGCCCCCCCACCCACTATCAGCTCAACAACTGCCGCACCAAGTGAGACATTAAAATAGAGTAACATCGGAAAAAGGCTTGGGAAATACTGCTCTGGGGAAAAACAATTGTTCTCATCTCAATCCTAAATGGTCAAATATTATCCTAAGACTACGATTCCTTGTTCTAGACTTGACAACCAAGGGAAACAGACTCTCAGCATTCACCTTGTCAAGCCCTCAAGTTTCAATGAGACCACCTCTCAACCCTAGACAATGTAGGCCCATTCCACTCAATCTCACCTCATTAGAGTCCTCTCATCCCAGGAATCAACCTAGTGAACCTTTGTTGCATTTCCTCAGGTGTGAAGAACAAAACTGCACACAGCCCTTGGTGTAGTCTCATCAAGGGCTTATGTAATTGCAGCAAGACATCCTCATTTTTGTACTCCAACGCCCTTGCAACAAAGACCAGTAGACCATTTGCCTTCTTCTCTACCTGCATGTCAACTTTCTGTTATACATGGACAAGGACACTCAAATCCTCTAAATACCAACATCTGTGTTTTCTCACCTTTGACAAAATATGCTTTTCCAATATTCCTACTGAAATGGACAATTTCACTTTCCCACATCATATTCCATCTGCCACCTTCTTGGCCAATCACTTAATTGGTCTCTATCCCTTATCTCTATCCCTTGCATCCTCCCAGAAACTTACTTTCTCATCTTTTTAGCGTCATTGCCTGGCTTGTTATCATCAGCAAACTTGGACAAATGACATTTGGTCCCCTTATTCAAGTCATTGCTCTGGATTCTAAATAGCTGAAACCACAGCAATGATCCTTGTGCCACACCATCAATTATATGCTAACAGCCCAAAAATGATCCATTTATTCCAATCTCTATTTTCCGCCTGTTAGCCAATCCCACAACCTTATCAGCCCTAATCCTGTGCAACAACCTCACTGGTTGCATCTTATCAAATACCTTCTAAATTTACAGTAGAGGAAGAGGTCAGTACATCAGACTACTCAAAGAAATAATTATGTCAAGCGAGGGACTCAAGAAAATCAATGCAAACAAGATAGCAATAATGGAGAAATTAATGACACTGAAAGTGATTGATTCCCAGGACCAGATGGTTTCCATCCAAGGGTTTTAAGAGTGGGTGAGAACAAGATAAGTGCCTTAATTATAATCTTCTAAAATTCTCACGATTCTCGAACTGTTCCATTAGATAAGAATTGGGAAACTGCACCTCATTCCACTATTTAAGAAATGTGCAGATCAGTTGTTAATTTTAAAACTATTTTTTTTGTCAGCCAGTGGTATAAATGAATATGAGGCAAAATTGGACATATGGTGTTAGGTTGTAGTTTAGCCATGATATCATTAAATGATAACTAGCTTTCGGTGCACTGCTCCTTTTTCAGATGAATGAAGAGGTAGGTTCCAGAAACATATATATAGACAAAGTCAAAGATGCAAGTTAGTACTTTGAATGCGAGCATTTGCAGGTAATTAAGTCTTTACAGATCCAGAGAGAGGGGTAACCCCAGGTTAAAGAGGTGCAAATTGTCTCAAGCCAGGACAGTTGGTAGGATTTTGCAAGCCCAGACAAATGGTGGGGGGTGAATGTAATGCAACATGAATCCAAGGTCCCGGTACTCATGTGTGAGGAACTTGGCTATAAGGTTTGCTCGGCGATTCTGCGTTGTCGCGCGTCCTGAAGGCTGCCTTGGAGAACGCTTACCCGAAGATCGGAGGCTGAATGCCCTTGACTGCTGAAGTGTTCGCCGACTGGAAGGGAACATTCCTGCCTGGCGATTGCCGCGCAATGTCCGTTCATCCGTTGTCACAGCGTTTGCATGGTCTTGCCAATGTACCACGCTTCGGGACATTCTTTCCTGCAGCATAGACGTTGGCCGAGTCGCACGAGTATGTACCGCATACCTGGTGGGTGGAGTTCTCACGTGTAATTGTGGTACCCATGTCGATGATCTGGCACGTCTTGCAGAGATTGCCATGGCAGGGTTGTGTGGTGTCATGGTTGCTGTTCTGAAGGCTGGGTAGTTTGTTGCAAACAATAGTTTGTTTGAGGTTGCACGGTTGTTTGAAGGCAAGTAGTGGGGGTGTGGGGATGACCTTGGCGAGATGTTCGTCTTCATCGATGACGTGTTAAAGGCTGCCTTCAACTATTTTTCAAGCTGCACTTACTCAGGCAAGTGGAGAGTATTCCATCACATTCCTGACGTGTCTCATAGATTGCGGATAGACTTTATGGAGTCAAGAGTTACTATTTGAACATCAAGGGGAGATGACTGGATTCACGCTTTTTAATGTCATTGCCGGGCACTTCTGTGGTGCAAATGTTATCTGCCACTTACCAGCTCAATCCAGAATGATGTTCATGTCTTTCTATATGCTGACCTAGATATAGTTAACCGATTTACCTGAGCAGACGGGTCGATGACCAGGAGTTATACCCAAAGTGTGGGGGACAGGGGTGGAAACTAGAATTCAACTTCCTGAAAATATGGCAGAGACAGAAACCCTTGAATCAAATATATATGAAGTGCCCTAACCTCCAGGCCGACAGCTGAAAGGTGGGATTAGTCTGGACTATTCCTTCTCCCGGCATACAAGCAGAAACTCAAGCGGGAGAATCCAGCTAAGAAGGTCATGCAGTGCTGGTCCGAGGAAACAGAAGAGTTCTTACGTGACTGCTTAGAGTCAGTGGACTGGTCCAACTTAAATGAGTATACCATCACAGACTTCATCAGCAAATGCGTGGACGACTGCGTGGCAATGAAAGCAGTACGTACGTTCCCCAACCAGAAACCATGGCTCAATCGCGAGATTGACTCCCTACTGAAGGACAGGTCTGAGGCGTTCAAGTCAGACGACCCTGACCTATACAAGAAATCCAGGTACGACCTCTGCAAAGCCATCCTAGATGCCAAGAGAGAATATTAAACCAAGCTAGAATCACGGACTCTCGGCGGTTGTGGCAAGGACTAAACAACATAACGGGCTACAAAGCGAAGCCGAGCAGTATCTCTGGCAGCAGCGCACCCCTCCCCGATGAACTCAACGCATTCTATGCTCGGTTCGAGCAGATAACCAACAATCCGCTGTCGATTGCCCCAGTAGCCCATAACTCACACATACCCACCATCACAGCTTCCGAAGTCAGATCGGCCTTCCTGAAAGTGAACCCTCTGAAGGCAACGGGCCCGGACAGAGCCTGCGCGGACCAGCTGGCAGAGGTGTTCACGGACATCTTTAACCTGTCCCTACTCCACTCCGAAGACCGCACCTGCTTCAAGAAGACCACCATCATACCGGTGCCAAAGAAGAGCAAGGCAACATGCCTCAATGACTACCGTCCGGTAGCCCTGACTTGAGTTGTAATAAGGTGCTTCGAGAGGTTGGTCATGAAGCACATCACCTCCATACTCCCAGAATGCCTTGATCCACTGCAATTCGCATACCGCCGCAACCGGTCCACAGCACACGCCATTTCTCTGCCCCTACACTCATGCCAGAGCATCTCGACAACAAGGACTCCTACATCAGACTACACAATTAGTAAGAATGAACAACACCTCCTCCACAATAGACCTCAATACCGGGGCCCCGGGAGACTGTGTACTTAGCCCCCTACTCTACTCCCTGTACACACACGACTGTGTGGCAAAATTTGGTTCCAACTCCATCTACATGTTTGCTGACGATACAATCATAGTGGGCCATATCTCGAATGACGAGTCAGAATTAAGGAGGGAGATAGAGAACCTAGTGGAGTGGTGCAGCGACAACAATCTCTCCCTCAATGCCAGCAAAACTAAAGAGCTGGTCATTGACTTCAGGAAGCAAAGTACTGTACACACCCCTGTCAGCATCAACGGGCCGAGGTGGAGATGGTTAGCAGTTTCAAATTCCTAGGGGTGCCAAAGATCTGTCCTGGTCCACCCACGTCGGCGCTACCACCAAGAAAGCACAACAGCGCCTATACTTCCTCAGGAAACTAAGGAAATTCGGCATGTCCACATTAACTCTTACCAACTTTTACAGATGCACCTTAGAAAGCATCTGCATCACAGCCTGGTATGGCAACTGCTCGGCCCAGGACCGCAAGAAACTTCAGAGAGTCGTGAACACAGCCCAGTCCATCACATGAACCTGCCTCCCATCCATTGACTCCATCTACGCCTCCCGCTGCCTGGGGAAAGCAGGCAGGATAATCAAAGACCCCTCCCACCTGGCTTACTCAATCTTCCAACTTCTTTCATCGGGCAGGAGATACAGAAGTGTGAGAACATGCACGAACATTATAAACAGCTTCTTCCCCGCTGTTACCAGACTCCTAAATGACCCTCGTAGGGACTGACCTCATTAACATTACACCCGTCTGCTTCATCCGATGCCAGTGTTTATGTAGTTACATTGTATACCTTTGTGTTGCCCTATTATGTATTTTCTTTTATTCCCATGTACTTAATGATCTGTTGAGCTGCTCGCAGAAAAATACTTTTCACTGTACCTCGGTACACGTGACAATAAACAAATCCAATCCAATCCTTCTCAGTGCCATAAGTGAGTCATATGATCTCCTTCTGTGATGTAAACTGTTTGATGAAATTTTATATCTCAACCCACATCAGTAAAACATCTCATTATTTTTTCACTGCTGTGTGTGTGAACTTGCTGTGTAAATTTCCTGCTCAAAAGTACTTCAACGCAAAAGCAAAATCTGGAAATCTGACATATAAGCCCTGCTGAAAGGTGATGACCTAAAACGTTAACTCTGTTTCTCTCTCCACAGATGCAGCCAGACCTGCTGAGTATTTCCAGCATTTTCTGCTTTACCTCATATGCACTTTGGGACATCCTGAGGGCGTCAAAGACGCTTTATAAATGTAATTGTTTTCATTTTTTGGGTGATAATCTCCTGCCTCACATCCACCTGTGTCTTGGTGCTGGGTGACACTGATCCTCCCACCCTCCCCGTAACCCGGAAGTGCTGGTTGGCCGGGCCGGAAGGAGAAGCTTCACCAATGGCTGCCATTGTTTTTCCAGTTCTGCATCGCCTTCACGTCCCTCGAAGCTAATTCCGATCATTTACCCGTCGTTACTGACAGAACAAACGGTAGCAAACCGCAACCTTTCACCGCGGTTGCCAACATGGGGTAGTTCGGCCAGTGATCGTTATCGGCAGCACCTTCCCTCGGCCATCCCGTCCACACGCCGGACCACGCCCACCCGCGGGTTCCGCCCCCTACTATTCGGCCCCGCCCACTGTGACCGGGCCGCCGCCCTGGGACCACGCTAAAACACCCCTGAGCCCCGCCCCTTAGTCCGAGCCCCGCCTATTTCCACACCCCGATAATTTCCCCGCCTCCGGGTCCTCATCATTGTTCTCAGCCCCGCCCTCTCCGTGACCCCACCTAAAGTGCCACGCCTCTGCCCCACCCCCTTCAGGGCCCCGTCCCCTCCTCCTGGCCCCCAACACGAACCCCTCTGAGACCCCGCCCCTCAGGTCCCACAACTGCCACCTCAATCCTGCCCCCTGATACCTGGACACGCCTCTCTCGCCCCTCCCCTACAGCCCCGCCCCTCCCCTACAGCCACGCCTCTCACCTTCTCCCAAGTCCCGCTCCTCCGCCCTCTGGCCCGCCCCACCCTCAGTCTGGCCCCTCCCCTACTGTCCCGCCCCTCACCTTCCCCCAGCCCCGCCCCTCCCCCTCAGTTCCGTAGCCCCGCCCCACCTCCTTAGTCCGGCCCCTCCCACTCGGTTCCTCACTCCGCCCTCTGACCCGCCCCACCCTCGGTCCGGCTCCTCCCCCTCAGTGCGGCCCCGCACCTCACTTTCCCTCCCCGACCCGCCCCTCCCCTTCACTCCCCGTCCCGCCCCTCCCCCTCACTCCCCGTCCCGCCCCTCCCCCTCACTGTGCCCCGCCCCTCCCCCTCACTGTGCCCCGTCCCTCCCCCTCACTCTGTCTCGCCTCTCCCCCTGCCCATCCGGCCGGCGCCGGTTTCCTGGTAACCGTGCCCATGCCGACCGCCGCCGGGGAGCAGGCAGCCGGGCCGCCGTCCCCTCCCCCCAGGATGAATGGCTTCTCGCTCGGCGAGCTGTGCTGGCTCTTCTGCTGCCCGCCGTGCCCGAGCCGGATCGCGGCCAAGCTGGCCTTCCTGCCGCCCGAGCCCACCTACACGGTGCTGACGGACGAGTCGAGCAGCCTGTGCAGCCTGCACCTGTCCGAGCGGGCCGACTGGCAGTTCTCGGAGCGGGAGCTCGAGCTGCTCGAGGTTTTCTTCGTCCGCAGCGGCCGCGGCAGCCGCCTGGCCTGCATGTTCGCCCGCTGTGTGCCCGAGTGCCGCTACACCCTGCTCTTCTCCCACGGCAATGCCGTGGACCTGGGCCAGATGTGCAGCTTCTACATCGGCCTGGGCAATCGCATCAAGTGCAACATCTTCTCCTATGATTACTCAGGGTACGGGGCCAGTAGCGGGAAGCCGTCCGAGAGAAACCTTTACTCGGACATTGAGGCGGCGTGGACAGCCCTGAGGACAAGGTCAGTACAGCAGGGGGCCAGCCAGGGCTCCAGCCTCCATCGATTACAATGAAACATGACTGTGCCTCCCTCAGAGCACTGCATCCCTGAACTGGTGTCAAATTGTTGCTTGCCCGCTGTTTGGGGTTAAAGAGACAAGCAACCTCTCAGCTCATATTGATTTGTTCAAAGGCAAATCGGCTTTCTTTCAGGAAAGAACATCTTGAGATACAGTATAAGTGTAATTTCAGACATGGCATGTGGTTAAGTGTCAGCTTAGAAAGGAATAAAGGTGACTTTGGATTTGTGGTCCCCAAAGCTCTTCACTACTGGAGCTTTCTCACCTCCTGTTCAGGCCTGTTGCGATTGATCAGCATAATTAATGACTATGAAGCGATGACCAGGATGGTAGAACGCAATTTACATGGGAGTTTGGTATTTTTATTTTTGCTTTAGCACTTACTTAGTCCCCTTTTCACAAAAAAGGGGACTAAGTCCACAACACAAGTTCCCAGCATTCTCAGCTTGAATCAGAGGGTTGACGGTTCAAATCCTGTTCCATCCCTATGGAAAGGTGTGTGTACATATAAGCAGTACAGTGGGAGTGCTGCCTTGTCAGAAGTTCCATCTTTTGGGTGAGACACATGTGTGTCCTGCTAGAACGTAAAAGACCCCGCAGCCATATTTCAAGGAGAATAATGAGTTCTGCTCAGCATTCTTCCCTTAAACGCCACCAAAAGCAGATTATCTGGTTATTCATTTTGTTTATTGTTGTAGGACCTTGCTGCATACAAACTGGTTGCTGTGTTTGGCAACTTCATTTAGGTCCATACCATAACAATTCATTGATTATAAAGTGGTCTAGATGTTCTTGAGGATACAGGTGTGTAATTGCAGTATGCAATAAAAGTGACCTTGAGATCGATACACATATATGCATACAAATTAGGAGCATTTGATAAGATCTGATTGTGGCCTCAACTGTTTTCCCATCTACCCTCCATATCTGTAGAATCCTGATTGACAAGGGAGCCAATCTAACTCGGCCTTTAAAATAATCACCCTCGCTTCTCACCCTTTGAGAACAAAATTTTCCTCAACCCTGTCATAAATGGGACCCTGTATTTGTAAACTTGTCCCTGAGTTATTGTCTCTCCCACATGGGGAAACATCCTTTAAGCATCCTCCCTGTCAATTCTCCTCAGGCTCTTGTATGTTTAAATAACATCACTTCTCATTCCTCTAAACTCTAATGGATACAACTTTTCTTCATTTGATAACCCTATCACCTCAGGAATCAGTCAAGGGAACCTGCTCTGAGCTTTGACAAAGGGTCATCTGGACTCGAAATGTTAGTTATTTTCTCTCCCTACAGATGCTGCCAGACCGGCTGAGATTTTCCAGCATTTTCTCTTTGGAACCTTCTCTGAACTGCTTCTACTGCTTTCCCAAGTAAGGAAAACCAAAACTTACAGGGCAGTCCAGGTGTCATCTCATCGATGCCCTGTACAATTGTAGCAAACTCCCCTACTTTCATATTCCATTCCCCTTGTAAAAATAACAACATTCCATTTGCCATCACCACTTGATTTCTGTTGGGAATTTGTTCTACACAGTTGGATTTCTTGTGTTCCGTTTAGTTCCCCTCTATCTTCTGCCTGGATACATTCTGATGAAATATCATGATATCCTGTGGAAAGCGTTGGAGATTCTTCTCAGCACCCCTAGAATTCTTCTCAGCACTCCTGGAATGATGCGCAGAACAGTGGTGGAGCCATAATTACGATCACCTAGCAGATGTTATGGATACTTGTCCATTCAGAACAATAATCTTAATGTCACAAGTAGTCTTTCATTATGAGGTTACTATGAAAATCTCCTGGTTGCCACACTACGGCGCCTGTTCGGGTACACTGAGGGAGAATTCAGAATGTCCAATTCACCTGATATGCACACCTTTCAGGACTTGTGGAAGGAAACCGGAGCGACGGAGGAAACCCACGCAGACACTGGGAGAATGTGCAGGCTCCGCACAGACAGTGATCCGAGCCGCAAATCAAACCCGGGTCCCAGTGCTAACCACTGTGCCACCCATGTATTGTGCCAGAACAAGTTTGGGGTTTTTTTGCATAGAATTATTGAATCTTGCAGCATGGCATGAAGTTATTCAATCTATCATGTCTGCAGTGGCCAAGTAGCCATCCAACCTAAATTCACTTTCCAGCTCATGATCTGCAGCGTTGTTAGTTACGGCACTTCACACTTTGTGACGTCTTATTCACTATCCTGCCACCTTCAGGGATCTGTGGACATGCACTCCCAAGGTCCCTCTGTTTCTTTGCCTTGTCTTGTTAATTGCCTTGTCTTGTTAATTTTCCCCAGAAGCATTCCCTCGCACTTCCCCAGACTGAACTCCATTTGCCAGTCCATTGATATTGTCCTGCAGCCTACAGATTTCTTCTCCACTATTAACCACGTGGCCAATTTTTGTATCAACTGCAAAAGTCTTAATCATACCCTTTATACCATAAAAGAGCAAGGGACCGAGTTTTGAGCCTTGGAGAATCCCATTGAAAACACCCATCGACCATTACTCTTTGCTTCCTGCTTCTCGGTCAATTTTGGATGCAGCTTACAACTTTGTCTTGGATTCCATGGGCTTTACTTGCATAAGAGTACATCAAATGAATTATCCACATCGACCCTCCTTGTTACCCCCTCAAAATGTTCAGTGATTAATCAGACACGACACTCGTGTAACAAAGCCATGCTGACTTTCAATTAATCTGTGATGATTGAAATGAAAATTTATCCCTCAATGTTTCCAATACTTTTCCCACCATGGTGGGTTAGGCTGACAGGCCTGTAATTACTCGAGTCTATCCCCTTTTACCTTTTTAAACACTGGTATGTTAACTGTCCTTCAGTCCTCTGGCATCACACTCGTCGCCAGAGAGTGTTGGAAATGATAGAGCCGCTTGTTACTCCTCTTGCTTTCCTTAACAGTCTGGTGTACATTTCATCCAGGGTCTGGGGATTTATCCACTTTCAAAAGATATTAAACCTTAATACCTCCTCTTTTAATTGTTAATGTCATCTAATATTTCACGTTTCCTCCTCCCTGATTGCAATACCTGGTGTTGTCCCTTTCCTTTGTAAAAACAGACATAAAGTATTCATGAGGAACCATTGCAACATCCTCCACGCACACTAGTAGTTCTTATGGTTCCTAATAGACTCTACTTTTTCTTTGATTTTACTTCCCAATATTTGAACCATCGCTATCTCTTCCTTCAATCTCTCACACTGATCTGACTCTGATTGACTTTCATGTAACTGTCTCCAAGGTCTACTTTAACATGCATCTACAGTGCTGAAGTTACACTTCCTAATCCACCACTTACTAGGGTTGGGTCTCAACATCTACATTGTTCCCCAACTTATCACTCTTTTGAATAAGGTTAGGTGAGATGGTGTCATTTTTTTCAGATATGAAATTGGCCCCATGAGTGATGATGTCTTATCTTTGGGGTGACTGAAATTATAGGCACCTACAACAATACTGGGCATCCAAACGTGGTAATGTAATTTTGAGTAGAAAATGTCCAATTTTAAAAATCTTATAAATAGATCTAAGATGGAACTGGAACATTTTCACAGCTTGCATTGTATAAATAGTATACATACATAACTTGTGTATTGGATGTCATGATGTGTTCGAGACATTACACTACCATAGCATATTACTCCAATCACTCAAGTCAACTTGCAAACAACTTTTTACATGAACTATTTATATAGGGGTCTAGATTGTCAAATGTTGCAACACCTAGGCATTGTTCTCAGTCACATTCATATTGTGCAGGGTTTGATTAATTGTACTTAATTTGTACTTCAAATGGAAAATGCAAACTCTTATTTTAAACTGATGTGTTTTAATTGGCTGATCTTAACCGATCAGACCAAATATGTTGCAGTATTCAAGAGACTGAAACAGAGGAAATGCACTCCCTTGTGCAGATTACCTAAGTTTTGATGGCTCCATAGAGGGGGAGACATTAATTGTTCATTTTAAAGCTAGGAACGTTCTCAAACTCTTTGCCTGCAAAGCTAGAAGGAGAACAACGGCCGCCCTCCAATAGTCTTTCACTTTCAACTGGGGGAGCATTACCCTCTGCAATTGCTGGAATGAGCCGTCGTGTTTCTTTGGTAAAGGCTTGCCTGAGGGCCAACATCCCCTTTGAGATTTGTGATATGGTCCCGTAGCATCAGAAAGTTAATTCATGATACATTCCCATTCTCTCCTTTCTAAGACCAGCTCCACACCTTGCCTTCAGTTTGCTCATTCAGTTTCCGTTCATTCGTTGTCGCAGCGTCTGCATGGTCTCGCCAATGTACAGGAAAGGATGTCCCGAAGCATGGTACATTGGCGAGACCATGCAGACGCTGCGACAACGAATGAACGGACATCGTGAACAATCTACCAGGCAGGAATATTCCCTTCCAGTCGGGGAACACTTCAGCAGTCAAGGGCATTCAGCCTCTGATCTCCGGGTAAGCGTTCTCCAAGGCGGCCTTCAGGACGCTCGACAACACAATCGCCGAGCAGAAACTTATAGCCAAGTTCCGCACACATGAGTAAGGCCTCAACCAGGACCTTGGATTCATGTTGCATTACATTCATCCCCCACCATCTGGCCTGGGCTTGCAAAATCCTGCGAACTGTCCTGGCTTGAGACAATTCACACCTCTTTAACCTGGGGTTACCCCTCTCTCTAGATCTGTATAGACTTAATTACCTGCAAATGCTCGCATTCTAAGCATTGTCTTGCATCTTTGACTTTGCCTATATACATGTTTCTGGAACATACCTTTTCATTCACCTGAGGAAGGAACAGTGCTCCGAAAGCTAGTGTTTGAAACAAACCTGTTGGACTTTAACCTAGTGTTGTAAGACTTCTGACTGTATAAAAAGAAAATCTTAACTCCAGGTAAATCATGCCTTGTGAAACTTGGTGGGCACCAACAGTGTGGATAGACATCCTTGGTAAAGTCAGTTCTTAAGGTTTTTGAACGTTCAGTGATGATGTCAATATTAGGTAATAAAGCTATGCTCTCCGGGTATCATTCATATCTGAATTAGATTTTACAGCTTTAGACCTCATTCCATACCTTGTGGTACAGCTCTTAAGGGTGTGTTACACTGTTGCTGATACTGTTTTTCAGTGAGATCAAATGGATGTTTTGTCTTCCTATTCAATTGGGTGATCAGAATTCTCTGGCACCATTTGAAAAGAGCAGGAAATTCTCACTAAAGTAACGTCACAAAAAAGAAACCTGGTTATTTATCTCATTTGTAGTTTGGTGGTCTGGCCGTGAGCAAGTTGATTGCCGACCTAACAACTGTGATTGTACTTAGAAGTAATTTTATGCTTCAAAGTACTCTTCAGGCATCCAGAAAATATCTCACCAGGGCCACCTGATAAGAGCAAGTGCTTCGGGTATGGGCGGTGCAGGCCAGAATTGTTCTATCCAAACTCAGCAAGTATGCTTTTTTTCTCTCCAGTTGTTTCCTTTCATTTCTCTTTTGAGTGAGACTGATTTAGTACTGATTAATGTCAGTAGGCTAAATTTGCTCTAATCTGTGTTTGGGGACTTGCCCAAACTGTCTTCACTTGGGTACTTAAATATTTTGCATTCCGTTTATCCTATTTGTCAGGTTTACATTCAAATCGAGGTCTCTAATGAAAGGACCTTACTCTGACCTGCTGCACCCCACAATTTTCTTCTTCATGATGAAAGGTGGAAACATTTGTCAGGGTAGCCTGTTTAATCTTACTTTGAATGTGAGTAATCTGAAATTACAAAATGCAGCCCCTCCTGCCCAAAATACGTCACCGTTTGAAGATCAGACTGCTGGAGATGAGAGCTAATTTTGGATTAATTAGCAACTCTAACAAGGAGGTGAATCATTTTTTATTAAGGAAGATTAAGATATTCTAATAGCATGTTATTTTTTTCTTAGACATTTAGGGAAAGGAACATTGTATTTTTTACAGCCAGGTATTTCAGGTGGAAGGGGAAGGAAGGCGTCCGTGAGAGTGGAAGTGATGGCCAGTCGAGACTTGATGCTGAACGGGGTGCTAGTGACATGTGTTGACGTAGGCAATACTTGAGAGGATGATTAGGTAGTGTTTGTGATGAAGAGGATATAGGGTTGTAGATTCAGCTTGGGGTCAGAACAAGGGGCCAAGTTTATGAACAGCCTGTTTCAACCTGATGCAGTCATCGGCAAGTATAGCTTGTGGAGATCCCAAGAACAATGGCTTTTGTCTCTGTACAGATGAAGGAAGTTGACATTCATCCAAATTGGATATCAGACCAGAAATCTGATGAGATAGATCAATTGAAGGAGCCAAGCGGGCTGGTGCTTACCCAATGTCTATGAATGATGTCGCTGTGTCTTTAAATGAGGAACAGTAACAGGACATCTTCAACTTCTTCCTACTCCATTCCGAGGTTCCCACCTACTTCAAGAAGACCGCCATCATACAGGTGCCAAAGAAGAACCAGGCAATGTGCCTCAAAGACTACCATCCGGTGGCCTTGACATCTATCATTATGAGGTGCTTTGAGAGGTTGGCCATTAGACACATAACTCCATACTCCCAGAATGATTTGATCCACTGCAACTTGCATACCGCCACAACTGGTCCACAGCAGACGCCATCTCCCTGGCCCTACAATCATCCCTGGAGCATCTCGACAACAAGGACTTCTACGTCAATCTCCTATTCATTGACTACAGTTCTGCTTTCAACACCATAATCCCAGCCAAGCTCATATCAAAACTCCAAAACCTAGGGCATGGCACCTCCAACTCGATCCTCGACTTCCTGACCCACAGACCACAATCAGTAAGAGTAAACAACAACACTTCCTCCACGATAGTCCTCAATACCGGGGCCTGCAAGGCCATGTACTTAGCCCCCTACTATACTCCCTATACACACACGATTGTGTGGCAAAATTTGGCCTCCACTCCATCTACATATTTGCTGATGACACGGCAATACGTGGGTCAGATCTCTAACAACTATGAGTCAGAGTACAGGAGAGAGTTAAACAATCTCGTGCCGTGGTAACAACAATAATCTCTCCCTCAACGTTAGCAAATCTAAGGAGCTGGTCATTGACTTCAGAAAGCAAAGTATCGTACACGCCCCTGTCTGCATCAAGGGTGCTGAGGTGGTGATGGTTGACAGGTTCAACTTCCGAGGTGTGCACATCACCAACTATCTGTCCTGGTCCAACCACGTCAACACTACCACCAAGAAAACACAACAGCGTCTATACTTCCTCAGGAAACTAATGAAATTCAGCATATCCTCATTGACTCTCTCCAATTTTTACAGATGCACCATAGAAAGCATCCTATCTGGCTGCATCACAGGCTGGTATGGCAACTGCTAGGCCCAAGACCATAAGAAACTAGAGAGTGGTGAACACAGCCCAGTCCATCACGCGAACCCACCTACCATCCATTGACTCTGCCTTGGGAAAGCGGGCAGCAAAATCAAAGACCACTCCCACCTGGGTTATTCTCTCTTGCAACTTCTTCCATCAGGCAGGAGATACAAAAGTCTGAGAACACGCACTAACAGGTTTAGAAACAGCTTCTTCTCCACAGTTACCAGACTCCTGAATGACTCTCTTATGGACTGAACTGATCTCTCTATGCATCTTCTCTACTGAGTCGTGCTACACTCCTGTTTGCTCACCCGATGCCTGTGCATATGTATTTAGATTGTGTAATTATATATATCCTATGTTTGTTCATGTATGGAATGATCTGTCTGGAATGTACACAGAACAATACTTTTCACTGCACCTCGGTACACATGACTGTAAATCAAATCCAATCCAAAAAAGATCCAGGGTGGATACTTCAGATCTCCAGTGGTGATGGTGTGAGGACATGCAGAGATAAGATTTTTCTAGATGCTTTGATTACAGTCCGATAGGCAAGTGCTGAACCAAATAAGGACAGTTCCATGGACCTGGTCGCCATGTGAGAGGTGTTGAGTGAGGACGGGGCTGCGCTGTGCTGAGAGGTCAAGAAGGAATGATTCACCCGAGTTAAAGAATATTAATAATGATGATTCCATTCTTATCTATCCGGCTGCAGCCAGAAAATTGACTGCAATGGCTTCTCTTACCAACACTTTAAAATTAACTTTGGTGTCCCAAATGGATTTATCCTTGGCTTCTTCCTATTTCCTATTTGCATGCTGTCCCTCAACAATATCATCCAAAACCACAGCAACAAATTCTTCATGCACTTGATGACACCAGCTGTACCTCAACACCAGAACTCCTCTGCTGTCCTTAAATTGTCCAACTGCTTATCTGGTATCCAGTACTGAATGAGAAAACAAATGCTGAACTAACAGTTACAAAGACAAAACCATTGTCTTCAGTCCTGGCGGCAAACTCTGTTTTCTAGTCAGTGAATCCATCCATCTCCCTGGCACCTTTGTGCTTGAAATTGTCTGTTCTCAATCTTGGTGTGATATTTGACCTTCTGACCATCATCTCTAAGACCATCCATTTCCTCCTCCATAACAGTGCCTGATTCGATTCCTGCCTCTGTTTATCTGCTGCTGAGATCCTCATCCATGCTTTGCCTCCAAATTTGATTATTCTGATGCACTCCTGACTGGTTGCCAATGTTCTACCTTTCTTAAACCCGATGCTCAGTTGCTCATATCGGAATTTGTACCAAGACTCATCTGCCCTTGTTCTCAGTGACCCAATGGAACCATTCATAAAATCCCATCTGGTTCACTAATGTCCTTTTAGGGAAGGAAATCTGCCATCCTTACCTGGTTTGGCCTACATGTGACTCCAGACCCACAGTAATGTGATTGACTTTTAAATGACCTAGCAAGCCACTCTTTTCAAGGGCAATTAGGGATGGCCATCAAATGCTGGCCTTGCTAATGATGCCTATATCCCATGAAAGAGTAAAAATAAAAGATATTTGCGCGCTCCCAATTCTGGCCTCTTGAGAACCTACAACTTTGATTGTTTCACTATTGCTGGTTGTGCCTTCAACTGCCACGGTAGAGTTACCCTCCTAAATCTCACCATCTTTCTCTCTCACTTTCCACATTTTAAGATGTTCTTCGATCGATTGTTCCTATATGACTGGATATCAAAATTTGTTTGATATTCTTTGGTGAATTGCTATTAAAGGCACTATATAAATGCAGCTTGATGTTATTTTTGATTTGGGTAGTGTGTGGTTTGCTGTTGCAAACTAAAATTAAACTTGCATCTTCGAAAGTTTTCTTTTTATAAACTATTCATGAGTGTTTTTTTTAAAAGGAAACTGCAGTGTTAAACCTGTCACTTTAGGGAAGAGTGCAATATTGTTGGTTTCCTTGTGGCACTCTTGTCACAAGGTGGATTAGAATAGCAGTTATATGGTCAATTTTTACCGGTTAATCAGGTTTTTACAGGATGTGTTTTTACACCAGATATTTTTCTTGTATTTAGCAGATCCTTCTTCCCTGCAAATTAGCGTGCCATTCCCTGCCTAATGTCTAGGTATATGTAGCCAGACATACTGACTGAATAGAAAGCTGTGTGCACTGGTATATTGGGACAGGCCATAAGCTGCCATGTGATTTTCAGTAAGTGGAAAACGTACACTTCTTTGGACCTCAGCTCCTGGTAGGATACAGTAAATGGACAGTATTTGGTACTAACAGCATGTTTTATTGTAATTATTTGTGAAACCCTAAACTGCGCCTTTGTTACCTCTAGACTTGGTTTTTCTGTTGCTTGCCTGGGCAGCATCCTATCTTTCCACCTTCAATAAACTTCAACTTATCCAAACCTCTACATCCTGGACCCTAATTGCACCAAATCATGTTCAACCATTCTCCAGTACTTGCAAACTCAGATTGGCTTCCAAATTTTAAAATTCTCATCCTTTTATTGAAGTCTCTGAATGACCTCACTCCTCCCAATCTGTGGAGCCCCCTCCAACCTCCAAGAGCTCTTCATTCTTCCAATTCTCAGTTTTTCGGAGTTGTGCTTTCAGCCACCTAGGCCCTATGTTTTTGATTTCCCTCCCTAAGCCAGCCTATCTGTCTCTCCCTTTAAGCCACCCTTTAGAACCTGCCTCTTTGATTTTGCTGTCCTCTTTACTCATTTTGTTGTGTCTGATTTTGGTCCCACAAATGCCTTGGGATGTTTTACTACATTAAAGATGCAATATAAAGTCAAGTTAAGTTAATTACTTCATTTTTTAAATAGATGCTTCTTCTGCATTAACCCAATCTAAAATTGATTCTTCATGCACGGTTCTTTTACTTTCTACATGTTGTACAGTACAGTGAAGTTACTTACTTACTTTCATAATGGTGATTCTAAGTGAATTGCACCCTTACTGTCCTTAGTATGTTGTTTTGAATTCTTTCAGATGTATTCCTGACCAAATTATGTCATGTGTAGATTGTGTTCAGATATTCATGGGATTCAAAATGGCATTTTTCCACATTTTGCCATCACAAGCTGTTTCAATTGAGTGTTTTGACCTATTGTTCTGTTACAAACAGGCCTACTATAAAAGAGGCCCTCATCCAAACATCTTCAGCAACAGCAACAATCCAGTTTAATTAATTTGCTGAAAATGAGCACAGCAAGCTGGTAAGCATCTGCATATCTGTGCCTCCTGTGTGCGAGACTGCAATATATATGCTTTGTAGCTTGCAGAAATTTCTGGTAACCAATTATTAACTCGGTGCATGCTGTGACTATCAAGAATGAGCATAATTCATCAGACAAAAGCATTTTTATCACACTGGTGGGGGGAAAAGAAAACAAGTTTCTTAGAAATTTTCTGTTCACGAGTGCTAGAATGTCTCTTTAGCTTTGCTCCAGGTCCAATGGGGAAAAGCCTGGATGTGTGGGGAGTGGTTGGAAGGGAAAGAAGCAGTGGTAGAGGACCATTAGATACAGAGAGGCATGAAAGCACCTAGGGAGGCAGCAGCAGGTGTGCTGGTGGTCACCATTTCAGAAATGTGCCTGTGAACATTGCATACTTAACCTGCTTTACCTATTTACTGGGTGGTGAAGCAGTTGAATTAGTCAGATATAATGCTAGTTGAAATGGATCTTGAAGCTGTTCCCTTTTATCTGATAGATTCACTGTTCCTGATAGAGAAAAAGGATAATTTGAAAACGGGTAAACCCAAGCTGAATCAATCAGGAAGTTTAAATAGATAATTACACAGAATAGCTATGATTTCAACTTCCAATAGAGCCAGCAATGCCCGTCAGGAATGGTCTCGATTTCCTTCTCATCATTCTATTCTCTTGTGTTTCTCCCCCACTTACAGTTTCATCTCCCCTCCCTCTTTGCCATGTGGCCCACTGAAGATGTGACCATGTAATGAACCAAGATCAGGAGGGAAGGGCCCTGGGATCTCCCTGTAACATTTCCTTAGCAGTTGCATCTCATTAGGGTTGCAGGTATGATTGCAATATAAGTTAGACCTAATGGTGTCTGTGTGCAGGCCTCTGAACATGAGAGTCATAGGATGCAGAGAACATACAAAAATGTAGCAGCACCTAGAGGAGATTGAAAACAGCGCAGTGAAAAATTAGTCCTAGCTTGGAATTTGGAGCTCCTGAGGTGACGCAGGGCAAGTGGAAGTAATTGGTGAGTATGGTCGAGTAAATATTTACTACTTTTATCACTTATACTTTGTAGGATCTTTATTTTGTGGTTTATAGGTTGTAAAGACTGCTCTGTCAAAGCGAGGGCCAGGGAAGAAGAGCTGGGGAGTAATTGATATTATTTGAATTTAAGGATCTTCCAAAAGGTTTGATTTAAGTGTTAAATCATGGCAAAGAGAGCTCAAAGCCCTGGTGTGCTTCCCCTGCTCTATGTGGGAAGTGGGGAACATTTCCCGTGCCTGGGGGTCAGCCTGTGTACAGGAAGTGTCTCCAACTGTAGATCCTGAAAGCCCGAGTTTCGGAACCGGAGTGATGTCTAGTACACTGTGGAGCATCCGTGTGGTGGAGAATATCGTGGATAGCACATGTAGAGAGGTGGCCACATTCCAGGCTAAGACTCCACAGGGCAGGAGGGGAATGGGTGAGCACTAGGCAGTGCAGGAATCTCTGTGGTCATTCCCCTGCAAAAGAGATATGCCGCTTTGGAAATTTTGGGGGGTGAGGGTGGGATGGTGGCCTCTCAGGAAAAAGCAGCAGCAGCCAAATTTGTTGCACCATTATTGCTCTTCTACACCGGAGAGAAATAAAAAGTGTGGGAATGCAATAGTTATATGAAATTCAATTAAAAGGGAAATAGATAGCCACTTCTGTAGCTGCAAATGATACTACAGGATGGTATATTGCCTCCTTGGTGCTGGGGTCAAGGATGTCTCAGCGTGGCTGCAAAGCATTCTGGAGGGGAACGGTGAGCAACCAGTGGTCATGGTACACATTGGTATAAACGACACAAGTTTAAAAAGGGATGAGGTCCTAAAAGCAGAATTTAGGGTGTTCGGAAGTAAGTTGAAAAGTAGGACCTCAAAGGTAGTGATCTCAGGATTATTACCAGTGTCACGTGCTAGTCAGCAGAAATAAAAGGATATATCAAATGAATACATGGCTAAAGAGATAGTGCAAAGAGGAGGGTTTCAGATTCCTGGGACATTGAAGATAGTTCTGGCGGGGGTGGGTGGTTGGGGGGAGGGGGGGATTGGGTTCCACCTGGACAGGACTAGGTCTGATGTCCTAAGGGCAGTATAGAACATAGAAAATACAGCACAGAACAGGCCCTTCGGCCCACGATGTTGTGCCAAACCTTTGTCCGAGATTAATCATAGATTATCATTGAATTTACAGTGCAGAAGGAGGCCATTCGGCCCTTTGAGTCTGCACCGGCTCCTGGAAAGAGCACCCTACCCAAACTCAACACCTCCACCCAACACCAAGGGCAATTTTGGACATTAAGGGCAATTTATCATTGGCCAATTCACCTAACCTGCACATCTTTGGACTGTGGGAGGAAACCGGAGCACCCGGAGGAAACCCACGCAGACACGGGGAGGACGTGCAGACTCCGCACAGACAGTGACCCAAGCCGGAATCGAACCTGGGACCCTGGAGCTGTGAAGCATTGTGCTATCCACAATGCTACCGTGCTGCCCTTAAGAACAAATAAATCTACACTATATCATTTTACCGTAATCCATGTACCTATCCAATAGCCACTTGATGGTCCCTAATGTTTCCGACTCAACTACTTCCACAGGCAGTGCATTCCATGCCCCCACTACTCTCTGGGTAAAGAACCTACCAGTATATGCTAGAGTAGGAGGGTTTGAACTAAAATAGCAGGGGGATGGGAACCCATGTAAGGAGTCGGAGGGAGAAACATGGAAAAGGACAAAAGACACAAAAGGGAATAAGAAAAGTGATAGGCAGAGAAACCAAGGGTCACGGTGAAAAATAACGGGAACTGGACAAGGGATGTTAAAAAGGCAAGCTGAAGTCTTCTGTGCCTTAATGCAGGGAGCGTTTGCAATAAAGTGGATGAATTAATCGCACAAATAAATGTAAATGGTTATGGCATAGCAGGGATTACGTAGAAATGGCTGCAGGGTGACCAGAGATAGGAACTGAGTACCCAGGGGTATTTAGACAGACAAACAGAAAAGGCGGTGGAGTTACACTGCTGGTTAAAGATTAAATTAACGCAACAGTGAGGAAGGATATTCACTCTGACAATGTGGAATCTGTGTGGGCAGAGCTGAGAAACACGAAACACTTCAGTGGGGTTTGTACATAGACCGCCCAAAGTGTAGTGATGTTAGCGATGGCAATAAACAGAAAATTAGAGGTGGATGGGATAAAGGAACATCTGTAATTATGGGTGACTTTAATCTGCGTGTACATTGGGCAAATCAAATTAGTAACAATACAGTAGAGGAGGAATTCCTGGAGTGTGTACAGGCTGGTTTTCTGGACTAATAAGGTGAGATTTATTTTGGAATTCAAACTCAAATTTAACCATCTACCGTGATGGGATTCAAAACTGGAACCCCAGAGCATTGCTCTAGGTTTGTGGTTTAGCAGTTCAGTGACCTATACCTCTGGGCCACAGGAAGAACCCTAAAAAAGTGCTGATAGTGGCATTAATTAAATGGATAAAGGCACTGGAAGCAACTAGAGGACAGGCCAACCTAGACTGGGTATTGTGTAATGAGAAAGGAATAATTGGCAATCTAGATGTGCGAGGCCCCTTGGGGATCAGCGGCCATAATATGATAGAATTTTTCATCAAAATGGAGAGTGACTCAGTTGATTCTGAGACACGGGTCCTGAATCTAAATAAAGGAAACTACAATGGTATGAGGAGCAAGTTGGTTATGATGGATTTGGAACATTACTTAAAGGAATGACGATGGATTGGCAATGGAAAAAATTCAAAGAGTGCATGAGTGAACTGAAACAATGATTCATTCCTGTCTGGCACAAAAATAGAACTGGCAAGATAGCCAAACCATAGCTTATATGGGAAATTTGAGATCGTATTAGATCCAAGCAAGAGGCATACAAATCGGCCAGAATAAACAGCAGACCTGAGGATTGGGTGCAATTTAGAATTCTGTAAAGGAGGACAAAGGGATTGATTAAGAAAGGGAACATAGAGCAAAATTGGTGAACGCAGAGGTAGGTCCCTTACAGTCAGAAACAGGAGAATTTATAATGGGGTACGAAGAAATGGCTGACCAACTAAACACATACTTTGGTTCTGTCATCACAAAGGACGACTTGGGATTTAGTGAGAGGGAGGAACTGAAGGAAATCAGTATTAGTAGGGAAATGATGTTGGGGAAATTGATGGGATTGAAGGCCAATAAATCCCCAGGACCTGATAACCTACATCCCAGAGTACTTAAGGAAGTGGTTTTAGAAATAGTGAATGCATTGGTGGTCATCTGCCAAGATTCTATAGACTCTGAAGCTGTTCCTGCAAATTGGAGGGTAGCTAATATAATCCGACTAATTAAAATGGGACACATAGTGAAAACCGGGAATTATAGACCAGTCAGCCTGATGTCGGTTGTGGGGAACATGCTAGAATCTATTATAAAAGATTTAATAGCAGAGCACTTGGAAGGCAGTGGCAGGATCGGACAGCATGAATTTACAAATCAACTGGAATACTTCAAGGAGTTTACGAGGGGGTCAAGGAGTTTACAAAGGTTAGCTAGTGAATGTGGCTTATTTGGCTTTCAGAAGCCTTTGACAAGGTCCCACATGAGAGAGATTAGTGTGTAAAATTAAATTGCATGGGATTGGGGGTAGTGTATTGAGTTGGTTAGAAAACTGGATGGTAGACAAGAAACAACGAGTAGGAATAAAGGGGACGTTTTCCAAGTGGCAGACAGTAACTAGTGTAGTACCATAGGGATCAATGCTTTGGACCCCAGCTATTCACAATGTATATTAATGATTTAGATGAGGGAACTAAAGGTAATATCTCCAAATTTGCAGATGACACAAAACTGGGTGGGATGGTGGAATGGTGAGCTGTGAGGAGGATGCAGAGATACTTCAGTGAGATTTGGACAAGTTGAGTGAGTTGACCAATGAATGGCAGATGCAGTATGATATAGATAAATGTCAGGCTATCCAATTGCTAGCAAAAACAGGAGGACAGATTATTATCTGAATGAGGGAGGGAAATGTGCAATGAGATCTAGGTGTCCTTGTACACCAGTCACTGAAAGTAAGCATGCAGGTATAGGAGGCTATGAAAAAGGAAAATGGTATGCTGGCCTTTATAGTGAGAGGATTCGAGTACCTGAGCAGGGATGCCTTGCTGAAGTTATACAGGGCGTTGGTGAGACCACATATCCAGGTCAAAGCAGCCTGCTTGATTGCTCCTCCTTCCACAAATATTCAAACCTGCCACCACCGACGAACAGTGGCAACCTTGTGTACCATCTATAAGATGCACTGCAGTAACCCACCAAGGTTCCATCGACAGCACCTTCCAAACCCACGACCACTACCATCTAGAAGGACAAGAGCAGCAGATACCTGGGAACCCCACCACCTAGAGGTTCCCCTCCAAGTCACCACCCTGACTTGGAAATATATCGCCGTTCCTTCACTGTCGCTGGGACAAAATCCTAGAACTCTCCCTAACAGCACAGTGGGTGTACCTACACCTGAAGGATTGCAGCAGTTCAAGAAGGCAACTCTCCACCAGCTTCTGTTGGGCAACCAGGGATGGGTAATAAATGCTGGCCGAATCAGCGACGCCCACATCCCATAAATGAATTAAAAAAACATCTGGAATTCTGAGGACGACGCTCTTGCTATAGAGGGAGTGCAGCAAAGATTTACCAGACAGACCCCTGGGGTGGCAGAACTGACGCATTAGGAGAGATTTAGTCTGTTAGGATTATATTTCATGAGGTTTAGTAGAATGAGGGGGGGATGTCATAGAAACTATGGAGTTCTAACAGCGTAGATGCAGGAAGGATGTTCCCAATGCGGGGGAGCCCAGAATCGGGGTCACAGTCTGAGGATACGGGGTAGACCACTTAGGATTGAGATGAGGAGAATTGTCTTCACCAGAGAGTGTTCGGCCTGTGGAATTTGCTACCTACAATGTATGTTTTCAAGAAGGTGTTGGGTATAGCTCTTGGGGCTAAAGGGATAGAAAGATATGGGGTGGTGGTTGGTGTGGGGGGGGGGGGGGGGGCAGGGAAGCCAGTAAAGGTTACTGAGTTGGATAATCAACCATGATAATGAATGGTGGAGCAGGCTCAAAGGGCCGAATGGCCTACTCCTATTATTTTCGGTTTCTATGTGGAATGCTTGGAAGCTTTTATATTGTAGTCTTTAGCAAGTTATTTTGGAGAATTTATTTATTTTAGAAATTTACTTTGTGCTGTGTATTATGAAGTGTCTTCACTCAGCAACAGATATGAATTCATCAGTTCAATTTTTGTGTGAAACTTTGCTGTTGTGTTTCCTGACATTGTGTCATGTGAGAGTACCTTTAAGAAATGGGTGTTTATAAATGGGTGTGTATATAAATATCTGTAGTTAGAATACCTTTAAGAAATGGGTGTTTACCACTGCAGTGATGTCAGAGAGTGGGTGGAGCTGGGCTGTCTGTCAGCTTTTTACTTTCATTTTTGAGCAGGCTGCAGGGTGTGTTTTAGTTTCGTTTTCAGTGTTGGAGCTGAAGCCAGACCAAGCAGGTGTACTGCTGTTCTCTCTGCCATCAAAAGACTATCTCTTGATTATTTGGTGAATTCAGAATTATAAATGTTTTCAGTCGTGACTTTAACCTGATGTGCTTCTGATAAAGGTTTTGTTTTTTTAAGTCATATGGATGTTAAAAAGGAAAGCTTAAAGGTTTACTTAGTGTTGTAGTCTTTGGTATTCTAGTTTAAGTAGGGAGTGTGTTGTGGACAATGGCTTTTTCAGAGGCTCTGAAGTTTTTGGGGGTGGAGACGGTCACACTCAGTACCTTACGGACAGAGACTAAAAGCAAACTGTTTGATTTGGCAAAAACATTGCAGTTAACATTACCTGACAAAATGCGAAAAGGTGAGGTAATTATGGCGGTGGCTAAGCTTTTAAAGTTACCTGAGATACAGTTTGACTCATTGGAAATGGCAAAAATTGAGTTACAACTTAAACAAGTGGAACATGAGAAAGAATTAAAGCAGCTTGAATACGAAAGAGAGAGAGAGAGGAAAAAGAAAGAGAGAGAGAGGAAAAAGAAAGAGAGAGAGAGGAAAAAGAAAGAGAGAGAGAGGAAAAAGAGAGAGAGAGGAAAAAGAAAGAGAGAGAGGAAAAAGAGAGAGAAGAAAGGTTAATATGAAGAATAGCCCTAACAGAACAAAAAGAAAGAGAAAGGGAGATACAGATCAGGGAAAAAGATAAAGCGAGAGAGTTTGAACTTCAGAAAATGGCCATGAAACATGACAGTCAGTTAAAATTGGCAGGTGTAAAGGGAAACGTACAGTTGGATGATAGTGAGGAGGATAGTGATAAAGAGTGTCATAGTCGAAGGCTTGGTGGGGTCTATTTAAATCTGTGTGTGTAATATGTCCAAGGTCTGGTCAGAAGGAGGTAGAAGCCTTTTTCATTTCATTTGAGAAGGTAGCTAAAGAAATGAAATGGCCACAGGAGATCGTTGGTATTACTGATTCAAACAAAGCTGATAGGTAGGACTAGTGAAGTGTTTGCATCACGACAGGAGGAGGTATCTATGAAGTATGAGGAGGTGAAAAAAATCCATCTTAACTGCATATGAACTAGTGCCTGAAGCCTACAGACAAAGGTTTAGAAATTTAAGGAAAGAACCTGGTCAAACATACATGGAGTTTGAAAGGCTCAAACAGAGTAATTTTGATAGGTGGATAAGGGCTTTGAAAATAGACCAAACGTATGAAGCTCTCACAGAAATTATACTTTTGGAGGAGTTTAAAAATTCAATTCCTGATGTAGTGAGAACTCATGTGGAAGAGCAGAGGGTTAAAACTGTGAGATTAGCAGCAGAAATGGCAGATGATTATGAATTAGTTCATAAATCAAAGCTTGGTTTCCAACATCAGTTTCAGCCTGTGAGGGATAGAAACTGGGGACATGAAAAATACCCCAGTGGTAAAGGTAAAGGTGCTCTGATGGGAGATAATAAGGAGAGTGTACTTCAGATTTAAAAGGAAATCCAGGAGAGTGGAAAAGAAATGAAAAGTTTCAAATGTTTTCACTTAATAAACTATGCCATGTAAAGTTACAGTGTTGGTGGTTGAAGAAAAGCACTGGGAAGGTTGAGTGGTAAAACAGGATAAGACAGTAGGGTTTGTAAAAGTGGTGAAGCGAAGGAGGTGCAAAAGATTGTACAGCCTGATCAAGAGGTGACTGGTAAGAAGGTGCCAGATCTCTTTAAATAATTTACTTGTGTGGGTGAAGTTTACTCGTGTATCAGAAGGAGCAGGTAAAGAAGTCACAATTTTAAGAGATACGGGAGCTAGTCAATTTTTAATGGTATGACATGAGGAGTTATGTAGTTTGGGAAGAATGTTGCCAGAAAAGGTGGTAATATGTGGAATTCAGGGTGAGAGGATTGGTGTTCCATTATATAAGGTAAGGTTGGAAAGTCCAGTGAAGAGTGGTGAAGTGGTAGTAGGAGTAATAGAGAAACAATTTTGCCCAGGAATACAGTTTATTTTGGGTAATGACAGGTAATCGCAGGTGGGAGTGATGCCTCCTGTGGTTGATAAGCCAGTGGAAAATCAGACAATTGAAGTGTTGAAGGACGAATATCCTGGGATTTTTCCGGATTGTGTCGTAACAAGGTCGCAAAGTCACAGGTTAAGACGAGGAGAAATCAAAGAGTGAAGATGACGTTGAAGTGCAATTATCAGAAATGATTTTTGATCAGATGGTTGAAAAAGAACAAGAACAGGTGGAGGATGAGGCGGAGTTACAACAGAAAGATGGAGAAATAAAACGGATGTCTCAGAAAGCATACACGGAAGAGGAATGTGAGTGTATACCAGAGTTATTACCGTAAAAGTAATGCCTTGATGAGAAAATGGAGATCTTTACATATGCAGGCGGATGAAAAGTGGGCAGAAGTTCATCAAGTAGTATTGCCGGTATGGTATAGAAAGGAGGTGTTGCGAGTTGCACATGAGGTACCAGTGGGAGGTCATTTGGGAATAAGGAAAACGCAAGCTAAAATCCAGAAACATTTTTATTGGCCTGGACTACATAAAGATGCAGCTAAATTTTGTCAATAATGTCACACATGTCACGTGATAGGGAAACCTCAAGCAGTGATAAAACCAGCACCCTTAGTACCCATTCCAGCATTTGAGGAACCTTTTACAAGGGTCCTAATTGATTGTGTAGGACCGCTTCCTAAAACGAAAAGTGGGAATCAATATCTTTTGCTGATAATGGATGTGTCTACTCGGTTTCCAGAGGCCATTCCAGTATGTAATATTACAGCTAAAAAGATTGTGGAGGGGTTACTTAAATTCTTTACTAGATATGGACTACCCACAGGAATGCAATCGGATCAACGATCAAATTTTACCTCCAGGTTATTCAAAGAAGTTATGGATATCTTAGGAATAAAACAATTTGAATCAACTGCGTACCATCCAGAATCGCAGGGAGCGTTAGAAAGGTGGCATCAGACATTAAAGACAATGTTGAGGGCTTAGTGTCAAGATTATCCAGAGGATTGGGATAAAGGAATTCCATTTGTACTGTTTGCAATTAGGGATGCACCTAATGAGTCAACCAAATTTAGTCCTTTTGAACTAATTTTTGGTCATGAGGTAAAGGACCACTTAAATTGATGAAGGAAAAATTGGTGAGTGAGAAATCAGAACTTACATTATTGGATTATGTGTCAAATTTTAGAGAAGGATTTAATAGAATTGGCTAGACAACATTTAAAAGTTGCACAAAATGTGATGAAATGGGTAGCGGACAAGAAATCCAAAGTTCGTAATTTTGCCAGTGGAGATAAAGTTTTAGTATTGGTACCAGTGGTAGGTGAACCTTTAAAAGCAAGGTTTTGTGGACCTTATCAGATTGAAAGGAAATTAAGTGAAGTGAATTATGTGGTTAAAAACACCAGATAGAAGGAAGACTCACCGAGTGTGTCATGCGAATAAGCTTAAAAGTTACTTCGAAAGGAAAAGGCAGAAAAAGAGGAGGTTTTAATGATTCTTACTCAGTGAAGAACCAAATCCAGGTGACTGTGAATTTGACATACCTCAAATTAAATTGGAAAATGAGGATGTTCTTAAAAATTGGGATAAATTGTTGAGTTACCTTCCAGAGGAAAAACGGACTGACCTGAAACAGTTATTGATATCACGTGGGCAAGTTTGTCGAGTTAAATTGGGAAGTACTAAAATGGCTATACATGATGTAGATATGGGAAATGCTGTTCCAATCAAACAACATCCATATAGACTTAACCCTTTAAAATTGGCACAGGTTAACAAAGAGATTGAGAGTATGCTTAAAAATGGCATAATTGAAGTGGGTTGCAGCCAATGGAGCTCACCCATAGTGATGGTACAAAAACCAGACGGTACCCAATGGTTGTGTGTGGACTACAGAAAGGTTAATGCAGTTACAAGAACTCTCATCCTATCCCACGTTTGGAGGATTGCATTGAGAAAGTGGGACAATCAGCTTCTATTTCCAAACTGGATTGACTTAAAGGTTACTGGCAGGTACCTTTATCCGAAAGGACGAAGAAGATTTCAGCTTTTGTGACTTCAGATGGTATATACCAATTCAAAGTTATGCCATTTGGCATGAAAAACGCCCCAGCCACATTTTAACTGTTCACTAAGAAAGTTGTTTCAGGATTGCCCAATTGTGCGGTACACATCGCCGATCTGGTAATTTTCAGCCAGACATGGAAAGAACATTTAAAACATCTGATGGAGTTATTCGATCGACTTCAGGAGGCGGGTTTGGTGGTAAACCTAGCCAAAAGTGAATTTGGAAAAGCCCAAGTCACTTTCCTTGGCCATACAATCGGACAGGATCGAATGGTCTCGCGGGATGTGAAACCAACAGTTATTGAGTTTTCAATACCCTCAAGACAAAGGGAAATAATGTGATTTCTTGGCTTGAGTGGATTTGACCGAACATTTGTGCAAAGGTTTTGTCGCGTGATTGCTCCACTGATGGACTTGCTGAAGAAGCGTAACAAATTCCAGCGGACAGCGGAGTGTCAACAGGCGTTTGACTGCCTGAAAGCTGTGATAAAAAACGCTCTTGTATTGGGGACTCTGTGATCAGATTGAACTAAGTATCTGACCTTAACGAGAAATGCCAAGGCGTAGAGAAATGGATGGATTGTGCAGAGACCTTCTTGTTCAAAGAGACTGTCAATTGGGAAGGATTTCAGTTGCTGGAAGGAGAACGAAAAACAAAATGGACTTTATTATTATACCTGTTTGCATGTGTTGTTTTTTGAAACAAAAAAGTATATTTACTGTGTGCATTTCTTAAAGGATAGTGAAAAGGTGAAAAATGTAACCATCTTGAAGTTTTATTTTTTTTTCTTGGGGGGGGGGGAGGTGTCATGTGAGAGTACCTTTAAGAAATGGGTGTTTATAAATGGGTGTGTATATAAATATCTGTAGTGAGAGTACCTTTAAGAAATGGGTGTTTACTACTGCAGTGATGTCAGAGAGCGGGTGGAGCTTGGCTGTCTTGTCAGCTTTTTACTTTCGTTTTTGAGCAGGCTGCAGGGTGCGTTCTAGTTTCGTTTTCAGTTTTGGAGCTGAAGCCAGACCAAGCAGGAGTACTGCTGTTCTCTCTGCCATCAAAAGACGATCTCTTGATCATTTGGTGAATTCAGAATTATAAATGTTTTCAGTCGTGACTTTAACCTGATGTGCTCCTGATGAAGGTTTTCTTTTTTAAGTCGTATGGATGTTAAAAAGGAAAGCTTAAAGGTTTACTTAATGTTGTAGTCTTTGGGGGTTGTATTTGAATTAATAGTTGCTAAGATGTTCACTGTATGTTTTAAAAAGGTTAACTTGAGTTCATAGAATAAACATTGTTTTGCTTTTAAAAAATACTTTTCCATTTCTGCTCTACCACACCTGTAGAGTGGGCCGTGTTCTCCCCATACCACAATCTAGTAAAAGTTGTGGGTCAGGTGAACTCCATGATACACTTTGGGGTTCTCTAATTGTCCTGTGTTCCGTTGACTGCAGTCTGTATGTCTTCTAGACGTGCCAACAATATCTCATAGCTACCTCGCTTTTATCCCCACTAAAAGACTCTAGCCATGCCATATTACGCTATAGTTTGTCCCGGCTAATATGTTTGGATCAGTTTGACATCATTGGTAGTCCATGGACTCCCTGCATCCCAACACTCTTGCAGGTGTTTCCTGTTTTTCCAAAGGTTTGAAGGTTCACATTTCAGTTAATGGTTCAACTTCTTTTGTTCTGCAGTTTAATGGTCATCTTTTTCTCTATTTTCTCCATAATATCTGTTATGTTGTTATTACACAAAGTACAACCTTGAAAAACAATTTCACAATAAAATGAGCATTAACTCAAATAGAATTCAATATATGAGTGCACATAACATACGATTAGCTTTATTAGGTTAACTGTTTTATCTTACACAGGCATAAAATATATTATAGTCTGTTGCCCCTGCAGTGATCTGTCCGAGTTATTGCATAGGCCCTCTCCAGCTGCATAACTTTCCCATTTTCGGGGTGTGCGACATGTGGTTTTACAACCCATTCAAACATAATAATAATCATAATCTTTATTAGTGTCACAAGTAGCCTTACATTAACACTGCAATGACGTCACTGTGAAAATCCCCTAGTCGCCACACTACGGCACCTGTTCAGGTACACAGAGGGAGAATTCAGAATGTCCAATTCGCCTAACAAGCACGTCTTTTGGGACTTGTGGGAGGAAACCGGAGCACCCGGAGGAAACGCAGACACAGAAAGAACATGCAGACTCCACACAGACAGTGACCCAAGCCGGAAATCGAACCCAGGTCCCTAGCGCTGTGAAGCAACAGTGCTACCGTGGTGCTCTTCATTGACATTGACAGTTTTCAGTGACGCTAGCCATCATGCTTTGTAGTCCACTCTCGATATTATGGTTTTTTTTTAAATGTTGGTGATTGATTATTATAGACAACCCATAAATATCTGCTGAACCGAATAACTCTGCTTCTTGCAGATGGCCAAAGGGACATGCTGTTTGATACATTCCGCCAGTTGTTGGGATGTACAGCCTGCGTACTTGGCACTTTAGCAGTACTGAAATTCATATATATAACATTCAATAGTGCATTAACCAGAATGTCTTTTGGGCTTGATGGCAGTATCATATTAATGGAGAAAATACTACTAATGTTGCTACTGCACAATAGCAGTGTGAAATGGCTAGCTTCACCTGTTGCTCTATTTTTGTGGAACCTACCATTCCAGGGTAATTTGAGGCAAATGGTACACTTTTTAGGTCTCATAGTGGCAGCCGTGGGCTCATTATTGAGTACGTAATATACAGTAAGTAATGATCTGATCCGTTATCCAGCACAATACCTTTGATGCACTTTATTTTGGCATCAAATGGCTTGGGTCCAATTTACATGATTGCTGATGAGACCAATTGCAACGGGTATAGCTGTAGGAATCCCAACACATGTATTGAGCAATGAAAGTAGGCTTGTGGTAGACAGGGGTAGAGAACCCATTAGCAGATTTCTCAACTACCATGTTGAGAAAAGGGAGCACTAATAGGGTGCTGTGTTTCAACGGTGATTTTGAACGCTGGGTGGGTACATTAAGGTGTGTTAGGAAATTCTTACAGGCAACTGCAGATTCAAAAGTACCTGTATCATATACGTATCGGATATATGCAAGGGATAGGAGGTTATAACTGCAACCTGAAGCCAGTTGTGCTGTTTAATGCACAGTATGTGTAAAGTTGGTCCTTTTTCTCTGCATTTGAATCACGCTGATCACTACTATATAAAATGAGGGTGGTGTTGTGAAATAATTTTAAAAATGGAATTTCATCATTTTAAGTGCCATGAGCCTGCTTTGATTCAATGTCTGACTCAGATTATTACTGGTTAATAATGATTTGCAATGCATGACCTTTAGAATTAGTACTTAATATTAAAGTAATATAGTTAAATTAACAGTTTACCTGAACCACTCTGTGAAGTAGCTTTTACTCACAGGCAGTATTTATAGAATATTCTGTTTTTGGAAAACCTACTTTTTCCAAAGCGGAGCATAAGACCATGTCTCTTTTTCTGTTTCCTCATTTAGTGGAAATTCAAACACTTGCAGCAGTTGTTAATGGCATCTGTGAAACATTAATAAGTCTTCTGAGAGTATCATGTACTGTTCCCTGCAACCATTTAGTATTATAGCAATCAATATATTCTGTGTATCATAGCTGTTGGAAATAGTCATTTTTCAGCCATTGAGCTTGATGTCAGACTTATATGTCTTATATTGTTCAAATTTTAGATTCTGTGAATCTTACATCCAGGACTATTGTTGTTGATGGCTGTTTTGATCCAGATTCCATAGACAGGCAAATCTGACATTCTCTGAAAAATTCATAATAAATATGTTTCATTTATTTTCAGACCCCAGTGTAGAAATATTTAATAAAGACTGAAAATAGAGTCAAAATTTAACAGAAAGGAACCGGTTTCTCATACAGTATAAAATTGTAATAATCATGTCCATGATAGGCATTCAGGTCCAGTTAAAATGGAGACAAAAGAAATAAATTAAATCAATACTAGACAAATGGAGATGGAGCAATGTTATCAGGATATCACATCTACCACTAAAAGCAGATGAAGTTGACAAATTAACTTATGTTCCCACCTCTACTTCATACCTGGAGTCTTCCAAGCGCTCATCTTTGGCCTCTTCCTACATGTGGCCTCTTGCAACATCATCACCAGCCAGGAGGTCAACATATGTATATGCTGAAAAGTCCCAGCTCTGTAGCTGTTGGCTCTCGACTGCATGTGTAATTGTGAGGGGTCTTGTCCATCATCCATTCTTGGATGAGTTGCAACTTCCTTTAAACATTTAAACATTAAACTGGGACCATCACCGTTGCTTCTCAGCACCAGCTCCCTTCAGTTCCAACATTTAAACATTAAACTGGGATCATCACCGTTGCTTCTTAGCACCAGCTCCCTTCAGTTCCAATCTACTCTTTGCTCTCCTGAACAACCTTGGTGTTCTATGTGATTGACATTGAGCTGAGTTTCTAATAATTAAATCCTGTTCATCAACGCTACCAATTTCCAAATTCCTTACCTTTTCCTGCTACCTCAATTTATGTTCCACTGAAACCCTTATAGAATTTATAGTACAAGACGTTACCATCTGACATAGAAAGCTATCTAATTAATCCCTTTGCTCTTTCCCCCATTGCCTGGGCACGTTTCCTTAATAAATATATATCCAGCTCGCTTTTAAAAATGACAAATGAATCTGCAACCACCACCTTCCAGACAGTGCATTCAATGATGGCAACTCATGGTGTAAAAATAACCCACTTCAATAATTATCAATAACCTTAAATCTATGTCCTCTCCTAGTTTCTTTATGCCCTAATGAAAGAAAGCCGTGAGATATTTTTGCTTGTTAAAGGCGCCATTAAAATGTTTGATTTAAATTGTTTTGATACATAACCAAGTGAAAGGTTCAAAGGAATTTTAGAGGGGAAGGATAATTAATAAAGTGAAAACTTATTAATGCTCAATGCAAATAAACTATATGTAACGAACTAAGAAATCAGATCATTAGTGACAATTTGATAAGGGAATGGTGAAATTTTATTAAAGCGTTCCAGAATCAGATTTAGACCCTATGCAGCTGAAGTAGGAATAACATAATGATACCAACTGTCTTATTTTGTATCTTCAATGGTGGATGTTTATCCATTCGGGCGACACAGTGGGTAGCACTACTGCCTCACCACGCCAGCGACCCAGGATCAATTCCAGTCTTGGGTGACTGTCTGGAGTTTGCACGTTCTCCCTCTGCTGTGTGGATTTCCTCTCACAGTCCAAAGATGTGCTGGTTAGGTGGATTGGCCATGCTAAATTTCTCCTTAGTGCCCAACGGTTACGTGGGTTTGAGGGAAAGGGTGGGGGAGTGGGCCTAGGTAGGGTGCTCTTTCAGAGGGTCACAGAAGACTTGATGGGCTGAATGGCCTCCTGCACTGTAGGGATTCTATGATACGATGATTTTGAGGAGTTTCTAGAAGAAGTGGATCTATATGAGCAAGATTTGACTGTCTTATCACCTGTAAGAGAGAAAGAAAGTGGATTCTATTTCAAGTGCATGGGTTACAAATTAGGGCCAGAGACCTTCTGCTTGCTGTATTTGAATAGTATCAAAATGGCCCTGAAACCCTTAAAACTATAACAGATGTCTTAGGTTTGAGCATCATTTGGACCTTTGCTTGCCTTCAGCTGCACCCACCCAGATAAACAGCCTTTTCTGCAACAGCCGTCCTAAGGGGACAGCTGGTACCTGGGTAGAACAGGCCAAGGATAATGACTTGAACCTGCAAATACAGGTGGGTTTTAATTCAGCCAATGTACATTTAAGATCTGTTCTTGACTTTTGGCCATGCAGAAGGATGTAGTGAATGGTAAGTTGGTTATCGTCCTTTTCACAGGATGACTTATTATAAAAAACATTCATCGGTATATTACAATGAAATTCACATGCGAATATGTTAACAAATGGAGAAGGATACAGGATCTAGTGACAGATGGTTGATCTCTTGAACCCATGTGACCTCATAGATCTCCTAGTGGGAGGAGACTGCAATTTGTTACAGCTCTGTATGAGATAAGAATACAGAAAGGTAGATTGGGAGTATTACAACATATAAAACTATGATAGTCAGACAAAGGGCAGTCTTGAAGTTGTAAAGGAGAAATTAGAGAATTTTTTATACCAATTGATAAATACATGGATACTACTTCCAAACAGTGAAGGAAAAGCTCTGTAATCATTTAAGAAGCAGTTAGATGCTCGGATGGAGGGATTGCTATTTTTCTGGATGGTTGAGGTTGAATGGACTGAAATATGTTCCTTATATGTATCGATCTTATGGGCCAGGTAGAAATGAATACCATTTTGAATCTAATGCAGTAGTTCTTTAGATGGATATATCCATACAGGCTGCATGATTTTAGTCACAGGGTCCTTACCCCATTGAAAGAGATCAATTTTCAACTTTGTGATGTTATGGGGGCCTGCCTAGTAACAATAGTAAAACAAATTTAACAAGGCATGATAGGATGCAATCTGCCCAGCAACAGGTAGGAGTCTGCCTAACAACAGCAGCAGCCAGCATTCAAAAGGCTGGATGAGATGTGAATTTTCCCGAAACATGATCAGCAGGCATCTAGCAGGCAGGTGTAAATTTCCTTATTAGTAGAAACAGCTTACCTAGACAGCTGAGAGATCAAGGAGGTATACACATGTTAATTTCCAGAATTGAGGAATTTGAGAGAGGCAGGCAGTCAAATATGCAAAATGAAGAATCAAAGGGGAAAATGATATAACTGCCAGCACTGTCAGAAACCAGGAGGCCTGGTTACATCTAACAGCCTGAAAGGTCAGGCCACAACTCACAGCCAGGAGGCTAGGCTAATTCTTAGAGCCACGGCCATGCAGAAACCCTCATAAAGGCAGTTTATATATCTGCTGGATGAGGAAAAGATGCTTCCCAGATAGTTCTGTATTGTGTGGTAACTATAAACTGGATTAGACTTATGGATTTATTTAATTTGGATGTTGTTTTGGGGAAAAAGGAAGCCTTAAGGTGTTCCGGGATTGTAGATGTATTTTGGAACAAGGGATATGTTGTACATAAACTGTGTTTTTTTGAGTGATTCATATACCTAATTGTCTCATTGTAGTCTTGGTTGACTGTATTTGTCTTTTCTTTAATTTAATAAATAGTCTTTAATAATTATTGCACAATGGCTGGGCTATTTAGTCTCACTGGGGTTTCATGTGACTCCTCACACTATTCCAAAAACAAAACTATATATTCCCAAGAACTGAATGTTCAACTTGGGATACCGTTGCAGATAACATCAGCGTGGTTTGCGACAGTGGTATTATTTTATGAGTTATTATGGAGATTTTATATAAAACTGTGGAAATCACTTGAGGCCTTCTTGCAATTTCAGAAATGGGTTGATGTTTGAAGAGTTGTTGGGGCTGGTCAGAGAAGCTGCAGTCTTTTTCAATCTTCTGTTTACCTATGTACCTATCAAATTTCACATTAACAGTTTTACAAAAATGTCGTCCTTCTGTCACCCTCGAAGAATAAAGTGAGCGGGTTCATTCTACATTTGTTCTTCTATCCATCTTTTGCCCATGGCAGCATCTCTCAGCAGCTAACTGAGCTTCCTTCTGTTCAGTGATACTACATTTAGCTGGCATAGATTGAGCATTCGCTTTGTATGCATGCTGTTGAGTGGTTGAAACATTGAAAAGGCTTGGAAGCTCATGCACATCCCTTTAAGTTGCATTAAAAGTGATACATGTTTTAAGTTCTTTACAATCTTTCAACTGTTGACTAGCATTAACTTCTATAGGCGATTGATGCAGATTATTTTCTTTTCACTGGACATTTTCAGCATCTCAAGCCTGTTCTTTTCCTGAAAAAGTAAATGCATGTTATGTCTAGGCCTGGATTTTAATTGCTATTCTATTAATCTGGAGTGTAGTCACCATTAGTTGGAAAATGCAGCAATCTGTATTTGTACAGCAAGGCTCCACAAGTATAAAATGGGATGACTGACCATATTGCCTGTTTTTGGTAATATTGCTTGAGGGAGGATTGTTGGCCCAGACATCAAAACAATTATTTGCTCTCCTTCAAATATAGTCATGAGATCTTTCACATTCTGCAGAGCAGGTAGATAAGACCTTCGTTTACCATCTCCTAAATGCAACACCTTCAGCAATAAATGTTCCTTCAGCTTTGCATTGGATTGTCAATGTAAATTTTGTGGTGAAGTCCACGGCTTGTCCCACAGCTCCTTGCATATAGGTGAGAGTTAGCACCGAGCCAATTGATGCAGCTTTATTTGATTTCTATTTGATTTATTTTATCAAATTTTTCCACTGTTTTCAAACCTGCTGGATGTGTGCTGGAGGTCTTATCCCTTCATCTTCAACAAAGAAACAAAATCAAACCATCCAAGTGGGTTTTTATTTGGTAGTTATGAATTGTTAATAGATTTGGTTGTTGATTTGTCATCTGAATCTCTTCTAGCATTGACACCTAGGTGCTCAACTAGGCTTCACCAGTTGAATTAAGGACGGCTCAGTGTAGCTTCGCAGTCTTTCAGCAGGGTAAGTTCACAACAAAATATAGTTGTCAAGTAGTGTATTGTAAAACATCTGCAAATCTGTTGCAGCTTTCCTACACTAAACACGCGAGCCTAGTTTACCACAAAAGATTTAAAAAATATTGGAATAAATGGACTGAGAGAAAGCTGGTGAGTTTCCTCAGGCCAGGCCCCACCCATGTTGGGCAGGACCAATTCTGGGATTCCCACCGACCCATTCCCATCATCAGCAGTTTTGAAATGGGTGAGATAGGAGGAAGGTCATGAGCCTGCGCACTGCTGTCTTGACCTTGCTGGCTCCAAAGCGGAGGTGTGCATTTCAGACTCCGTGCAGCCTTGATTGTGGTGGGCTGACTTTTAAAGCTGACGTGGTTCACACCAGCTCAGGTGCCATGAGCCATGCGGAAACCCATGTTCTGTCTTCCGGAACCTTTTGATGGGCAAGTTCAGAATGTGTTGTCAACGTCACATAATGAGATACTGTAAGGTAAGTTAGAATGTTTTATAACAATGATTGATGATTGGGCTTTGATCTTAACTGGTAAGTGGCCATTAAATTGACCAGAATTTTGAAAGTGGAAACGTCTTCAGATGCATTAGAGTACAATATCCACTGGATAAAGTGCTTGTCAGCTTTGAACAATATTGAAATTCAGACCTGACTCTGTCAATTGTCCCGTGTTTTAACATTTTCAGTTAACTTCAGTTTAGCCACCTGTTTCACTGCTTCAAAGCTTTGACAGATGGTTGAACTTCTGGCTATCTTCAAATGATCTAATGTACTCATCTCTGGAGGGGCTGTTGACACAGTTGTGCAGTGAAATCATATTATGAATGCTTGGCTGAGCTCCAATGCCACAAATTGACTCCGCTTAGTCGAGGTTGTCGGTAATAGCCGTCAAGGGGACTGAGTTTTGTAGTTTTGACAGTTTGATTACCTCGTAATTAGATAAATACGTGAGGTTTTAATAGGATTGTATTTTTTTCCCAATACACTTTGAAGTACTGTTTGTTTATTTTTACAGTTTGATGAGCACTCAAAAGACTTTCCAATATCATTATAGTGTTTGTGAGTTCTGTATGTGGTGGATACTAGTGAGGGATACTAGTGGAAGGGCTATGGGGGTAAGGATGCTTGGCAGAAGTGAAAGGGGGATGTGGACAACACCAGGGTAAGTGTTAGGGAGCCTTGCACTCATTGACCAAACTGGGCTGATATTCCAGCGAACGGAGACAGACCTTTTAACTGCCGACCACCGTTTCTGCCTCGGGCCTGCTTCTGAAGGTGGCAGCCTTTACTCCTACCTTCTCCCCGCCCCCTCATGAAGGTAGTGTGGGGTCAGGAGGCGAGATATCAATATCGGGGTATGACCTGACTCCCAATTCCATCCAAGGTGAAAATAGGGTTCCTCATATCTAAGTCATTTCTTTACTTCAACGATAGCATTTGTTAAACCACTCTCTTTATTAAACAGGCTTCTTTGTCTGGATCTGGAATCATTTTTAATTTTTATTTAATCGGATGAAATATCATGATGCTCTTTAGTATTTATATATGTGCGGTAAGGTTGTACATACCAGCCCATTGGTGCTTCCTGATTGGATTGCGTAGGTGGAATTGTCTCCGGTTTTAAAATGCCTCTGGAACAAATAATATACTGGAATTTCGAAATTGTTTTACTATTGAACAGCATTGACCAGTATGAAGTTACTGTATCTGTGTGGTAGATACAGACTAAACACACCACTGACAGTTGAGTCTTGCCCATTACAGTCTAAGTGCTCCTTATTAATGTGACAATTACTGCCAATAAATCTGACAATGAAAATGATGTGGAGATGCCAGCGTTGGACTGGGGTGAGCACAGTAAGAAGTCTTACAACACCAGGTTAAAGTCCAACAGGTTTGTTTCGATGTCACTAGCTTTCGGAGCGCTGAAGTCCAGTCATCTTTCTTCCTGTATTAATTATGTAAATTCTTTATAATTCTTTTTTTTTCTCTCCCTCTTACTCCAATATTTCTTTTCCTCGCTCTTTTTTTGCCCCCTGGTTTAACATTGAATTCATGCTCTCTAATTTGCACTTCTCAATTCTTGTGTTAAAGATTTCACAATCTTTTAATCTGATTGTTTAAAGAGATACACAGAGCAGAAGGGAAAATGGAGTTGAATCCCAAGATCATCCATGATATTGAATGGCTGAGCAGGCACAATGAACCATATGGCCTACGCCTCCTATTTCTGTGCCGTTACTACTCGAGGGACTAACGTTTAGACCTGTATCATCTCCTAAATGTTTGTTCACGTATACTCTTGCATTGCTTATTGGCTACCATTCAAAACCAGAACTGCCCAACTCCCATTCCCAGTTTTCCCTTTGTTTCAACCTATGTAGTCCTCCACTCACAGCACATCTATTGCTGCCTTTTTATAGCAACAATTCTAACTGCCTCATCCATCTTTCTTAGTGCACCCAACAAATTCCAATAGATTTAAGTGTACAAATAATCTACCACCTGTCTGAGCATGAACGTCAAGCATCTCTTTACATTACTTAAAACGCCAGCAACCTACAGCAAGTAAGTGACAGGATCTAGCTCATCCTGATTTCTCCAGCGGTTTCAGATACCTATCTACATATCATCTTGCATTCCCCTACTACTTCCTGATACCCTGGTACCTGTAAATTCCCTGGTAGAGACAAGGGATTGAATGTTCAGAAATAATGGCCCAGATCTTCCTGTATCAAGGAATCAAAGACCATCTGTCTTTTAACTAAAGGACAATGCTTGTCCTTGGGCATTTAGGTGTTTCATTTCTTTACTTTGCAATTTGCTTAGTGTTAATAATGAGACACTGAGGGAAACATGGACAAGTAATTTCTCCTCACCTCAGTCCTGAAGGCTCGGCCACTTATCCTGAGACTGCGCTCTGGGGTTTTCGATTCCCTGACCAGCGGAAACAATTTCTCAGCATCCACTCTTTCAAATGCTGGAATCATGTAGTTTGTGATGAGATAGCTTCTTATTCTTCTAAACTCCAGCGAATATAAGCCCAATTTCTGTGATTCTGTGAATTTACTCCTCATAAGACTTCCTAATCTCGGGCCCAATTTAGTGAACCTTTGTTGTACAGCCTCCAATCAAATATATCCTTTCTTAAATGTGGAGACCAAAACTGCACACTATCCAGGTGTGGTCTCGTCAAAACCCTATGTAATCGCAGCAACACTTCTTTATTCTTGTAGGCCAAGCCTCTTGCAATAAAGGCCAACATACAATTTGCCTTCCTAATTGCATGCTGCATTTGCATGCTAACCCTTTGCATTCCTTGTACACGAGCACCCAAGTCTTTCACATTTCCTGGAATTCTACTCTATTTGCCATCTTATTGCCCACTCACTTAACCTGTCTATATCTCTCAGCCTCTTGTGTTCTCCCCAAAACTTACCTTCCACTCAGCTTGGCATCGTCAGCAAACTTTGATGTATTACTCTCAGTCTCTTCTTCCAAGTCATTATTATAAATTGTAAATGGCTGAGGCCCAAGCACTGATTCTCGTGGCAGTCCACCATTTACTGCCTGCTAACTTTTTAAAAAATGATTTATACACACTCTTTGCTTTCTATCCATTAGCCAACCCTCTATCCATGCCAAAATATTATCCCTACCTCCATGAGGACCAGAAGACATCAGAGCAGAATTAGGCCACTCGGCCCATCGAGTCTGCTCAGCCATTCAATCATGGCTGATATTTTTCTCATCTCCATTCTCCTGCCTTTTCACCATAACCCCTAAAAATCTTTTGTGCAGCATCTTATTGAATGCCTTTTGGAAATCTAGGTATACTGCGGGTGCGATTCTCCCAAAAGGGAACAAAGACCCATAGCGAGCGCGCTTAGCCACGTGTTTCCTGGTGCTTGCAGTGCCCACTCCCTGATGCACTGAAATGTCCACAGGCTCCAGCTCAGCAACTCTGAACTGAAATTGCACAGGAGAGAAACACTGCAGATATGGTTGTCCGGGATTATAGTGCATTCCACAGATTCCCACATGCTGCAGGCTTGCTTCTGTGCACTTCAGAGAGTGAAGCATGCCTTTTCACTATGTTCAAGATGGGGGGGGGGGCAGCGATGACACTCCTGCATGAACTAAAGATTTTTGTCCCAAGATTTGGCTGATAGAATGATCTCTTTGGCGGGGAAGAATTTTTCAAATCCTAATGCTGCATTTTGACAGACAGTTTTGTAATTTTCAGTTGTCATTTTTGACAGCATTGGTAGAAAAATACTGAAAGGAAATGTAATTACTGTGGGCCATTATCCCATTGTCTGCCAATCTGAAGAATGTTAACATTTGGCTGCTTGACTGCTTCAGTGGCAGCTTTCACTTCAAAAATAAAAACATCCTTGTAACTACTGTTCCTTGAAGTATAATTCATTCTATTATGTACTGGAGGTACTTGTGTAAAAGTAGATTTTGTGTAAAAGTCAACCTCATGACTTTTGGCTTAAATAAATTTAATTTTTCATATACATTGTTTAAAATTTGAGCCTAACTTTTTCAGGGATCAAACCATGTTGACCAGGGGCAGCACGGTAGCACAAGTGGATAGCACTGTGGCTTCACAGCGCCAGGGTCCCAGGTTCGATTCCCCGCCGGGTCACTGTCTGTTCGGAGTCTGCACGTACTCCCCGTGTCTGCGTGGGTTTCCACCGGGTGCTCCGGTTTCCTCCCACAGTCCAAAGCCGTGCAGGTTAGGTGGATTGGCAATGATAAATTGCCCTTAATGACCACAAAAAAAAAGGTTAAGGAGGGGTTATTGGGTTACGGGGGATGGGGTGGAAGTGAAGGCTGAAGTGGGTCGGTGCAGACTCGATGGGCCGAATGGCCTCCTTCTGCACTGTATGTTCTATGTTGTGATTACTAATTATTGACCGGTAGTTACTACTAATCATTGTTTTAAAGACACATTTGCATGCAGGAACCTTTAGATGTTCCCTCTGCCAATTCTAGCAACAACCTCCTCGCTAGCCAACAGGACATGTATGCACCACATGACGTATCGTGATAACTTCAAGAAAGAATAACAAGTACCCAGCTAAATTTAAACTGGAGACAAAAAATGGCAGAATGGGTTAATGAGCATCCACACAATGGTTATGTTATCACCCGCAGAGTCGACAGACTCTGAAAAGCAACCGTCGGTTCAGATTGCAATGCCAGTACCAGGTGATGCACAAGATTCACAAAAAAACGCAATTTAGTATTCCATCAGAAAACAAAACTTTTCCAGCGTCTGTCATCTGAACTCTGCAATACACTTTTCAAATTCCACCATTTTGTCGGCCCATACCAAATGATTTGATTTGATTTATTATTGTCACATGTATTAGTATACTGTGAAAATAATTGTTTCTTGCATGCTGTACAAACAATGCATTACCATACAGAGGGAAGGAAGGAGAGACTGCAGAATATAATACAGTTAAAGCAAGGTTTAGAGAAAAGATCAACTTAATACGAGGTAGGTCCATTCAAAAGCCTGATGGTAGTAGGGAAGAAGCTGTTCTTGAGTCGGTTGGTACGTGATCTCAAACTTTGGCATCTTTTTCATCATGGAAATATTCAGTCCCCTAGCCCTCACACATTGCCCTTTCACCCATTTCCCATGCCCATACATGCCAAATCATGACCGCCCCCCTCCTTCCATCCCCTATGTCAATTTAGTCCAAACTCATATCACCCACCCACAACCCTTTGCCCCCATAACCCATGTAAATGCACCCAGTGTCCATCGTGGGCAGATCCCAGGAGCCATACTTGGATGAAATGAAATAAAGTTTTAAATATCTATTACAGATTTTGTTTTATTAAAAAAACATTCATTCAAGAAGGCCTATTCAATACATTTAAACTCAATTGTTTATAAAAACAAACATTGTATTTATAACCTTACATTAAAGACAGCTGATCCTTTAATAACCTCTTTCAGCTGTCAATCAAGTTAAATTTACCCACTGTGATTATGATCAATTGTGAAAAGCAGTCAAGCATTAGAACATTGAAGTGCCGGAGAGAGAGGCTGTTTCAGAGGTGTCAAGGACAAAATCTATTTGGATCGAGCCAAGATACAAAAAACTTTGCTTGTTAAATTCTCAGGCCATCAACCAGTGGGAAAGATACAGAGGAACAAATTGGAACAAATTGGCAAAAAAATTAGATCGGTGTAAGAATTATTAAGTACCTTATGCACTCCTATAATGGTCAGTCTTGTACAAAAGTTGATGCCACATATCATTTAATCTTTCATATACCTCATGCATAAGGTGACCTCGACTTTCAGCCAAAAAATCCAAACTCTTTATACTTGCCACTCACTCGCTGCTGAAATCAAACTTGCAAACCTATTTGATATAACAGTAATACATCATTGAAGATGGCTGCTCAGCTCCTTGTGTCTGCGTGCGTCAGCATGTGATGTCAAGACTACCAACTCTCTGGTGTGCGCTACATTCCCCCCTGTCTAATATGCCAACGATGTATCAAGAAACAAAAGTATCAGATCTAATCTCTGCAGTCTTGTCACACCCAGCTGTGAATGGTGGTGGACGATTAAACAACTCACTGGAGCAGGAGGCACCACAAAAATCCCCATCCTCAATGATGGAGGAGCCCAGCACATCTGTGCAAAAGACAAGACGGAAACATTTGCAACTATCTTCAGCCTGAAGTACCGAGTGGATGATCGATCTCTGGTGGTCCCTGCATCACAGGTATCTGTCTTCAGCCAATATTCACTCCACATGATATCAAGAAACGGATGAAGGCACTGGGTACTGCAAAGACCAAGAACCCTGACAATATTCCGGCAATAGTACTGACGACGTGCTCCAGAACTTGCCGCAATCCTAGCCAAGCTGTCCCAGTACAGCTACAATACTGGCATCTACCCGGCATTGTGGAAAATTGCCCAGGTGTGTCCTGTACATAAGAAACAGGAGAAATGCAACCCAGCCAATTTCCCCCTATCAGTCTACTCTCCATATAAGCAAAGTGATGGAAGGAATCATCAACAGTGCTATCAAGCGGCACGCACTCAGCAATAACCTGCTCACGGACGCTCAATATGGGTTCCACCAGGGTCACTCAGCTCCTGACCTCATTACAGCTTGCTCAAATATTGACAAAAGAGCTGAATGCCAGAGGTGAGGTGAGGATGTCAGCCCTTGACATTAAGGCAGCATTTGACCAATATTGCATCAAGGAGCACTAGCAAAACTGGAATCGATGGGAATCGGGGAGAACTCTCCACTGGTTGGAGTCATACCTGGGACAAAGAAAGATGGATGAGGTGGTTGGAGGTCAATCATCTCCTCTCCAGGACATCACTGCAGAAGTTCCTCCAGGTAGTGTCGTAGGCCCAACCATCTTCAGCTGCTTTATCAACGACCTTCCTTCCATCATAAGGTCACAAGTGGGGATGTTCGCAGGTGACTGCACAATGTTCAGTGCAATTCATGACTCCTCAGATGATGAAGCAGTCCATGTCTAAATGCAGCAAGACCTGGACAATATCCAGGCTTCGGCTGACAAGTGGCAAGTTATATTTGTGCCACACAAGTGCCAAGCATTGACCATCTCCTAGGATCTAACCATCGCCCTTTGACATTCAATGGCATTACCATCATTGAATGCTCCACCATCAACATCATGGGGGGATTGCCATTGATCAGAAATTAAACTGGACTAGCCATATTAAAACTGTGGCTTCCAGAGCAGGTCAAAGGCTAGGAATCCTACTCTCCTCCTGATTTCTCCTCCCCCCCCCCCCAGCCTGTCCACCATCTTCCAGCACAAGTCAGGTGTGTAATAGAATACTCTCCACTTGCCTGGATGAGCACAACTCCGACAACACTCCAGAAGCTCAATACCATCCAGACAAAGCAGCCCACTTGATTGCTGCCCCTTTCACAACCAATGAACAGTGGCAGTCATGTGTACCATCTATGTGGTGCACTGCAGTAACTCGCCAAGGTTCCTTAGGTATCACCTTCCAAACCCAGTACTGTCTAGAAGGACAAGAGCAGCAGATAACTGGGAACCCCACCACCTGGAGATTCCCCTCTACAAGTCATTCATTACCCTGACTTGGAAATATATTGCTGTTCCTTCACTGTTGATGGATCAAAATCCTGGAACACCCTAACTGCACTATGGGTGTTCCTACACCTCTGGGATTGCAGCGGTTAAGAAAGCAGCTTACCACCTTCTGAAGGACAACTAGGGATAGGCAATAAATGCTGGCGTAACCAGAGAGACCACATCTCCTAGATGAATTTTTTAAAAAAGGAATGGTGGATGCACAGCTCAGTTCAATCTTCGTCTTTGAAATTGCAGAGCAGAAAATAATTGTGCAACGACTATTGAATTCAAGCAATTGGAGACGAGCGTTAGAGATTGGAGGAAGGTCTCTACACTGCTTAGACAGATGCCTAAGAATAAATGCACAAACACGAAAGCCTAGCAGGTGGCTGCAGTTGGAAGACCAAGTGGTAAAGTACGTTAATGAAAGTCGCCAGAAATGACTCTGAGGATCGCTCTGAATCTTTGCCCTAAAGCAAGCAAGAAAATTAGGCATTGCAGATTTCAAAGCCAATCATAGTTGGTGCACCTGGTTTATGAAGAGAAACAATTTTGTACTGTGGCAGAAGACCAAAATTTCACAGGAACTCCCAGCCGAACTTGATGACCGGCCTATTGCATTTAAATGATTTCTAATCAAACATTGACAAAAGAATCAATCCAGATTGGCCTGTATTAGACCATGGATGAGACACCTTCGGGTTTTGACATGTCATCCAGCCAAACGGTGAGCAAAGTTGGAGAGAAAACAATGTTAGTGAAGAAAAGTGACCATGAAAAGCTTAGATTCTGAGTTCTGCTGTCATGTGTGTTTGCCAGGAACAAAGCTTTAAGCCAATGGTGAGATTCAAGAGAAAAACCCTCCCAAAACACCAATTTCTAAAAGGAGTAATTACTCATGTTCGCAATAAAGGATGGATGGTGGCTTGAAAATATGGCTAAGGAAAGTTTGAAGTTTCCAACCAGAAGGATCATGCAACGAAAAAAAAGTCTTCTCATCTAGGACATGTTCAGATTGCACCTTATCAATGCTGTTATTGCTGAAGTTAGATTGTGAGACAAGTGATAAGTGTAGCGATTCCCAGTGGTCTAAACAGCCTTGTACAACCATTGGACGTGTCTCTAAATAAGCTCTTCAAGAACAGAAGGCAAAAAAAAATAGCTGATCGAAGGAGAGAAGACATTCACCAAGGGAGGCTGTATACTGGCTCAGACATTCGCAACCCTGTGTGAATGGATTGTTAAGGCCTGGGATGAAATCAGAGCAGAGATTGTTGTCAAATGATGTTTGCAGATGATGGCGTAGTGGCATTGTCACTGGACTAGCAATCCAGAGACCTGGGGTCCCAGGTTCAAATCCCACTGCTGCAGATGGTAAAATTTGAATTCAATAAAAATCTGGAATTAGAAGTCAAAAAATGACATTGTAAATTTTTTTAAGGCAGCACGGTAGCACAAGTGGATAGCACAGTGGCTTCACAGCGCCAGGGTCCCAGGTTCGATTCCCCGCTGGGTCACTGTCTGTGAGGAGTCTGCACGTTCTCCCCGTGTCTGCGTGGGTTTTCTCCGGGTGCTCCAGTTTCCTCCCACAGTCCAAAGCCATGCAGGCTAGGTGGATTGGCCCTGATAAATTGCCCTTAGTGACCACAAAGGTTAGATGGGGTTATTGGGTTACGGGGATAGGATGGAAGTGAGGGCTTAGGTGGGTCGGTGCAGACTCGATGGGCCAAATAACCTCCTTCTGTACTGTATGTTCTACGTAAATCATTCAAGAAATTTGTGATAGCCACTGCGTTTGCTGACACAGAAGATTGTGTGGAATAATTTGGCCAATATAGACAATTGCTGAAGGTGTTGATAATATATATTATTGCGCCGTTCAAGAAGCAGATTGGGGTGGGTTTTTGGTTCTGAAGACGAGGAGGGTGATTTGTTCAGTGCATGCTCTGTTGCTAAGGAGTATTGTTATCTGCACAATAAAAAAGCTGAGTGCAATTGTATAAATTTGAATAAATGGCTTTTGTTTTTTTGATGATGTTGAGTTTTGTCTGTCTCCATGGAGGTTATTTATTTATCAATAAAATTTTGATTAAAAGTACTTTTCGAGTTCTTTGGCACAGCTTTTGGGGGCGAGTTGGTGGTAACAGTCTGCAACTCTTTGATAGCAAGGCGATGGATTTCACTCCATCCAAAATGTTACCCCTGTAAAAATCGACCCTCCCCAACTTTTTGACTAAAACTTTAGTCTTAGAAACTCCACTTTACACACGTATACATGATAATTATAATCGGGGACTTTAATTATCTGAAATAGACTGGAATATTAGTGTACGGAGCAGAAAGGGGCAAGAGTTCCTGAGTTCCTAAAGTGAGTTCAGGAAAATTTTTTACAGTATGTTTCCAGTCCAATAAGAAAGGAGACATTGTTAGACCTCCTTCTTGGAAATGACGGTAGGCCAGTAAAAGTCGAGCAAGTCGGACAATATTTTGTGGCCAAGATCATGATCTATGGAAAAGGACAATACAGAACAAGAATAATTATCTGGGAAAAAGCCAACTTCAGTGGGGTAAGAATGGATCTGGGCTGAATAAATCGGGAGTTAAAGATTGTCAGGAAAATGATAAGTGAGCAAAGGCTCACCAATGGTATGGTAAGCACAGTGGTTAGCACTTCTGCTTCACAGCGCTAGGGCCGTAGGTTTGATTCTCGGCTTGGGTCACTGTCTGTGTGGAGTCTGCACGTTCTCCCCGTGTCGGCGTGGGTTTCCTCCGGGTGCTCTGCTTTCCTCCCACAAGCCCCGAAAGACGTACTGTTAGGTAATTTGGACATTCTGAATTCTCCCTCGGTGTACCTGAAAAGGCGCTGGAATGTGGCGACTGGGGCTTTTCACAGTAACTTCATTGCAGTGTTAATTCAAGCCTACTTGTGACAAAGATTATTATAATTATGCGATACAATTGAACCTAATCAACAGCAAGCATGGGAGAGAAACCGCCTGTGATTGGAGGAGCAGCTCCTCACAGATTATTTCCCTTCCACATACAAGAATGACTTTTCTCTCATTTGTCATCCCCACCACTGATTTTCCACGGACTTTCAGTGGTGAATTAACCCCAATGCCCTCCATTATTATTTTATAAATTTCTGTATACTTTAGTGGTTGATAAATTGATTATGAACAAGTCTGTTTCAACACCGGTTGCTTAGAATCAGATAATGGTACAGCACATAAGGAGGATAGGCAACATGCCATGATTGGGCAAACTCTTTCGAAGAGCTATCTGGCTAGTTCCACTCCCTACCCCTCCTTCATAGCCCTGAAAAAATACCAGTTTAAATATTTATCCAACTTTCCTTTGAAAGTTATTGAATCTTCCTCTACCCTTTCAGGCAGTGCATTCCAAATTATCTAAACCCATTTTCTTCATTCAATCTCTGTTTTTCTGACCAATTATCTTAAATATGTGGCTTCTGATTACTAATCCTCTGCCGTTGCTGTTGTGTTACATGCATGACATTGATTTAACCCGTTGTACTTTTATCTTGAGGAAGTGTTTCTTAAATGAGGTTCAAATCAGTGATGTGACCAAGGTTGCCACCTTTGACATAGAACTCCATTATGATCAGAAGCTTGGCAGGACTTTGTAATATGTGGCACAGTGTTCATTGCTTATCGTGCATGTGTGCTTATCCACTTGGGGCCAGTTCTTAGGCTGGAATGAGAAAATGCTGCAATGAATGTATAAACTAGAATGACTTGCATTAATCTTCTGTATTTTACAAAGTGATTTACTTCTTCTGACATGTTGTAATGTAGGAAATGTGGCAGCCAATTTGTTCACAGTGGAGTCTCGCAAACAATGAGACAAATAAAAGATACTGAGAGAATTTTTCTGTTCTTTGTTTAGTTCCATGAAACCTTTTGCACATGATTGGGCTGATTAGACCTCTTTTAATGTTTAATTCTAAGGGTGACATCTCTGATGGTGCAACCCTTCATCAGTGATGTGAACTTGAATTTTGTGTTCAGGTATCTGGGGTCGATTTTGAACCCACAATCTTCCCGTTCAAGTGACTTCGACCACTGAACAAAGGCCTGAGCACCAGCAACCTTTTTATAAATTGATAATTAACCGAAAGAAGCTTGCAAATTTAGTCTGGTTATGTTCCATATTTTTTCACAATGTACAATGACAAATTCCTCCATACATTTTTTGTGTCCCCTTCCTTTATTGTTGATCGCTCGGGACCTTTTAATCAAGTTTAATTGCCAACTCTTTGTGGAGGTAATTAAAACTATTGATTTGACAAACTACCATAATGATGATGGAGTTGTGTTGGAGTACAAATATACCAGCTGTAAAATCCTTTACCCGATACATTACATTCTATTCCAGTGCTTGCTGCAAGGATTTGACTATTGAGATTTGCATTAATTTTACTGTGCTGTTTTAGTTGGTAATGTATCATTACTGGGAGGGTTAGCTTGGATCACAAATCTGAATTTGCATTACCTCAAATCCTGCTTCAGATGTTGGGATAGATTTAGAGCACAAAAAACAGTTGTTTTCATATGGATGTCGAATTTGATTTGCATCAAAGTTTCTTTCAAGTGAGAGAGCGCAGCTGTTCTGTGTTCAGTGATTTGCTGAAACATTAATCCTTTGGTATCGTCTGATTTAATATGGTGTCTAAACTGAAGAATTGTTGATGAGAAAGGCAAACCACTGCATCGAACAGTAGGAGATAAGTTTTCCTGCACCTTCCCACACAGCTATAGTATTATTGAAATTTGAGACATTTGTCAACTGTAACAGGTTGGATTGGAATTTTCTGGCCATTTTCACCATCCCTAATTTGCCTGATTATAGGTTGGATGTTATTGTAGAACATTTGTAACTAGAAAACTTAGCATTTTTATGGAATGGTGATGGATAGTGAACAGCATTGTTAAATTCGTCTCAGCAATTTTGGCATGGTGAGCATACTCCTGACATAAAATGCTGTTCACCATTTACCCGTTTGGTTTTGTCCATACAGGTAAGTGCTTAGTTATTCTTTTGCTGATTTTTCTTAATTCCCCTCTATGCATTAACTAATTTATTTGAAACTACAATTGCTGATGGAGGATGAACAAATGTGCTCAATACTTGTACACTAATATTCCACAACATAATTTTAGGACCTTGAAGTAAAGAACTTCGGGTGATGGTAGGGTAGTGTAATGTCCCTGGATGAGTGGAGGCCCAGGCTTAATTCCCTAGTGACGGGTTCAAATCCCACCACAGCAGCTGGTGGAATTTGAATTCAATTTATAAAATTCTGGTATTGAAATTTAGTCTCTGTAATAGCAACCATGAAATTATCATCTAATTTTGCGCAGTAGTGAAACAGCTGCACTCAACAAGTTGATGAGATTGACGAAAGGCGTCTTTCTTGAGCAATGGTACAGTTCTTGTAGGTGTGCCTGTCTGTATATATCAAATTTCTGAGGATATTTTGATGAAACTGAGAGGCCTCATCTACATGACGTCCTGTATCAGCCTTAGGTGGCATGATCAATTCAGATCATTGTTTCCCTGTACTCCATAATGGTAGAATCAAATTTAAAGATGTCATGAATACTGACTTGATCTCAGTACTGATCTTAAAAGGTGCTTAGTTACACTACAGTTCCTTTCTCTGACTTAAGCTATTGAAATTACGATTGCTCCTATTGGGGGAAAAACGGATTCAGTTATCATTAGATGCATAGCCGTATTCCTCTGCCTCACTGCTTATCTCTCCTTTAAGACCTTCCTTAAAACCTACCTCTTTGACCAAACTTTTAGTCACATCTCCTAATTTGGCCAGTTGTCAATTCTTGTGACCTGTGACTTTTGCTGTATATTGTGTGGATGTCTTTTCCAACAATTCTGTTAAATTGGTGCACTGTCCAAACATAAATTAAATCCGATGAAAGCTCCTCTGTGGGCCTATAATCAATGCTTGTTGGAAAATTCTCTTAAGAGAAGGACGAGTGTCTTGAACATTACTAGGTGGGACTTCCAGATGGCGCCAGAAGTCCAACCCTGAAACAACTGAGGCTGTTCTCAGCATAAAGTGGCTGTCAATCCACTGACGGTTGGGTGGGCGGGCTCACAACCAGCTTTTCAATGGGGTAGGAAACCGAGCTGTAGATATAAATTAAACCGCCCTCCCTTCCCACAGAGGCGATTTTCTAGGTCTTGGTAGTATAGTTGAGTAGCTTAGGTGGCTGTAGGTATCGATCCAATCTCAGAACCACGCATTTTGGCAATTTAAATTCTATTGACTTGGAAGGTAAATGTTTCTGTTGTCTGCAGACCACGCTAGTTGCTGAGCAGACAGGTGGAGCTGTGGTCTTTAGTAGCTCTGGTTTGGACAGAGTAATAAGACATGAGAAAGAAAGAGAGAGATGTGGGGAGAAGGGAAAGATTTTCTCTCTAAAAGGAGACAAAATTGGAGGTGGAGGGGGAAAACAGATATGATCAGGAAAAAACAGTGGATGCCCAAAAGGGAAAATTATTCCATTCTTCACTTTGGTGAGCAGACTTGGTTAAACAAGACAGTATCAAAAAGAATTGCTGTCATTGCAAGACTTTGAGTGAGAAAACTGTTATATTGCACATCTGCCTTGGGAAATATTGAAGGAATAAGTGTACCTAAAGTATCACCAATAGTGTAAAATAAATGGCTGCCTCAGTGGTAACACAAACATTACCATTAGAGAAACTGTTTATCATGCAGGCCAGTAAAGCGGATTTGTGTTTGGACGTCTGTTGAAATATTTCCAAGTTATCAATCAATCATTGCTTTTATTCCTTTTTCATTTTGTTTAAATGTTTTTTTCCTTTTAAAGGAAGTGCAGAATTCAAATTCCCTCAGACGTGCACCTTGAGAAATTGTTCTGAGAAGTGGCTTTGCGTTGCTAAGTTATAAATGCTGCAGAAATTGATTTTTTTCTATTATAGGCACTGTCACAAGGGCAGCAGAATAAAAATCCTGCTCGTTGTTAAGGCAGTGGCTGCTGTTACTTGGAAAAATATAGTTCTTCAGCCATGAGGCGAGGGTGCTAGGTAATAAAATGGCAGACTTGTTGACGAATTACAATAGTCATTTACTTGTCAGATATTGAAAGAATAGGCAAAATTCTCCAAAATCCCCGCCGGTGTATTGGGGGAGGGGGGGGGGGGGGGGGGGGGAGGAATATGATGGGCTGTCCTTTCATGCTGGTGTGATTTTACAGTGGGATCTTCCGCTGGTGCCTGCCATGATAGGTCAGAAAAGCTGCCAGAGACAGGCACCAGCCTTATTTGCAACCTGTTAATGGGATGCAGATGAAGGCCTGAAACCACACGCCAGTGTGAAACCATTCAGAACAATGTAGCGTGCAGATGTTAGGACTCATCTGAACAATGCCTAGGTCTGTCTCCGGAGTTCAGGTTGGAGGTTGGCTGCAACCCTTTGTTGCTAACTTTTGGTTGGCTCTTAGTAAATGTTGCTCGTTGTGTCTTTACTTAATTTGCTCTGTTTTATAACCTTTGCTCTAGAGTCGCAAGGTATCTTTATGATACCACCACGAGGTTCAAGTTCAAGTGCTGATCAATAACTCCATACACCAGTTAGTACGTTTCAAATCAAAACACATTTATTATACACAGTCAATCACTACTCATGTATAAAACTCTACTTACTAGACTATCTCTAACACTAAAAGGCCGATACTTAGCTTTGGAACTGGCCCACCAGGCCCGGGGAACAAATGGTCTTTCGTCCGATTCTGAGTCTGCAGGCTTCAAAGCTGGTATAGACTGGTAGCTAGGAGCGCCTATCTCGTAGCGTGCGTTGACTGGAGACTTACTTGGTTGGTGCAGCTACTAGGCAGGTCACGGTCAAGGGTTGTTTCGAGCTGCTGAGAGACCCTGCCAAGAAGGACGAATTGAACTTGGGGACTCTATTTTATCGTCCCCAGGGGCTTTGCGCCATTCGGGGCGGACCCCGTACTTGGTTCCAAGTGATTGGACTAAGTTCTGATTACTTGGATTGATTTCTCCAATACTCGAGCTGTTCCCTGACCGCTGGGCGGTTCCTAAGTGTCCGTTGGCCTTCCTTTGTCTTGGCTCCTGCTGGCACCGAGGAGTCTGGCTTGGCCTTGTTTACCTCAACTTTTTCCAATTGTTCCCGGGGATCGCTCATTAATATGTAGATGGTTGTTAGTTTCAGTGCTGTCTGGGTTCCTGCAAGTCCTAATTACAGGAAACTTTGCACCTGCTTGTTTTTCCTGCGTTGGCTGAATTTCCCTGCATTCTTAGCGGATCTCCATTTTAAAGTCGAGAAGTGGCCAACCCAGGTGGCTACACCTTGACACTGGATCATCACAGCAGCGGGTCAAGGGTTCACCTGCAGGTGGACCTACCAGATTCCAAGCCCCGGAGAGGTCCATCTTCCAGCCTCAATGTTCCTGGAGACCCATCTTCCAGTGTCCGAGTGCTCTCGGAGATCTCTTCATTTTCAGGAGGTTCATCTTCAATAGTGGGTAGTACTGTTGGGCGCCTTTTTAATATGGCACCTGGACACGATAGTTGAGTACATGCCGTCCAGGCCTGCTGCGCCATTGAATATGGCATACAACGCCGGCGTGTATAATTAATGAGGTCAGGGCCTGAAGATTTGGTGTGTCTTCCGGCTGGCTTCCCAGTGGAAAACACTCCGCGTTTCCACCACAGCACTTAGCCTAGAAAATGGGAGAATTCCATCCGATATCTGAGGCCCATAACTTCCCTCCTCTGTGTAGAGCTCACGCAGCAGCTGGGTTGCAATATAAATGGGTTATGACAACGAAAGGCACGACAGTGTCATCCAGGTTTGAAAGGTCGAGACAACGCACAAATTATAAATTAGAATGTCACGAAGAAAGGAATGCTATGTTATGATGTTCCCCAATTCATACTCTGCTCTTCCACATTTCTCTGTAGACAAATTACATTTTTATGGAAGTTAAGAGCTTGCAAAGCTCTTTAAGCCAGTTTGAAGTCTGTTTATGCGCATGTCAACAGCACAATACCGCTGTCGGAATGACATCTGAACAATATTATGATTGTTACGGTACAATATGTTTACTTTCCTCCCCAATATTTCACTGTACACCTGGAATGAGTTATGATTTGTGCATAACTTCTGTTTTTGCTCTCCTTTTCTGGAAGAAATCCAGTTTCACAACTGTTTACATTACTCTCTGACATTGATCTGTAATAACGACAACATTTGCAACATTTTCCAGATCCTGCTGTATGGATATTTGTATTACCTTTAATATCAGTCGTACGCATTGGGTAAGAATACTGAAACTGCTTATTAGCCCTGGTAGTGGTTTCTGCACAGTTATTTTGTCCAGTTTGATTTGCAGCATGTTATAGGATTATTTTGAACTGTTGGTGATGCCATTTTTTTTTTAGTTCATGAAACTTTATTATTCAGTACGTTACTTAATTATCCATACCTTTGTTTGGGTTGCCCGAAATAGAGCCGAGAGTCAGTTTATGCTTTTTGGCACACGAAGTGCACTTGACAAAGTCCATTGCAAAGCATTTGGTGCCTTTGGTTGCCTCTGAAGATTCATTTACATTTTTACAATGTTTCATAGATAAAATTTTATCCAGTTGTATTATTTTTCTAATGACCTGCTATAATTGTTTTTTTTTTTTATTCCTTCACTGCAGAAAGTATTGATTAGATTTGATAATAAATAGAGTACGCTACGAATCCTATTCCTCTAATGTTTACTAAAGGAAAATGCGGTTTGGATTGCAGTCCATACAAACAGTGCACATCGGGGATGACCAAAATATTTCCACTGAAGTTCAAAACACTCACAGAATTTTAAATAAATCCCAACATAAGCTTTTTTGTCCACATTCAGTTTCATAGCTGAAATCATTGTCTGATGAATTTGGTAAATCTATCAATTTTGAAAAACAAATGTTCTACCCTATTAAAACATTGTTGTTCTATTCTTGTTCCAACTGTGTGCATTAATTTTTAATGTATAATCATGCACCACGTGAAGTTGTTTTATGAACCATATGTTGGGAAAAGATGTATTTTTTAACTTTTATTTCACTCTTCAATTTTTTGTTGAGTTTGTTCTCAGTATATAACTGGGAATAAATCTGATTAAGTGGTAAATTTGCACAAGAAATATTTGTTTTAAATCCATTTTTAAGAATCTCCAGGATTCTCCCATTTCAGTTCCTACATGTGAACATTTAGAAAACTTATTTTTACATTTGGGATATAAATATTTGTGTGTGCTTTATATAAATACCAAGGGCTGGTATTGTTTTCTTCGGTTTTCCGCTATTTGCATCGGTTGCTTTTGTGAGCACGAGTGAGATTTTCAGTAGCCCTTTTCCAGCAAATGGGGCTGGCTGTTATTCATACACTGTTTGCTTAAATACTGAATGCTGCCAGGACAGCAAGCTTGTGTTACAAAATAAGCTGAAGGCCAGTTGATGGAACTTGGAACAAATTTCTAAACATGTGGAACCCTGCTTAGCATTATACAGAGACTACTTGTATACGGTACTGCTAATTTATTATTGACCTGCAGAATGGCTGTCCCCATGTTATTCAGAGTCCAAAACCAGGCATCACAGTCTAAGGATACGGGGTAAACCATTTGGGATGGAGATGAGGAGAAATTTCTTCACCCAGAGAGTGGTGAGCCTGTGGAATTTGCTGCCACAGAAAGCAGTTGAGACCAAAACATTGTACGTTTTCAAGGAGTTAGATGTCGCTCGTGGGGCTAAAGGAATCAAAGGGTGAAAGCAGGTACTGAGTTGGATGATAAGCCGGGATCATAATGAATGGCGGAGCAGGCTCGAAAGGCCTACTCCTACTTCTATTTTCCGTGTTTCTAGAAAGCTGCTGCTTGGTACAAATTAATCTTTGACTTTTCGTTCACCAGGTTTTGCATCCAAGCATATTCCATGGGTATAAGTTGTATCTATCTGTTTGAACAAATGATTACTCATCTTTTCCTAAAGGTTATGTAGAAACCTGTTTGCCTCGCAACTCTCTAATGTTCAAGAAACTCTCTTTACAAATCTAACGGGTGTAATTAAAAACACGACTAATTATGTTCTTATATAGTCCATGCCAATCATGGTGGGAAGAACTCTCAATTTAGAAAATTAATCCTCCGTGTTAATTGTGCAGAGTTACAAACATTTTGATTTTGTTTAAAAATATCACAAATTAGCTGAAAGTGGCTGTTCTAAATTAATCTAGCATTAACTGTTATTGAGAAAGGTGGGCGTAAGGTCCAGACCCACGAGCAGGATGCTGCAAATTGAGGGAGAGAAACTGATAGAGGAAGTAGTAATTAGGTGATTCAACCTCTCTTTAAACGCCTAAAGCTTTTCTGGGGACGGTACAGACTGATGGAAATTACAGTCCTTCAACTTTTGAGATTCTAAAACTAACCTACAGGAGTAGTTTCCTTGAGTTTAACAGTGGGAGTGCATAGAGATGGGAAAGCATATGGAATGGTATATGTTCCATTTCAAATTTAAAAAAGGAGGAATGCAGGCTATTCCTGTAGTAACTGTAATAATAAAGAACTTGGATTTATTTAATGGCATTTTTATTTTGCGAATGTCCAAAGGGGCTTCATAACAAATCAACTTCTTTTGAAATATTATCACTGTTTAAGAAAGCATGGCATCCAGAAAGTTCCTCCAAACATAGGAGAGGACTATCAATTAGTCTGTTTTTAGTGGCATTGAGAAATGGATGTTGATCAGAAAACCAGGGCACCTTTCAGGTCCCGCTGAACAAGCAGACGGGTCCTTGACAATAAATATAGGCTGGAAGATTTTTGATAAGAGACACTGAAGGTGAGAAGAAGGACCATGTTGTTGCTAAATTTTGGTTGGTTCAATTGCCTCTGTTTTATAACCTTTGCTCTCGAGTCATCATGATACCGTCACGAGGTTCAAGTTCAAGTAATGATCAATAACTCAATACACCAATTAGTAAGATTCAAATCAAAGCACATTTATTATACACAGTAAATCGCTACTCATGCATAAATTCTACATCTAAGCTATTTCTATAACTAACAGGCCTATACTTAGCTTCGGACTGGCCCACCAGGTCAGGGGAACAAATGGCCTTTCGTTCGGGTTCTGAGTCTGCGGGATTCAAAAGCTGGTATGGACTGGTAGCTAGGAGCGCCTATCTCGTAGCGAGTGTTGACTTAAGACTTACGGCTTTTGGCGGCAGCTGAACAGGTCACGGTCAAGGGATGGTTCGCGTTGCTGAGTGACCTTGTTAAGAAGGACGATTTGAACTTGGGGGCTTAACTTTATAGTCCCCAGGGGCTTCCCGCCTTTCGGGGCGGACCCTGTACCTGGTTCCAAGTGATTGGACTTCGTTCCAATCACTTGGTTCGATTTCTCCAATACTGGAGCGGTTCCCTGATCGATGGGCGGTCTTGAGGTGTCCGTTAACCTCTTGTGTTGGCTCCTGATGGCGCCGAGGAGTCTGGCTTGGCCTTGTTTATCCCAAATGTTTTGATTGTTCCCGGGGATCGCTCATTAGTATGTAGATGGCTGCTACATTATTATGCAGATGGCTGCTTGTATTAATGCTGTCTGGGCTTTTGCAGAGTTTAATACACAGTAAACTTGCACCTGCTAGTTTCTGCCTCTGTTGGCTGAATTTCCCTTCAGCCTTTGCTGTTCTCTATTTTACGTCGGGAGTTGGCCAACCCAGGTGGCTACAATGTGCCAGTAAGTTTTGGTTTGATCCTGCTCAGGAGTATGCAAACACGGGAGATTTTGGGGCAGTATTCAAGTATGTAAATTAGTTGTTGAAGAAAATTTGGGGTTACCATAAATGTGAACTTTTTTGAGACCACTGTAACAATGGGAAAGATTTGGAGTTCCATCTAAGTTTAGATATTCACGCTTGTCAACAAATGATGGATCAAGTGTAGAGTCCTCAAAGAGAAAGGTACTTGGATTTCTAAGAGACATGAAATATTCAAAGAACAGAAAGAAACAATGTTGTGATTGTTGTTGTAGGAAGAGGAATGAAGGCTGTGTGTTCTGAGGGTGATCTAGCTGAAAGATGTTAACAATGCACGTATAATAGTTAGGAAACGAGTAACGGTATTGTGTCTGGATGACTAGGTTTTTAAAAATTCATTTACGGGAAGTGGATGTCACTAGTTAGGCCAGCATTTATTGTCCATCCCTAGTTGCCTTTCAGAAGGTGGTGGTGAGTTGCCTTGAACCGCTGCAGTCCTGGCCTGCAGGTACACCCACTGTGCTGTTAGGGAGGGAGTGAAGTGTGTGAAGATTTTAATTAATTTGAAGAACAAGCATAGTGAGTAGAGGACAGCACCTTGAGGGACCCTGGGTTGAATGAGAGAGTCTTCAATTCAACCATACTCAAGGTGAGAAGAAGGTTGGGTAAGAGATCGAAGGTAATCTAGTCTTGACTGCAATTCTTCCTTGGTTTGCAAGAGATGGTCAATACTCTCTGAGTGCCTCACATGTGGAAAAATAGAAGCTTGATCAACGTTTTGGAGATGAACACCACCTGCAGAACCATATACTAGTGGCGTCAGGAAAAGGGTATCAGAGGAAATTCAACACTATTATGTCATGTTTTATTATTTTATTCAAATACCTGAGACTTGTATTTTTTTTACAGGTATGCTGTTAGTCCAGAGAATATCATTTTGTATGGTCAAAGCATTGGCACTGTTCCAACAGTAGATCTTGCATCACGCTATGAATGTGCAGCTGTTATTCTCCATTCTCCTCTTATGTCTGGCTTGCGTGTGGCATTCCCTGATACCAGGAAAACATATTGTTTTGATGCCTTTCCAAGGTAAGTGTATTTGATGGTTATTTCTTGCAGTAGTAAAACGTATGCATTTGTGTAATGTACAAGTTTGTAACAGTGAAAAGACTGAAAATTGGCATTTGCTTTTATGCAACTGATTATTTTAAGACACATTAGCAGGGACACTTACGTTTTTTCTTTAAAATTTTGCTGTACAGTGTGTTTTAATCAAGTTTAAACTACAGAAATGAATTTAGTAGAATTCCAGCATCATCTCCATCTTCCCCCTTTCTGCCCTGTTACATATAGAAGCCATTTAATAGCATAGTGTACAACACATTGAGTGATCAATTGTTTTGCGAAATAGTAGATCGTATTTGTACTTCCTCTCCTCAAACCTAAATTGTTGCATATTACTGAAAAGTCAATCCTTTGTAAAAAGTAACTTTTTTGCTACTTAACTCAATGCATGAAGATAGTGTGCGTCATTCAACAGCTATGTAGTTTAATTGAAAACAAAATTGAGTGTTTTATTCCAGGCTAGAGCTGCGATTTGGCGTAATGAAATGGAAAGTTTTGAAGTATCACAACAGTAGCCAGGAGTCAGCACCATATGGGAAGGTAGTTTCATTAGTAACAGATCTACAATGAATCGGTCAGACTATTGAACTACAATCACCCTGGGAAGTGTAAAGTCTGAGGCACGCTTTCATCATATCCCACAAGTATGACGACAAATTTATCTCATTGCTGTTTCTGAAACACTGAGGACATCAAAAAGACGAAATCAAAGACCATTTGTTCTTTCCCTTGTTTTTCTAAATAGAAAAATAGTCAAAATAACCAACTCATTGAAATAATTGCTTGCCCTATTTATTAAAAGAAAACTCAGTCATTTTGCAGCAATACAGAAAAATGCATGGAAGACTAAGGCATAAAATGTTATGACACCTTGATGTTAAATCATTAAACAAGTGTGGAAGTGTAGGAGCAAATCCCTACAGTGACCTGTTGAGTCTCTACTGAGAATTGTGGCAACTGAGAAAGAGTTTGGAAACCCCATGCACTTCAAGCCGAGACTTTATTTGTGCGTACAAACAATATTATTACAAATATTTCAAACACAGAATGGGCTCTTAAAATGTTATATGTCTATTATTCCTACTGGGCTGCATTCTCCACCGGCGGGATCCTCTGTTTTGCCAGCAGCCCAGGGGGTTCCCGACGACGTGGGGCTGCCCCACAATGGGAAACCCCATTGACCAGCCGCATAATGGAGCATCCCGCCGGCAAGGTGAAACAGAAATGTGGTGGGGCGGAGAATCCAGCCCTCTTATTTCATTAGTAGGTGCTGCTTGATTTAGTGAGAAAATAAACTTAACTTTGCTCTTGAACTACCGATTGGGTCCTTTCATTCCTACTTTCAGATTTGTGTTCATCTTATCTTTTTGTGATTTGAGGCCAGGTAGAATGAAGCAGAATTTGCTGTAAAAATAATGGCAAGGCTAATGGCACTCCCCACTATTTGAGCAAATTGAATAGTCTTCAGGCAAGCACAGACTTGCAGTTAAACATGAAAACTGGAATTTTCTACCTGAGATGCGTTGCTTCTCCATAAGCTGTGCGGAGGTGGCATCTGCTATCGGACTCCCCATTCACACGCATTCAGTTACATGAAGTTCCTGCATTTACATTATAGAAATGGACTAACCTCAGCACAAAGAACAGTACAGAGCAGGAACAGGTCCTTCGACCCACCAACCCTGCGCTGATCCAGATTCCTTATTTAGGCCTACTACTTATTGCCCAAACAATCTGTATCCCTCCATTCCTCGCCCGTTAATGTGTCTATCAAGTTACATCTTAAATGTTGCTATCGCGCCTTCTCCGCCACCTCCACTGGCAACACATTCCAGGCACCACATGCGTGAAAAACTTTCCCAGCACATCTCCCCTAAACTTTCCCCCACTCACCTTGAACCTGCACCCATTGTAATTGAGTCTTCCATTCTGGGAGAGAGCTTCTGACTATTCACCCTGTCTGTACTTCTCGTAATTTTGTAGACCTCAATCAGGTCTCCCCTCAGCCTTCATCTTTCCAACAAAAACAACCCTGAGTTTATTCAATCTCTCTTCATCGCTAACACCCTCCAGACCAGGCAACATCCTGGTAAATCTTCTTTGCACTCTCTCCGAAGCATCTACGTCCTTCTGGTAGTGTGGCGACCAGAACTGCACGCAATATTCCAAATGTGGCCTAACTAAAGTTTTATACAACTGTAACATGACTGCCAACTCTTGTACTCAATGCCCTGTCCGATGAAGGCAAGCATGCTGTATGCCTTCTTGACCACCTTATCCACCTGCATTGCCACTTTCATGGAACTATGGACCTGAACGCCCAGATCCCTCTGTATGTCAATGCTCCGAAGGGTTCTGCCATTTACTGTATAATTCACACCTGAAGTTGATCTTCCAAAATGCATCATCCGCATTTTTCCGGATTGAACACTCTGCCATTTCTCTGCCCAACTTGCCAATCTATCAATATTATGCTGTATTCTCTGACAGTCCCCTTCACTATCTGCAACTCCACCTATCTTAGTGCCATCTGTAAACTTGCTAATCAGACCATCTACATTTTCCTCCATATCATTTATTTATATATATATATATATATATATTACAAATAACAGTGATCCCATTCTGAAAAACTGCCTTCCACTGCCACTCTCTGTCTCCTGTTGGCTAGCCAGTTCTTTATCCATCTAGCTAGCACACCCTGAATCTCATGCGACTTTGCCTTTTATACCAGTTTGACATGAAGGACCTTGTCAAACGCCTTACTAAAGTAGGCGTCCATGTAGACAACGTCCATAGCCTTTCCCTCATAAATTAATTTTGTCGCCTCCTCAAAAACCTCCATCAACTTGGTAAGACATGACCTTCCCAGCACAGAACCATGTTGCCTATCACTGACAAGTCCATTCACTTCCAAATGTAAATAAATCCTATCTCTCCGTATCTTCTCCAACAGCTTCCCTATCACTGACGTCAGGCTCACCAGCCTATAATTGCCTGGATTATCCCTGCTTCCCTTCTGAAAGAAAGGGACAACATTGGCTATTCTCCAGTCCTCTGGAGCCTCGCCTGTGGTCAAAGATGCTAAGATATCTGTTATGGCCCCAGCTATTTCCTCTCTTCCTCCCACAGAAACCAGGCATATATCCCATCCGGCCCAGGAGACATCTACCTTAATGCTTTTTAAGATATCCAACGCTTCCTCTTTCATTGTGCTGACATGTCCTAGAGTATTCAAACACCCAGCTCTAACCTCAACATCCATCATGTTCCTCTCCTTGGTGAATACCGATGCAAAGTACTCATTAAGGATCTTACCCACTTCCACTGACTCCACACATAACTTCCCTCCTTTGTCCTTGAGTGAGCCTACTCTTTCCCTAGCTACCCTTTTGCTTCTTATATATGTACAAAAGGCCCTGGGATTTTTCTTGACACTGCGTGACAATGACATTTCATGGCCCCTTTTAGCGCTCCTAACTCCCCGTTTGAGTTTGTTCCTACTTTCCCTAATTCTTCAAAGGCTTTGTCTGTTTTTTGTTGCCTAGACCTTATTTATGCTTCCTTTTTCTTTTGACTAGTCTCTCAATTTCCCCTTGCTTCCCTAATCCTGCCATTTCTGTCCTTCATTTCCGTAGGGACATACATGTCCTGCACTCTAATCAAGACTTTAAAAGACTCCCGCATATGAAATGTGCATTTACCCTCAGTCACCCCCAATCCACATGCTCCAGCTCTTGCCAAATTCTGTTGTAGTTGGCTTTCCCCCAATTCAGTACCTTCAGTCAAGGACCATTCTTGTCCTTATCCGAGTATTCAAAAACTTACGGAATGATGATTATTATTCCCAAAATGTTTCCCTTCTTAAACTTTGGCCACGTGGTCGGGCTGATTCCCCAATACCAGGTCCAGTAAGGCCCCCACCCTGGTTGGACTATCAACATACTGTTTCAAAAAACCCTCCTGGAAACACCTAACAAAATTACTCGCCATCCGAGCCGCTAGCACTAAGGGAGTCCCAGTCAGTATGGGGGAAATTAAAATCACCCACCACAACAACCCTGCTATTTTCACATCTTTCCAGAATCTGGCTACATATCTGTTCCTTTGTAGCTCACTGACTGTTGGGGAGGCTTCTAGTACAACCCCACATTGTAATTGCAATAATAGGACCCCAACATTGTAATTGCAATAATAGGACCCCAACATTGTAATTGCAATAATAGGACCCCAACATTGTAATTGCAACAGTACAACCCCGACATTGTGATTGCAACAGTACAACCCCAACATTGTGATTGCAATAGCACAACCTCAACATTGTGATTGAAATAGACGACCCCAACATTGTGATTGCAATAGTACGACCCCGACATTGTGATTGCAATAGTGCGACCCCGACATTGTGATTGCAATAGTGCGACCCCGACATTGTGATTGCAATAGTACGACCCCGACATTGTGATTGCAATAGTACGACCCCGACATTGTGATTGCAATAGTACGACCCCGATATTGTGATTGCAATAGTACGACCCCGACATTGTGATTGCAATAGTACGACCCCGACATTGTGATTGCAATAGTACGACCCCGACATTGTGATTGCAATAGTACGACCCCGACATTGTGATTGCAATAGTACGACCCCGACATTGTGATTGCAATAGTACGACCCCGACATTGTGATTGCAATAGTACGACCCCGACATTGTGATTGCAATAGTACGACCCCGACATTGTGATTGCACAAAAAGTTAAAACTTATCCATTTCAGTCTCAGTCCCCTGCTAATGGTGTTATAAGTCTTTATTCCTGCCAAATAATCTTGCTGAGGCAGACAATTTATATTTCTATGGGTGGAATCTCATTCCTTCAGATCTTGTTGAAGATTTTTCAAAGATCACGCTTTTAATTTTGTCCTTTGTGCTTTTCTCTCTCTCTCCTGCTCTTAGTCCAATCTTTCTTTCCCTCTTTATTTCACTTTCTCTACCTGAATTGCCATTGACTTCACCATTTGAACTCGCACTTTTGTTTCAGACCCTATGTGTTCCTTAAAAATGCTTAAATCTGATTGGTTAATGAGACACACAATTGCTTGCCTTGTTGCATTGCCTATATCTCTAACGTACAGCAGCAGCCAATGTAAAAAGTCTCAAAAATTAAGTGGGAAAGGGCAAATCTGATCAACATTAGTGCCTATTTTGTTAGCTGCAGTTATTTCGGCCCCAATAAATGTGTGCAGGTGTGGCACATATATTTTGCAATACCTGAGGGTGAACACTCGACCTGTGATAAAACATGCACTAGATGCAATATATTTAAGTGTACAAGAGGATCTCCTATGACACTACTCGTGGTGAGTCTGAGCAGACGTTGCTTTGTCACATTCTGCGATACTATGTAATGTACAACACGTTAGCAAGGCAATTGAATAAATTCAGTTTTCCATACGTGGAGTTAGTGTCAAATGCATGATTCTGTCTTTTACCCACCTACAAAATTCTAATTTTGCTGATTACCGTTTATCTTTATTTATTAGAACTCAGTTTACTGACTATGGTAAGCAATATACAGCAATATGCAGCATTGTTAGTGTAGTGGGGAGGGAGGGGTTGTGGAGATCAGTGGCTGTTATGGAAATGCTGAATTTTGGTGGTGTTTGGAAGTTGGAATATGCCATTGTTTCAAAGTGGGTGCCTGACATTTGATTTATTGATAAACGTTCACATTATGTTAGTGGTGGGGGTGGTGAGGAGTTGCAAGTCTGATATCAGTAATGGGTTGGGATGGAGGGAAGTTTAAAAATAAATATCGTGGTAGAAATTTGGGTTTTGTTTAATGGGTGATTGCATGTATTCCAGCAGTGCTGGGGATGAATTCAGGATTTATTAACATTAGTAAAGATACTGGGGCCTATTAGCAATGGGTTCCAGAGCACTGACTGGGGGATAATCAAGTAGCATTGGGTGAGGGTGTAGCAGGTGCCAAGCTGCACTGTGGTTGGTATCAGGGTCTAGAAATACTATGGAGAGAAATGCAGAGTCTAGCAGCACTGAGCATATGTAGATAGGCTGCTGGGGTTAGAACAGCTTGTGAAAATGTCCCGTGTCTTGGGTTTGGGTGGCAACATACTGGGGACAATGGACAGGGAGGGTTGTGACACCAAGAAGCATTCAATGGGGAGGGGGGGTTGCTGCCAGGGGCAGAATAACTGGAAAATGCACCATTTTGCAAGGGGGATATAGGGAATGGATGCGAAGGTAAGAGCACTGATTTGTAATGAGATTCAATAGTAGAAAGAGTGCTGAGATTGCAGAATATTTGGGAATGGGAAACCTAAGGAAGGCTGATGTTGGGGCATGAGACCTTTTGTTCTACAAATCTTGGAGTGATGCCCCTGGGCTGCAGAAGTATTAAGGAAGGGGATCAAGGTTCCAAAACTCTTAAATTATACACTTTGTGAATAAAGCTTGAAATTGTGCACACTGATACTCTGCCGTACATTAAATGTTGGACTCGCATCTGAAAATAAATTAAAGAGTTCACTCATGACAAGTTAGTGCTCTTAGTGCTATATGTTAACTTCTGTTCTCAAGATCGTAGATCGGAAAATAATTTTTTTAATGGTGTAGAATTCCTTTGTATTAGAGTCATAGTGTTACAGCATGGAAAGAGGCCCTTTGGCCCATCATGTCCGAGCCGACCATGAAGCACCTATCTGTTTTAACCCCATTTTCCAGGACTTGGTCTTTTGCCTTGTATGCAATGGCATTTCAAGTGTTCATCGAAATACTTCTTAAAAGTTGTGACGGTTCCTGCTTCTACCACCCTTTCAGGCAGTGAGTTCCAGAATCCAACCACCCTCTGGGTGAAAATGTTTTTCCTCGTACCTCCTCTTAACCTCCTGCCCCATTATCTTAAATCTATGTCCCCTGATTATTGACCCCCCCCCCCCCATTAAGTGAATATGTACCTTCTTATCCACTATCTATGTCCCTCATAATTTGATTCACCACAAGCACTTCCAATGGCCGCCAGAGTCCCTTGTCTGGTTGGTTATGGTGGCACAGTGGATAGTACTGTTGCTTAGCGGCTTGGGTCACTGTCTGTGCGGAGTCTGCACGTTCTCCCTATATCTGGGTGGTTTCCTCCGGATGCTCGAGTTTCCTCCCACAAGTCAGAAAGACGTGCTATTATGTGAATTAGACATTCTGAATTCTCCCTCTGGGGACCCGAACAGGTGCCATAGTGTGGCGACTAGAAGATTCTCACAGTAACGTCATTGCAATGTTAATGGAAGCCTACTTGTGATGACAATAAAGATTATTATTATGTGAGTGAGGTGAATGGACCAGTTAAAAGATCCCAGGTATTTGCCCATTTGAAAAGTTTGAGGGCTGATGTGGTCTTTCTACAGGAGACCCATTTGAGAGTTAGAGATCAAACAAGGCTGTGAAAAGGATGGATTAGGCAAGTGTTTCATTCTAGCTTTGATGCCAGGACATGGGGAGTGTGGTGTTGATTAATAAGAAGGTGGAATTTTTTGCAGTCAACATTATGGCGGACTCAGGATGGAGATATAGTAAGTGGGTGTTAGTGGGCATGCCAGTGGTTTTGGTTAACTTGTATGTGCTGAATTGGAATGGGATGAGAAAGAATTTATTCAGGGGGTGTAAGTGTCTATTCCTGATCTCTATTCACATCAGCTAATCATGGGGTGGACTTTAATTGTGCGTTGGACCCTAGACTGGACAAGTCGAGTCCCAAGTCCTTCATTATATCGAGGGTGGCAAAGGAGGTGTTGGTGTTCATGGAACAGATGTGGGAGGGGGTTCCCTAATTGTAACCCTAACCCTAAAGCAGCATTGTCCAAATTGTTGATAACTAGCCAATTGCGACTTGTTGGGAATCCCGATGTGACTAACACTCATTAGTAATAGACACTTGGGCATGTGATCTCAACAATATTGAACAGTGTATCCATGAGAACTTTAATCTTTCTATGCATTTGTTTGTAAAATAGTCAGACAAAAAGTAATGTACACAAAAAAACCTTTATCCCTTTTCCTTTCTGAAATTTGTTTTAAATATTCTTTATTGGGTACCGGAGGCTAAATTAATTCCCATGTAACTATAATGGCTTTCACATTCTGGGCCTTCCGTGTATCTTGTGCATTTCAGTGAAAGAACTATGCATTGTTCTTACTGCCCTTAGTACTTATAAAGGTACCAAATCGCCAACACTGCTTTATTACTGGCGCTTTTCATGGGATATGATAGCCAAAGAATAATCACTTCCACAAATCTGACTTGTGGAAAACTATGAGAAATTGTAACTGCATTTTCTCTCATCCTGTTTTGTACATTGCTGAAGAAAGCAACATAGTTTGATGTTTTACAGAAGATAATCATATCGAACAAGTCTTTGCTAAATGTACCTAGAGATATTACTCTTCTCCAACAAAAGCTCTTGAAATATTTTGCATGTGTTCCGACTCTGTTATTAGACCAGTTAAATTCAGTAGATCTTTATCACTTTGTTGCTTTCATCTTTTATATGCACCAGCAATGACTATGGTGGAATAGAAGTCAACCATAAACCCAGAATTCCATTGCATGTTCCCAAATCTGATCAGCTTCCCAAGTACATTAAATGCTGTAACTCAGACTCTGTCTTGTTAATTATAAACAAATCTCAATTACAAGAGCCACTTGATAAAAATAGAATTTTTCACAATTCCCTTGGATATGCTTGACATGGTCTCAGCTGTTGAGATTGTTGGCTTTAGATTTCTCATTTATAACAGAGATCACTTAGCGGAGGATTATTCTGCAATAGCAGCATTTATCTAGCCTTTTCTCGAAAGTGGAAAATAGGAGAAGCATTCACCTGAATTACACTGAAGCAAGCTCCTCAAGGGTATCTGTGACTAAATATGCTAACCCACTGAGTTGCAAAGCTGCTCAACAAAGCTGACCAGATGAGAAATTCTAATTCTTTGTAACTTTGGTTATCAAGTACTTGCTTGAGATTATGGCTGGGTATGATCTCCCAGTAGTGATTTTGGTACGTCATTATTGTATAAGGAGATAATAAAAAACTACTGATATATTGAATGAGGCCAGAATCTGAAGGAAATGTGGCACTTGTATATGTCACCACTGCTAAGCAATTCACTGAAATTGACTGTACAATACTTGGATCTTTCCAGGAGATAGCCTTATATTTTCTAAAGGGGACATTAACATTTGAAGCTATGTGGAAATTGTTGAATTACATTTAGTAGTTCCTTGAAAATGATCATGCATTCAACTAGTCTTGAGCTATAAATCAATGCTGCTGCATTTCTACCTGCCTGTTACAGGTGGGTTGCTGCCCATTGAGTTGGATAGCTCTAGTCAAGAGGATTGGCTTTTATTCGACAATTTCACTTCTGTCCTTACTCTTCATTCACAAAATCGTGGTATTGCAATATCCATGCATGGCTGCAGAACTTTCAACCATTTTCTAGGCGGAATGAAAACTTTAGAAGAACATGGCGTTAACTGCCAGTAACATAGAGGGCTTTTAACCTTAACCATTTCGCTATCAGTCTGATCCTTAATATTTAAAGGAAATTGTAGTCATGATTAAAAATAAACAACTTCTCAAAATGTGGTTAAAATAGTAATGTGGGTGACAACACAGTATTAATTCCGGTAGCTGCATCATCTTCCTAAATATTACTCATGGTGAAGAGTTTAATAATAATCTTTACTAATATCACAAGTAGGTTTACATTATCACTGCAATGAAGGTACTGTGAAAATCCCATAGTTGCCACACTACCCGCCTGCTCCTGCTCGGGTACACTGAGAGCAAATTCAGAATGTCCAATTCACCTAACAAGCACGTCTTTTGGGACTTGTGGGAGGAAACCGCAGCACCAGCGGGAAACCCACACAGACACTGGGAGAATGTGCAGACTGCACAGACAGTGACCCAAGGCGGGAATTGAACCCGGGTCCCTGGCACTGTGAAGCAATGGTGCTAACATGCTGCCCAATCTGGGATGATTTAACACAACTTTAGCTTTCATACTCTCCATTCCTATATGTGTTTGATCCATAGGAAACCCTCCCATGGTATCACAGGAGCAGCGAGTTCAAACTTTCAGTAGCTGTTTGTCTTAAAACGAGAGTTGGATCTGTATATCAAATCAAGCAGCACCTAATAATAGAACGCAGGGTCTGTGCCTAGATCCTGATGCCTCCGGGATGTACTCTGATTTTCTATGAGTTGGTAGGGCGGTGGCCTGTGTGCGAATGGGGAACCTGCTTTCCCATTAATAGCCCACTCGGCTCCTTGAGGAGCTTGTACGGGAGAGCAAAAGTGCAATTTTCAAATATGAAGTCGGCAAACTCAAACAATCTGGTACACGTGCTGCCCAGCTGTACGGTTCGAAGCAGGAAGAAGTGAAGGTTCTTTTTTGTGCTGTGAAAAATCTTGAGACCTGCGGGAACCTTGCGCCGGGGTTGGTCTCGTTACCTCTCGTTTGGCTGTAGGGCCATTTTTGAGAGGATTTATGCTGCTGGCCCTTTGCGGGGTTGCCTGCTGTCTTTGGCAAGGCAGTGGCAGGTCCCGTTGTGGCTGTTGTCTCTGCATTTGCCATGCTCACCTCGTAGGCGGCATCCGCCTCCTGGACACACTCAGCGCCGAGCTTTGCTCTGGAAAAAAGAGGAAATTTACATTTAAAGCGTTACATGAGCAACATAGTTGCACTGGTTCAGTACTGAGAAATAATCCTGACATTGAGTTTCCTGGCCTCACTTTAAAAATAAGACACCAATTTTGGTATGGAACCTCATTGTTGATGTCAATAGAATATCAATACCTGTGGTCTATTGCTTTTCTTCATTCATTGTCCTCTGTGGACTGATCCAACATTCCATTAAGCCCAATAGAGTACAAATCCAAACACAAGAATATCTTCAGGAGATCCTGCATAAATACCAATTTGGTTGTTGTAATGCATCTCTGCCAAGTCTATGCATTCATTGGCCCTGCTACTCTCACTGTATGGCAAGTGGAAAATTCTATTGCTGTATTTTTTAATTGATTCATTAATTATTTAATAAAGGCTCCTATTCAATTTAGATATGCAAACATCCATGACAGAGACTTTGGAATGTAAGTTATTGTTTCTTCAGTCTGAACCTTGATGAGAGAGCTGTGTGGGTCAGCAATTCTTCTGTTGCAGTCGGATATCTCTAGTTGGATAGTTCTAGCCAAGAGGATTGGCTTTTAGAACACTTACTTTCACTTCTGTTCTTACTCTTCATTCACAAAATCGTGGTTTTGCAATATCCATCCTGTAGAATTTTCAACCATTTTCTGGGCGGAATGAAGAGTTTAGGAGAACATGGTGCTAGCTACTAGTAGCATAGAGGGCTTTTAACCTTAACCATTTCACTATCAGTCTGATCCATAATATTTGGAGGAAATTGCAGTCATGATTAAAAATAAACAACTTCTAAAAATAATTAAGTGGGTGATAGCACAGTATTATTCCAGTAGCTGCATCATCTTCCTAAATCTTAATCATGGTGAGCAGTTTAATAATCTTTATCAATGTCACAAGTAGGCTTACATTAACACTGCAATTAAGTTACTGTGGAAAAACCCCTAGTCGCTACACTCTGGCGCCTGTTCGGGCATACAGAGGGAGAATTCAGAATGTTCAATTCACCTAACAAACACATCTTTCGGGACTTGTGGGAGGAAACCGGAGCACACGGAGGAAACCCACAAAGACACAGTGAGAACATGCAGACTCCGCACAGACAGTGACCCAAGCCAGGAATCGAACCCGGCTCCCTGGCGCTGTGAAGCAACAGTGCTAACCACTGTGCTACCGTGCCACCCACATTTGCATCATCGTCTGAAGATTCTTTACCACTTCTTTGTGACACGGCAGCAATACACAGCCAGAAACCTCTTGTGGATAAGAATGATAGTCTTTTCTCCTCTTTCTTCTCTTTAGTGGTAGTGCATGCCTCATGTTTGATTGTCCAGAGTTTGATTAAACATGTATGTTTCTATTTGCCATTGATTCAGCAGCACGGATCTCCTATTTTTCCAATATGTGATCAACTAAATTTGGTTGTTTTACCCTGGTCATGGCAGACATCTAAAATAGGTACTTTCCATCAGTCTGCACAGCAGAAGTTGAAGATGAAATGCCAGATCTACAAAGAAACTAAAAATAAATCTAGTTAGGAATTAACTAGATTCAATTTTGTTGAAAAGTGGTGATGGAGAAACTTAATGATGTTAAAGATAGACAAATCCCCAGGACCCAATGGTTTCCACCCGACAGTATTAAAGGGAGGAGGTGAGGCAGTTGTTAGCCATAATTTTCCAAAACACTATTGATTCAGGAAATGACCTTGAATTGAAACATTGTCATGTCACCACTAATTGAGAAGGGTGAGAGGTAATTAGGAAATTATAGGCCTATTAGCAAAACATCAGTTGTGGGTCAGTTACTAGAATCTATTTTTACGGATAGGGTGATTGAATTGTTGGACAAGCATGAACCAATCAATGAAAGCCAGCTTGGATTTGTAATGGATATCATTGTTTAAAATTAATAAATTAATGAGGATAGGTTGCATAGACCAGACTTGTGCTCCCTTAAATTTAGAACAGTAAGAAGTCTTACAACACCAGGTTAAAGTCCAACAGGTTTGTTTCAAATCACTAGCTTTCGGAGCACTGCTTCTTCCTCAGGTGAATTAAATTTAGAAGATATGGGGATGATCTAATTGAGGTGTTTGAGGGTAGATGGGAAATAAACTATTTCCTCTGGTGGGAAAGTCCAGAACAAGAGGACCGTAACCTTAAAATAAGATGTAGGCTATTCGGATATGATGTGAGAAAGCACATCATGCAAGGTAGTGGAAACCTGAAACTCTCTTCCCCAAAAAGCTGGTGAAGCTAGGCCAATTGAACATTTCAAAACTGAGATCGATAGATTTTTGTCAGGACATCAAGGGTGATGGAACCAAGACCGATAGATGGAAGTAATGTATTGATCAGCCATGACTCAATTGTATTGTGGAACAGGCTTGAAGACTGAAATGCATCATTTCAAGCAATTGTGTATGCAAATTTCTCTGAAGTGCAAAAACAATTTTATTGGAGCCCCAACAAGAACAGGAAAAGTGGTGTGGGGAGTGACTTAATTTGGCGGGATGGGAAATTTCAATTTTCCAATGGCAGGTTGAGATGCACAGGTAAAGTCAGCAGCTTGTTTGCAACATCTCAAACGTACGCCAGCCTGTGCAATGCATTTGTATGCCATGCATACTCATTGGTGTAAAACGTTTTTTTACTAAAGTCCTACCTTTAAGGTAGTCATGATTAGTGAGAATCTCATGGCACCCAGTTCACATAGATGCGTACCACCTTTAAACTATCAGCTTTGTGCAGTTGTGTATAAGGTCAGTGGTTTTCCTCGTTCAGCTGCACGGCACAGGGAGGGGAGCAGGAGAATGGACTATTGCATGGATGCTTGGGACTGGCAAGTGTGTGTCAGTGGTGAGGGGGGGTTTTGAAGTGGGGTGCAATGGATACAATGAACTAGATGGCCTCCTTCCATGCTGTGAATTTCTGATTCTGTGATTCATACCCTCATTACTGTCGAATTAGCAGTAAGATCAAAACGGATGTCATCTCTGCCTTTTCCCTGATACAGATAAGAAATTCAGCAGCCATGTCATCAATGCGAGACATAGAAAGATTTGAACTGGATCAAATTCTGCTGCCCCAGCTTTATTTCTTTGTTTTAAATTGCACCAGGGAACTACATCTGTTGCTAAGACGATAATGTACCATATTGGGATCACAAATTCTAATATAAGCACCTGGAGAACATTGGCAGTTTTGACTACCCTAATATGTTTGTCTCTGCTTTGCATTGTTTTAAATCTCTGCACCTAACCAAATCTATAATTACACTGGAGAGCTCCTGTGTACTGTCTATGCATCTTCCTCCTTGGACAGAGCAGACTGGTGGATGTAAGTTATTCCATTTCCTTTCTTTCCTTTAGTCCTAGGTAACTGGCTGAAGTGTGTATTCTCTTCGCTTTGTTACTTCTACCTGGTAGTAATAGCTACATGTCACTTGGAATCAAATATTTCTAACTTTCCATACACAAGTGTCAATTTTGATGAAGCTCGTTTGCACAGCTAAAACTCCCTGTCCATTAAGACATCTCTCTCAAGATGGAGTGTCGATCCAAATACATCAATTGAGAAGGAGATTCTCCACTTGTCTCACTAACACTTCAATATACTACATGACATTTTATAAATATTGTTTTGAATGTCATTTTATACCTATGTTCTCAACTGTATACAAGCAGCCAACAACTTCATTTGAAAAAGCCATTTGTGGGGAATTGTTGATGGTTTGGGGAAATCACAGTAGCAAGTGGTCAACCCGACAAAGTCAGCAACATGGAGGTTCTGCTGCATTTAACAGAAAGATCATTGTTATTTAACTCCTTAATTTCCTGCCTTGACAAATTGATAGGCTGTTGGGAAGAATATCCAGCAGCTGGGAGACTACAGCATGAGCCTTTGGGATGGTTCCCACTAATGATGACTGGGATAAATAGAGAGGGTATTAGGGGGTACAGGGAAGATAGGCTATCATGGGAGTAAGTGGCAGATCGGTGCTGGGAGAGGGCGAGGCGGGAGGTTGACTATCACGACAGGGGAAAACCGAGGCTGTGATTGCAGAGCGATTTCCCTTGAGGGGCTAGAAGGAACACTCCGTTTCCTCGCCCATGCAAATTGCTCTAACAGGCACTTATCATCTTTAATGGAAGCTCCTGCCTCCTTTACATTGGCTGGTTTCCTGCATATTTGGAACTTTATATTGAAATCAGACTTCCAGTTGTATTTTGGGAGCCTAATTTAAGTATATTAATAAAGTGTGCGGTCTAAGTGGCAGGAGACTCCTACGCAAAACCTGCTGCCTTGAAATGGCAATGGACATTTAAATAGAGTTGGGTGCAAATTTCTTGTTGTAAAACATTTAGCCAACCCCAACCCCATCCCACTCGTCAGGTACGGGGATAATATTGAGGTTGCTGTGTCATTATTGTTTCACTGCCGGTTTGGATTTCATTGTAATATCTTGTTACTCATCGGGTGATAGCCTCAATTGTTTATGATCTGTGAGCTATTTTTATTACAACTGTTTTAAAAATTGTCTTTCAGGAAACTAATCATAAATAGTAGAGATAAAAGAGTAGGTAGACTTTGTGAACTTGTGAAAAAGAGGCAGGGAAGACTGACATTCAATCTCTGAATTCCTAATATGTGCTAATGGGTGAATTTCTTCTTACAAATTTGCAATGCCTACTTGATATGGTAATATTACACTTCTCATATCAAATTAATCATGCACGAAAGGGAACACAAATTCTGCCGCATTGCCTCAATTTATTGAACTACCTTTTTAAAAACTACATAATCTATTGGAGCATTTTATTCAAAATAAGAGGGTACTTTTCCCCCTAAGTTACCTTTAAGACCATAAGACATAGGAGCGGAAGTAAGGCCATTCGGCCCATCGAGTCCACTCCACCATTCAATCATGGCTGATTTCAACTCCATTTACCCGCTCTCTCTCCATAGCCCTTAATTCCTCGAGAAATCAAGAATTTATCAACTTCTGTCTTAAAGACACTCAACGTCCCGGCCTCCACCGCCCTCTGTGGCAATGAATTCCACAGACCCACCACTCTCTGGCTGAAGAAATTTCTCCTCATCTCTGTTCTAAAGTGACTCTCTTTTATTCTAAGGCTGTGCCCTCGGGTCCTAGTCTCCCCTGCTAATAGAAACAACTTCCCTACGTCCACCCTATCTAAGCCATTCATTATCTTGTAAGATTCTATTAGATCACCCAGCAACCTCCTAAACTCCAATGAATATAATCCCAGGATCCTCAGACGTTCATCGTATGTTCGGCCTACCATTCCTGGGATCATCCGTGTGAATCTCTGCTGGACCCGCTCCAGTGCCAGTATGTCCTTCCTGAGGTGTGGGGCCCAAAATTGCTCACAGTATTCTAAATGGGGCCTAACTAATGCTTTATAAAGCTTCAGAAGTACATCCCTGCTTTTATATTCCAAGCCTCTTGAGATAAATGACAACATTGCATTTGCTTTCTTAATTATGGACTCAACCTGCAAGTTTACCTTTAGAGAATCCTGGACTAGGACTCCCAAGTCCCTTT